>NC_060145.1:288420230-289045230 GCF_021461385.2 Schistocerca piceifrons | reverse complement strand
AAACATCCCAGAGGTGTCGAATCGGATTCACGTCAGGACTATGTGCAGGCCAGTCCATTACAGGGATATTATCGTTGTTTAACCACTCCGCCACAGGCCGCACATTATGAAAAGGTGCTCGTTCGTGTTGAAAGATGCAATCGCCATCACCGAATTGCTCTACAACAGTGAGAATGAAGAAGGTGCTTAAAACATCAATGTAGGTCTGTGCTGTGATAGTGCCACGCAAAACAATAAGTGATGCAAGCCCCTTCCATGAAAAAGAGAACCACACCATAACACCACCGCCTCCGAATTTTACTGTTGGCACCACACACGCCGGCAGATGACGTTCACTGGTCACTAACCATATCAACTCCTGCCATCGGACCGCCACATTGTCTACGGTGATTCGTCACTCCACACGGCGTTTTTCCACAGTTCAATCGTCCAATGTTTACGCTCCTTACTCCAAGCGAGGCGTCGTTTTGCATTTACCGACCTGATGTGTGGTTTATGAGCAGCCGCTCGACCATGAAATCCAAGATTTCTCACCTCCCACCTAACTGTCACACTACTGGCAGTGGATCCTGTTGCTGTTTGGAATTACTGTGTGAGGATCTGGATAGATGTCTACCTGTTACAAGTTACGACCTTCTTCAACTGTCGGCGGTATCTGTCAGTCAACAGACGAAGTTGGCCTGTACGCTTTTATGCTGTGCATGTCCCTTCACGTTTACACTTCACCATCACATCGTAAATAGTGGACCTAGGGATGTTTAGGAGTGTGGAAATCTCGCCTACAGACTTATGACATAACTGGCACCCTGTCACCTGACCACGTTCGAAGTTTGTGAGTTCCGCGGAGCGCCCCATTCTACTCTCTCACGATGTCTAATGACTACCGAGGTCGCTGATATGGAGCAAGTGGCAGTAGGTGGCAGCACAATGCGCCTAATATGAAAAACGTATGTCCTGGGAGTGTCCGGATACTTTTGATCACGTAGTGTATGTAAACAGGAAGTATACGGCTCTGCGGTCGGCAACCCGCATATAAGACAACAAGTGTCTAGCGCAGTTGTTAAATCGGTTACCTCTGCTACAATGTCAGGTTATCATGATTTATATGAGTTTGATCGTGGTTTTAGAGTCGACGCACGAGCTATGGGACACAGCATCTCCAAGGTAGCGATGAATTGGGGATTTTCCCGTACGACCTTCTCACGATTGTACCGTGAATATCAGGAATCCGGTAAAACATCAAATCTCCGACATCGGAAAATGATCCTGCAAGAACAGGACCAACGAGGACTGAAGAAAATCGTTCAACGAAACAGAAGTGCAGCCCTTCAGCAAATTTCTGCAGATTTCAATGACGGGCCATCAACAAGCGTCGACGGGCGAACCAGTTAACGAAACATCATCGATATGGGCTTTAGGAGCCGAAGGCCCGCTAGTGTACCCTCGATGGCTGCACGACACAAATCTTCACGCCTCGCCTGGGCCCGTTATGGGTCTGTTGATAACTGGAAACATGTTGCTTTGTTGGACGAGTCTCGTTTCAAATTGTATTGAGCGGATGGACGTGCACGGGTGTGGAGACATCATGAATTCATGGAACCATCATGTCAGCAGAGGACTGTTCGAGCTGGTGGAGGCTGCGTAGTGGTGTGGGGAGTGTGCAGTTGGGGTGGTATGGGACCCATGATGCGTCCAGATACGACTCTGACAGGTGACAGGTACGTAAGCACCTTGTCTGATCACCTGCATCCATTCATGTCCACTCTGCATTCTGGCGGACTTGGGCAATTCCAGCAGGACAATGCGACACCCCACACATCCAGAATTGCTACAGAGTGGCTACAGGAACACTCTTCTGAGTTTAAACACTTCCGGTGGCCACCAAACGCCCCAGATATGAACATTATTGAGCATATATGGGATGCCTAGCAACATTCTGTTCGGAAGAGATCTCCACCCCCTCGTACTCTTACGGATTTATGGACAGCTCTGCGGGATTTATTGTGTCAGTTCTCTCCAGCACAATTTCATAGTCGAGGTCATGCCACGTCGTGTTGCGGCACTTCTGCGTGCTCGAGGGGGCCCTACAGCTGTACCAGTTCCTTTGTAAATGCGGCTCGTCGGCAGTTTTCCCCTCTTCCCCCTCCTGGTGCTCAGACAGCGCGGCGTGGCGCTGTTGGTAATCTCAAGTGAGGCAAAACGCTTCGGCACCTTTGTTAGGGAATGGCTCTCTAGCTAAAGTCTTGGCCGCCCCTGGTCTACACGAAAGAAATCTTACTTCGCGTCTTGAATGTAGCTGATACAGCTTTGTGAAGATGTCAAGAACAATTTTTCTCAAAATGACCTCGAAACTGGTAGCAATAACTGTCATTTATTGCGATTTGAATTGTATTACAAGCAAAAATGTAACACACAACAAAATTAACTTCATACACATACTGAAATGTTTATACTTGCGTGACAACTGCTTGTACTCCACAGATTTTTTAAAAGTACGTGTAATGCATTTATGTGGGTGTGTGGCTGTAGGTACATGTAAATCACTGTGCATTAAAAACTGTTACTGGGAACAAAGACAAATGCAAAAGGCTATCTTGTAAATGGTCGTTATGTTCTCATATTTTTCGCTGTCAACCGACATTATGAGAGTAAACCAACACGTTCGACATTATAGTGAGAGACCGCATCTATGATCTATTGAAGCAAACAGTTATAGGGAACGCTGTCCGATACCTCGACAGATAACTACCCTGTCATTTTAAGGCATTTCCCATTTCGAGCCTCGAAAATGACTGGGTTTACTTGTTAAAATATCGGAGTGTTTGATGAATTTATCCGACCGCATTCTCGCGAGTTACTACAGCATAAAACACACTTTGATAAACTTAGCTTCTCCTTGGGCAAAACGTTGAACATTATAGCGTGAATGCTTCACAGGCTACAAATTCCCAATCAATAAAGTCTAGAAAGTTCTCACACATTATGTATGCAGTTGATATGCTGAGAAACAATTTTTTTTTTTACCCATGAGTCCTTAAAACCAAACTCTAGGTCGTAATACCATATTCACTGCTATTTGAGTCTGTGTCTGAATCATCATTTACGATGATAGGTTCTAGGCTTTTATCCATATTAACATTTAAAAGTCTTTTTTCCTGATGCTTTTCAGCGTTCCGCAGACAGCGTACCCAGACTGAATGAGGGACGTTGTCTATTGCTTCATGCACGAGCGATTCAGTTTTTCTTTTTTTTCTTTTTCTTTTCGCCTACCACGTAGCCATTAACCTGAGCCCAAATTAATTCCGTCGTATTGAACTGACAGTGATATGTAGGTGCGAGCAAAACTGTGTGACCACATCCAAGCGCAAGAAAGTCAAGTTCGTACGTTTTGTCGCGCGACTTGTGTGTGTCTGAATTAACGAGCTGGTTCATATTGTTCGGAAGCCGGAGCACAACATCCGCTTTCCTGGCGTTTGTACTTGGTGTTTTCTCTGCAACAGCTGAATGGTAATTGGCTGGTACACTATAGTGACCGACTCCGAAACAAAAGTTGTTCAGTGAGCTACTCCTTGAAACTGACAGCTTTCGTTTCCGAATGATAGTTACTGCTGTTTTTCGGATACCTAGATGCAAATTTACTCTCATGAATAAAATCAGAAGAACAGCCAGCACGCAGAATAATTATCCGAGAATCTTTTGCTGCGAGAAATTTCAAACCACCAATATCATCACTCATTTTACAGCAGATATTAATGGAACAATTATAATTCACTTACGTTTCATGAAGGTAATACACTGTTGAACTACCTCGTGAATCATTACAAGAAATGTGGCCAGTGCTGCACCTATATCACTCCTTAAAAGCGCAGGGTATTTACCACTTATATACATTTCAAAAACAGAGCGCTTTAAAATTTCATCGTCAAAACGATCCGTTTGTCTTGATTTAGGTGCTTTCCAGATGACACCAAACCAACATTTCCTGAAGTTTATACAGCTCTTACACTTTCCTTTACCATTCTCTCTACAATTCCCTTGCCTATATCGCAGGCTTCCGCAGGCTGTTCGTGTGTCTTCAAATGCAAAATTAGGAATCCTACTTTCAAATTCACATTTGAAAAAGTTATAAATGTGGTTAATAATACCCCTCGCTTGCTTGTGAAGCACTTCTCGTTTATTGACGTCACGTAACATTTATTTGGAAATGGCGATAACACAGTTACAGATACACGTTCACAGCTATACTGCAACAAGAAAATAACGTTGACAATTTAATGAATAATTCGGTTGTCGCGAATTACGGCAATAGCTCACATGCAGGAGAGAAATTATCGCCGTCTAGCTGAAAATCGTTGTTATCCCCCAGGAAAGAAAATGGTTGTTATTGGCAGCTAGAGGTCAATGGAGGGGGGTGAGCAGAACGGCTGAAAATTGGCCCACCTTTCTACTCGACGCGGACTTTAGGAACCCCGTCCCAGATATTCCTAACTGGAAGTACCTCTCACCTATTATCAGCTCACCTTCTATCAGAAAAGTAATTACTTCAACAGCTCCTTGTACCTAGAAAGTGATAACTATAGTAACAAAAATAATGTCGGGCATAATATCTGGCAGGAAGCACAATTATCTGAGACATTTTCCAAGACGAGGTTCCAGAACATTTGTACGGACCGTTAATACTATCTAACGCCGTGGCGTTAATTGCCACAAAAATCACCATTATTTAATCATGCAACTTTTTCCGTTACAATAAGTAGCTGTCACGTCAAAATTCATCACCATTTCCTTCAAATAACTTCGATCCAGTGTGCAAGTTTTCGCCCAGATTGGTGTATTACTTTCAGTGTAAACGTCTCAAAGTTAATCATGTGTGCTCACTTCTGAAATTACTTCGTTGAATTTTACAGTAAATATGCTCCGCATTTTAAGTGGATACATTTGTTTTTCCGTTGTAATTTATTCACATGCACCAAATCACCAAAGTTCAACGTTCATCGTGAATGAGACCTGGACAATACACAGTGATTACCTTCGGCAATGAATTCCGGACAGGGTTGATTACAAACAAAAGCCTCCCATCCTATTTATAAAGGAAAAATTGACATTCAGTTTCATGTTTCTGGTGCTTTAAAATAAAAACACTGTGATTGAATTTTGCAAGTTAATGCACTTATAAAACATGTCATACAAACATTTTTCGTAACTATGTCGACGTTTACACAAGTAATAGAATTAGCGGTGAGTGCTAACAACAAATTCCTGTTTATGTTTCAAACGGTTCTGTTGCAGGCACATGTTTCGTGGGACGTTTTGGTTTTAAAGCCGGCCGCGGTGGCCGAGCGGTTCTATGGGCTTCAGTGCGGAACTGCTCGACTGCTACGGTCGCACGTTCGAATCTGGCCTCGGGCATGGATTGTGTGATGTCCTTAGGTTAGTCAGGTTTAAGTAGTTCTAAGTTATAGGAGACTGATGACCTCAGAAGTTATGTCCCATAGTGCTCAGAGCCATTTTGATTTCAGTACTGAGTACTAGATCCATTTACAATGACACATACTGTATTACACTAGACACTGGGCATTTCACGGGGGACGACACTTCGTGTCGTTAAAACTCTACCATTTTGTCTTTCACACGTTTATGCAGCGAAGGAAGAAAAACTCAACTTGTGTTCACATTTACCGTGAACACGAACTCGGAAGCATGGTGCAACGAGCTTATGACGTCATGACATGGAATATAGGCTTTGCGGAACATTCCTGAGCGCTAACAGCACAATCAAACTTGAATAATATAACTCTCGTTGTTTTTCCGCTTCCATCAAAAAACGATGAAACAATTACGCCTCCAACATTTCAAGAGCCTTTGTAGCATTCTTATTCTGGGCATGCTATCGACATTGCAGTGTTCTTTTCAGTATGTCCTGAAGTGAACTGTCGCAGAGTCGATCGAAACGTCAGTGCTATTCCTAGAAGATGCCGGCAATAAAGACGATGGAAACTTTGATGACGCAGCTGTTCTAGGGCTTTACTAGCTACCTACTCCGGCGGCACACGGTTAAGTATCGGCGGCCGGGCGACTTGTTTCGCCGAACGGTAATAAATTACGTACAAAAATCAGTCTACGTGGTAGTGAAAACCTTATCAAACTCCCTACAGTAGTTCTTGAGAATAGCCTTCATATTTAGAGAGAAGAAACAGTGGTGGGCTTTAGCTTAGTAGCACGTATGCAGACAGATATCTATACATTGTGATGAAGCTTCGCTGCTCCCTGGAGTTGCGGCGGTTGTTTACTGCTTTTCCCGCAAGGTACCACCTCCTCTGTAGCTGGCCTGTTGAGCACCCCCATCACTGCCACGAGATGGCACTCAAACACCAACTAAACATGGTACAGATAGCAATATGTATATTACGTACTCATCATTTCTATAATTATAAATTACATAAACAAACCTGAGCCGTGCTGCGGCTCGCGTTGGTGCTAATTTAGATTTCCGTCCTCTGTTGGAGGCCAGACCGTATCGTTTGCTGACACGGTTGCGGTTGTTTGTATTCTTCTCGTGTTGACTGGCGCCATTTCGTTTTCCAAGTGTTGCCTGTCCGCTAGTGGCAGCAGCGACAGTTATCGATATGTAGTAACTGTGGCCCTATCTTTGGGGCGACGTCGTGGTTCTTCCGGGTCGTGTCAGTAGGTAGTCCGGTTGGGGACTCAGAAGGAGCCAGGTCCGCTCAGTGCGAGAACACGCCGGAACCGCTGGTGGCGCAATTGGACTACTGGATCGAAGACCTGTGGTCACGAGGGTGCACGACCTGGTCGTAAACCGGATCCTGCAAGCTTTGAGTGCATTTGGATTCAAGTAGAGAAACCTCCACCACTGCGAGATCTTGCGATTCTCCAGTGACTTGGTTTCGTGTTGCTGCTCATAGTGTTGCTGAGGCGAAGAGCAGCGAGTGGAGTGATGTGGAAGGCAAATCTGATTAGCTTTCCTGGACTTGTAATGACTATTTACTGCGTTTAGTTTGTTACTATTTGTTAAGTTCAAACAGCGGTACTTTTCCTGCCTCGTGGCCGCTAATGCCCCAGTTACCTGCCCTGGGGGTTAGTGTATGTAATGGCAGTGTACGTTTCCTGGCCTTGCCGCTGTTGTCCGGTGAGGTGTGTAGTTTTGACAGTTCTCTTGATTGTAAGTTGGTTGGGGATTCTTCTACTCTGGTGGTAGTGATTCCTTTCTTGTTCCAGGCGCTCTGAGCACAGTATTCTGAGGGCGGAGTCCAGACCGCCATTTCCGGCTTTTGCGTATTTTTACATCTTTGTAATTGGTTTATTGGACGTCAGGTAGCCTCAGCAAGATTATCATTAGTCATTCGTCAGACTGCCACTAGTCTGAGTTACCATCTTGTGAAGTGAATGCAACTCTTGGCTGCCTATCTCATCGTTCGCGAAAGTTTTTTTTGGTGGACCTACTCAGAGGTCGATTCCTGTATCACCGTCTGTGACTGGCCCTTGTGTTTTATTATTATATTTGCTGTTTTATTCTATGTTCTAAATTTTTTTATATAATTGCGATTTTTGGTGTTACAGCAGGCTTAAATGATTGTGCTACCAAGTTTACCATCATTTTGTCTTACCTGTTTGGTGATAAGTTGCTTATCCTTTTAAATTAATCTTTGCTGTAGTATTTACTGTTTACTGTATGGTTTTTTTAATAATTTTTATATAATTTCCATTCTTGACGTTACAGCAGGTTTAAATGGTTGTGCTACCAAGTTTATCATCATTTTGTCTCGCCCGTTTGGTGATCAGTTGCCTGTCTTTTAAATTAACCTTTGCTAGAGCATTGCTGTTTTACAGTATGTTCGTTAAATTTTTAATAAATGCTGTTCTGTGTGTTAAAGGCCTTCAGCTATGACTGTGGTTACTTGCCTTAAAATTCTAATTGGGATCACATTGGCTTGTTTTTAAAACATTATTTGCTGTGTCTGTATTTTATGCTCATTTGGTAAATTGCAACGCACTTAAAACACTATAAATTACACAGTTGTTTATTCCTTCATTAATAACGGGTGATATCTTGATTTATTGCTGAGTCATGAATTACCATTTTAAAATAAATGTGTGTAATTGGAAAAGGGAACCAGTAGTAACTGATTATGGTCCCGTCTACAAACGTAACCTAATCCTGCCTTCCTTGACTACCAGGTTTCAAAACATTCCTTGTGTATCAGTCTACCTATTAGTGAAAACGGAATCATAATGCCTCAGTGGTTCCCCAGACTAGCCTTCACAGCCAGACAGAAAAATGCGGTGGGCGACTTTCTTTGGTAATAAGTAACTTCTAACGAATAATGTGATTTGATTCAAATTGACACTGGCTCTGGAACCTTGCGAACTTCTACTACCACAATGCAAAAATTTCAGTGATGAGTGTACATCTGAATGTTGCTGTTATTTTTAAGAACATCATCTCTTCAAAGTTCAAATGCCAATATAACAACACCGAAAAATTAATATCCGAGGGCTATTCGTAACGCAGCCTTCGTTTATTTTTTAAAAAAAATGTGGATGCGCTTCCAGACTTTGTTTCACAATACTGTGAAAGTATACACACTAATTTATTTTTCCAAATTGAGCCAGCTACACTGAAACACTTGTCGTAAGTTTTAAAATTTCGCATCCTGTACTCACCTGGCATCACATTTTTGATAATGAGTGAAGCTGATATAAGACAATAGCACCATCTATACTGCATTCACTTGCATCTGCATCTACATACATACTCCGCAATCCACCATACGGTGCGTGGCGGAGGGTACCTCGTACCACAACTAGCATCTTCTCTCCCTGTTCCTCTCCCAAACAGAACGAGGGAAAAATGACTGCCTATATGGCTCTGTACGAGCCCTAATCTTTCTTATCTTATTTTTGTGGCCTTTCCGCGAAATATAAGTTGGCGGCAGTAAAATTGTACCGCAATCAGCCTCAAATGCTGGTTCTCTAAATTTCCTCAGTAGCGATTCACGAAAAGAACGCCTCCTTTCCTCCAGAGACTCCCACCCGAGTCTCTGAAGCATTTCCGTAACACTCGTGTGATGATGAAACCTACCAGTAACAAATCCAGCAGCCCGCCTCTGAATTGCTTCTATGTCCTCACTCAATCCGACCTGATAGGGATCCCAAACGCTCGAGCAGTACTCAAGAATAGGTCGTATTAGTGTTTTATAAGCGGTCTCCTTTACAGATGAACCACATCTTCCCAAAATTCCACCAATGAACCGAAGACGACTATCCGCCTTCCCCACAACTGCCATTACATGCTTGTCCCACTTCATATCGCTGTGCAATGTTACGCCCAAATATTAAATCGATGTGACTGTGTCAAGCGCTACACTACTAATGGAGTATTCAAACAGTACGGGATTCTTTTTCCTATTCATCCGCATTAATTTACATTTCTCTATATTTAGAGCTAGCTGCCATTCTTTCCACCAATCACAAATCCTGTCCAAGTCATATTGTATCCTCCTACAGTCACTCAACGACGACCACAGCATCATCAGCAAACAGCCGCACGTTGCTATCCACCCTATCCAAAAGATCATTTATGTTGATAGAAAGCAACATCGGACCTGCCACACTTCCCTGGGCCACTCCAGATGATACCCTCAACTCCGATGAACACTCACCATCGAGGACAAAGTACTGGGTTCTATTACTTAAGAAATTACCTGGTTGCAAAGGCCACCTGTGGTGGCTGTTATTGGGTCACAGCGCTGCACCCGTCGTTAGATCATTCTGTATTGGCGACAAGTGTAGTGATCCGGCGGGAGAGGGCAAAAAGCTGACATCCTGTGACATCAAGCAGGCACGTGTGCGTGCAGCAACATGTGATCGAGCATTGTCTTGCTGAGAAACGGGGTCTGTGGTGGTGTGCACAAATGGTATGGCTGCTGGTAGCAGGACATCAGTCACGTAGGTCACATCGGTCTCAATGCCCTGGACACGCACTAACTGTGATTTGTGGCTGTATGCAATAGCACCTCACACCATAAGGCTATGAGTTGGCGCTATAAGTCTTTTGTGAATGCAGTCACTGTGATGCGCTCCCCCTGTTTGCGGCTAACTAAAATGCGGCCATCGTTTTCAAACAAACAGAAACTGGATTCGATTAAAAATACTATGTGATGCCATTGCTGTCCCCAGTTACGTCGTTCCGTACGCCATTGTCGACTAGCATCTTTTTGCACATTCGTCGAAGGTAGGCGGAGAAGTATACGACGCGCACGTAACCTATGCCGTAATAAATGGCGACATACTGTCACCCCTGATAGTGTACGATGTGTTACACCTTTCCACTGTTAAGCCAGAGCCGAGGAGGACGCAGATATATCCCGGAACGCCATTCGTAAAAGGCGTCGATCTATTCGGGGGGTTGTCTGGGTAGTGCGACCTGACCCATCTCGTCGTATTCTACGGCCTTCTGCTCAGAGACGTTGCACTGCCGGAATACTTCGTCCCACACTAGCAGCAATTTCCCGGATGGATACCTACAATGCGACCTCTTTTAAACTCACGGATTTGATCGTACGATTCGCCTATACGTCTGCAAGGCATCACGCACGTCTGCTCAAGTCACACTGACCCATTACCTTCAGTTTATAGTGACAACGTGAGTCGCAAGCACATTTTACCTGTTGGTTGTGTTGCGCCGCGATATCAGTATTGACCTGGAACCCGCAGACCAACGCGGTTCAAGTGCTAATAATTAATCTATCATTCCTGCAGAACAGACAGTTTACGGACTTTCTGGTTTTCTACAACATAATATTGGTCTTTTTTAACATAATATTGGTCCTATCTTGTTTTTCTTTTCTTTTTTTTTTACACAATATACAGATGCTGCTCTATATGTATTCTTACTTTGAAGTAGTTGTTCTGCTTCCAGTCATTCGAATTTTCGCTTCCACAACTCTGAGAATACGAACACACGTTTTCTTCGTATTTTTGCTGACTGTTGAATGTTATTGTTAACTTTCGAATGCTTACTAGTTAGTACACGTTCGACAGTTGCCAAGAATATTCAATAGTTGGTAGCAACACCAACTTTTTAAACCCAGCAGTTTCTGTTACTGACGTTATCTTTGAGAATTTTACAATTATTGTTTATCGCTGCAACTGAGAAATATTCTTCATTAATACAAATATTTGTTTTCAAGAAAACCGAGAAAGAAGTTCTCCGTCTGATCGAACCTAGCTCTCAACGATAACTAAATAGATAGTACTAAAGAATAAAAATAATAATAATAATAATAACGATAATGAATCAACCTCTGCCGCTGAGGGGAGAGGTGCATGAGATGTTAGAGGCTCTGTCTCCTTGGTTACTAATTCAACAAAACCATAATGTACAAAAGCAATCACGATTTCTGTCAGCTCGAAGTGAAACTAGCTTAAGAACGGGCATTCAGAACCACTATTATTTTATTTTTCGACTGTTCCATTGTAGTCGCAAATGAAATAACTGTTAACGGGCATCAACATTCCTCTTGATGTCATTATTTCTTTTTACACTACTGGCCATTAAAATTGCTACACCAAGAAGAAATGCGGATGATAAACGGGTATTCATTGGACAAATATATTATACTAGAACTAACATGTGATTACATTTTCACGCAATTTGGGTGCATAGATCCTGAGAAACCAGTACCCAGAACAACCACCTCTGGCCGTAATAACGGCCTTGAGTCAAACAGAGCTTGGATGGCGTGTACAGGTACAGCTGCCCACGCAGCTTTAACACGATACCACAGTTCATCAAGAGTAGTGACTGGCGTATTGTGACAAACCTGTTGACAAACCTGTTGCTCGGCCACCATTGACCAGACGTTTTCAGTTGGTGAGAGATTTGGAGAATGTGATCACTAGGACAGCAGTCGAACAGTTTCTGTATCCTGAAAGGCCCGTACAGAACCTGCAACATGCGGTCGTGTATTATCCTGCTGAAATGTAGGGTTTCGCAGGGATCGAATGAAGTGTAGAGCCACGGGTCGTAACACAGCTAAAATGTAACGTCCACTGTTCAAAGTGCCTTCAATGGGAACAAGAGGTGACCGAAACATGTAACGAATGGCACGCCATACCATCACGCCGCGTGATACTCCAGTGTGGCGATGACGAGTACAGGCTTCCAATGTGCGTTCACCACGATGTCGCCAAACACGGATGTGACCATCATGATGCTGTAAACAAAACCTGGATTCATCCGAAAAAAATGACTTTGTGCCATTCGTGCACCCAGGTTCGTCGTTGAGTGTGTGATGCAGCGTCAAGGGTAACCGCAGCCATGGTTTCCGAGCTAATAGTCCATGCTGCTGCAAACGTCGTCGAACTGTTCGTGCAGATGGTTGTCGTCTTGCAAACGTCCCCATCTGTTGACTCAGGAATTGAGATGTGGCTGCACGATCCGTTACAGCCATGCGGATAAGATGCCTGTCATCTCGACTGCTAGTGATACGAGGCCGTTGGGATCCAGCACGGCGTTCCGTATTACCCTCCTGAACCCACCGATTCCATATTCTGCTAACAGTCATAGGATCTCAACCAAAGCGAGCAGCATTGTCGCGATACGATAAACCGCAATCGTGATAGGCTACAATCCGACGTTTATCAAAGTCGGAAACGTGATGGTACGCATTTCTCCTCCTTACACGAGGCATCACAACAACGTTTCACCAAGCTACGCCGGTCGACTGCTGTGTGTGTGTGTGTGGGAAATCGGCTGGAAACTTTCCTCATGTCAGCACGTTGTAGGTGTCGTCACCGGCGCCAACCTTGTGTGAATGCTCTGAAAAGCTAATCATTTGCATATCACAGCATCTTCTCCCTGTAGGTTAAATTTCGCATCTGTAGCACGTCACCTTTGTGGTGTAGCAATTTTCATGGGCAGCAGAGTAGCTTTACATAGGCTATGGAAATAAAATCGTCGTTAATTTACGTTATGAGAGCAACAGGAAACGTAAGTAAGTTATGTAGACAAAATGTCTGTCTCGCTTCCTCCAGCAGTTTGAAGTTTCTTAACTGCTGCGTCGTATGGCTCTGTCCTATAGGAGAAGCGACTTGGACAGTGAAAAATTTGAAACGATGCAGAGGTAGGTGCGCCGGTGGCCTTCGTTAAAGCAAGAAGTATGCGTGTCTTCGAGCAAGTAAAGCTCCGCTATAACTTATGTAATGAGACGCTACAGGAGTGCCATCACCGACCAACAGGTTGTTTAACGGTATTCACTCTTACCAGGCGAAAACTGCTTCTCGTTAAGCGGTTTTCGTCACGCAAACTGAGTGGTTTGTTTTTCACTTTCTCACTGCCTTACAAACTAGCTGACATTGACAATCATTCCTTTGGATGAGACATTTTATCATCTCTTATCTGACAGTCTACGGTATCCTTCCATTACATGTAATTATGAAACATTTAGAAGTTAAATCGTTTCATGTCAGTGTATAGGCATATTGACACCGGATCTTACGGTCTGGGTAACAGCTGGCACGTCACTCAACAGTAATCGTGGTAACTGAGGACTGAAATTTTCAGAATATAACAAAGTACACATAGAATGTTATAATATATACAATTATCAATATATATGGCTCTGAGCACTACGGGACTTAACATCTGAGGTCATCAGTCCCCTAGACTTAGAACTACTTAAACCTAACTAACCTAAGGACATCACACAAACATCCATGCCCGAGGCAGGATTCGAACCGGCGACCGTAGCAGTCACGCCGTCCCGGACTGTAGCGCCTAAAACCTCTCGGCCACCGCGGCCGGCCAATTATCAATATATATGTAGAAATACAGTGCATAGTAAATGCTTTTCTTGGAGAGTTTCGGTGCAAATAGAATTAAATTGGAATTTTGAGGTACATGATACATGTAAAACAACTGCCAATGACAACTTCAACTGTTCCACTGTCTGCCATCTCGTTTTCACACCTTCTACTAGTCCACTGTCCGCCATCTTGTTATCACAGCTAATAGACAGTGAAAATGACAGCTCTAAATACTGAACGTGACTATGAGGAAGACGAAAAAAGAAACTGTAAGTGAAACATAATGTAAATTCACACACACACACACACACACACACACACACACACAACCTTTCGCATAAATTATTAATCTCAGACATAGCCAAAGCAGTTCTGATCTCGTAATTTTTGCGTAAATTTTTTGCCTACATTAAGTTTTATATAGTTGCAGGTGACAAACTGTAAAGGAAAACAGACACTATAAAAACGTAATACAACAGAAAAACCACACCATGTGGTAAGAAGGTATGAATACACAATTTTATGAGCTCCTCAAAAACCTGTAATTACAATTTAGAAACTAATATTTGTATGTATTTAAACAGTAAAGAACATTCCTTATGTTGAACAGCCATAACAGTTAAAAAAAAAAACACTGATGATGCTGCAACTGCAGTGAAACCTGTGTGGGGCAAAAATCAAAACTGTGTTTTTCTAAAGGCGGACCCCACTCAAAAACATATGTTATTATCACCATGGTGATCTCTCTACCAATATTCTTAGCAAAGAAGATGGAGTTGCCGACAGAGTTTAAGGGTGACCTCTTGCCGATGGGGTGGAAAATTGCCTATAAAAGTCAGAGGGATCAGCAGAATCTAACAGCGTGAAGATGTGGAAAGCAATAGAAATCCCTGCATCAAAAGCACGGAATGTGTATCCATAAGACTGAATAAAACACAACGGTGATCTCTCCACATTGCCAGACGAATTCGTTCCCACTCGGTACTCAGGTAGAGGTCTGTCAAGAAGAAAGTTATCACTAGAAAAAGACTCATTACTCAAGATAACTGTAACTTACCACGGGTCGACGCGTGGAATTTCAGACGCTTGAAGGTGACAGGGAAAACAGAACATCGGAAAACAGAAACGCAAAGGCTCAGTCTAATTATACTGGGGGTCACTGAGGTGACAGGGAAATAAGACAAAGATTTGTTACCAGTCGAATATATGAGGTGCATTCAAGTTCTAAGGCCTCCGATTTTTTTTCTAATTAACTACTCACCCGAAATCTATGAAACTGGCGTTACTTCTCGACGTAATCGCCCTGCAGACGCACACATTTTTCACAACGCTGACGCCATATTCCATGGCAGCGGCGAAGGCTTCTTTAGGAGTCTGTTTTGACCACTGGAAAATCGCTGAGGCAATAGCAGCACGGCTGGTGAATGTGCCGCCACGGAGAGTGTCTTTCATTGTTGGAAAAAGCAAAAAGTCACTAGGAGCCATGTCAGGTGAGTAGGGAACATGAGGAATCACTTCAAAGTTGTTATCACGAAGAAACTGTTGCGTAACGTTAGCTCGATGTGCGGGTGCGTTGTCTTGGTGAAACAGCACACGCGCAGCCCTTCCCAGACGTTTTTGTTGCAGTGCAGGAAGGAATTTGTTCTTCAACACATTTTCGTAGGATGCACCTGTTACCGTAGTGCCCTTTGGAACGCAATGGGTAAGGATTACGCCCTCGCTGTCCCAGAACATGGACACCATCATATTTTCAGCACTGGCGGTTACCCGAAATTTTTTTGGTGGCGGTGAATCTTTGTGCTTCCATTGAGCTGACTGGCGCTTTGTTTCTGGATTGAAAAATGGCATCAATGTCTCATCCATTGTCACAACCGACGAAAAGAAAGTCCCATTCATGCTGTCGTTGCGAGTCAACATTGCTTGGCAACATGCGACACGGGCAGCCATGTGGTCGTCCGTCAGCATTCGTGGCACCCACCTGGATGACACTTTTCGCATTTTCAGGTCGTCGTGCAGGATTGTGTGCACAGAACCCACAGAAATTCCAACTCTGGAGGTGATCTGTTCAACAGCAATTCGGAGATCCCCCAAAACAATTCTCTCCACTTTGTCGATCATGTCGTCAGACCGGCTTGTGCGAGCCCGAGGTTGTTTCGGTTTGTTGTCACACGATGTTCTGCCTTCATTAAACTGTCGCACCCATGAACGCACTTTCGACACATCCATAACTCCATCACCAACTGTCGATGAATTTCAATTGGTTTCACACCACGCAAATTCAGAAAACCAATTATTGCATGCTGTTCAAGTAAGGAAAACGTCGCCATTTTAAGTATTTAAAACAGTTCTCATTCTCGCCGCTGGCGGTAAAATTCCATCTGCCGTACGGTGCTGCCATCTCTGGGACGTATTGACAATGAACGTGGCCTCATTTTAAAGCAATTCGCACGTTTCTATCTCTTTCCAGTCCGGAGAAAACAAATCGGAGGCCTTAGAACTTGAATGCACCTCGTACAGTAAGATCAACAGCAGCGGAAAATAGAGTACCGGGAGTACGGTTCGTTATGAATAGGAGGGCAGACCAGAGAATGAGTTACTGCAATACGGTTATTCTCATCAGAAACGTTTGTAAACCAATGGAAACAATAGTTCAAGTACACACACCGACATCAAGAAGATGAGACAGAGTATATGAGGATACTGAACTGGCAATTCCGTATGTATAGGGAGATAATAATCTAATAATAATGGTCTATTCATATGTGGCAGTAGGACAACGAACAGAAGTAAGAGTTACGGGAGAATATTGAATTGTTAGTAAAAATGACATGGAAGAAAGACCAACTGAGTTCTAAAATATATTTCAGATAGTAATAGAGAATACGCCGTACAAAAATCGCAAGAGGACGATGTATACTTCGAAAAGGCCTGAACACAGGGAAACCTTCCAGGTCCATCACATCATCGTGAGACAGAGTCTCAAAAATAAGGTGTTGGATTGTAAGACGAATCCTGAAGAGATATAGACTCGCATCAGAATTTTGTAACGATAAAAACTGCAGATTAATTGAATTCTCGGAAGAATCGATGTGGAAAGAAGGAAAGAAGAGCATTACCGATGGAGGGCACCACGAACTTGTAAGTCATTTTCAGCCAGGTGCCCGGATACTTTTTATCACATACTGTACACCACATGACAGAGCTTGAAATGTGTCTCATTGTCCGTCTACATTTGGCCGGCTGGTCGATTCGTGGAAAAGACAGATTTATGGGGCATTAGGATGTGACAGTGGGACGATATTGCATTGCATGCGAACGTGAGGATAGAAAAACCCTTCGCCTAAGTTCTGGACAACCTCATCTGACCACCACAAGGGAAGATCACCGTGATATATACCTAGCACGTGATTTTCATTCCAAGGATTAGATATCTGCTGTATTGTTTTAATCCTTTACGATAAATTTCACTTTCTTTCCGTAAGTTTTACAACTGAGGAAATGCGTGCTTTCCGTACTTGGGTGTGTGTTGTAGCCAGTCTTTAACGGTCGTAAGCCGTAATTTTAATAAAAGTAATCTTTAATTAGGTTAATTGAAATATTTAAGTGTTAGTTATAAAAATGAATACAATATAAACCTAAGAGTGTAAAGGAGTGAGAATTCCGTAGATCAGAATTCATTTTTTTTTTGTACCAATCTACAAGAAACAGAGACAATAGTGTCTCGCTGTTACTATGTTGAGATTTGTTCTGTAAAAGTCTTGTCCGTTAGCACATATCGCTTCGACGTGATATGTAATTGTGAACTGGAAGTTTAAACAATATATCAGTATTATGAAAACCGTGTTTTATCCGATGTATTCCAAAAAGTGAATTCGCCGTATGATCGGTATTGATTCCAAAGATCACGAGTTTTTCACAAGTGTGATAAATCATTTACAGAAATAGAGATAGTTAAAGAGACTGAAAATTTTTAACAGATCAAGAATATGGACAGCGAACAGCATTGAAGTGATAATACTTGATACTCGTTTTCTGAAATTTTAATGTAGCGAACATTACTCTAAGTGATGGTCCATTGTTCAATAATCGACTAATATTAACTATCAGCTTAGCATCACTAGTCGCTGTAGAAAGCAAGTATTGAAAGCATATTCGCAATGAGAAATTGGTTTTAGAATACAAAGCAAACTACATTTCAGTTTGGTAGGCCCAAAACTACAAAAGCAGATAATGAAAGACATTTTTTATTTGTGATTACTTTCTGTTACAGAAGTCAATCAACGACGTTTAGTTCCCGGTAATAGCGAACTGTATTTACGCTGGATCCTGAATAGTTTTGTCTTCTTCCACATCCCTGAGATACATCGATGTGCGCTTCATAATAAAATCTACTGCCAGAACTTAACAAGAAAGAAGCCACGGAAGGACATTGAACTTTTAATACAGCGATCACTAAAAAATAGCCAGCAGAACTCCAGATTAAATGTAGTGTGTGTGTGTGTGTGGGTGGATGGGTGGGTGGGTGGGTGTGTCTGTGTGGGGGCGCACGCACGCTCGCGCTCGTGTCTTTAGTGCGTTTTCATATTTTAATTGTTGTTGGAGTTTCATGATTCTATCACATTTATCCAAGCTCAGTCATAAAATTTTACACTGGGCACTAAAATCGTTGCTGTACAACCCCCAAAAAACTCACCGTATCGCCATCATCAACATGATCATATTGAGAACGATAACAACAATCAGCGTACACAGCCTAATAGGTAATTGTTCAAAATTTATTTAATTTGTATGGAAGACAAACTGTTTCTAAAATGCACCATTCATAAACCTTTCGGACACACGGTAATGCAAATAAGTAATAGTTTTGTTCTTTTCAGAATTTGTGACATTATGCTGAAGATGGTATATTCAACTCTGATGCACACATTTAAAAAATGTTTTGCATCACCCCGGTTCCAAGAATTCCTGAAGATAGACGTTGACTGTGGATATTATATCACAGACACAGTCCCTTTGGCTGTTCAGAGATGTCACTAAACCAGACCAAAGATGTAAACAACCATGCATGATCAGCGCCTGTTAGACAGATGGGGTCCGACAGCCGATCAGTTCCAGTCATTCCACCAGGAAGAAGGTACACGGCTAATGTTGCCTGTAGTTCAACCATGCTTAGACGTTCAATACCGCGGTTGGATCGTGTCCGCATTGTTACTTTGTGCTAGGAGGGGCTCGGAATGAACCAAAGCGATGTTTTCCGGACATGGAGGCGATACAGAGAGAGAGGAACTGTCGATGACATGCCTCGCTCAGGCCACCCATGCGCTACTATTCCTCCAGTGGATGACTGCTACCTATGGATTATGGCTCGGAGGAACCCTGACAGCAACGCCACCAAGTTGAATAATGCTTTTCGTGCAGCCACAGGACGTCGTGTTACGACTCAAACTGCGCGCAATAGGCTGCATGTTGCGCAACTTCACTCCCGGCGTCCATGGCGAGGTCCATCTTTGCATCACGACACCATGCAGCGCGGTACAGATGGGCCCAACAACATGCCGAATAAACCACTCTGGATTGGCGTCACGTTCTCTTCACCGATGAGTGTCGCATATGCCTTCAACCATACAATCATCGGAGATGTGTTTGGAGGCAACCCGGCCAGGCTGAACTCCTTAGACACACTGGCCAGCGAGTGCAGCAAGGTGGAGTTTCCCTGCTGTTTTGGGGTGGCATTATGTGGGGCCGACGTATGCCTCTGGTGGTCATGGTAGGCGCCGGAACGGCTGTATGATACGTGAATGCCATCCTTCGGCCGATAGTGCAACCATATCGTCAGAATATTGGCGAGGCATTCGTCTTCATGGACAATTCGCGTCCCCATCGTGAACATCTTGTGAATTACTTCTTTCAGGATAATGACATCGCTCGGCTAGAGTGCCCAGCATGTTCTCCAGACATGAACCCTATCGAACATGCCTGGTATAGACTGAAAAGAGGTGTTTATGGACGATGTAACCCAGTCACTCTGAGGGATGTACGCCGAATCTCCATTTATGGGTGGAACAATGTGGACCAACAATGCCTTGATGAACTTATGGATAGTATGCCACAACGATTACAGGCATGCATCAGTGCAAGAGGACGTGCTACTGGGTATTAGATGTACCGATGTGTACAGCAATCTGGACCACCACCTCTGAAAGTCTCGCTGTATGGTGGTACAACATGCAATGTGTGGTTTTCATGAGGAATAAAAAGGGCGGAAATGATGTTTATGTTGATCTGTATTCCAATATTCTGTACTGGTTCCGGAACTCTCGGAACCGAGGTGATGGAAGACATTTTTGACGTGTGTATTTTACAAAGTGATTTTTGGGGTTCTGTACCTCAATGCGTGGAAACGGAACCTCTACAGGAACACTTTGTTGTTCGTCTGTCCGTCTGTCTGTCTTTCTGACCGGTAAGACCCTTTCTAAGAAGGAACAACAAGAGATATCGAGTTGAAATTTATGTCACATATTAAGGCCTATGGCCCCTCGAAAGGATGCGAAATTTAAGCTTCTAAGTCATTGCAAGCAAATGATTCTGTTATTTATGTCACGTATTTCGATACTCGCAAACTCACTCATCCAATTGTACAGGGCACTTCCCGCTGGCCGACCAGAGTGGTCGAGCGGTTTTAGGCGCTACAGTCTGGAACCGCGCGATCGCTACGGTCGCAGGTTCGCATCCTGCCTCGGGCATGGATGTGTGTGATGTCCTTAGGTTAGTTAGGTTTAAGTAGTTCTAAGTTCTAGGGGACTGATGACCCCAGCAGTTAAGTCCCACAGAGCTCAGAGCCATTTTGAACTTTCCGTTGACCCAGAATCACGAAATTTGACAAGAAGTTAGGTTTCATAAGGCAAGTAAAGGGAGAAGCATGAAAATTGTTAATTTATGATTATATCGCCTCTCAATGATGTGAGTAATCGCAAGGAACAACACATGGTTAGGATTTCACGTTAAGTTAAGGATGCCCTTTCTCCTGTTGGATAACTGGGCTAGATACGGAAACACATGCCGCTGACCAGGCTTCCAAAAGATGTACTTGCAGCTCGCCATTGTGGTACATGAAATCATTATTGTGATTATTATTATTATTACCAACGTACATAATTAAGTTCGTTCGGAACTTTCAGAGCGCAATTCTTAATCGCACTTGTTTCTTCTAATACCTATCTGTGTACGTTTTGTCGAAATAGGATTGTTGATGATTAATTCTACAGGTGGATGTATGAATCTTGAAATGTATCTACGTGCCGGCCGCTGTGGCCGAGCAGTTCTAGATGCTTCAGTCCGGAACCACGCTGTTGCTACGGTCGCAGGTTCGAATCTTGCCTCGGGCATTGATGTGTGTGATGTCCTTAGTTAGGTTTAAGTAGTTCTAAGTCTAGAGGACTGATAACCTCAGATGTCAAGTCCCACAGTGCTTAAAGCCATTTAAACCATATCTAAGTAATAATGTTCGAATGCAGACATGTTTCTTCGTGTCCTTCCGGTTTGTGTAAAGCATAACTCAGGTCTAAACTCTCAACCAGACCGAAATTTCCTAGAGAAAATTTTCTATTCGAAGGCTGACGAGCAGCAACGACTCGGAACGACCTGCAGCTGAATCCAGATAACACTCGCCTCCTTTTGTGTCTAGGAATCCTGCATACTCAGTTCCTTAGACAAATAATCAAACAACAGGGATTAATGAGTTTTATTACAACAAGACAAGTACAAATACTTAACTCTGACCTGAGAAGTTTTGTAGTCCTTTATACACGATCATCAACAAGTGCAGTTGCCGGCCGCCGTGGCCGAGTGGTTCTAGGCGCTTCAGTCTGAAACCGCGTGGCCGCTACGGTGGCAGGTTCGAATCCTGCCTCGGGTATGGATGTGTGTGATGTCCTTAGATTAGTTACGTTTAAGTAGTTCTAAGTTCTAGGGATCTGATGACCTCAGATGTTAAGTCCCATAGTGTTCAGAGCCATTTGAACCATTTGAACAAGTGCAGTTAGACAGATGTGTCCCAAGGTAAGAGGGGCATACAAAATAATCAGCCTTCTTCGAAGTAGACAAACACAAGTAACACTTCTGGTCGTAGCGACCGCTAACAAGTGTCTGTCAACTGAACTGCAGTGACTGCTGATCTGTAACTGTGCTACGTAGATTGCTAATGAAGGGGCTACAATGCGTCGACTAACAAAGTAAGTGACGTTGAAGCTGCTATCGAAGTGGACGCCACCAGTCGGGAGCGGCGCTTACGTCGTCTTCACTTAGGGGCCCCTGCTGCCGCGTTGTGGTCGTGGAGAGAGGTCGGTCGGCGTGCGATTGGCTGACCTCTTCTCACAGCCTTCTCTTCTCTGTCGTTCCCGAAAAGCGTGCCGGCGCTGACTTTACGCTGTAACACCTCCAACGTATGATAATCTTCATACGCTACTGCACAGCGAGTTAGAAGCTTCATTAACAAGAAGGGACACAAAACACAGGGCAATAGCGAATTGTTTACTTGTCAACAGTGCTTTCTCTTTGCTAAATGAACGGAACTAACAAAAATGAACTACCGTTTACTGTATTCGAAAGACAATTGTACAAAAATGAAACTCACTGTTTCTGCTAATACGACACTTAAACTAGTGAAATTAAATACGTCATATATCATATGTAAATAAAATTATACATTTACAAAGTTTGAGTGAATCTTGCTGAATAGGGGTCTATGGTTAGTGTCCAGGGCCTCACACTATCTTGTATCGCTTCCGGTAATTCTGGTTGGCTAAGTCTTTCTAAGGAAGGAGGAAGACGATAGCATACGGCATCGAATGCCGTGTCCAAAGCAACCTTCGGTGTGACCGCGGTTTCACTGTTATACTTGTGCTGGTAATATACATGTTCTGTCATGTTGCGAATTTGTACCTGGAAAAATAAAACAAAAAAAACTAATTCACAATTATAAAAATTTGTATATGCTTTCTTCTAGGATAACATTTGCAGGAGAACAAATGTCCTTACGAACTTCATTGTTTCACATGACCACTTGTGCCATGTTTTGGAATATGGTCCTTTCCTTCTGGAGATCCCTGTATGCAAACGCAATCTCATCTCAATTAACTACATTCATACTGCTTACTCGTCCACTTGAGTTTCTCAGCGTACACAAACCGACGAGATGTTTGTAAACAGTAGCTACGCTACTCTGTAACGGCTTGTATGGTTTCAGAAGAGCACCTCGGACTTTCACCGCGTGTCTATATCTCATTGGGCACACCACAAGTGCGTCCTCTTTCGACACACGGTAGCTATTGACAGACCTTAATGCACAACATCTCGACCAGTCCTGGTCATTCCGTGTAGTTGTCTCACACGCGCTTGCACAGATGCCCTTCATTTGGCATTAGTCACCCAAGACCTACCATTCCCCCGTTTCACCGCTCCTTGTTTTATAGCAGTGTAGCAGACCACTAATTACGAATCGAGTGGGACTAGACTCTAGACTCGCACTCTGGAGGACGATGTTTCAAATCTCCGTCCTACCACCCAGATTTAGGTTTTGCGTGATTTCCCTAACATCGCTTAAGGCAAATTTCGGGTTAGGTCCCTTAAAGTGGTCAAGGTCGATTTTCCCGCTCACCCTTCCCCAAAAGAAGCTCGTCCTCTGTCTCTTGTCTTCCCGACTAATTACAATATTGCTAATGCCGTCACCGATCTATCTCTGGAAAGTCCCTCGGTTTTATATCTGTAGCTTTCTTGACAGTAGGGGTCTACTTTAATAAAACGACAAGAAGAACATTGAATATTTCAATGGGTGATACTAGAGAAAACTGGAATAAATCTTCCCATATAATATGTGTATAATTTTTATTTTCCACAGAGATACGGACAGCTGTTAGAATGTAACTCAAACATATACAGATGGTAAGAGCAAAGGCAAGTAATTATGCTCAAAGTTGATTTCCATAAATTCCACCTCCGACTTCAACATGCCTTCGAATTCTCTTCACAGCACCACATGTCTCTCCTGTGCTGTCGTCTTCGCATTATTTTATAAGGGCGGAATTATACATAACTCAATCAATCAATTCGACCCTTGTGTTTATTTATCTTTGTGGACTACGCCTCTCAACCACTCCCACAGGAGAACATCCAACGGGGTCAACAAATATCTTCAGCTAATCTTTTCATTACATTTCTACTACATCCAAAATCGTCGGCACTGTACTTTCGCCAATATTGGTCTATCTTTACGATAACCCGTGTACTCCTTCTAGTGGCAAATTAAGTACTTTTGGATGATTCTACAGGTGTCACACTAAGTGGTCCATTGCCTTGATAGAGATTTTCCAATTAATAACAAGTCAATCATTTCTGTAATCTCATGTCATACTTTGTCTGCCGACTTCATTTTTAATTTACTATTCTAGCTTCCACTTCCATTCCGTAGAGCATTCCAGCAGCTCAAGTTTCATTCCATACTATATAACCTTCCTCCTCTCTAACGTAGTTCGTATCCAGCCAATATTTTGTTTATGACATGTACAGATTTAGGAACTTTCCCAGTTCCAAGAATATTTTTGTTACAAGTAGTCGGTTTCGGGGATTATCTTTTTCTTCACCTGTGCCGTACAGCTTCCTTTGGCAAACTTTATTTATTTTGCTTCCGACGTAGAAGAATTCTTTCACGTTTCTGTCTCCAGTCCTTCCTCGTTTTGATATTTAGCTAGCCAGTATTATGATTGCAACTACTATTCACAATTTACGTACCCTCCTTCTTTAAAATGAACAGAAATTCGGTACAAAATAAGATGTCCATTCGATCTATCAAATATAGAACATATTCTTTACTTTCAGCCACAAAGGAAATATTGTCACGGGCTCTTAGTGTTTCAGTTCATTCCCCTTAGACATCCATTCCACACTTAGCTTTTACTGTCATTCTCTTCGAAACACAATATTTTTAATATTTATTTTAATATTTATTCTTTCTATAGGGTTTTTAATTATTAGTCCTAAGTTGATTAGAATTTTATTAGGATAGGATGGTTTAGGTTTAGTTTCTTATTGTTTAGTTATTTATTATCAAAATGTAAAATCTTATAGTGCGGGTATGTTAACTGCACTTTCTAATCGTATTGGTGATGTTGCTATTTTAATTTCTATTGCTTGAATATTGAATTTTGGCGGTTGAAATTATATTTATTATTATGATTTTATTTCTAATTCTTTTGAAATAAAGCTTATTACTATATTAATTGTTTTAGCAGCTATAACTAAAAGAGCTCAAATTCCCTTTTCTTCTTGACTTCCTGCTGCTATGGCTGCCCCTACTCCTGTTTCTGCTTTGGTTCATTCTTCTACTCTTGTTACTGCTGGGGTTTATTTATTAATTCGTTTTAGACCAATATTAGATACTTATAATTGTGGTTGATTCTTACTTTTAATTGGTTGTATAACTATGTTTATGGCCGGTTTGGGTGCAAATTTTGAATTTGATTTGAAGAAAATTATTGCTCTTTCTACTTTAAGACAACTTGGTTTAATAATAAGAATTTTGGCTATGGGCTATCCAAAACTTGCATTTTTTCATTTATTAGCACATGCTTTATTTAAGGCTTTATTGTTTATGTGTGCAGGTTCAATAATTCATAATTTAAAGGATTCTCAGGATATTCGTTTTATAGGTTCAATTGTTAATTTTATGCCTTTAACTTCAGTTTGTTTTAATGTTTCTAGTTTATCTTTGTGTGGTATACCATTTTTAGCAGGTTTTTATTCAAAGGATTTAATTATTGAGATGGTTTGTTTAAGATGAATTAATTGTTTGATTTTTTTCTTTATTTCTTTTCTACTGGTTTAACTGCTTCTTATTCTTTTCGTCTTTTTTATTATTCAATATCTGGTGACAATAATTTTTATTCTAGATTTTCTTTTGACGATAAGGGTTATTATATTTCTTTTGGTATAATTGGTTTATTGTTTGTTGCTGTTTTTGGTGGTAGTCTTTTGTCTTGGTTAATTTTTCCTGTTCCTCATGTGATTGCCTTGCCTTATTATTTGAAGTTTTTAACTATTACTGTAGTTGTTTTAGGTGCTTATTTGGGTTATCTTATTTCTAATTTTGATTTTTCTCAAAATTTATTTTCTTTAAGTATGCTTTCTTTTGTTAGATTTGCTGGTTCTATGTGGTTTATACCTTTCATTTCAACTAAGTTTATTAGATATTTTCCTTTAAAATTGGGTTATTATTCATCAAAGTCATTTGATTATGGTTGAGGTGAATTATTTGGTGGTCAAGGTTTATATAGACTATTTATTTATTTAATTAGTTATATGCAAGGTTGATATGATTCTAATTTTAAGATTTATCTTTTAACTTTTATTTTTTGAATATTTATTTTGGTGGTATTATTTTTCGTTTACTTAAATAGCTTATAATTAGAGCGTGACACTGAAGATGTTAAGGAAGTATTTTTACTTTTAGGTATTTATAAATATACATATATTATTTTTACAGTGAAAATGTAAAGTTTTATTTAAACTATATAAATTTTAGAAATGTTAACGGAGTTTAACCGCTAATATAAAAAGTTAGCAGCTTTCATATTGGCTTTACATTTCCTTAATTGGAACTTTATAGTTCAATTATATTATTAACAGTAATACGCCTCTTTTTGGCTTCAATTAATAAGAATAAAGGTATTTTATTTACCAATCTTCCAGGTTGAAACTGACTGCTATACTTCGCTTCTTATTCTATTTAAGGTTGATTGATTATATCAATACTTTTTGAATGCAACCCAAATGTTATAGTTAACTACAACCCTTTATTCTGCTCATTGTAAGGCTCCTTGATTTCATTCATGGTATAGTCCACCTAATAATACTATAATAAAAAATATTGTTGATACTGTTCAGATTATAACGTCTGAAGTTTTAAAAATAATTACAATTGGAAGGATTAATGCGATTTCTACATCAAAAATTAAGAAAATTACTGCAATTAAGAAGAATCGAAGTGAGAATGGTATTCGCGCTGATCTTTTTGGGTCAAGCCCACACTCAAATGGTGATCTTTTTTCTCGGTCATTAATTAATTTTTTTGATAATGTTGTTGCAAGGATTATAACAATTATTGGAATAATAAATCTAATAAAAATTCTTGTAGATAAAATTAGGATTGTTTTTCTTGATTTATATCAAGCTTTTTGATTGGAAGTCAAATGTACTATTTATACTAGAAAAACAATTATCTACCTCATCAATAAATAGAAATATATAAGAATAATCATACTACGTCTACAAAGTGTCAGTATCATGCTGCTGCTTCAAACCCAAAGTGGTGTCTTGGTGAGAATTGATTTATTGAATGTCGAAGTAGACATGTTGATAAGAAAATTGTTCCGATAATTACATGTAGACCATGAAATCCTGTTGCAACAAAGAATGTTGATCCATAAACTGCATCTGCAATGGTGAAGGGTGCTTCTCAATATTCATATGCTTGAAGTATAGTGAAGTATAGTCCTAGTAGTACTGTGAAGAATAATCCTTGTAATGCTTGAGTATGATTAGATTCTATTAGACTATGATGTGCTCATGTTACTGTTACTCCTGACGCTAAAAGAATAGCTGTATTAAGTAATGGAATTTGTATAGGATTGAAAGGTTGAATTCCTATTGGGGGTCATAATATTCCTAGTTCAATAGTAGGTGCTAGTCTTCTTCTAAAAAATGCTCAGAAAAATGAAACAAAAAATTGTACTTCTGATGCAATAAATAAAATTATTCCTCATCGTAATCCAATTGATACAAATCCTGTATGTAGTCCTTGGTATGTTCCTTCTCGGACTACATCTCGTCATCATTGGATTATAGTTAGAAGTGTAATTCGAAATCCAATTATAAATAAGTTAATGTTAAATAGGTGGAATCATTTTGCTAATCCTGATACTAGAACTATTGCTCCAATTGCTCCTGTTAATGGTCAAGGTCTGTAATCTACTAAGTGGAATGGGTGGTTTGAGTGAGTTGTTAACATAAGTTTAGTATACTTCTCTAGAATATAAAGTTCTTAAAATTGAGAAAACATAGGCCTGAATTATCGCTACTGCTGATTCTAGAATTAATAGAAGTATTTGTCCAATAATTAATAGTGAAATTAAGTTTATTGCCATAGATGCTCCTGTATTTCCTAGTAACGTTAATAGTAAGTGTCCTGCAATTATATTTGCTGCTAGTCGTACTGCTAGTGTACCTGGTCGAATGACATTTCTAATTGTTTCAATTAATACTATAAATGATATTAATGCAGGTGGTGTTCCTTGTGGAACAAGGTGTGCAAATATGTGATTTGTATGATTAATTCATCCAAATAATATAAATCTTAATCATATAGGTAGAGCAATTGCAAATGTTAATGCTATATGTCTTGTTCTAGTAAAGATGTAAGGGAATAATCCTATGAAATTATTAAATAGTATTATAATAAAGATTGAAATGAAGATGAATGTTGTTCCATTAAATGATTTTGGTCCTAGCAATGTTTTAAATTCATTGTGTAAGGTTAAGTTTAGTTTATTTCAAATAATATTAATTTGTGATGGTGTAAGTCAAAACATTGATGGGATTAATAATAATCCTAGGAATGTTCTAGTTCAATTTAATGATAAATTGAAGATATTAGTTGATGGATCAAATGTTGAAAATAAGTTTGTTATCATTTTCAATTCAAGTTCTTTATATCAATTGTTCTTTTTTCTGCTCTTTTAATAAGGTTTGGTTTAAATGAGAAAAAGTTTATTTGATTAAATAAAATTAATGTAGTCGAAAATATAATAAATAGGGAGAATCATATGAGAGGGGATATTTGAGGGATTTGGATTGAATTCCCCATCAGAAGTAGTCGTTAATTTACTATTTTTTGGTTTAAGAGACCATTACTTACTTTCAGTCATCTGATGTATTTCAAGGTGTACTAATTATTTAGTTATTTTAGATTGACACTCTAATGTTATATATTTTAACTAAGTCCTTAGATTATCTTAGATAATCACTTGATAAATAAGTTTACTGAAGTTCTTTCAATTACAATTGGTATAAATCTGTGGTTTGCTCCACAGATTTCTGAGCATTGTCCAAAGAATAGTCCAGGCCGGTTTATTGTAAATGTTCCTTGGTTTAGTCGACCTGGCGTTGCGTCAATTTTAACTCCTAATGCAGGCACTGCTCATGAGTGTAGAACGTCTGATGCTCTTGTTAATACTCGTACTTCTGTATTTATTGGTAAAATTGTTCGGTTATCTACATCTAGAAGTCGAAATCCGTCGTTTTCTAGGTCTTGTTCTGGCGTTATATAAGTGTCAAATTCTACATCTATAAAGTCTGAATATTCATATCTTCAATATCATTGTCGTCCAATTGTTTTAATTGTAATTATTGCGTCTACTGAATCATCAAGTAAATATAGTAGTCGTAATGATGGTAGTGCAATAAAAATTAGTGTAATTGCTGGTAGTGCTGTTCAGATTGTTTCAATTAAATGCCCGTGAAGTATGTTTCGGTTTGTATAGGCAATGAATAATATGTAACTTAGGGCATAGCCTACAATTACTGTAATTAATAATAATACGACCATAGTATGATCATGGAAGAATGATAGTTGCTCCATTAATGGTGAAGCTCCATCTTGAAGGGATAAATTTGATCATGTTGCCATTAATTAATTTTTCTAATAAAAGGTCAAACCTTTATTTGTAGAGCTTAAATCTACTGCACTAATCTGCCATATTAGAATCTAGAAATTAATGGTAGCTCTGAGTAACTGTGTTCCACAGGTGGGTTACTTTGTAGCCATTCTGTTGATCTTCTTATATTAGCTCTAAATATGATTGCCCGGTTTGTAACCATTCTTTCTCATATAATTACAATGAATATAATGATTCCTACAATAGAAATTGTGGACCCAATTCTTGATACTACATTTCATGATGTATATGCGTCTGGATAGTCTGAATATCGTCGTGGTATTCCTGCTAGTCCTAGGAAGTGCTGAGGAAAAAATGTTAAGTTTACTCCAATAAATATAATTGTAAATTGGATTTTTAATCATGTATTATTTATAGTTAATCCTGTAAATAATGGGTATCATTGAATAACACCTCCTATGATTGCAAATACTGCTCCTATGGATAATACATAATGGAAGTGGGCTACTACATAATATGTATCATGTAATACGATGTCAAGTGATGAATTTGCTAATACTAATCCTGTTAGTCCACCAATTGTAAATAGAAAAATAAATCCTAAAGCTCATAATAACGGTGGATTGAATTTGAATTTAGTTCCATATAGTGTAGCTAATCATCTGAATACCTTGATTCCTGTAGGTACAGCAATAATTATTGTTGCTGATGTAAAGTATGCTCGTGTGTCAACGTCTATTCCTACTGTGAATATATGATGTGCTCATACAATAAATCCTATTAGTCCAATTGATAATATAGCATAAATTATACCTAATGTTCCAAATGATTCAATTTTTCCTCTTTCTTGACATACAATGTGAGAAATAATCCCAAACCCCAGTAGAATTAAAATGCAAACTTCTGGGTGCCCAAAGAATCAGAATAGGTGTTGATATAAAATTGGGTCACCTCCTCCCGCAGGGTCAAAGAATGATGTATTTAAATTTCGATCTGTTAATGGTATAGTAATAGCCCCTGCTAATACTGGAAGCGATAAAAGGAGGAGAAGGGCTGTAATAGCTACAGATCAGACAAATAAAGGTGTTTGATCTAGAGTTATACTTTCTGATCGTATATTAATTGCTGTTGTAATGAAGTTTACTGCACCAAGAATAGATGATACACCTGCTAAGTGAAGTGAAAAAATAGCTAGTTCTACAGATGCCCCCCCATGTGCGATAGCTCCTGCAAGAGGAGGGTAAACTGTTCATCCTGTACCAGCACCGTTATCTACTATAGAAGATGTAAGAAGAAGGGTAAGTGAAGGCGGTAGTAATCAAAAACTTATATTATTTATTCGTGGGAACGCTATATCTGGTGCACCAATTATTAATGGTACGAGTCAATTACCAAATCCACCAATTATAATAGGTATTACTATAAAAAAAATTATTACAAATGCGTGGGCTGTAATAATGACATTATAAATTTGGTCATCTCCAATTAGAGATCCTGGTTGACCAAGTTCAGCACGAATAAGTATTCTTATTGATGTTCCTACTATTCCTGCTCACGCTCCAAATAAGAAGTATAAAGTACCAATATCCTTATGGTTTGTTGAGAATAATCATTTTTGCGGTAAGATGGCTGAATTTAAGGTGGTAGACTGTAAATCTACTTATGAGATGTTTCTCTCTTACCATACTTTAGGTCTTATATTCAATTATGATTCTAGACTGCAATTCTAGAGGTGTAAAATTTTACTAAGGCCTAAAAGATTATTCCTTTAATTATAACTTTGAAGGTTATTAGTTTGTTTAACTTAAGTCCTTAGTACAGTGAGATTAAGGTTGATGTTGAGATTAATCCTATTGTTGAAATTATTACTGTTATAGGAAGAATAATTCTTGATTTTTGAGACTTTATTTTTATAGATCACGAATTTTCTGTGTATGATATAATTAGGGCTGAGAATCTAATACGTATATAATAATAAAGTGTGATTGTAGTTAATACAACCATAATTGTTATAATAGTTGTTATGTTATTTTCCATCAATGATTGTATTACAATTCATTTTGGTAGAAATCCAAGAAATGGTGGTAAACCACCTAATGATAAAAGGGATAAGAATATTATGAATTTAATTTCAGTTTTTATATTTCTGGCTGAATAGATCTGATTTATAAAAAATAGATTTATTTGCTTAAATAATAGGACCATAATTAATCTTAATAGTGAATAAATAATAAAGTATAGTTCTCAAATGTTTTCTCTAACTGTTAGGGATCGAATTATTCACCCTAAATGTCGAGGAATATGCTAGAAGTTGTCGTAGCGATGTTTGATTTAAACCACCTATTGCCCCAATAATAATTCTTAGAATAATAATTGTTCAAATGAAAGTTCTTAGTTGAATACAATAAGATAATACTATTATTGAGGCAAGTTTTTGTCATGTTATTAGTGTTAAACAATTATTTCATCTTGAAGCTCCTATTACTTCTGGAAATCAGAAATGAAAGGGTGCAGCCCCAATCTTTAATAATAATCTAGATCTAATTATTATTGATGGAATAAATTTTGTTTCTCATCCTATTGGATACTTTATTTGAATCAGCAAAATTGAAAATAATAGTATTGTCGATGCTATTGCTTGGACAATAAAATATTTAATTGATGATTCATTTATTATTATATTTTTATTTCTTGTTAGGACCAGAATAAATGAAAGTAAGTTGATCTCAAGTCCTATTCAAACTCCGAATCAGGAGTTTGATGAAATGGACAGGATCGTTCCTATCATTAATGTTGATAGGAAGAGAAGTTTTGTAGAGTTGTTGGAAATAAAAAAGGAGAGGATTGATACCTCTATAAATGGGGTATGAACCCATTAGCTTGTTTAGCTTACCTTTTTACATTAAGGTGTATGATGCACGTTAGTTTTTGATACTAAAGGAGGTAGTTTAATTCTGTCTTATGTAATTTTTAATGAAGGTAATTTTATTTTCTTGATTTACCCTATCAAGGTAAACCTTTAATCAGGCACTTCATTTATATTTAATATATAAATTAAAATTTTTTTTTTAGAAATTTGTTTATGTATTATTTTGGTTATTTCTAATTAATTTATCTCGGTTAGGATAATCTGAATATATATAATAAATAATTTATATTAATATATTACATTTAATTAAATTTAAATACTTATAATGTTATTTTATAATTATTAAATGATTATTTTAATACATTTATTTACCTAGGATTATAGCAACTATTGTTTTAGCTTAAAATAGGTTATTATATTATAAATTATATAATAATATCTAAATTAATATTAAATATTATTATAATTGGATATAATAAATATAATTAATATTATTAAATATAAAGTTTTATATTAATATAAATAATTATATTAATTATAATAATATAATTTAATATATTATCTATAATTAAATTATTTAACTAATTAATATTTAAGTTAACTTAATATAAAGTTAATTTTATATTAATAACATATTACATTAAATTACATAATTATATTAAATATATTTATTATATTATTTAATCTTTCTTTATTATTAGTGAAAAGAAAGATTAAATAAGAAAGAATATAATACATTTATCGGTATACATGTTCCATATTAATCTTTATTTATATATAATAGAGAAGTTGTTGTGGTCATTCTAGGGTGCGTTTCTTTTTTTTATTGTTATTTTTGTGTTTCTTTTCTTTTTTTTTTCTTTAAATATTTGATACGTTTATTTTTTCTTATTTTTATAAATTTTTAAATTTCTTATTTTGTTTCCAAAAGTTTTATTCTTGCTTATTTATTCACTTTTTCTTTGTATTATATGTAAGTTTTGTTAAACTAAATGTTCTATTTTGCAGTAATTTGATTTAATTATCAAGTGATTTTGGATTTAGCAATTGATTTAGTATCGGCATAATTCGTGCCAGCAGCCGCGGTTATACGATTGATACAAGTGAATATTATTGGTTAAAACAGTTATTTATATTTTTAGGGTTAAAATATAAAGGGGGAGTATTTTTTTGTTTAGTTTGCTTAAGTATTTTAATTAAAAATGTTGTTTTGTGGAATCAATGATATGAATTTTTTCATCTTAGGCCGTGAATTTGTTTTCTATTTGTTCTTTGAGTTTTTTTTCTTTATTTTTTTCTAGAACTATAATTTTTATTTTGGGTATTTATTATTAAATAATTGATTATAGAGTTTTTGTTAAATGAGAGCTTTTTAATCTAAATGGTTCTATGGTTGTTATGACTTTAATTTTGGATTGAATGTCTCTTATTTTTATATCTCTTGTTATGTATATTTCTTCTTTGGTTATTTATTATAGAGAGGATTATATATCGGGAGAAAAGAATATAAATCGTTTTATTATTATTTTTTTATTTTTTTTCTTGTTATAAGGTACCCATATCACTTTTAAGCACAGCCCTTTTTCTACAGAATGCACGAAAATACCATGATATGTCAGAACGTTTATTCAAAAAACCGTACAGTTACTTTCAACCGAATAAATTACCGTCGAAACGTGTCTTTTGAGTCTCGAATCGACAAATTAGCATATAATTATAGCTGGTGACACTAACATAAATTTTCTGTGTAATAGTTCCTTCCAGTGTTAAGTTTAAGCGGATGCTTTCTTCTTCAAATGTGTCACTTCTTCAGCTTCTTCCTACCCATCATGCGAACAGTAGTCACACCCTCACACACATATTTGCGACGAACTCCCCAAGCAGAGCAATTTGTGCCTCTCAAATATCTGCAAATGGCATGGCTGCTCATGAAATTATTTTCATAACGTATTCACTACAATGTCTCAGAAAGAAACCACAACTGATTGCATACCGTGACTTCAAATGTATTAATTCATCTGAAGTTATAACTTAGGTGCAAGAAATAGTTTAGGGGTCTCCTTCCAGTCCCGTCTTGGACGTAAACGAGAAACTTCATGGGTTTACCAAAAAACTTATTAAACTGTATGACTAATATGCTTCCCTAAATACCGGAAAAGTAAGAAGGAAATCGGCACCTTGTCTGACTGAAGAACTAAAACAGTTCGTGAATCTCAGAGATGCTGCATATCGCACATATAAACTACGCCTTACGTGTGAAAATCATATTGTTTTCAAGCACAAGTGGAACAGAGTCATTCAACCTGTGACGAAAGCAAAACTCAGGCATGCCCGTACATTAATTGACAACAGAAACAGTCCAGCCGTCCTATCTAAAAAGGTACGTGGTCTTGGCGTAGACAGGGTGGAAGCTACAGCTAATGCAGCTGTCCTAGTAAAAGGCCTGAACTGGTACTTCACATTAGCTACAGCCGCAGTTGAACCACAAACGATAAGAGACTCAACGATTACTTCATGTTACTTGCAATACCGTCAAAAACGCCAACATGCGTATGAGATGAGCATCTACTGGACACGATGACATCACAGTGCCTATTATTGGTCCAATACTGTCAAGTACAACAGATATCTTGAGCCACTCCTTAACCACAAGTGTTTCCCATGACGTCGGGAAAACACTACGTAACAATAACGTTTCCACAGCACCCTCTGATTACCGACATATTTACATTCTTCCTGCGCTGTCCAACGCCTTAGAATATATAGCCATGATCAGCTGATACACTACCTAACCACAAACAAACTAGTAGACGAATACCAGTAGGTTTCCACAAACATCGCAGCACAACTTCTACCTTCAGACAGATGACCAGAAGCTTTCCATGGACGCGCCAAGATGCGACTGTCATGTGCTTCTTAAACTTCAGCAAAGCCTCTGACCCTGTAGACATCGATATCTTACTTGCTTCACTTAGTATACTGGATATCTCGGCCAATGCAATGCGTCATGTTCGGCACCATAAAGTCACAAAGTCGTATCGGGCATCACCAAGGGGCTGGGCACACAGCTGCAATGTGCAAGAGGGCATCAGCGTCTCTCCGTGCCCTACAAAATTATAAAAAAATCTTTAGCGGAAAAAGAAACTTCTACAAACACTTATAGCTCCAGTTATTGATTTCAGCGATGTTATTCCGCAAAGGAAACCTCTGGATAGCTCGGGGCTCCTGGAACTCATTGTGAATTCCTGTGTTCGTGCGATATGTAATGTTCGACTCTTTGATCATGTTTCATTATTTTATGCGTAACTGTCCTGACTGTTTGCAGACAAGCGCAGAGATTTCCATACCCTCTGTATTCTCTACAGTCTTACCATCGTACACTGTCTCCCATATCTCCTCTTGACCTTAACGCTCTTGTCTGAACGGCACAGCAGAAACCCCCGTTCCCATCAGAGCTAAATCATTTCTGTCCCACTCCATCGTTCTGCCACTTTCTGGAAGACCTTCTCAACAGCAGGAACCCGAGTCGAATAACTTCGCCCATTATATTAGAGGATCTTATAGGATCTATAGCTTCAGGAGACAGATAAAAACATACGTACTAAAGCAACAATAATGATTACCAGTGTCCCTGTAAACACTCGTTAGCTTTGTACATCCTTCTACATCTACGTGGTTACTCTGCTGTTTACAATAAAGTGCCTGGCAGAAGGTTCAATGAACCACCTTCATGCTGTCTCTCTACCGTTCCACTCTCTAACGGCACGCGGGAAAAACGAGCACTTAATTTTTTCTGTGCGAGCCCTGATTTCTCTTATTTTAACGTGATGATCATTTCTCCCTATGTAGGTGAGTGCCAATAGAATGTTTTCGCAATCGGAGGAGAAAACTGGTGATTGAAATTTCATGAGGAGATCCCGTCGCAACGAAAATCTGTTTTAAAGACTGTCTCTCCAATTTACATATCATGTTTGTGACACTGTCTCCCCTATTTCGCGATAATACAAAACGATCTTCCCTTCTTTGTGCTTTTTCGATGTCATCCGTCAGTCCCACCTGATGCGGATACCACACCGCACAGCAATACTCCAGAATAGGGCGGACAAGCGTAGTGTAAGCAGTCTCTTCGGTAGACGTGTTGCACCTTCTAAGTGTTCTGCCAATGAATCGCAGTCTTTGGTTTGCTCTACCCACAATATTATCTATGTGATCGTTCCAATTTAGGTTATTTGTAATTGTAATCACTAAGTATTTAGTTGAATTTACAGCCCTCATATTTGTGTGACTTACCGCGTAATCGAAATTTAACGGACTTCTTTTAGTACTCATGTGAATAATTTCACACTTTTCTTTGTTCGGGGTCAATTGCCACTTTTCGCAGCATACAGATATCTTATCTAAATCAATTTGCAAGTTATTTTGATCATCTGATGACTTTACAAGACGGTAAATGACAGCATCATCTGCAAGCAATCGAAGACGGCAACTCAGATTGTCTCCTATGTCGTTAATCAGGAACAATAGAGGGCCTATCATACTTCCTTGGGGAACGCCGGATATTACTTCTGTTTCACTCGATGACTTTCCGTCTGTTACTACGAACTGTGACTTTTCTGACAGGAAATCACGAATCTAGTCGCACAACTGAGGCGACACTTCGTAGGCACACAGTTTGGTTAGAAGACGCTTGTGAGGAACGGTATCGAAAGCCTTCTTGAAATCTAAAAATATGGAATCAATTTGACATCCCCTGTATATAGCACTTTCCAATCAGATCTTCCCCATTTTCCAGTATTCTTAGTTGGTGCAGTCTCCTTAAATTATCTTTCCCCAGAACTCGCTATATCATAAAACATCTGTTTTGTTCACCTATCAATTGTTTTTATACTTGCCAGTAACAGTATTGTTATTGTCATTGATCTTAGGGTATTAAAGTCGCTTTTATGGAGAATTTTGCGAGGGTTCGTGGAATTGCTATGGATGATTGATATATGAGTTCTGAACTTCAATACCACAAATTTAAAAAGAAAAAAATACGAAAATCCGATTTCCGTGTGGTCTCCTTGAATGTAGTTTCCCCGTAGGCATCCCGAAAACCTGGTAGATCAATTACAGCACACGCAGAGGCGTTTAAGTAGGCATTCTTACTGCTTTCTATACACTAAGGTAAGGGGAAGACATTCACACTAATACTCGTATGTGGTAGAAAGGGCTGCCCGGTGTAGCCGAGCGGTTCTAGGCGCTACTGTCTGGAACCGCGTGATCGACACGGTCGCAGGTTCGAATACTGCCGCGGGCATGGGTGTGTGGATGTGTGTGTTGTCCTTAGGTTAGTTAGGTTTAAGTAGCTCTAAGTTCTAGGGGACTGATGACCTAAGATGTTAAGTCCCATAGAGCCTTTTTTTTTTTTTTTTTTTTTTTTTTTTTTTTGTAGAAAGGAAAATACCCTCTACCATAGACTTCATACTTGTTTACAGAGTATGGTACAGATATGTTGAGAAGCCTATTCCACTACGTAATAAGAAAACTTTCAACTTTAAATCTGTAGACATTCAATTGCCACTCGTGACTTGTTGATAGTTTAGCAGCGGCCTGTCTTCACCACTGTTTGTGGATGTATGTCGAGGACAGCCACTCTCATTGGCCCTGGTGTCTTAATTCTAAGGCGTTCCCCAACAGCGACATTCCGATAGAGCGTTTATCTTGGGCGTAGCGGACTGCGACAGTGGAACCTGCGCCGAGTGTGAATACGTGTGTCGGTTCCGCCCACGTCGAATCGAGGCGTTACGCAAATAAAGTCCGGAACTCCGGCCCGGGGCTGACCTTTCACCGGCGCATCGCATCGCATCGCATCCCGCCGCGCACTCTCCGTGTGTCGTAAGCTTCTGTGAAGGCGCCCTTGGCTCGCGAATGTAGGATACCGGACCGGACTGGGACGAGCCGAAACGCGACTGGCTCTGTGTGGCAACGCTCCTCTTCCCGAGCGAACGGCCGCGTCGGAGAAGAAGCCGCCGGGAAAGTTCACCGCGGAAAATAGCCGCTTCTGCCTACGTGAGATAAATGTTATAAGAACCTGTTGCATAGCGCAAAACCCCGAAGCATACAGCAGAGGAAGAGGAGAATGAAGGAAAATTTCCAGAATGAGATTTTCACTCTGCAGCGGAGTGTGCGCTGATATGAAACTTCCTGGCACATTAAAACTGTGTGACAGACCGAGACTCAAACTCGGGACCTTTGCCTTTCGCGGGCAAGTGCTCTACCGTCTGAGCTACCCAACCACGAATCACGCCCTGTCCTGAGGGGCACGATTTGCACGATACGCGAGAAAGAATTGTCAGAGCATGTGCTTCGATCTACATCTACATCTACATTTATACTCCGCAAGCCATCCAACGGTGTGTGGCGGAGAGCATTTTACGTGCCACTGTCATTACCTCCCTTTCCTGTTCCAGTCGCGTATGGTTCGCGGGAAGAACGACTGCCGGAAAGCCTCTGTGCGCGCTCGAAGCTCTCTAATTTTACATTCCTGATCTCCTCGGGAGGTATAAGTAGGGGGAAGCAATATATTCGATACCTCATCCAGAAACGCACACTCTCGAAACCTGGCGAGCAAGCTACACCGCGATGCAGAGTGCCTCTCTTGCAGAGTCTGCCACTTGAGTTTGCTAAACATCTCCGTAACGCTATCACGCTTACCAAATAACCCTGTGACGAAACGCGCCGCTCTTCTTTTGATCTTCTCTATCTTCTCTGTCAACCCGACCTGGTACGGATCCCACACTGATGAGCAATACTCAAGTATTTGTTGATGGACTACATTTTCTAAGGACTCTCCCAATGAATCTCAACCTGGTACCCGCCTTACCAACAATTAATTTTATATGATCATTCCACTTCAAATCGTTCCGTACGCACACTCCCAGATATTTTACAGAAGTAACTGCTACCAGTGTTTGTTCCGCTATCATATAATCATACAATAAAGGATCCTTCTTTCTATGTATTCGCAATAAGTTACATTTGTCTATGTTAATGGTCAGTTGCCACTCCCTGCACCAAGTGCCTATCCGCTGCAGATCTTCCTGCATTTCGCTTCAATTTTATAATGCTGCAACTTCTCTGTATCCTACAGCATCATCTGCGAAAAGCCGCATGTAACTTCCAACACTATCTACTAGGTCATTTATATATATTGTGAAAAGCAATGGTCCCATAACACTCCCCTGTGGTACGCCAGAGGTTACTTTAACGTCTGTAGACGTCTCTACATTGAGAACAACACGCTGTGTTCTGTTTGCTAAAAACTCTTCAATCCAGCCTCACAGATGGTCTGATATTCCGTAGGCTCCTACTTTATTTATCAGGCGACAGTGCGGAACTGTATCGAACGCCTTCCGGAAGTCAAGGAAAATGGCATCTACCTGTGAGGCTGTATCTAATATTTTCTGGGTCTCATGAATAAGAGGACGTGTAGAACAGCGGAACTGCACTGAAGCGCCAAATAAAATGGTGCAGGCACGCGTATTCAAATACAGAGATATGTAAACAGGCAGAATACGGCGCTGCGGTCGGTAACGCCTATACAAGACAAGTGTCTGGCGCAGTTGTTAGATCTATTACTGCTGCTACAACGGCAGGTTATTGACATCTGAACGCGGTGTTATAGTCGGTGCACGAGCGATGGGGCACAGCATATCCAAGGTAGCGATGAAGCGGAGATTTTACCGTACGACCATTTCACGAGTATACCTTGAATATCAGGAATCCGGTAAAACATCAAGTCTCCGACATCGCTGCAAGAACGGGGCCGACGAAGACGGAAGTGAGCCCTTCAACGTGAGAGAAGTGTAACCCTTATACAAATTGGTGTAGATTTTCGTGCTGGGGCACCAACAAGTGCGAACCATTCAACGAAACATGATAAACATGGGATTTCGGAGCCTAAGGCCCACTCTTGTGCCCTTGATGACTGAAGGACACAAATCTTTACACCTCACCTGGGCTCGTCAGTACCGACGTTGGTCTGTTGATGACTTACATGTCACCTGGTCGGGCGAGTCTCGTTTCAAATTGCGTCGTGTGGATGGGCGTGTACGGGTATGGAGACAATCTCATGGACCCTGCATGCCAAGAGGGGACTGTTCAAGCTGATGGAGGCTCACTAATGGTGTGAGACGTGTACAGTTGGACTGATACGGGATCCCTGATATATCTAGGTACGAGTCTGACAGGTGACACGCACGTGAGCATTCTGTCTGATCACCTGTATCGGGGCGGCCGCTGTGGCCGAGCGGTTCTAGGAGCTTCAGTCCGTAACCGCGCTGCTGCTACGGTTGCAGATTCGAATCCTGCCTCGAGCATGTATGTGTGTGTTGTCCTTAGGTTAGTTAGCTTTAAGTAGTTCTAAGTATAGGGGACTGATGACCTCAGATGTAAAGTCCCATAGTGCTTAGAGCCATTTGAACCATTTTGAACCTGTATCCATTCATGTCCATTGTGCAATCCGACGGATTTTGGCATTCCAGCAGGACAACACGACACTCCATAAGTCCATGATTGGTACGGGGTGGCTCCAGGGACACTCTTCTGAGTTTGAGTACTTCCGCTGGCCACTAAACTCCCCAGATATGTACATTATTGAGCATATCTAGGATGCATTGCAATGTGCTGTACAGGTCTTCACCCCCTCGTACTCTTATGGATTTATGGACAGCCCTGAAGGATTTGTAGTGTCAGTTCTCTCCAGCACGACTTCAGACATCAGCCGAGTCCATGCCACGTCGTGTTGCGGCACTTCTGCGTGCTCGCGAGGGCTCTACACGATATTAGGCTGGTGTACCAGTTTCTTTGGTTCTTTACTGTGTAATAAGTGATTTGAATGGCAGAGAGGAGGCATGCACGTCGGCCCAACAGCGTCTTCTTTTGTTTGACCAGACAGGCCCGTGTTATGTAACGTAGAATCGGTGCGGAGTCGTCGTAAGAAGTGGAAATGGATAACCTAGTGCCACTATGCCTCGCCGACATCACAGGTTGGAATATCGGCATATGGGTGCATTCGAACGGGCCAGAATGAGTGTCTCGAAGGGGCGGGTCTGTCGTATCGTGACATAGAGGCTCCTACAGGGCACACTGCTTCAACAATGAGGCGTATGTGGAGCCAGTAGAAAGAAGAGTGCCGTCCCAGCGCCTACGGGGGCTGGGCGACCCAATGTGACAACAGCGCGACATGACCGCCGTCTTGCCCGCCTGGCCATAACGGACGGAGCAGATTCGCCCATAGTGTTGGCGCGATGTTGATGCACTGCTACAGGTGTGGACATATCTGCGAGCTGCACTGTTGGCATGCATGCCACGGCATCGACTTTCACTGACCAGAACCCACCGACGCTGCAGAAATTGGAACGTGAACGCCGGCGGTGGCATACTAAGAGGCAAAATGTACTGTTCTCGGACGGGTCCAGTTTTAAATTGTGGTACAATGATGGCCACTTAAACTTTCGACACCGCTGTGGTGAACGCAATCGCGCAGTCTACTATTGAGCGGCACAGCGGCCAAACGCAAAGTGTGATGGTTTGGAGCGTCATTACCTGTAGCACACGATCTCGCCTCCTACGTCTTGAGGGCAAAGTGGACAACTACCGCTTCATCAGGAAACTTTCACAGCCAGAGGCCTTGCCTCTCCTGCAGGCCGTTCCACGTGCCATATTTCAGCAGGACAACGCCCAGCCGCACGTGACGATGAATTTGCAAGCCCTCTATGAAGAACGACGAGTATCACTGCTTTCCTGCCCCTTCCCCCCTTTTCACCTGACATGTTGCCCATCGAACATATCTGGGGTATGGTTGGCCGGCACCTTGTTCGTTCAGGTCCTCCTCCAACCACAGTAGATGCTCTGTGGGCTCGCCTACAAACCGCCTGCCAGTGTTCCCCAGCAGCGCATTAACGCTCTCTCTGATTCCATACCATGACATCTAGCGGCTCTGACTGCAGCACACGGTGGCGCTGCTCCGTACTGAATTCCCACACTCACAGTGCATGCACAGATCTGTGAATCTAATCATTTGTGTAGCGTCGGTCCGTAATCGGTGGAAAAAATTTCATTGTGATCACATTTATCAGTCTTGGTATTTCACTTTCTCCAAACAGTTGCGTATGTAGCGTGTCCCAGGAGCAGTGGTCAATACGCAGGGATGTGACAGGAATTATCATTTGAAGCCAGAATTACGTGTTTCTGTATTATTGAAAAACTTTCAAGTTAACTCATGTGTAACATTTGATAGACATTATAACATGCATTTTACAAAGCATGAATTGAAAAATATTTATTTTTAACACATTCACCACCAAGCATAACACGTCACGTTACAAATGTTCAAATGCGTGTGAATTCCTATGGGACCAAACTGCTGAGGTCATCTGTCCCTGGACTTACACAGTACTTAAACTAACTTACGCTAAAGACAACACGCACACCCATGCCCGAGGGAGGACTCGAACCTCCGGCGGGAGTGGCCACCCGATTCGTGACATGGCGCCTCTAACCGCGCGGTCACTCCTCGCGGCCGTCACATTACAGCTGCTGTACAGTTTACAATAAATACGAGCAGTATTCGCAATCATAGGAGGTGTTATTCAATGATACCCATTATTTACAGGATTAACTATAAATAATACATGATTAAAAATCCAATTTACAATTATATTTATTGGAGAAAACTTAACATTCTTCCCTCAACACTTCCTAGGACTAGCAGGAATACCACGACGATATTCAGACTATCCAGATGCATATACATCATGAAATGTAGTATCAAGAATCGGGTCCTATTTGGCTGTCCCACCTCCAGTTTCAGTGTATTTCTGCACTCTTTGGAGAACACGTTGTGTTGCTTGCTTCATTTCCTCTGCACGTTCCCTAACAAGGGCCCCACCGTCTGTGATGCGACCAAGCAGTTGATCTCACGTATTCAGCTTTCGTTTCTACACCTCAGTCGTAATCGAACCCCATACGCAAATGGCGTATGATCTGACGATCTTGGCGTTCACTTAACTGAACTACGACGACCAATTTGGCGATTAGGGTAACTGCGGTCGAGGTGTTCCCTCACACTTTGAAAAGAGTGTGTGGATTTCCGTAGGAATTTTTCTTGTTTTGGATGTCTCGAAACGCACTCGTAAGGTTTGAATTCTTGGCACACGCTCGCGAAGCCTCGGCAGAGAAGCTGCGCTGCACAGACATGAGTTAGAGGTGATGCCTGTTCTGCGAAGATGCGCGCCAGGTCTATCTGTTGGTCGAGAGGAGAGGAGAGGAGAGGAGAGGAGAGGAGAGGAGAGGAGAGGAGAGGAGAGGAGAGGAGAGGAGAGGAGACAGGCAGTTGAACTATGGTGACAAACGTGAACAGTCGAGTTTCGGTTTAGTAACAGTATCTAGCAAGAAATAGAGATTTTTGGAAATTACGAGGGTTATTCCAAAAGTAAGGTCCGATTGATTGCCAAATTGAAACCACAATGAACATCAGAAATGTTTTACTTGTAACAATTAGCTACACCTTTCAGCTACTTCTCTACGTAGTCGCAGATCTGACTTAGACTTTTGTCATAGCGTTGTACCAACTTTTCAATAGCCTCATCATAGAAGGCAGCCGCCAGTGCTTTCCGCCAATTCTCCACGCTGGCCTACACCTCGTTGTCTGTGTCAAAATATTGTCTTCAAAGACAGCGGTTCATGTGACCAGAGATGAAACTCAGGGGGAGACAATTGCGGACTGTATTGTGGGTAATCTAACATTTCCATTTGAAAACGATGCAGGAGCATCTTCATTGCCCCTGCAGAATGCGGCTGAGAATTGTCGTGAAGACGAAACAGCACGACAGTTATGTAATGTTGGCTGCATAGCTTCAGGCGAAATTTCTCACCAGGCCCTCGTACTTGGCGGCAGACACTATTTTCTAGACATCTTTACGCACTCACTGCGAGCTCAGAAATGAGAAGAGCGACGTGATGCTAACTGGGGTTATACTAGAGACACTACCCAACACATCTGTGCAAAGCTTTATCGGATTTTCATAGTCGTTTCCATTTCGCGACCGATCGGACCTTACTTTTGGAATAACCCTCGTATATTATAGATTAACGGAAAATTTATTTTGGAGAGAAAAAGAATTAATTTTTACAGTGGTTACTCTTTGTGAAGAATGAATTATAAGTAGTATAGTAATAATGCCGTGTGGCTAGGGCCTCCCGTCGGGTAGACCGTTCGCCTGGTGCAAGTCTTTCGAGTTGATGCCACTTCGGCGACTTGCGTGTCGATGAGGATGAAATGATGATAAGGACAACACAGCACCCAGTCCGTGAGGGGAGAAAATCTCCGACCCAGCCGGGAATCGAACCCGGGTCGTTAGGTACGACATTCCGTCGCGCTGACCGCTCAGCTACCAGGGGCGGAAAATTATAGGTAATGATTAAGTTTTATTTGCTGTAATGATTTGATAATGCAGCATTCTTGGTTCGTCAGGCATCCAGATCAGGAATCTTCTTACTTTTCATTTTCTTTTTAGGATTTATCGATCATTGTGAGAGAAATTTGGAATTCTGTTCAACGAAAATTGTACACATGAAGTTTAATTTTTGTCATTCTTCGATCAGAGTTATGTGGTTTCAGAGAAAGCTCAATTATTATTGGAGAGTCATTAAATGTTGTTAAGTCAAAAGAAATGAGACTGCCACTTAGTTCGATTAATTCAGAGTCATTGTCCACATCCCAAAAGTCAATTTTCAGTTTATTTAAAATAATTATCAAAATTGTGAACCAAGAATGATAGCGATGTTCTAGAAAACATAATGCACATTTTTGTATCTCAGTAGTTAGATTTTGCAGTTCTGTTATTGAGACGCGTTGTAGCTATGAGAGTCGTTTCCACGACGTTATCCAGTACGACCCAGGTAATGGAGAAACCAACCTGGAAAAGGGTTTCCAATGTAGCGTGTGGATTTTCCTGCGACCGTCGATGAAATTACATGTTTTGTTGATTCCATTCCGAGTAAATATGGCTTCGTCAGTGAATAATTTAATGAAAGCAAATGACGATTGGACTCCGACGCACTCCGTCCCACGCACTGCTTCACTCACAACACAGCTGAGCGTTCTACGTGCTGGTTTAATGGCAGAAAGACATCCCGAGCAGAGAGGCTGAAGGTAACGACGTATGTTGTGCCAGAATAAAACGTCAAAGAGGTTGGTTGGATAAGACACGTTAGACACCTTAGAAGCGTCCTATCTCGGAAAGAATTCCGAACAATGAATATGCCTGTATGAAGTGTTTTACTTTAAATGAGCGTTCCTGTCATATCCCTTAATACTCACCATTCCTTCTGGGACATCTTGTGCACAGGGTGTTTCCCGAATGGCGCAAGCACTGTGCTTGCCGGTATATGCGCATTAATAATGACGTAGGCAATCTGCGATCGCCATATACAGTTCAGCCATTTTCTCGAAATTATATGGCAGGTAACGTACCTGTTTCAGTCGAAGCTGAAAATGAGGAGCGGCCCTGGAAAGAAATTCGAGAAAACCATTGTCTTATTTAGTTCCCATCAGAAACTGCCCGTAATGGAATGATTGCTTCAGTCGAAAATGCATCGTAATAATGTGACAGACCAGATTTATAGTGTGTGTTTCGGTACTGTACTGCATGAAATAATTGCAGGTCTTGTCATTAGGATTTAGTTCTCTTAAAAATACCACAATGTATAGTTCACATAACTATCAAAAGTGCAAAAGTATCTGTGCAGTAAATTCCTGTACAACACACTCCTTTTTTCATACCACGCAGAGCCGCTTGATGTAACTGATGAAGATAATCAGAACACAACGCCGGTTGTTCTTTGAGTTCCCATACCCCAATAAATCGAGACATTCTTTGTCTCAAAAAGGACTTTCCGTTCTCAACCTCTCCATTATGCACAGACTTCAATGGCCAGCAGCAGTACTGATGTTTAGCAATCATATCTACTGCCCAACATTTCACTTTGAGTTTTTTTTTTTTTTTTTGTACAGTGTGAACCACAATTCGCTCACTCGGACGCCACAGCAATATTCCTTACATAGGAACAACGCAAAAATGTTTGTAACGAAATTTCGTCCCATGTATATTTTCTAATTTTAGGCTGCGTGATATGGTCTCTAGCTTCTTGGTCGTTATACAGCAATTCTTATACAAACACGTGCACTTATATAGTACCAATGCGGACATTAGTTTACAATCGCTTTTATTATGCAATATTTCAAGACGTGATTTGCCTTTAAACGTGTACTCTGTTCTATTCAAAGCACTACACTCTTTGTTTTCGAGGGAATAGTCAGTATCCCTTAACTTTTCTTCAGTTATACTCTTGCCCACAGGGTAAATGAAGACAAGACTTCACCTCTCTGACGCTTGGTCCACCCCTCCTTCTCCCATGTAGTTTCAACATAATACTCCCATAGCCCAAGATGACCACAGTAAAACTTCGCTGGTGTTTCATATAACATTTCTCTTCCCATTTTGTGTGAATGTAATGCAAAGTTCCTATACTTTTATCGTAAAACAATCATGTTTACATGCTATTCAGTAGTGTGATGTATAGAGGTGGTACAGCTTACTTCTTTCATTTTAACAAACCAGTCAGTAAAATACGTCGAATTACTATTTATAACATAGAATGCAGCTTTATACTCAATGTTCAAACTCAGTTTATCGCTGTAACAAAAGCAAATCTTATTGTACTTTTTACACAGTGTCAAAGATCTAATGTCCATGTTCAATGTTTACTGCGTTAATTGTACTAACATTACAGCATAATTCCTACTTTACAACCGGGTAATCAATGTGAGAGATCACATTTTTACACTCAGATACTCAAAGGAAGTAAAATACATGTTTTATTGTGCTTCTTACACAGCCTACGTCATCAAATGCTTATTTCTACAGCAGGTACTAGTCAGTGTATAACCTATCTTTTCACAACGTAACACACAAATGGTTCAAATGGCTCTGAGCACTATGGGACTTAACATCTATGGTCATCAGTCCCCTAGAACTTAGAACTACTTAAACCTAACTAACCTAAGGACATCACACAACAAAAAAATGGTTCAAATGGCTCTGAGCACTATGGGACTTAACATCTATGGTCATCAGTCCCCTAGAACTTAGAACTACTTAAACCTAACTAACCTAAGGACATCCCACAACACCCAGCCATCACGAGGCAGAGAAAATCCCTGACCCCGCCGGGAATCGAACCCGGGAACCCGGGCGTGGGAAGCGAAAACGCTACCGCACGACCACGAGATGCGGGCATCACACAACACCCAGTCATCACGAGGCAGAGAAAATCCCTGACCCCGCCGGGAATCGAACCCGGAAAATGTAACACACATTAGATCTGATTAGAAAGTTCACATTTACAAATCTTTCACTGTTTATATGTAAAATTCGTTTGTGTAATCTTAGTGATTCAATAGAAAGTTCTTGAATTTCTTGTACATAATTTTACTTCTCTTTACGTGTTTTAAATTAATTTCATCGCTCTACCAATAAGTGAACTCTCTTGTCTAAACAACGAGGCAGAGACACTTTCCCATCAGAGCCGAAACTTTTCTCTCCCACTCCGTTGTTCAGCCACTTCTCGAAGTCCATCTTAGTAGCTAGAACGCGCCTCTGGAATAACCTCTCGCATTATCTTAGAAAACTTAAAACAAACCTGCTTCTATTCTTCTCGGTAAGCTGCGCTGCCTCGAAAATTGGCTGAAAGATGTTAGTTCTACCAATAGTCTGCAGCAATACTGTGGTTGACACCAGAGGTAGATTTAAAATACTTTAATTATACTCCAGGTTCACTGATATGGCCAGTTTCGGGGCTCATATATTGTTCAAATTAAAGGAAAGCCGATTGTCACCTTCTTCAATAGTTCATAGATATTAAATTATCCTAGAGTAGCAAACAACGCAGTCCAATGGCTCAAAACGATTCACATATGGCAAAAATTTAACGTATCAGTTCACCATATCACTGTACTCATACACATGTGAGGAGTTCGAAACAATTAAGAAAGTGCACAAAAATAATCAGTAAGTCCGGCAACACTGCCTTCCTAAAGAGTTCCGTTTACTCTTTCTTCTTCAACTCTTCTTAATACTTCTTCATTCCTTACTAGGTCTTCCCATTTCACTTTTACCATTCTTCTCCATATCCACATCTCTAGTGCCTCCAGTCTTCCTTCATCTTCCTTCCTCAATGTCCAGGTCTTCGCACCATACAGTGCATCGTTCCAGATTTAAGATTTGGCAAGTCTTTTCCTCAGATCTTTGTTTAGTGGTCTGCAAAGTAATTTCTTTTTCCTCTTCAATCCTTCTTTCGCCTTTGTAATTCTTTTCCTAATTTATGTTGATCAATACATATCATCCATTATTACACTTCCCAAGTAATTGAAATTATTCACTTGCTCTGTTTCCTCTCCTCCTATTTTCATACTGCATTCTCTCCGCTTTCCGTCAATTACCAGGCTTCTCGTTTTCTTCTTGTTAATCTTCATTCCATATTATTCCAATTTTGTGTTTAGATCATCTAACATTTGTTCCATCTCTCTTGCACTCTTTGCCATCGCAACCACGTCGTCTGCAAATCTTATACACTCCACTCTCCAACCCCCTATACAAACCTCTCTCCTTCTATCAAAACTTTCATTAATAATTTCCTCCAGATAGATATTGAACAGTGTTGGTGATAAACAACAACCTTGTCTTACACCTCTTTCCAGTTCAGTTTCTTCTCTCATCACAGCTCCTATTCTTACTCTTGCTCTCTGGTTGAAATATAAATTTCTAATTAGCTGTTTATCCCTCTAGTCAGCTTCATGTTTCCTTAGGATTTCCATCAGTTTGTCCCATCTGACAGTCAAAACCCTTCTCAAGATCAATGAAAACAACATACACCTTCTTTTTCTCCTCCAAGTACCTCTCCGCTATCACTCTCAGTAGCCCAATGGCATCTCTAGTTCCCACTCTTCTCCTGAAACCAAACTGTACACCACCTATTACGCAATTCAGCTTTCCATATAGCCTTCTGTTGAGCGTTGTCAGCAAGACTTCGTCTGCATGCGATATCAGGCTCACTGTTCTATGTTCCTCACTCTTTTTGCCGTTCTTTTTCTTTTCTATAGGTATTAAGATACTTTCTGTAAGGTCCTTTGGTCATTTTCTTGTCATGTATATTTGATTACACAGTTCAATCCGTTCCCTTTTCCCTTCTTTCTCCAATGACTTCGACAGTTCCGCAGGAATCTCATCAATTCCCATTGCCTTTCCATTTTTCGTCTCCTTCATAGATGCTTCAATCTCAGTAGTTGGTATTGCATTTCCTTTGTCATCATCTGCAACTTTATATTCTTCTTCTATCCCAAGCTCTTCTTCACTTGGTCGGTTCTCTGCAGCGTATAGCCATTCTATATATTCTTCCCATCTTCTCATTATTTCTTGGGTTTCACTCAGCATCACCATTTTACCGTCTGCTGCCTCTAATTCCTTTAGTCCATTGTTGTTTCTCTTTTCCCTGAATGTCAAATCCATTGCTTCTTTGTACATCAAATCATATTTTCCTTCTTTCAAAAAATGGTTCAAATGGTTCTGAGCACTATGCGACTTAACTTCTGAGGTCATCAGTCGCCTAGAACTTAGAACTAATTAAACCTAACTAACCTAAGGACATCACACACATCCATGCCCGAGGCAGGATTCGAACCTGCGACCGTAGCGGTCACGCGGTTCCAGACTGAAGCGCCTTTAACCGCACGGCCACACCGGCCGGCTTTCCTTCTTTCTCTAATCTGTCTATCTTGTCACACTTTTCTGTAAGCCATTTATCTTTTTTCTGTCTCCCTTCTCGATTCATTATTGAACCTCCTGTAGTTGTGCTTCCCTTCATCTGTGTATACAGTTTTCCATTTCCTGGTTCTCATATCTGGTGTTACCCATTCTTTCTCTACTTTTTTCCTCTCCTTGTCTCCAAGCGTTTCCTTAGCTGCCTTTCTGGTATCATTTTTAAAACGATCCTATCTTCCTTCTCTGCATTCCGTTTCCTGTCCTTGCATCATGATTTCACAATATGCATTCTCTAATTTTTCACAATTGCCATTGTCTTTCAGTTTCTCAAAGTTAATGAGCTCTCTCTTCTGTCCTTTCCAGGTTGTTTTCAATTTAACTAGAACCTCAGCAACTACAAATACATGATATGAATAAGTCTCTGCCCCTGGATAACTTTTGACACTCTTTAGGCAATTTCGATATCTTTGTTGTAATTTGACCTCTTTTGTTATCAAATAGAGATATCCTAGTATATCTTCGTCTTTTGTGGTTATCAAATAGAGCATTTCCAACTATCATGAAATTTCCATTGCAGTATTTCAGCAATCTTTGCTCTCTCTCATTTCTTTTCCTCAGTCCAAACTTTCCCAGAACTTTTCCTTCTGGTCTTTCACAGACTACCACTTCCAATCACCCACTACAACAATACTAGCATTTTTTTTCTCTCTCTCTGCTAAGTTTTCTATCTTCTCATAACATTCTTCTACCGCTTCATCTGAATAATTTATTTGTTGGCATATAGACGTGGATGATAACTAACTCTTTTTTCTCCCTTTCAGTCTCATCATCATTATTTTTCCACTAACATATTCAACTTTGATTACCTTGACCTTCAGTCTTTTTCCTATCAAAATTTCAAACCCTTAAATTCCATTTTTATCTTTATCTGAATAGTATAATCGGAAGTCGGCATTTTCTAGTTCTCCACAACCACCCCATCCGATCTCACACATTCCGACTACGTCCAATTTCTTTCTTGCCATTTCATGTTTGGCGTTTACTAACTTCCATTCCTGGAGAAGGGTTAAAACATTCCAAGTCCCAATCCTCAATAAGTCTTCCTTCTTCTTCTCCTACATTCCTTTTCCATTTCCCTAATCTCTGGAGTCCTCGTTGTATACCCCTTCTGGAGATCCGATTGAGGGGACGCTTTACCTCTGGAATATGGCACAAAGTGGTCCATCCCATGAACGTCTATGGAAGTAATTCCAGTGATAGTTATCCATTGCCTTCCACAGTTCTCCACATCCTGTCGGCTCGCTGACCCAGTTTCCAGTTGGCGTTGGTTACCCAACCTTCCACTGGGTTGCTCAGCTTAACAGGGGCACCACATGTAGATAGGATTGTGGAGAGTTGAGGTGAGAGAGGCTAAGACAACTCTCTGTTGAGTTCTTATATTGGCATCTCATCCTCATTTTTAGCCAGAGTCGCAAGGTTGTAGCAGCGACTACTCCAGGTCATCTCCCAGGGCCCAAACCAAATAGAACATAAAAATGTATCAACAAAATCATAATGTCATAGTTCAGAATCTAAAAGTAATTTTGACATAATTTGTAATTGAAGTTAGCAATGGTCTAAAGCTTTAATGATAATTAATTCGGAAGATAATTAGTTTTGGACAATTTTAGATACCTCACAGAAAAGTTGGAGACATGTACTTTCATTCTTTTCAACCGAGAAAAACAGCAGATGAGATTGGATACGTAACTCGCTTCTTCTTAAACTGAATAACAACAATAACGACTACCACTGTTCGTGCACACACTCGTTACCCTTGTACATCCTTCATTAGAATCAGACCTTTCTCATTTTCTATTACTCTTAGCTGGTGCAGTATCCTTAAATATCCTCTCTACAGAATTCGCTATGTCAGAAAACATTTGTTTCATGCACATGTAAATTCCTTTTATTGCTGCCAGTATCATTATTATTATTATCTTTATTATTGTCGTTACTACTAATACTGCCAGTATTAATTTTATTAGTTCATAGTCAGTAATATTTACTCACATTGTCGCTATAGACACTAAAATCATTTTAATATTAAAATTGTTATTTATTAGGTAATTATGATGTCAAAAGGATGCTGGATGTGTGAAAACCTGGTCATTCTTAACTTCATAATGCATCACACCAATACAAGATGAATTCTTGCCATATTTCATGCGTTATTAACTTAAAGATCATTTCATGAATTTTTCTGTGAAGGTGGTAATGAAAAAGTCTCTCTCGACTTTATCGAATGGTGACGAAGGGCTCTATGTTTATGTTAATGCACCATATGAGTAACGAACACAAAACATAGCCGCACCAGGAAAGGAAGGAGAATATAAGGGCTATCTGAAGACGGATTTGAAATAAACCAGCCAACGGTAATGGTTTGCGTTAACTAAACTGTTTTAAACCATACTTGTAGCTGGTTGTTGCATTTGAAATCAGTCTTCATCGGATCTGTCAATTATAACCACTATTGTGCTTATCACTTTCACATAGATTAAGTTGTGTAGGTCCTTACGTCATCAGTAAGCCTGGCAACCCGCTATACAGACAATTACCAAACTGCGTTACGTTTATTCTACTCTGCCGATGAATTGTAAGGCCTGGCAGGGTGCTACTATGCTGCTTTGTAACCGTGGATGCAGTTATGCTGCGAAGCATTCAGGTAAGCTTGATCTAACGAGCAGTTAAATGGTTAGAGATGCAGGGAGATCTGTTTGAGTTTGTGCTCTGAAGAATGTGTATGTTTTGTGAAAGACATAATCTCAGTGGTAGTGCATTGAAAATATTACAACTGCTCACTCGTCATATATTATGTATATTTACGTGTCCACAGTGATTAGTTTTGTAGTTATTATGTACTATGCCAGTTAATTCACACTTAACTGATTGTTATTGTTGATGGGTGTTTCCGATATGCCAGACCAATTCTTGTTATTTTCAACGTTAAGAAACTGTAGTTGTAGTATATGTATTGTTTAAGAAGCAGTGTGTGCACATCATTATCGTGAAGATCAAGTATTAGAAAACGTAAAAACATGACTATTCCAACGCAAAACAGTATTCACACGACTAACTGGGCACTTATCATTGAGTGAATACGTGATTACAGTGATGGCAAATGTCCTTCCTCTGATCTTAGTTTTCTGTCGAAAATGTGCACGAGAGTAAATTTTGTTAGTCATTTTTGTACTATTAGTACGGAAGGAAACGAACGGATTTGTTAACATGTGTCGTGCGAAGAAAGAGAACTCAAAAGAATGAAATATATACAAAATTCGACTTTGCAAAAAGTTACAAACAGGCGACCCTAATAATTACAGGGTTACACTTTTATTGGATTCCGATTGTAATATAGGATGTTAAAAAAATTCACGTCCTCTTAGAGAAGGTAGCGTTGGTCAAAACTGGAAGAAAAAAGTTCCTGTCACGTTAGGTCGGGAGACCAATATCTGTTGGGCCAATGTGTTCTCTCACTCTCATCTGCCTGATACTGAAGGCACGGCTGTATGTGGTTGACATACGTCCAGTCACATCCCTCAACCATTCTTCGCACTGAATCATGCAATCTGAAATACCCCTGTTTCCATTCGGGCTGCGTCACATGCTTTGTCCACACGCGCCTGTAACGTCCATAGACTCTGATGGTTGGGCGTACACCACTGCCTCTAAATTTCTCCACAGACAGAATCGCATCAGATTCTGGTCCGGTGAATGTGGAGGCCATGATGCTACCGGGTCGTCTCTACCAATCTAACGCCTATGAGGCGTTCCACAGGGGTACTGTTACAGGACCCTTAGAAAATTAAGGTGTTGCCCCGTCGTACACAAACCACAGGCATTGTCTTTCCGCAAATGTAACGTTATCCAACACCGCTGGTAATTCAGGGCACAGAAATCGTGATACACAGCATCTGTCAATTTCATTGATAAAGTGTATCGCCCTACAACTCTGTCGACGACAACTTCTTTCCCTATATTGATGCTGAAGCGATCCTGATGCCTCACTCCATGACTGTTTGATTATTTACATCTGACAACACCTTCTTATTGTGGTAATTGTGAATCTTGCCTTATCTGTAAACGCAAGGGTCAATAAGATGAAAACGAGACAGAAGGAAAAAAGTAACTGTTCGTTATTTCAAAAGTAATCGCCAAACTATTAACATATATATCCCACTGTGAGACGAGATGGTCAATGGCTGCATGACAAAATGTCTACAGTTACCAATGGGACCGTTATGGTTCCCAGGTGTGCACCTATTCGTCCGAAGGAAATCGATGGTCACGGATGTTTTACTATAGGGCTCCAAAAATGTGGAAATCGCATGAGGAGTGTTCAGGGCTCAACAGAGGAGGCGTAAGGGCTTCCCAGCCAAGCTTCTCCAGCGTACTCGAAGCAACCACCCACATGTTGCTAAGGTTTTTTCTTCTATTACAGAGTTCTTTAGTCTTCTTTCCGCTTAAAGCATTCAGTTCTTTCGCAAAAATATTGAATGAACGAGACAGCAGTGTCGAGCTGTGAAACTTACGAAGCAAGATGCCCAAAAGAAACTAGACCCTCCGTGCAGAATTACTGCTGCAGCTGCTACTGGCAGGAACTGCGCTGAAAAGACACTGCTGAGGAAGCAACTTCTGATTTATGTGAAACCATACCAAATATAGCGCAGATCGATTAATTACCTTTACCTAATCCTCCTCAAACGTCACCTGTTTCTGATAGAGCTTGTTTCTAAATGCGAAATACAGGTAAATACGCAAGGCTCTCAAGTGAATCTCCCATTGCGGATAACGAATAGTAGCTGCAAGTGTTTGGTTGATTGTAATTACTTTATTGAAATTTGTGTCTTTTTTTAAAAAGAAACAATTGGTGTTACCCTTTTTCTCAGAATTTTAAAGTCGGTGCATAATATACGTGTGAAGTTACAGAAACAACAGCCGTTTTCCACATTCGGCTCACGTAGCAAGCTATTCCTGCCATATCTTCTGGAGTATGTTTTTGCCCAAGAACGAAGATGATGTCTTTCCTTTTGTTTGCATGAACCTTCGAGAATTAATAATACAATGCCATACATCACTAAGGGTCGCTCGTCAGTAGACATAACGTAGCAGACGATATGAAAATAATACAACAAATAGAGTTGCAGATGATGAGAGTATACTACGATAAATGTTTGTCGCCAGTGTGGACAGAGACAATAAACAAGGTTCGAAACATGTTGTGAAACACGTGTTTGGAGGAGAAATATGCAAGTTAGTCGTATATGCGACATATTAAAGCAATATTGATGGTATGTGTTAATGTCGTTACGAAATTCCTCTGATTTATCAAGGATGCTTTTATAGGTTCAGGTATTTATTTTGTTCGTGCTGCACAGTTTTTTTTTTAAAAAGGTCAGAGACTTTTAAATTTTACAACTTATTTTACACTGAAGTTTCTCATAATGACAAATGAGAACGAGTTATCTGCGTGTAGCTTAAAGAATCTTTTTATGCTCAAGATCACTTTCAAAACTATTTTTATAGGGCGGTTTCGGCACGTAAGAACGTCATCCTGCCTAGACCTTCAAAAGTTCTTTTGGTTGTACTCCTATTCCATTACGCGTCCATTACTCATTCCATGTTAATAGATTGCACTAAAATGTTAACATGGCATGAGTAATGAATGCACAATGGACATTTATGAAGGTGTGAAGGTGTCAGTCCTGCCTGTCGAAACCGGTCAGTAAAAAATAGTTTTAGGCGCGTTCTTCGTTATTAAAAGAATTCTTTAAACTTATTTTACGCTTGTCATTTTACATTTGTTGTTTTTAAATTAAAATTGTTAATTTCGAGTAGTTTACTTTTATACAAATTTGTGTTATTTCAACACCACAAACTGTTGAATTAAAATCTATTAAATTAATGACCTGAGATGTTAATCCTGTACTTTTTAAAAGAGGGTTTGCACACGGGAACACAGCAGCTGTAAACTGTAAAAGCTTGTCCAACAACTTCTACATAATGTAGTCATAAATAGGAAATTATAACTGTTCTTAAAACATTGCGACGTACAAGTAGTACCTCAAAACTCATGTCTTCCCCATTTCAGTGCACACATCTAAAAGTCATCCTGTGCATGTAAATGTTGATGGGTGGTGTAGAGGTTACCCTTGCGATGGTTGTGCCTGGTCGTGGTTGACTGTGTTAAATTAGGGCAGCTCACGGCACCAGCTGTAGTCTTTTGGGCTTTACCGGTGGAACGGACACTGGTGATCAGGCGGGCTCACATCTGGACTACGCAACGAACGCCCTTCCTGGAAGACTACGTGTGATGCGGCTGTGTGGCGCAACTCAACGTGTCAGCTGCGATCTCTGAGCGACCACACTTCGCTGCGTGCGGATTCTCCCAGCGACCGGCCTGTTCTGCTTACGTCACCACTATGAGAAACACGGGCCTCGCTACGAACTTGCTGACTTCACACTAGTACATCGTGAACACTCGGCTACATCCGAGGCCAGACTGTAAATAGTATGTGAGTGAAATGGTACCAACTAAAGTCGTTACTCTGTCGTGTGTTATCGAGAGCTTGACTGTATTTAAATGCGCAGCTATGACGTATTAAATTGACGGTCGCTGCAATTCGTGAGACCTGTTGTGTCACGTGCTGTGACGCACGCAACATGGCTCGTATATCGCGTTGGCCTCGTAAGCGGCTCACCAGCAGCCACCGGTCCCCTGTAACGGGCTCCTGTCTTCGGGAAGGTGCAAACATGCGTGCAGCAACTCAGAACATGCACGCTGGGTAACGATAATCCCCAGGAGACATCTCGCTAATATCATGTAATACAACTTCTAGCCTTGGTAATGGCTCAATACAGCGAGAAAGGGAGTCAGGTTTATCAAGCTGAATCCATTCGAAGATTAGATCCCTAAGAGCGACCAAACTGTGACAATGTTTATTGGCACGATTCACCCAGTGTTACAAATATTCACAAACATTTTCTGTGGTATTAAGATCGAGTAAATCAGCAAACTAATCGAGGAGTGATAGGGCACTTGAAACATATCGAAAAACGTCCATATACGTGCAAGCATCTTTCGTAATCGCAAAGTCGAGCGCCGTACGCAAGTCACTTCTCATCCCGTAGACCATTCGAAGCTAGCCAACCCTGTCTGCTAATGAGGTGCAACCGCCAGGTATATCTTACTGGGAAGCGCAGACTTTTACCGGTGTCAACCAGGCAGAGCGCTGGCCGCGAACATTTCGACTTGGGCACCTCGTGCAGCTATACACAAAGCACTCTTGTTTCTGGTGATTCACAGGGTGGAAGTCGTTTAGTCGCTTATCCCGTGCTTTCGAGAGGGGTGCGTTCAACAGACAAGTATAAGAACTACGCCGAGATCGCAGCAAGCCATGTCTCTACGTTGCTGGAAATTAACGTACTTTAAGGTTATGCAGAACTGTGTTCCTTTCCACGTTACATTTTACATTCTAACTTGCCGTGGGGAAAGCTATGACTGTTTTCTCTCCCTTGATTTCATCACAACACGTGGTAATTACGGGGGTTGGAAGTTCAAAAGTGGCAACTATTTATTTACAGGTGGTACAATATAGATACGTGTTTCAAACTTTCACTGGCCTTCAAAGTAATCACCAGCATTGTGTGTAACCTGTTGCAAGCGATATGGAAGTCGTAGGATACTCTTAGCAGTGCCAGTTGTGCTGACAGTTCGAACGGCGCGGTGTATTGGCCGACGAATTTGCAGCAATTCTGAAGCGAATGCCGTGAAGTGTTTCCTTCAGTTTATAAATCGAGTTGAACTCACGAGGGCTTACGTCAGGAGAGTGCAGTAGGTAGTGCAGCACTTATCAGCCCAATCACTTAAACTAATCAGAAACAGCTTGCACTGTACGTGGTTGAGCATTGCCCTGAAAATGATGGTCAGGTCCTGCAGAAAGTGTCATCACTTCTGTCTGTTCATTTTTGGAACACAACCTACGACCAGCTTAGAGACAAAAGTGACGACGCTTTCTGCAGGACCTGACTATCATTTTGCAGGACAATGCTCAAGCACGTACAGTGCAAGTTGTTACTGATTTGTTTGACTGATGGGGTTGCTAAGTGCTGTACCACCTACTGCACTCCCTTGAGTTAAGCCCTCGGGGGCTCAACTAAATTTCTAAACTGAAGGAAACACTTCACGCCATTCGCATCAGAACTGCTACAAATTCGTCGGGCAGTAGACCGCGCCGCTCGAACTGTCAACATAACTGGCATTGCTAACAGTATCCTACGACTTCCACATGACTGGCAACGGGTTATACACAATGCTGGTGACTACTTTGAACGTCAGTAAAACTCTGAAACACGTATCTATATTGTACGAGCTGTAAATAAATACTTTCCACCATTAAAGTTCCAACCCTCGCAGTATGTGTTCCTATTTTAAGCAAGTGACTTAGAAACAGTTTCTCCAACTTGTAAGATAATGTTTCAGAAATCTGTGATAATATTTGGGACCTTTTCCGTGTTATGATGCCTGGTGGGAATTTTGAACGGTTTGATATCATATCTTGTATTTATCCATGATGGATAACCTGACGGATTTTCTCTTTTACAAACATTATATTACTTTTTTTCAAATGTTTGACCTATGTGAATTCATTACCTTGTCCCAATCCCGTCGATTATGAATCGCAACACTTCTCCCAAATTTCTATATGTGGATGATTAAAGTTTGCTTCGTACGAAAGTGGCCTATTAATTTTCTTTTCAATTAATTCTGGGCTAACCGAGCATAGAAACGCAGCACTTGCTGTTATCTTACGTAACTAATTTACAGCATCACATGTGAGTGTAGTATCCCCGTTACCACTGTAATGTCCTCGTCGCCACTGTAGAGTCAGGTGCCATAGGAAACAAGGGAGAGGATGTTGTTATAGGTGGCCGGTAGCCTTTTTCTACAACACAAATGCGCACATGAATTAATATGGCTCTTAATTTTCATGTACTGGATACTTATTTTTCATAGAGTGCATGTTCTGTGGTTCAATCTCATCAGTAACAGTCCTCTTGGAGATAATATCGGTATTCTTGCTACTACAACTAATCTGCGATGTGAACTGAGCTCACACTGCAGTCAATGACAGACGCCAAAATGGAGTGTGAGTTAGTGAGGCCCTCCGGTCAGCGCCGGCGGCCTAAATATTTGCGGCCTAGAGGGCGTTGGCGGCGAATTGCTTGTGAGTCTGTGTGGCTTCACCGTGATAGGTGAGCTTGAACCAGAGTCTACTATCGATCTTCGCGCTGCATCTTTGCGACTGGCAACAACTTACGCCAATACAGTGAGACTACGTAATTACAGTACTATGAGACACCCAGCGGCAGGGATTCCGCCATCGTAATTTATTTCTATCGCCACATCAGTTCATAGATTTACAGATTCTAAACCAGTCCAGGTCACAAATTACAAACATATTTGGCCTGCACAAGCTGAGTCTATAACACACAACTTATGAAACTTCGAAGCAGTATACTACAATTTTGAATAAATTTTTGTTGTTCGCCCACATCTTAACAAAACACTGAAGCAGCTAAATTGACGACATTTCAGGACAGCATTCCGTACAAATGGAGACAACCACACACATGTAAGCTATGAAGTACAGTCAAGACAAAACAAAGCTACAAAAGAAGCTATTCTGGTTGGTCGCCTACCTTACGTGTGGGGCGTCACCTATCGTGGAGGCAAGGTTCTGGGTCGTGGATGAATCAAACCCATATTACAGAATGGCCGCGAGATCAGATATCTGTTGCTGGCCGCTGTGGCCGATTGGTTCTAGGCGCTTCAGTCCGGAACCGCGCTACTGCTACGGTCGCAGGTTTGAATCCTGCCTCGATCATGGATATGTTCGTTGGTTGGGGCTGGGTTGTTTGGGGAAGGAGACCAGACAGCGAGGGCATCGGTCTCATCGGATTAGGGAAGGATGGGGAAGGAAGTCGGCCGTGCCCTTTCAGAGGAACCAGCCCGGCATTTGCCTGGAGTGATTTAGGGAAATCACGGAAAACCTAAATCAGGATGCCCAGACGCGGGATTGAACCGTCGTCCTCCCGAATGCGAGTCCAGTGTTTAACCACTGCGCTACCTCGCTCGGTCATGGATATGTGTGATGTCCTTAGGTTAGTTAGGTTTAAGTAGTTCTAAGTCTAGGGGATTGATTACTTCAGATGTTAAGTCCCGTAGTGCTCAGAGCCATTTGAATCAGAGATCTCTTGAGACCCACTAAGGGCCGCGTGGATGCTCTCCACACTTCAGGCGTCTGCGAACTTTGGTGTGAATGCAGCGAAATAATTAGCAGCCGAGTGTCGAAGCTTGAACGTTACGTGCGGCTGAGACCGATCAAGTCAACTGTAGTATAACGTCACCAGGATGGGGCCATTCTTTTAATTTTCTAGAACCTGACGTCCTTGCTCAGCAGCCGTGGATGCAGCGGCGAAATATAAGAGATGCTAATCAACTAATCGAACGGTCTAACAGCATGAACAATGAGGATGGTTTGAAGTTACCAATGGCCTGGTTGCCAGTTTTTTCAAGCTGACGGACCGCGTGTGTTCGCCAGCCAGCAGCACCACTTGACCCGTATTTAATAGCATAAACAACTCCCACGGGAGAATTGCTGTGCGGCCTTAACAACACGTTGCAGGTAGATACTACGCTTGAGTAAAAGCTGTTGATTTGCTATTGCCTACCAATCACCAACAAGATTTGCCTGCTTGTCACTTACTAGAGTTACACAGGCAATAGCCAGCCGGTAAGCTATTTCCTACCAATCAAGTCCACACTTGGCTACCAATGAGCCACCAGAGCAGCACAGGCAACATCCTACCGTACAGTCATCCCCGTCCACAGCAACATCTCGTTATACTGCCCAATGACATGCCAGATATGTGACGTCGGTAGCCACGTGGCAAATGAAATACATAGTACAACGATAAACCAATCCGAAGTTGCAAATTTGACTTTTTTTAGCATTACTCAGAAAGCAGCAGGGCCATAATATCAAACATACACAGCTTGTGTTAAAAATTTTATTTACCTTACACAATTTAATACTAGACAGCTTGGAGTTTAACAACCTCACCACAATTATAATAAAACTTTACTGAAACCCCTGTGAAATTTACTTAACGAATGTATAAAGCATTAATTAAAGTTGCTCCTGGCACAAACATTTAATAAAGCCAAAACTTGCCAAAGTCATAACTGGCAAGACTAGGCTATACAATGACTTCCCTTTGCAATAACATTTCATACCAAAGCAATAACGCAAATAAATAATACAAAACCCAAGAAATAAGAAGGTAACTTCTAAAGTCTTAACGCTCCCTACTGAAGGCAGACGTGCCCACACTACCGGCTAAAGAATAATCAAGTAGGTGCCTGTAAAGATAAACACTATTTAAAATAACAAACAGTTAATAAAAGGAATCCTTGGCATCTAAAGATTGCTTGGAAGCATACACACATCAAACTTTGCTTTATAAAAATTTAAACCTTTAGAACTAACACACAAAGTACAAGTGAAGGGCTTATTTCAATAATGGTACAGGTCCATTACCTACACTTTTCTGTGTATAATGCGTCTGAAATTAATGAAACAGAAAGGAAGGTTCATCTCTAGCAAGAAGCCATATGCCTGAATATATCTAGTATCCCAACTGCAGATTTTTCAGCGCTCATTTAACTTTAGGACTCTGTATCTCAATATGACCAAAAATCGAAATAAGCCCTTCAAGTAACAACATCCTTAATGATAAGAAAAAGGACAGTTAACCAAGTGGAGCCTTAATGAATCTGATCGGGCACTAATGACAGAGTGCCACTAAACATTATAAGATACATCTACATCTACGTGATTACTCCGCTATTCACAATAAAGTGCCTGGCAGAGGGTTCAATGAACCACCTTCAAACTGTCTCTCTACCGTTCCACTCTCGAAGGGCACGCGAGAAAAACGAGCACTTAATTTTTTCTGTGCGAGCCCTGATTTCTCTTATTTTATCGTGATGATTATTTCTCCTATGTAGGTGGATGCCAACAAAATGTTTTCGCAATCGGAGGAGAGAACTGGTGATTGAAATTTCATGAGAAGTTCCCGTCGCAACGAAAAACGCCTTTGTTTTAATGATTGCCACTCCAATTCGCGTATCATGGCTGTGACACTATCTCCCTCATTTCGCGATAATACAAAACGAGGTGCCCTTCTTTGTATTTTTTCGATGTCATCCGTCAGTCCCACCTAATGCGGATCCCACACCGCACAGCAATACTCCAGAATAGGGCGGACAAGCGTGGTGTAAGCAGTCTCTTTGGTAGACTTGTTGCACCTTCTACGTGTTCTGCCAATGAATCGCGGTCTTTGATTTGCTCTGCCCACAATATTATCTATGTGATCGTTCCAATTTAGGTTATTTGTAATTGTAATCCCTCAGTGTTTAGTTGAATTCACAGCCTTCAGGTTTGTGTGACTTATCGCGTAATCGAAATTTAGCTGATTTCTTTTAGTACTCATGTAGATAACTTCACACTTTTCGTTATTCAGGGTCAATTGCCAGTTTTCGCATCATACAGATATCATGTTTAAATCATTTTGCAAGGCGTTTTGATCATCTGATGACTTTACAAAACGGTAAATGACAGCATCATCTGCAAACAATCTAAGACGACTACTCATATTGTCTCTTATGTCGTTAAAATACATCAGGAACAATAGAGGGCCTATAACACTTCCGTGGGGAACGACGGCTATTACTTCTGTTCTACTCCATGACTTTCCGTCTGTTACTACGAACTGTGACCATTCTGACAGTAAATCACGATTCCAGTCGCACAACTGAGGCGATACTCCGTAGACACGCAGTTTTGTTAGAAGACGCTTGTGAGTAACGGTGTCGAAAGCCTTCTGGAAATCTAAAAATACGGAATCAATTTGACATCCCCTGTCGATAGCACTTATTACTTCATGCGTATAAAGAGCTAGTTGTGTTTCAGAAGAACGATATTTTCTGAAATCGTGCTGACTATGTGTCAATAAATCGTTTTCTTCGAGGTACTTCATAATGTTCGAACACAGTATATGTTCCAAAACCCTACAGCAAATCGACGTTAGTGATACAGGCCTGTAATTCAGCGGATTACTCCTACTTCCCTTTTTGGGTATTGGTGTGACTTGAGCAGTTTTCCAGTCTTTACGTACGGATCTTTCTGTGAGCGAGTGGTTGTATATAATTGATAAGTATGGAGCTATTTTATCAGCATACTCTGAGAAGAACCTGATAGGTATACAATCTGGACCGGTGGCCTTGCCTTTATTAAGTGATTTAAGCTGCTTCGTTACTCCAAGGATATCTAATTCTATGTTTCTCACCTTGGCAGTTGTTCTTGATTGGAATTCAGGAATATTTACTTCGTCTTCTTTGGTGAAGGAGTTTCGGAAAACCGTGTTTAATAGCTCTGCTTTAGTGGCACCGTCATCAGTGACTTCACCGTTGTTATCGCGCAGTGAAGGTATTGATTGCGTCTTGCCACTGGTGTGCTTTATGTATGACCAGAATCCCTTTGGGTTTTCTGCCAGATTTCGAGACAATGTTTCGTTGTGGAAACTATTAAAAGCGTCTCGCATTGACGTACGCGCCATATTTCGAACTTCTGTAAAATAGAAGTCATACCTCAAGCCAAAGTACATTCGCCAGAGTGTCAGAGGAACGGGGTGCCACGCTTAACGACCTGACGGAGCCAGAAACAAAGAGCGAAGCAAAGACGTGAGAGAAGGAGAGGGCCTCCACACGGAGCAGGTCAAACGAATCGCAGTTCCGCTGGAAACGGCCAACTCGTCAAGCCCCGATGCCACGCCCCACCGTACCGGACGAAATGCACTGCGCTCCACGTAACTGAAACATAAATCAAGTACCACAGCACACCTGCATTTGCACATTCATACTGCACAAGACATAAAACCATAGCATTTAAAACAGGAAAGTTCTCTTATAAAAGATTTGTAACTCAGCAACTTAAGCATTCATTTTAAATACCGTAACACCAAACGACAGTAACAGCTGACAAGGGAACCTCCCCATGGCACCCCCCTCAGATTTACTTGTAAGTTGGCACAGTGGATAGGCCCTGAAAAACTGAACAGAGATCAATCGAGAAAACAGGAAGAGGTTATGTGGAACTATGAAAAAATAAGCAAAATATACAAACTGAGTAGTGCATACGCAAGATAAGCAACTTCAGGAGAATTTAATCATCGCAGCGCCGTGGTCCCGTGGTTTCCGTGAGCTGCTGCGGGCCCAGAGGTCCTTGGTTCAAGTCTTCCCTCGAGTGAGAAGTATAATTTTTTATTTTTAGACAATTATTATCTGTCCGTCTTTCGGGAGTGATTATCACATCCACAAGAAAACCTACATCGGGCAAGGCAGAAGAATCTTTTTACCCATTCGCCAAGCGTATAAGTTAGGTGGGTCGACAACATATTGCTGTCATGCCGTCACCAGTGTCGTATAGAATATATCAGACGTGTTTTCCTGTGGAGTAATCGGTTGGCCTATGACCTTGAGATCAAATTTTTCGGTTCCCATTTGAAAGGCACGTCCTTTCGTCTACTAATCGCACGGTTTTGCGGTGCGGTCGCAAAACACAGACACTAAACTTATTACAGTGAAAAGAGACGTCAATGAACGAACGGACAGATCATAACGTTGCGCAAATGAAGGAAGTAAACTTTTCACTCGACGGAAGACTTGAACCAAGGACCTCTCGGTCCGCAGCTGCTCACGCTAACTACAGAACAACGGCGCTCCTGAGCTCACATTGTCCTGAATGTTGCCTACCTTGCACATGGACTACTCAGTTTGTATATTTTGCTTATTTTTTTCATAGTTCCACACAACTTCTTCCTGTTTTATCGATTGGTCTGTGTTCAGTTTTTCAAGGCCTATCCACTTTGCCAACTTATAACTAAATCTGAGGAGGGTGCGATGGGGAGGTTCCCTTGTGAGTTTATTTCAAAGATAAGGACGAGCAGAACTATATTTTCATGAAACACGATGTGATTTTACGAGATAGCATCGTGTTTCGTACTCGTCACTAATGTGTAGATATTTCTATTTAAAAAAAGCACGGTTAACACCACCATAAACATACAATCACTAAATAATGAGCAGCTCGCCAGTCTTACTTACATATATCAGCTGATCCTTTATCAAATAATTAGAAACCAAGGTGGAGCGCCTAAGGCCCGTTATCATGATATGTCTGACTTAATTTGTCATGGCATACTCGGGACAAAACTCACACTGCAGACAACACTGATTAACCATTAATAAGCCTGCCCGACGGCCGGGGTGGTCGCGCGGTTCTATGCGCTACAGTCTGGAACCGCGCGACTGCTACGGTCGCAGGTTCGAATCCTGTCTCGGGCATTGATGTTTGTGATGTCCTTAGGTTAGTTAGGTTTAAGTAGTTCTAAGTTCTACGGGACTGATGACCTCAAAAGTTAAGTCCCATAGTGCTCAGAGCCATTTGAACCAAGCCTGCCCGGCTGGCGGCGCGGTCTAAAGCGCTGTTTCCCGAGCGAGGTGTGCCAGTCCCCGGCACGCATCTGCCCGGCGGATTAGTCGAGGTTCGATTTGCCGGCCTGTGGATGGTTTTTAAGGCGGTTTTCCATCTGCCTCGGTAAATGCTGGTTAGTTCCCTCTATTCTGCCTCAGTTAAACTATGTCGGTGCAAAAACTGTCTCTACGTGCGCGTACACCACAATTACTCGGCACGCAAACATTGGGGATACGCTCGTCTGTATGAGACGTTCTCAGGGCGGAGGGGGATGGCTTCCACTGGGGGCCGAACCGCATAATAACCCTGGGTTCAGTGTGGGGCAGCGATGGGGTGGGTGGACTGCCGTGGCCTGTTGTGGGGTTGTGATTGTGAACCACTGAGGGCTACGGCGGGACGAAGCCTCGCCGTCGTTTCTAGGTCCCCGACTTAATACACAATACACACACAACCGTTAATAGATATAACTAAGCACACAGTTGCGCCTGCTTTAATCAAACACACTATATGAGTATGTGGACGGTCAATCCAGGTGACGCTCCGGCAAGTTGTTCTTTTCAACGTTTACTGCGAGGTGAGCACAAAACCAAACTGCACGCGTCGTGCCAGAACCCAACTTCGCCGCCTTCTCCGGCCGCAGCACCCTATTCGTAACACGTGCGATGAGCATGCCCAACAGGTAAGTGCCTATCTCCCGACCACGTAGTACCTCGCTACCGACAGACCACACAGTCACCGCTGCCTCGACGCTGCAGACTTCAACAGCCGGACCTGCAAAGAAAAACTGACTCGCGGCCGCCCAAAGGAAAATTGAAAGCAAAGATGAAACTAGCGGGGCAGAAGCACTGGCGCCAGCAACGCGACGTATTACCGCGATGACTAGTTTCTAGCAGGTACCCATTTTCAAAACTGCAGTTATCTGTATGCAGGTTAACTGGCTTTTTCATTTTCGGAAATACCGTTTTGACTCTGTTACGACGATTTGAAAATGGGACCCGGTCCGGAAGTACTTATCGAGTGAATAAAAAAGTGGGCTTTGCGACTTGGTACTCTTTTTTTCTGTTTAACAGAAGTTGTAAGTAGCCTGTTTATATGTTTGTATGTTGGCAGCGTTATAGACTGTATTGATATCACTAACAGCGCTATGCGCCCTCGGTAAGATACTCTGTGGTTGGATGGACTTGCAGTTAGCAGTTAGTGGTTAGCAGGTAGCGAGCGGACAGTTTGGACTTGCGTCCTTCATGGAGATTCAGTGTTGGTGGGACATCTATTGTAAAATGATAATTGATGTATTTGCTAATGTTTGGGTAATGGAATTATTGACGATTATATAATTTTTGGAACTAGAAGTCACGTGATTAAGGTAAAATCTGCTAAATACATTGTTTGCTCTTCAACAAATTCTTTCTTTTGCTAACCATGTGTGTACTAGTAGCTTCAGCATATAGTAGTTAGAATCTTTTTATTCAGCTGGCTGTAGTTGCTGTAATTGCTGTAGTTCGTGTTATGAACATTTTCTCGGAGGTAAGTCACTTATCAAATGTATGGGTTATTGTTATGATTTCTTCTAATTCAGCTCCATTCTTTTGAGTTAATTTTTTGACGTCATGTCGTCATTACAGAGCAGTCAGATTACGTTGGACTTGCGTATTGTGGGTAATAAATGAACAGGTTGAGTTTCAGTTGTATTTGTCAAGGAAAATTCCGTAGGTCAGTGCTGAAATTATAAAAATGGGTAACGAGACAGTAGGTTCAGTTGCATTCAGCAGTTTAAGACTCACACAAAGTAATTTCACCCACTCAGTTATTACAGTAGACAAAAAAAAAAAAAAGAAGAAAAAGAATTTTCACCTGTCGACCCTTAGCCGAGGATACTTCACTGGAACCTTCTGATTTTCTTCTAGTTTGAGTAATTAGTGCATGATTGGAAATCAGTTATTGTTTACTGCTAGCGCGTAATTGTATAAATGGAATTTCGTTTGTAGTTGTAGTTTCTTATTGTTGTACTGTATTGTAATGAGCAAAGCTTTTGTGTCATCCATGTAGATTTGCATTAAGTATTTCGCAGTCGCTTTTGCAACTAATTGGATATTGATTATTTTCAGAGCTACTTTAGTGTGTCTTCCTATTTTTGCTTTTCAAATCGTTCTCTTGTGTGTTATTGTGTGAAATAGTGTGGTAATCATGGCGAGTGAGAAGCGCAAAAGTAGCTGCAACGCAAAGTCGGAAATGACAGTGACGACGAATGTAGCTTGTCCACCCCGTAACTGCGGTTCCTGGAGAAATACTCCAATCGACGAGAAAGTAACTACAGAAATTACCGACAGGCGCTATAGCCATGATAACAGACCTGAATTTAATCAGAACTGGAGTGATTAAAATAGGGCAGGGCCCTCTCAACAACTTCAAATTGTAGAAATTAGACCTCCAAATCCCAGTAACGATGTGCGACAACCAATAGATAATAGACAATGACTCGCACAGCAGGTAGCTACAAAACGCACTTATGTGGCTGACGACGCAGCTACCATGACTATCAATTATGTGAAAGTGGAAGACAGTAGGGATGTGTTACTCCAATAAAATGATATGAAACAGAACAATACTGCATATCCTGTAATTCACATCACAACAAATAACATAAAATTTATGGCAGTACTTGACTCCGGCAGTCCTATTTTGGTAATTAGTGAAACAGCTTTCAGTAAATGCAACAAATAGAACGATTGCCCCACACTTCCTTTACGTAAGATTAAATTCCAAGGCGCAATTTTTGGAAAAAGTGTAGATGTACGCCAACAAACTGACTTGGAACTCTTTTGTCAAAGCCACGGATTTATAATGAATTTTCTTATTGTTTCATTTTTTTCGAGGGAGATTATATTAGGTGTAGACTTTTTAAATGAAAATAAAGCTATTTTAAACTTTCACGACGCTGAAATAAGTTTAGAGAAAGAAGATCAGTCAACAGCTTTGAAATCTGAAGATTGGCTTTCAAACCACGATGACGGAATCAATTGGCTTTATCTTTTGTCAGATCACAGTTTTGAACTTTCGACGGAATTTGACACTAATGATCACTTCGCAAGTACTGATACGGACCGTGTTAGAACGGGCAGCGATGTTTTGAAGTTAACTATCCAGTCAAGAACCTATGGAACATATTAAGACAGTAATTTTACACGTACACGTTTATAGAAACAGACGACATAGTCTTACTGTGAGTACATTTTCGCTTGTCAGTTGCACATTACGTCACTATAATGCTCACATTCTCTAAATATAACTTCAATTGAGGTTGTACTGCAACATTTTGGTTTACTTCAAAAGACTTTTTTGTTTAAAGTAGCTTGTGAGAGGTCACAGATGACACAGAATTTGGTTTGTTTGACAGCTACACGATTATATTACCACGCTACAAGTGAGTGACACAATTTTCATTATTGCTTTTACGCTGTGTCTGTTTTATGTCTGTGCGGATTTTTACGTTCTTCTGGAAAGTAAAACACGTTTTGGTAATGACTTTTGTGGCATGGCTACATGACACAGCTATTTTCGTAACACAATAGTACGTTACAGTACAGTACTTTCAAGGCTACAGCAATGAACGTAATAACTACGATATTTATACCCACAGCACTTTACTTTTGTAAGTACATTAATTTCTGGAGAACTTTGCTTATGAACGATGATAACTACGATACTTGGCAGATTTTTACCGTTAAGCGATGATAGACATTTTCTTACAGTAAGAAGTACAGTTTAGCGCTAAATGACACACATTTGTATGACTACTTTTTGTACTTGAAACATTATTACAAATATTTTTGAACTACAATGATACAGAGAAGGTTTACGGCGATATATTTCATTCTGCAGTTTTAATCTGTAAGATTTGAGGCATAATTACATTATCTCTCATGGGGGTACGCCTACTTTGTGTACCACGCGTGTGGCAAGCGCAAGGAGCCCTAGCTAATATGGTATTTTCTTACGCAGTTTTATACATCGGTACCATATTTCTCCAACACAGAATTACACAGCTATCTGGTCATTTAACTGAGAGAAGTAAACATTTCTACTACATCTCCAACACATGTCTACACTATTACACAGTGGGATTACTTCTCATTTATGAAATTGTACTTTGTCCTCATTTTGGAAACTATTCACGTTTACTTTAGGAACCATTGTGATACTGTGAGAGCTTCAAATTATGCATTTTGTAGGGGATCACGATTTTTGAAGTACGTTTGAGGTAGATGACACTATTGAAACAAACAAAGAGTATTTCTTTAAAGGTTTTGAGATTATTGGAGGATGCTACGACGATTTTGAGATTTGATTGATGTGTTATGATAATATTATTGCAAATACGATTTGTATTATGATGCTGAGATATGTTTATGATCAATAAGGCAATGCTATATGAGGAATATGATTATGCTACGTGTAATAAGGCAATGAATTAAGAGTAGTGGCTAGGGACTCTGGTTTTTGGAAAAGAATGTTGGAAATCAAGAATTGTAGTTTGAGAGTTACGAAAAGTGAGTATAGATGTGAATGTGAGCGCCAGAATGCCGACGGAAATTTTTGGAGACTGTTATTCAAGAGATTTCGTCTATACACACTTCTACTGTAAATTTTCGATCCGTGAAACTTTTTATTTCTATGAAACTGTAATTGTAGCTGAAACTGCTGTCATTATTATTTTGCTAAAAAAAGTATATGTGACCTTAAAGTAATGCTCTGCTGCACTTATCTGCGCGACAGCTTCCTTGAAATATACCCATTGTTGTGTAGACTTTCAACTTTACTGCTGCTTCTTCAGCCACTTTGAAGCTCGTCGCACTCTCGCGAGTGCTCGCATACCTGTAGAAAAGAGAGGCCATTGACCTCACTCCACACACCACAAACACGACACACTATTACTTGTAAACATTTAATTACACTTTGGAGTTTGTACTTCGTGCTACTTACTGAAATACTTATGAACTGATGAGAAATATTCTTCATTTACTCATCTGATTACGATAAGTGTCTCTCTACGAGAGTTGAGAGAATTTCTATTGTCTTATTAAATGCCACATGGATATTGAATGAAGTTTTTATGTTTTTCTTTCTACATATCTGTCTGTTTTATTGATTATCTGGTTTCTAGCTGCACTGCAGCATTGGTTTTATAAAATATATTCAATATATATGCTAATGTGAACACTTTCTGTCAACAGATCTATTAAATAATAATTTTATGGTCCACATTCTTACACAAAAGCAGTTGGAAAGGAAAGAACAATAAGAAGGAGAAGGGACTAGGAACAGGAACTGCATACATAATTTTCTTTTGAAGGACTTGGTAATTTTTTTGGTAGAATAATTTGTTGTGGTGCACCGCCTTAGTGTTAAGATGTGACATAGCATATTGTATTTCATATTGAGATAGAATAGATCCTGATTGTGCTATGTCATGTTTAAATATAAGTTATATTGTTTGCTGCTGCTATTTGTCAGGCAATGCACTACTGAATTTTACTTTGTATTACTGTGATAAGCCAGTTTTACCACTGATTTATTTTTCTTATTTGTTGCATATTGCCTTACATTAGTTGTAATGTTGCATTTGCTTTTCTATTATACAAATGCTGCTGCTTGTTTTGCCACTTTGCATTTTTGTCACTGTCATTTCTGCTAATTGTTTTGTGCTGTTCCATTGCCTCATTCTCTAATTTATGTATCTGAGCTCAGTAGATTTAAGTTAGCCTAAAAGGGGATATGCTACTTACTGAAATGCTTATGAACTGATGAGAAATATTCTTCCGTTTACACACCTGATTATGACAAGTGTCTCGATGAGTTGGGAAGAAATGCATTGAGGTGCTATAAGAAAAAGGTTTGGCCAAAAAATATTGTATAACGAGGAATAATTATTTTGAAAGAGCAACTGAAGTAGTTTTGGTTAAATACAGGTAGATAGAATTTTTTTGTGGAAACAAATGTTGAAATGAGAGAGGATGGCGAGAATTAAATGAAATTTTAGTTGTATAGGAAGTATTTTTGGTTGAAAGTGAAACAGGTACGACCATAAAGTAGGTACAAAATGCTCACCATAAGTACTGCAGTACCAAATGTTAAACTTACCCTTTGACACATTTACACTTGAAAACAGACCCTGTCCTTTCCTTTTACGTTATTCCGCTATGTTTGTGTGTACTCTTGTGTGTCTGTGTTCTTCCTCTCTCTGTGTTTACCTGAAAATATAAATTTGTTAGAATTTTTTTCCTTCTAATACTAAGATGCATTCACTATGATGAGGTATACTGTTATCCTCAAATCTAATCCCTGTTTTGTACCATGTTCTTTACATTAGGAAGATCTTTAAGCATTATTTTTTTCTGTTATGCTTCTACTGATATTCTCATTTTTCATTTATTTACTTATGTCATTATTCCTGTAATACTCGTACTTGTGCTTACTTTTATCCTTTTTGTAAAGCCTGTATCACTATAGATGTTACTTGCATTACCATATCCGTTATTGTAATGATGTTTTCTTTACATTTGTAATTGAATCCGTATGCTACTAAATTTTAATTGTATGGACACCGGTTTTTCAAGTTAGGTACGTAGTAGCGATTCATTTTACTGTACACGTTTGTCTGTTGGTCATACGGACTCAAAGATTATATGACTGTGTTAGTGCTTGCATATGTGTTGGTAACTCAGCAAGGGACTGATTAACAGCATTGCTGGTTCTAAGGATCTACATCTACATCTACGTAATTACTCTGCTATCCACAATAAAGTGCCTGGCAGAGGGTTCAATGAACCACCTTCATGCCGTCTCTCTACCGTTCCACTCTCGAAGGGCACACGGGAAAAACAAGCACTTAAATTTTTCCATGCGAGCCCTGATTTCTCTTATTTTATCGTTATGATCATTTCTCCCTATGTAGGTGGGTGCCAACAGAATGTTTTCGCAATCTTAGGAGAGAACTGGTGATTAAAATTTCATGAGAAGATCCCGTCACAACGAAAAACGCCTTTGTTTTAATGATTGCCACTCCAATTAATGTACCATGTCTGTGACACTATCTCCCTTATTTCGCGATAATACAAAACGAGGTGCCCTTCTTTGTACTTTTTCGATGTCATACGTCAGTGCCATCTGATGCGGATCCCACACCGCACAAAATACTCCAGAATAGGGCGGACAAGCGTGGTGTAAGCAGTCTCTTTGGTAGACCTGTTGCACCTTCTACGTGTTCTGCCAATGAATCACAGTCTTTGGTTTGCTCTACCCACGATATTATCTATGTGATCGTTCCAATTTAGGTTATTTGTAATTGTAATCCCTAAGTAATTAATTGAATTTACAGCCCTCATATTTGTGTGAGTTATCGCGTAATCGAAATTTAGCTGATTTCTTTTAGTACTCATGTGAATAACTTCGCACTTTTCTTTATTCAGGGTCAATTGCCACTATTCGCTCCATACAGATATCATGTTTAAATCATTTTGCAAGTCGTTTTTATCATATGATGATTTTACAAGACGGTAAATGACAGCAGCATCTGCAAAAAATCTAAGACGGCTACTGAGATTGTCTCCTATGTCGTTAATATAGATCAGGAACAATAGATGTCCTATAACACTTCCTTGGGAAACGCCGGATATTACTTCTGTTTTACTCGATGACTTTCAGTCTATTACTACGAACTGTGACCTTTCTGACAGGAAGTCACGAATCCAGTCGCACAACTGAGGCGATAATCTGTAGGCACGCAGTTTGATTAGAAGACGCTTGTGAGGAACGGTGTCGAATGCCTTCTGGAAATCTAAAAATATGGAACCAAGTTGACACCCCCTGTCGATAGCACTTATTACTTCATGAGTATAAAGAGCTAGTTGTGTTTCACGAGAACGATATTACAAAAAATTACAGTATTACAAAAAAATGTGAGTGCGCAAGGGGTGGTTCATGGACTTGCAACATTATTCTCAAGGCTCTTCAATTGTGATTCTGCACCCGCACAGTCACAACGGATGGCTGTTGGTTATCTCTACAAGGACTACAGTGAGTCTGCACCTTTGGTGGCCCATTACTGCCATACTCTCTAGAAGGAATACTGTCGCTCTGCTCTGTGAAGACCCACCAAATCTACCAATATTCTTCAAGAATTCGACTGACTCTGCTGTGGGTCTGCTCTGTTGAGGCCCATTACCAATCTTCTCAACTGAAATCTTCATACAAGAGTCAGCACTGTGTTTCCATGGGGAGGACAACACTACTTCAAGACTGCGTGTTGGTCCACTACTTACATGTGCATTTTCTTTTACTGCTCAGCCTTTGTGCATAAAACTGACATAGACTTCTCTTCTGATGAATTAGAACTACCTTTAGGGACTGTGAGAAGAAATATTGCTTTATTGACCAACAGCATATTACTTAATCTTTGTGTGTATCTGATCTATTTGATATTGTTAATATAAAACAAATTAACAACTTAGTCTTGGCCACTGCCCAAAACACTTTGTAAATTTTTTTAGGGTCTCTGTAAGTAGTCTGTCTATATCTTTGTATGCTGGCAGCGATATAGACTGTATTAATATCACTGTGGCGCTCAGAATCAGTTATTTCAGTAAAAAAAAAAAAAAAAAAAATCAAAGTTGCTGACCCACAGCTATTTTAGCATGCTGGAAGTTCGTACCGCAGTAAGTCGGTCGAAATATTGACAGTTTAGTTGCTTTAGTGTTTTGTAATGATGCGGCCTAGTAATAAAAATATTTTATTCAAAACAATGTTGATATTTGAGGCAACGGACTTATTACAGTATTGTACAACATTTTCAGTCAATGTTCTAACTCAAATTTCGTCTGTTTTACATCAGAGTTGCACTTTGCGGACATTTGGCCATCTCCAAAGATAATCGTTACAGTTACATTGCGTAATTTATGGGTAATGTTAAGTGCCTGTAGGTATATTTCAGGACAGAAACCAGGTTCATAATCTTTCGTGAACACAGGGGTTCAGTTTCAAAAGGCTTTTAGTGTGCATGCACCCCTGTGAATATACCTGTTAGCCGGTAGGAAGACGAGACTTGCGCAGCATACTTACTTTGAAGATGTAGAAGAAAGGGAAATACCTAGTCACATATACTGTTGAAAAAACTTTCTGGTTTGCGTTCACGGTTACGTGAATTTGCGAGCCTAAGTCATGGAATAAGAAACATCCCCAAAAGATCACATCACCTCGGACCTCAACTACAGTCCTCACACACTGCGGGTTAAATGACTCACTATTCGGTCAGTGCGCTCGACGCTTTGCGTCATTTAAAAACCGGCGACATGAAACTAGTGGGACCACACTAACGTGTTTTGTCATTTCCCGTCCCGTTTCTGTGCTGTTTGGTGGGTTGAAGACGAACAGCTATAAGTGCGCAGTAACCTTTCGTGAGGTACCCGACTCAAAACATCCATTGTGAGCAGATTTCTTTGCAATGTTCAGACTGAAATTGATGGAGAAGAATCTGCATTCACTGGCACTTGGTCCGGTTTGAAACCGATTCTAATGGGTAGGGTGAGACCTTTGCCTCCACTTCTTTTGTTTTAGGATATTTCACCGACCACTGTTATTATGCCATATTGTGCACACTCTGCACTCTGTAATATCCACGACTATATTTTATTCAGAACAATATTCACAGAAGCATTGTATGTGGAATTTGAGCGAACATTCTCGTCATATTAATAAAAAAGGACTTCATCGAAACTAAAATAATAAATAATTATTACCTGTGACATAATTTAATTTTCTGTGAAAATCATATCTCAGACAATACTCATGGAAAAAGATAATGGAATTCGTCGTCTTTTGTAATCTGTGATTCATTCTTCTAGAATAATTCTTCTTCTTGTTCGAACTGTTGCAGTGATCGGACGTGGTTGATGTCTTGTAACACTGTGGTCTGTAAAAAAAACTGTATTATGTTGTTAATTAATATTTGAAAAATAGAGTTTCTGTGTCATTAAAATGAATTTTGTTTGTGTAAATTTTTATTTCATTGTAATTCTCGTCCTATGTAAATGTTAAGTTTTCTGTTCAGCTGCAAAGGAGCGCAGCCATTAGCGCTATTGATCTACAGCGCTGTTTATTGGTAAATGCTGAATAATAAGCGATTAACATTGAGAAACATTTTCAAATGTTAACGCATATCGTGAAAGTACAAAAAGATTTAATGTATATTATTTGTTAGTAGTAAAACAGGGCCTGAAGCAGAATCGATATGTGATTGTCTTATGTGAGCCGCCATCTTAGTGAAATATTGCACCGGCAGTTCTAAATTGATTTTCAATACCGGCGTAAATGTTGCTGGTCATAATTGCGATAATAATTGTGTATCGGTAGCCCAGAATCCACTTTGACGAAATAAATTCGACTTAGATTGTGAATGATCTTTAAATATAGTGCAACTAGCATCTTACCTGATATATATTCTTATCTGCTGATGTATGAAGCCTGGTTATTTCGTAACGATTTTTATGAAATATTTTGACAGGAAAAAAACATCAGTGTTGTGTGTGTGTAGTGTTGTGTGACAAAACCGTTCATTTTGCTTAAAGAAAACTGGTGCCACCTCGAATAACAGTAGCGTTAAATTAGATAAACGATCTGCAACTTAGTGCCATTTACACTGTTTGACGGACAACATTGCCACACGTTCCCAGGTGGAGATTTCTGTCGCAAAATAACGATCATTAGCCGGCAAAATCAGTGTTTATATAAAACCTCATGTTACATTGATAATAAGTAACTACTTTTATTGTAATCTTGCTGAAATTGTACAACGCGCAGTCAAACCACAATACTCGCACGCCACACTGGCGCCCTGCGTGGGGGCCCAATACACGACATTTATTATGATATTGTAATTCTATACAGGAGTAGTGTACCATAACAATATATTAATATTTATGTTATTTCCTGTTCATGTATCATTGACAATCCGACCCGGGAGAAATTACCATACGTATTTGTATGTTATCTGAAATTTTGCGAGGAACACATAAGAACAGTTGAGCTGTGTTGTCCATCGATGGCTAAAAAAAGATATCCATGTTTACGGCTTCCAAGCACCCGCACGTAACTGACTTTCGTTGTGTGCACGTTTTTAAAAATTTGCAACAGTTCAGTTGTAGAGGCAACGGCGTTAAGTAGTAGTGCTTGAATATTCCGGCTTCGAGTGTAATATTTTCAAGTGTATTTGTCTTGTAGATATTTTGTGCACACATTTCCCCATTTTTGCTATTGTTATTTGTACATATGTGTTAGTTGTAAGGTATTTTTTGGAAAATATTGTTACTGTGTAGTGTGCAAGACTAATGACAAACGTGGTTAGACTACAGAAGCAAGTAGAGTCGAATGAGCATGCTGATGCAGAAATGGTATCAAACCCTCAAATACATCAACCTTCGCACACTTCACTGCAAGTACTTGAGAATGTAAATACTTATGACGACAATATATTACCTTATATTCCAAGCCAAAATGTAACTGAGGAGTTGTCAACACAAACGGACATTCCTGCCATTAAACCTTTAGAACTGAATAACAATATTTCTGTTGGGCAAGGGGCAGAATTAGCAACTTTCAAACTATGCCAGTACTGTATATGCTAGCATTATTATTTGAAAAGTTCAATATCATGGAACAGGTACGAAAGCGCAGGGAGAAGGAAAGTGAAAAGGAAAAGCGTAGACAAGAACAGGCTGTAGAAAAACAGGAACGTAAACAAGAAAAGGAAAAGCGTAGACAAGAACAGGCTACAGGAAAACAGGAACGCGAGCGAAGGGAGCAGGAGCGTGAGAAGAAATTCAGGGAACAAATAAACAATATTTTTATAGAACGACATAAGAAGATTGTCAAGAGAATTAATCAGGTCTTAGTCGAGCGCGATAAAGCAATTACGACTCATTTCAACAATGAAATCAGTGTAATAAAGACTAGTATATAACCGTTGGTAAACATACCAGCGCAAGTGAATAATCTTCAAACCGAAGTAGAAAAGTTAGAAGCCCAGTTCAAAGCTTTGGCTACTTGCGTGGAGTCAATACAGAATGACATCCCCACAAAAGTACAGAAACAAGGTAGAACGGAAGTAGCCCAAGTATTGAACATGGAAAAGCACAATCTTGAAAAAATGTCAGCACATAGCAACTAGGACGTTGGTACTGACAGTCAAAGGAACAATGAAAATTTGCTGTCGACCTCTTCTGTAGCGCATGAAAGGCCAAGTTACGGTAATCAACCTATATTATCCGAGTGTATTGTTTCACCAAGGAACCCGAATTATGAAGCAGAGTGTTCTTGCAATAAAGTCAGTACACCGCCTGCTAATGACAACAACTCCATGCACTTAAGTACCTTAATCCATGAAGAAAGCTTAATTAAACACCGTCAGTTCCAAGTATTCAACGAGGAGAGCAAAAAGAATATTCATCCCGTAATTTTTATTAGAAATTTTAGAAGTGTTCTTCCAAAGTCTTGGACGGAGGAACAGAAAATCCAGTTTGTGGTTTCGCACATTACCGGTGACGCATCGCTCTGGTTCAAAAAAAAATGGTTCAAATGGCTCTGAGCACTATGGGACTTAACATCTGTGGTCATCAGTCCCCTAGAACTTAGAACTACTTAAACCTAACTAACCTAAGCACGTCACACACATCCATGCCCGAGGCAGGATTCGAACCTGCGACCGTAGCAGTCTCGCGGTTCCGGACTGAGCCCCAAGAACCGCTAGACCACCGCGGCCGGCGCATCGCTCTGGGAGTTGAACGCAGCAGAAACATTCAAAACGTTTGAAGAATTTGCGAAGGCGTTTCTCGACCAATTCTAGTTAGCGTCGACTCAAGAACTACTAACAAAGATTGTATATAACGCAGAAATATATAACGCGAAGGCAGGCTCTTTGAGAAAATACTTTGAAAAATACGAGGGGGAGATGGAAAATAAGTTTCCCCTGTCGACTGTGGGTAGAGTTGTGTAATACGGGCGAAAGGCGACACGGTAGGTGAGCGCGCACGTGCAAGACACCGATACACCATTAGGTAGAGGTAGATCGCGATCAAGCAGGTGGCGCTGTCGCAGTGCCTGCGCAAAGCGGAGGCCAGCCGCTCAGTCTTTTCCCGGAGATATGGAGAGATGGTGCGTTTTGGAGTCGTGGTCAAAGGCAGAAGTGAGAGCTGTTATCCCCTATGAATTGGCACGTGGAGTATCATGTACAGAAATTCATAACTGCCTTGTTGAAGTGTATGGGTCAAGGTTGATGTCGAGGCGAACGGTGCGGAGACGGTGCCAGCAATTCAGTGATGGACGTCAGTAAGTGCAGGGCACACCGAGACCTGGACGGACGCACACGGCCACTACAGATGCAAATGTCAGGAAGGTGGATGACAAGCGAACCGGCGTATTACCATCGATGGAGTAGCGGCAGAACTTGCAATCGGACATGAGCGAGCTCACAAGATCATCCACGACATTCTTCGATACAGGAAGGTGTCCGCACGAAGGGTGTCCCGCAAACTGACCCCGACACACATGGAACAACGCACGGCGTTCAGCCTGGAACAGTTCGTGAATCTGGCAATGGCCTTCTGTTTCGGATTGTGACGGGGGATGAAAAGTGAGTCCATCATTACACGTCCGGATCGAAGGCCGCATCCATGAAGTGGAAACATCCGTCATCACCTGTCCGAAAGAAGTTCAAAAGCACTCCGTCTGCAGGTAAAGTGCTACTCACCGTTTTGGTTGGTTGTTTTGGGGAAGGAGACCAGACAGCGAGGTCATCGGTCTCATCGGATTAGGGAAGGACGGGGAAGGAAGTCGGCCGTGCCCTTTGAAAGGAGCCATCCCGGCGTTTGCCTGGCGCGATTTACGGAAATCACGGAAAACCTAAATCAGGATGGCCGGACGCGGGATTGAAACGTCGTCCTCCCGAATGCGAGTCCAGTGTCTAATACTCACCGTTTTCTGAGGAGTTTTGCTGCTCGACTTTCTGAAGGATGCAACCATCAATGTTGCGTAGTACTGTTCCACTCGGTCTAAATTGAAAGAATAATTGAAGAAAAAGCGGCCTGGCCTTCTCATATCTGGCGTCCTGCTGTTGGATGACAAATGCGAGACCACACACGGCGACGGCAACGCAATATCATATTGCAACTCTTGGTTGGGATCGCCTACACCACCCACCATCCGCCTTACAGTCCGGATCTCGCACCAACTGACTTCCTTCTGTTTCCTGCTTTGAAGAAGACTGTCGGCGGAAGGCGCTTTGGCAGCAACGCTGACGTCAAACAAGCCGTTCAACACTTCTTCCTTATGCAACGCCCTGATTTTTTCGTAGAAGACCTTTTGAAGCTTATAAAGCGATACGACGAATGTCTCAATGTAGCTGGAAATTATGTAGAAAAAGAAATATGTGTCTTATCTTTAATGTCTCATTCTCTTTTTTCCCTTTCACACACAACTCTGACCACAGTCGACAGGGGAAACTTATTTTCCAACTCCCCCACGTAAATTAATATGATACGGTACTGGGATAAATCAGTAAAGGCTAGATTGCCAATAGATATTAAGGAGAATCTGTTTAACGCCACAGATACTGGTCTTAAGTAATTTTTATCTGTGATAGATTCGTTAGAGTTAGCCCAAGAAGACGCTAGGAGGAATTCTGACGCAACAAATAGAGCTAACTGTTGTAACGGAAAAGGTTCCTGGAACGGAAGTAATGGAAATAGCAAGCTGTTTCTCACGCACCGGCGTAGTTACGTTACACTCCGCCATGATACATGCTACACTTTGGAGCCCTCAAGCGGTAGATGACTAGAAATATGTAGGTATGAAGAGTAAATATGTAGATTGTTAATAAAGTGTGTTTTATTGTAAATGTTTTAAGAGGTTTCACACAAAAACTTCGGTGGAATTAATTATCAGCAGACTCTCGTAGTATGCCTGAAGAAATTTGTTTCTCTTCCTCGCTGAATTGTGGTCTTTAAATACACCAGAGGTAAGGTATAGTGTCTCCTGGGTTGAAATGGCTCTGAGCACTATGGGACTCAACTTCTGAGGTCATCAGTCCCCTAGAACTTAGAACTACTTAAATCTAACTAACCTAAGGACATAACACACATCCATGCCCGAGGCAGGATTCGAACCTGCGATCGTAGCGGTCGCGCGGTTCTAGACTGTAGCGCCTACAGCCGCTCGGCCACCCCCGACGGCTGTCTACTGGGGGTGACAATTTTTTTTTTTTTTCTTTTTGTTCGGTTTGCTCATAAACTGTACAGTCACCTTAACGTGACCACCTGTCAAAAGACTGAATAAACGCCTTTCGCAGTGTGGGCAAGAAGCGAGCCTGGAAGGTACCATCAGGGACGAGGACCCGTGCCGACTCCATTGGCGTGGGCAGCTGCCCTACGATTCTCGGTTGGGGATCCACGATCCGCGTAGCACGATCAAGGTGCTCCCACAAATTCTCAATTGGGTTCAGATTGTGGGAGTTTGGGGGCTGGGGGAATATGGTAGATCCATCCAGGTACTTTTCGAAAGATGCGCTTACACTACTAGCTGTGTGACACGTAGAATTGTCCTGACTGCAGATGTCGTAGCTCCAAGGAAAACCAAATTGCATGGAGGGGTGTACATGGTCCCAAGGATAGTTGCACACATTTTTTGATGAATTTTGCCTTCTACAACGACTACATTACCTAGGAAATGCAACTAAATCATTCTCCAGACCTAAAGCTCCCGCCTCCTCCGGGCTGCACCCTTCCAGCGATTGTTGCCGGGTGCTTGCTTTCGAAAGTTTTACGCCTTACACGTTAACGGCCATCTGTCAGATGGAGTATAACACATGATTCATCTGAAAAGGCCACCTGTCACAACTTGTGGGGCGCCCAGTTGCGGCACTGGCGTGCAATTTCTGACCTTCGTCGCCGATGGACAGCAGTCAGCCTGGACGCATAAGCCAGGCACCTGCTGAAGAGGCCCATACCCTGTAACGTTCGCTGAACGGTCGTTGAGGAGACACTGCTAGAGGCCGGTTGGTCCATCTGGACGGTCAGTTCCTCAACAGCTGCACGTTCATTCGCCCGTACGCATCTCCGCAGCCGTTTTTCACCCCTGTAATTCATGCCTGTAATGAGCCACAGTATTCTCAGCGCCGGTTTCGGATATCACCATTTTGCCATCCATATAGCATACATACATAGCACTCCGTCTTCAAGCCCAAGTGGCCCATCGGGACCATCCGACCGCCGTGTCATCCCGGCTGAGGATGCGGATAAGAGCGGCGTGTGGTCAGCACACCGCTCTCCCAATCGTTATGATGGATTTCTGTGGCCGGAGCCGCTGCTATTCGGTCGAGTAGCTCCTCAATTGGCATCACGAGGCTGAGTGCACTCCGAAAAATGGCAACAGCGCATGGCGGCTCGAATGGTCACCCACTCAAGTGCCGTCCACGCCCGACAACGCTTAACTTCGGTGATATCACGGGAACCGGTGTATCCGCTGCGACAAGGCAGTTGCCACATTTTACCATCTACTATATACTTTCATCTTCATGATGAAGATGAAATGGAAGAGTTAGGCAAAACACTGAAAGACCTGAGTCGGAACAAGGCCCCGGGAGTAGACAACATTCCATTAGAACTACTGATGGCCGTGGGAGAGCCAGGCCTGACAAAACTCTACTATCTGGTGAGCAAGATGTACGAGACAGGCAAAATACCCTCACACTTCAAGAAGAATATAATAATTCCAATCCCAAAGAAAGCAGTTGTTGATAGATGTGAAAATTACCAAACTATCAGTTTAAAAAGTCACAGCTGCAAAATACTAACGCGAATTCTTTACTGACGAATGGAAAAACTAGTAGAAGCTGTCCTCGGGGAAGATCAGTTTGGATTCCGTAGAAATATTGGAACACGTGAGGCAATACTAACATTACCACTCATCTTAGAAGAAAGATTAAGGAAAGGCAAACCTACGTTTCTAGCATTCGTAGAATTAGAGAAAACTTTTGACAATGTTGACTGGAATACTCTCTTTCAAATTCTAAAGGTCGCAGGGGTAAAACACAGGGAGCGAAAGGCTATTTACATTTGTACAGAAACCAGATGGCAGTTATAAGAGTAGAGGGGCACAAAAGGAAAGCAGTGGTTGGGAAGGGAGTGAGACAGGGTTGTAGCCTCTCCTCGATGTTATTCAATATGTATATTGAGCAAGCAGTAAAGGAAACAAAAGAAAAATTCGGAGTAGGTATTAAAATCCATGGAGAAGAAATAAAAACTTTGAGGTTCGCTGATGACATTGTAATTCTGTCAGAGACGGCAAAGGACTTGGAAGAGCAGTTGAATGGAATGGACAGTGTCTTGAAAGGAGGATATAAGATGAACATCAACAAAAGCAAAACGAGTGTAATGGAATGTAGTCGAATTAAATCAGGCGATTCTGAGGGAATTAGATTAGGAAATGAGACACTTAAAGTAGTAAATGAGATTTGCTATTTTGGAAGCAAAATAACTGATGATGGTCGAAGTAGGTTGGATATAAAATGTAGACTGGCAATGTCAAGAAAAGCATTTCTGAAGAAGAGAAATTTGCTAACGTCGAGTCTAGAATTAAGCGTCGGAAAGTCCTTTCTGAAGGTATTTGTATAGTGTAGCCATGTATGGAAGTGAAAAGTGGACGATAAATAGTTTAAACAAGAGGAGAATAGAAGCTATTGAAATGTGTTGCTACGGAAAAATGCTGAAGATTGGATGGACAGATCGCGTGACTAATGAGGAGGTACTGAATAGAATTGGGGAGAAGAGGAGTTTGGCACAACTTGACTAGAAGAAGGGACCGGTTAGTAGCACATGTTCTGAGGCATCAAGGAATCAGAAAGGTAGCATTGGAGGGCAGCGTGGAGGGTAAAAATCGTAGAGGGAGACCAAGGGATGAATACACTAAGCAGATTCAGAAGGATGTAGGTTGCAGTAAGTACTGGGAGATGAAGAAGCTTGCACAGGATAGAGTAGCATGGAGAACTGCATCAAACCAGTCTCAGGACTGAACACCACAACAACCTCAACAACTGCATATTTTAACCACGTCGCCACGAGAACAGTTTACTAACTTAGCCGTTTTGGAAATGCTTCTACCCTTGGCCTGAAAGACCCCCGTCGTTAGAGACCTTTACGACAATATAAAGTAATTACGCTTTTGCATTCATCTTCGACAGAAAAATTTTTTCAGGCGAAAACCGCTTATTTCGCCGCTAACTTATTGGTGCCATGTCCATTCCCTTTTGTCTGCAGACACGAACATTTGGCATATAGCATTTTTTTTTCTGCGCTACCTGTCGTTTACACCAACGAATTTCCCCATTAATGGTTCATAAAAGCCTCAGGCATGATTGCGCCGAGGACGTTACCCACTAGTTAACGTTCAGGTTGGTAGTAATTTTGACTGTTAAGAGGAGAGTAATTATATGCCAGGGGCAGCTTTAATACTTCATTGAACTCTGCCTGAACCTCTTAAGTCGATTTGTTGTGTGAAAGTTCTTTGATTTTAATGTAGTCCACTGATTTGCTAACTGACACATTTGTATGGACTTTCACCACTTCAACTGAAGTGTCTGCTGGATTCTTTATTGCAAAAATCACAGATGTTCTTAACACTACTCTTCTGACCAAACGTATATAAAATTTAAAGCCAAATAAATTTTAACGGGTGAATTAGCACTCATTTTTGTGTTGGAAATGGGTTTGCCTATCTTTTGGAGTTTGATACGTACTTGACAGCCTGGTATTTCCGGATTCATAGAACAAAAGTGCTTCTTTTATATTTAATTTACTATATACTATATATACTTCCCTAACAGGTTGAATAATAGTCAATAGGGTAAATACCGGATGATTATAATTAAACTTTCCCTATTCAATGCGTTATAACGCGTAAGCTAATTACCGTTCGAGTACCAAACTTTGTAGCATCAGTGTCAAGGAGATGAGGAAGAGAAATAATGTAGAATAAATTCAACTGAAACACTTTCAATGTGCTGCTGCGGTACGTCATATCATTACACACCGGTACTATAGCCGCAACAAAAGTGGCTCAATGTGGAATCCATCAGTGTCCCGGATAGTCTGAAAACGCAGAATTGCACAGCAGAACGAAGCATCTCCGTAGCTATGCAGGTTACCTCTCTTGATATGCTGCGCTTCATGGCCAGAACATGTGTGAATGTTACCCTGGTAAACCCTGTTCTTCAGGTAGCCCACAAGCAGAAATCACAGCGAGATCGGGTAATCGTGGCGGCGAAGCATTTTGAAACGATAGGCTGATAATTCGATCGTTCTTAAATGTGTTTCTGATAAGCAGGCGAACATCACGAGTGATGTCCGGTGGGGCCCCATCTTGCACGAAAACTATTGAGTTCAATGCGTCTCTCTCCTGTTAGGCTGGCGTTCTCGCTTCCCGCGCCCGGGTTTCCGGGTTCGATTCCCGGCGGGGTCAGGGATTTTCTCTGCCTCGTGATGGCTGGGTGTTGTGTGCTGTCCTTAGGTTAGTTAGGTTTAAGTAGTTCTAAGTTCTAGGGGACTGACGACCATAGATGCTAAGTCCCATAGTGCTCAGAGCCATTTGTTAGGCTGGTATGACATGCTGGCGAAGCGTATCGCAGTAACGCTGCCCTGTCACACCGCACGTCTTTGGCCCTTAAGGGCCAACCCGTTCAAAAAGGAATGGGCCAATTATGAACTCAGCCGTGAAGCCACACCATACAGTGACACGTTCTAACGGTTTCGGCGACAAGAGAAGCCGGTGCAAAACTGGATTGCAAACTTCACACTTCTCTTACTGCGCCGGCCGCGGTGGTCTAGCGGTTCTAGGCGCTCAGTCTGGAACCGCGCGACTGCTACGGTCGCAGGTTCGAATCCTGCCTCGGGTATGGATGTGTGTGATGTCCTTAGGTTAGGTAGGTTTAAGTAGTTCTAAGTTCTAGGGGACTGATGACCACAGATGTTAAGTCCCATAGTGCTCAGAGCCATTTGAACCATCTCTTACTGCAGTTGACTTACTTGAAACGTTTAGCCGATCCTCTTCTCTGGATACGCGGCTGCGTCGATCTCCACAATTTCTTTTCAGAAGAAATAATGCTGGTTAGAGGAACCAAAGAAGTCTCTCTCTATCTCTTGGAATAACTCGGTACCCTCACAATACTTTCAGTTCAGTTCAGATACATTTTCATTTCCATAAGTTTCACATGAGCATACAAACTCTTCCAAGTCAACTGCGTCGTTAACCATTAGGTAGTATTAAATGTAATTACAATGTGGTGGGTTTAATAACCACCAGAAATTCAAAGACAGGTCTTGCTTCTAGTAAGTCTAACACCAAGATTAAGTAAGAGTCTCTAGACAAATCGTGTTTCAAATGTCTATAACAATTACAATTATTCAAAGACCAAGGAATAACACGTAATTACTCCTTGTACTTTCCATACAGGTTCTACGGCGCGAGCGGCAAACACTTGCTGGAGTCGCATGACCAACCTCCATCCTGCACGCACAGACATGTGTTGCGCAGTAAATAGGCGTGTTCGAGGCGGCAGAAGGTCGAATGGTTCCAGAATTTACGTGGAAATTCTCGAATCACTAGAACGTTCACCATACACAGGAACTTCATGCAAAGTGACCCGAGATGAAGATCCCCACACTCGGATATTCTGTGTGTTCACATCACCCGTCACAGAAAAACGAACTTCGTAGGATGGTCCAGGGCCAGTCCTTGTCAACTTCAATCCTTGGGAGAAAATGGAAAGCGAAGTAAACACGTCCATGTGCATCCTTTGCTGCAACCTGCTGCCCGATATGGATCTTGTACGGATGCCATTTGAGAATGGTTCGAAGCACCTTCCGCACTGAGGACCACGGGATGTTCAACTGTCGTGACAGCACGCAAACTGCCTAACGATCGCAACATCGATTTCATCGACCACCTGTGGTGCAACCGGTCATCGGCCTCTTCCCGGAGCGACGCCCAGTTCTCCAGATGATTCGAACTACTTCATCATGCTCCGCGCAGCGGTCGGAGAAAGAGGACCCTTCCGTAACCCTTTCAGCCGGCGATATTCTCGAAGTGCAGCTGCAGCATTACTGTTGTTTTGATAATAGAGCTTCATCAATAATGCCCTGCTCCTTTTGTCCAAGCTCACGTTGACACGTCAACAAGTGCACTGCGACTAGTCAGGTGTGTGAGACTTTGAATCATGATGACTGATCACGGCACCTGGTGGCCATAGTTGGAACTAGATTAGTTTTATTCATTTCTGTTTAATTAATATGTTTAACACTTTTAGTGTTTGCCAAACTTGTTCCATTTATTGGTGTTTTATATTTTATTAGAAGAGTGTTCATGGTTTCCAATGTTTACCAAACTTGTATTTACTGATGTTTTGTATTTCATTAGAATAGTGAGACGTATTACAGAACAGATTCGATGTTATTTAATGTCTTGTTTATTGAATTCCGGAGTAAACCCGGAATGTGCTCTCTCCGTACACTTTGGTAAGTATTGTGGCATTCAACAAAGTTATTTTGTAATGTAAATGCAACAGACATGTGTGGAAAAGGTATCTATTTTGATAAGACAGCTGGCCAGCTGATTCTAGAACAACCGCATTACTTGTCATTAGCTGTCTGTTCGCTGTTTCTGCCCACCGGGCTTAGCTGATCCCTCCTGTATATTTGGTCAGTTACTGCGATTGTTTGCTTACCTGTAATCCCCAAGATTAAGCGTTCGCCTTGCTTTGATAATCTATATTTATACTGTGTACGGTACATGTAAAGGAACCTTTATATTTATAATTAATTACGTGATTCTTCAGTTTCTCCCGGCGTATTTCTTGCTCTCACATCATATACCTCTATGGGGAGGAGATGTATCGCAGCATGAACAAATTCGACAAGCTGCGCCACCAAAGGAGCCGTTTTCTGAGTGGTCTTGCTTTTCTGAAAAGATGTAATGCCGATCAGATTGTGGCAAACTTTGCTAAGGTCACGCATCACATCGATTCTGCAGCGGCTAAGAGAATTATGAAGCGTGCTAGCCTCGCCTTTGTTCGTGAGAGGGTACACTTTACCAGACACAGCATTGAGTACAACTCCCAGGAACTACTTAAACTACATCTACATCCAGCCAATCATCTTAATTCCGGGACCTAGCACTGGGTTGATGGTGTTACCTGGGTGACCGCCGATTCTACACATAAGAAGACCTCGGGACGTCGGATATCTTTCTGACAAACCATCGTTGGAGGCTCCACGCAAGACTGTCATCAATCTCACGGACATTGAGCTGATTGGGGATGCAGTTTATGTTCTGAAGAAGAGACTTAATTTTGCTCCCACACCTAGGTCCACGCCGGTAGCAGACATTGTCAGTGCAGTTGAACAGGTTGCTGCGCGACAACCACTTGAAGCAGCTGAAGAAGTACGCCGGGAAACCTGCCGTCCTCTGACGAGAACTAAACCGATCAAGTCGAATATTACCAGCAGGGAGAGTGCAGCCATTCGAGACCTGAGACAGAGCCCTGTGATTTTCGTCTTACCGGCTGACAAAGGCAATGCTACGGTTGTTCTTCCCAATAGGACTACATTGAGAAGATGCAAAGTCTGCCAAATGACGAATCTTACAGGAAGTTCAACGCAGACCAACAAAGAAGGCGAAGAACAAGACTAGAGCTCTTCTCAAGGACGCAGATTTAGCAGAAGATGTCGCCAAGAAATGGACGCCTCAAGGACTTGTACCGCCAAGACTTTATGGACTCCCTAAAGTCCACAAAGAAGGGGTGCCGCTACACCCAATTGTCAGCAACATAAGGGCACTTACATATTTGCTGGCCAAATACCTGGCAGAATTACTAAGCCCTTATGTGGGTAAATGCCTTCATCACGTTCATAATTCTGTGAATTTCGTAAAACGTCTCGACAACTTCAAGCTGAAAGACTCAGATATCCTGGTGAGTTTTGACGTTGTTTCATTATTCACCAGGGTGCCTCTTCGAGAGGCAGTTGAGCTTATTGCATAGAAAATTGACGAGAAGACGATCGACCGTTTGAAGCGTGTTCTGACCTCCACGTATTTTCTCTTTCATGGAAAATTCTATGAACAAACAGAAGGAGTCGCAATGGGGAGACCACTTTCGCCTATATGGAGAACTTCGAGGAGGAAGCTTTTGCGTCATCCAAATGGAAACCTACTTGTTTTCTACGTTATGTGGATGACACGTTCGTTATCTGGCCCCACGGAAGGGACAAGCTCCTAGACTTCCTTACACACCTGAACTCTATACATCCGAACATAAAATTCACTACGGAGACCGAAGCAGAAGGAAGATTACCATTCCTGTACGTCATGGTCAAAAGAAGAGCGGATGGCACCCTGGGCCACGCGGTATAAAGGAAGAAAACGCACACCGACCTGTATTTGCAAGCGGATAGCTGCCACCATCCTGCGTGGAGGAATGGGGTGCTAAAAACACTGGCGCACAAAGCGTGCACCATCTCGGACACAGTCTGTCCCAAGAGTTGGAACACGTCAAAACTGTATTCCGGAAAAACGGGTACTCGGAATGGCAGATCAGGCGCGCTCTCCGCCTCACCTCTACAGTACAGCGTGTGGAGACGGAAGAAGTCACGGAGAAAGAGATAGCCACTGCCTATATACCGTATAGTGGCGCACTATCGGGGAAAATAGGACGAATATTGAGGAAACACCGAGTACGAACTGTCTTTAGCTCACCAAATAAAACAAAAGCATTGTTGGGAAGTGTCAAAGACGATCTCAGTTTGCGGAAGTTCGGCATATACCAGATTCCGTGTCAATGTCGGAAAACTTATATTGGACAGAAGGCGCGCACCATCGAAGATCGTTACCGAGAAAATCAGAGGCAAACTCGACTTGGATACCCCAACAAATCGGCGGTCGCAGAGCACTGTTTGTTCAAAAATCACGAAATGAGCTACCAACATACCAGGGTATTGGCACAGACGTCTAAATACTGGGACAGCGTCGTTAGGGAGGCTATCAAAATTCGTACCAGGGACGAACTGATCAACCGAGATTGCGGCTACAACCTCAGAAGGGCGTGGGAACCAGTACTAATTAAAAAGACGCTCAGCAAAGGAAACGAACGGGCGACTAGGGCGGATGAGACAATTAGATCGACGCCACCACCCGCGGACCGCGGAGAAAACGCTTCGCGAGGGAAGGGGATTTAAGACGACTCCCGCCCTCAAGAGCTCAGTTCGTCAGCGCAACTGACGATGGCGACATGTCTGATCGCCGAAATACTGTGCCCGTTGGACACTATGGACCGGCAGTACACCCGTGGACTGTTCGAGAAATTTACCTTAAGATTTAATGCAACTGACTTCTTTTAATTCCCACTCAAGTAAGTCTAAGCAACGCCGTCTAAGGATGGCCTTTAGTACCAGTTGGATCTAGTGTTTGGGTCGGACATTGCGTCAAAAAATCCAGTGGATTTATAAACTGAATAACCTTCCCGCGCACGGATGCGTGTTCAGACACAAGCTTGATATCCGGACATCTTGTATTTTAACGAAATTTCTTGTAAATTCTAAACCATCTTCACCAATCGTAAAGATTGTCTGTATGACCGCCGGCTGTTAATACAGTTATCTTGTACCTATATTAAACTGTATTAACGTTCCTTGTAATGAAATTTTGTTTACTGAAGATGGGTCAGTGTTTACGTAAGCTGCTTGTATGGCCTAACCGTCGCGTTAATGACATTCGTATGTAAAATTTAAGTTCAAAAATGGTTCAAATGTCTCTAAGCACTATGGGACTTAACTGCTGAGCTCATCAGTTCCCTAGAGCTTAGAACTACTTAAACCTAACTAACCTAAGGACATCACACACATCCATGCCCGAGGCAGGATTCGAACCTGCGACCGTAGCGGTCGCGCGGTTCCAGAATGAAGCGCCTACAACCGCTCGGCCACCCCGGCCGGCTTCATTATTCAATATTCATTATTAAAGTCTGTTGTACGTGTACCTATTATGTTTGTTAAACTTATGGAGAAACACCTCGAAATTATTCACCAACCCAAAACATTAAGGGGAAATAAAAATACACTATGTGATCAAAAGTATCCGGACACCCGGCTGAAAATGACTTACAAGTTCGTGGCGCCCTCCTTCGGTAATGCTGGAATTCAATATGGTGTTGGTCCACTCTTACTCTTGGTGACAGCTTCCACTATAGCAGGCATACGATCAATCAGGTGCTGGAAAGTTTCTTGGGGAATGACAGCCCATTCTTCACGGAGTGCTGCACTGAGGAGAGGTGTCGATGTCGGTCGGTGAGGCCTGGCCCAAGTTGGCGTTGCAAAGCATCCCAAAGGTGTTCTAAAGGATTCAGGTAAGGACTCTGTGCAGGCCAGACCATTACAGAGATGTTATTGTCGTGTAACTACTCCGCCACAAGACGTGCGATATGAACAGGTGCTCGATCGTGTTGAAAGAAGCAATCACCATCCCTGAATTGCTCTTTAACAGTGGGAAGCAAGAAAGTGCCTAAAACGTCAATGTAGACCTGCGCTGTGACAGTGCCACGCAAAACAACAAGGGGTACAGGCCCCTTCCACGAAAAACACGACCACACCATAACACCACCGCCTCCGAATTTTACTGTTGGCACTACACACGCTGGTAGATGGCGTTCACCGCGCATTCGCCACACCAACATCGTGTGATCGGATCGCCGCATTGTGTACCGTGATTCGTCACTCCACACAACGTTTTTCCACTGTTCAGTCGTCCAATATTTACGCTCCTTACACAACGAGGCGGCGTTTGGCATTTTCCGGCGTGATGTGTGGCTTATGAGCAACAGCTCGACCATGAAAGCCAAGCTTTCTCACCTTCCGCCACTCTGTAATAGTACTTGCAGTGGATCCTGATTGTGTTTGGAATTCCTGTGTGAAGGTCTGGACAGATGTCTGCCTTTTATACGTTACGACCCTCATCAACTGTCGGCGGCCTCTGTCAGTCAACAGACGAGGTCGGCTGTACGCTTTTGTGCTGTACGTGTCCCTTCATGTTTCCACTTCACCATCACATCGGAAACAATGGACCTATGGATGTTTAGGAACATGACCATTAGACCTTACACGCGTAATTGAAATGCTACGTGTCACTTCTTGAAATGTGCTCGCCGTCGGTAATTAGTGTTCTGTTTATAAATTTCCCCTCAATGGTAACGAAAATCCGGGGAAAAATGGCACCCGAAATACAAGGAAAATTTTGGACCAGTGCTAAGGAGAGATGGAGATGCAATTCCGTGTAAAGTGCACGATATTCACACTTGTCACGCTTCCATACAAATTGAGACACTCAAATTCTTCCTTCCCTGCGCAATTTTGCATACTTCGCCAAGAACAGTGCGCACGCTATGCAAAATAATCCTAACTGAATTGCAAAGTTTCGCATTGCGGCTCTAACAAGATAGAGTTGTCTCTGGTATGCTGAATATTAGCTCCAAAAACTGAAAACTAATAACACAGCGTTCATAGGCAATGCTCGCTACCTCGTGTTCTCTTCTGTTCCCTCTAGTATAAACGATTCTACCCGTATACAAATGAATGGTAGTGAATTTTCTTCAAATGCTCATTCGCACGGGTTCGCTTCCATTCGCTCCATTGTAAACCAGGCTATAGGTGCTTAAAATTCGTATCTGCGAACTACGGATAATTCCGCTACGCAGCGCTGCGTGTGTGATTCGCCGAGCCGCGCGCTAGGCGGGAAGGACTGTATAAACCGCTGTTATAAGCTGATTTTCGCTGGGAAAAAATGAGTAACTTTAACATTTTTTTCAAAATACTTGCAGTGAATCTTAGCACCTAAAATCTGGCAAAGCATTTCTATAGTTGTCGTCTTCCTATGTAAAAAATTGCAGGGCACGTTTCAACATGTCTTATTGGACCATTCCCTTGTCAGATCATAATTTGGCTATGATGAATAGTAGGCTGAAGTTTAAGAGACTAGTCAGAAAGAAGCTGGATGCGGAAGCTATAAGGAATGAAGAGATGTGCTTGAAGTTCTCTGAGGCTATAGATACTGTTATCATGAATAGCTCAGTAGGCAGTTAAGTTGGAGAGGAATGGATATCTCAAAAAATGGCAAATATATAAGTTTGGCAGAATACGTAGGTACACGGAAGATGACTGCGAAGAAACCAGGGATAACAGGAGAAATACTTCAATTAACTGGCAAAAGAAGGAAGTAAAAAATGTCCAGGAAAGTTCAGAAATACATAAATACAAGCCGCTTAGGAATAAAATAAACAGGACGTGCAGGGAAGTTACGGCTACATCAAAAATGTGAGGAAATCGAAAAAGAAATGATTGTAAGAAGAACTGACTCAACATATAGAAAAGTCCCTGCAACCTTCAGTGAAATTAAAAGCAAGAGCGGTAACGTTAATAGAGCAATGAGAATTCCAGTATTAAACGCAGAGGAGAGAGGTGATAAGTCCAAAGAGTACATTGAAAGACTATGTAAGGGGAAGGACGTATCCCATGACATGATAGAAGAAGTAACAGGCGTCAATAGGGAAGAGATAGAAAATCCAGTATTAGAATAAGAATTTAGAAGACTTTTGGAAGACTTAAAATCAAACAAGGCAGAAGGAATAGATAAAATTCCACAGGAATTTCTAAAATCGTTGCGGGAAGTTGCAACAAAATGACTGTTCACGTTAGTGTGTAAAATTTATGAGACTGGAAATGTACCATCACAGTTTCGGAGAAACATCATCCATCCAAGTCCCAAGATTACAAGAGCCGAGAAGCGGGAGAGTTTTAGTATAGTCATCTTAATCACTCATGCGTCCAAGTTGCTGACAGGAATAAAATACAGAGGAATGGAGAAGAATAGTGAGGATTAGTTAGATGATGATAAGTTTGGCTTTAGGAAAGGTGAAGGCACCAGAGATGCAGTTCTGACGTTGTTGTTGATAAGAAAGCAAGACTAAAGAACAATCAAGGCATCAAGACACTTTCATAGATATTTCGAAATGAAGAAAACATTCGTGGAAAAATAGTGGTCATCTACAAGGAAAGACAGGAACTATACAACACGTAAAAGAACCAAGAGGAACAATAACAATGGAAGACCAAGAACGAAGTGCAAGTATTAAAAAATATGTAAGACAGGAATGTAGCCTTCCGCTCCTGCTGTTCAATCTATACATCGAGGAATCAATGACAGAAATAAAAGAAAGGTACAAGAATGGGATTAAAATTAAGGGTAAAAGCATATCAATGTTAAGATTCGCTGATGACATTGCTATCCTCAATGAAAGTGAAGAAGAATTATAGTACTTGTTGATGAAATAAAGAGTCTAATGAGTACAGAATATAGAGCAAATCGAAGAGCGACGAGAGTAATGAGAAGTATTAGAAATGAGTACAGCTAGAAACTTAACATCGTGATTGGTGATTACGAAGTAAATGAAATTAAGGAACTGTGTTACCTAAGCTACAAAATAACAATTGACGGACCGAGCAAGAACGACATAAAACGCAGACTACGTCTGGCGAAAAGGGCATTAGAAGTCTAGAGGAATCTACCATCTTTTTTTTTTATTTATACGTCTGTTTCCATAGGGCCAAATTGAGGAGCAAATCCCAAGGTCATGGAACGTGTCAGTAAATGAAATTACAACATAAAAGTATCAACAGATGAAATAAAATGTTTATGAGCGCCAAAAACGTCAGGCCATAAGTTTAAGGAAACACAGTCAACAATATAACGTAAGAACCAGCTTAATTTTTCTAGGAACTCCTCAACAGAATAGGAGTCACCCAGAAGGACACTCTTCATTTTCGATTTGAAAGCGCGTGGATTACTGCGAAGATTTTTGAATTATTGTGATAGCTCGCTGACAATGGATGCAGCAGTGTACTGCACAGCTTTCTGCACAAGAGGTAAGGAAGTCCGATCCAAATGCACATCAGATATCTGCCGAGTATTAACTGAGTTAGAGCTGCTAATTAGTGGGAATAAGCTGATATTGTTAACAAGAAACGACAGTAAAGAATATAATTATATATTGTGAGTGCAATGTCAAAACATTCAGACTACTGTACAGGGGTCGACAAGAAGTTCGCGAACTTACACCACTTATTGCCCGAACTTCCCGTTTCTGAGCTAAAAATATCCTTTAAGAATGAAAATAATTACCCCAAAATATAATATCATACGACATAAATAAATGAAAATAAGCAAAGTAGACTAATTTTCATGTCGAGCGATCACTTACGTCAGTTACCGTTCGAATAGTGAAAATGGTAGCATTAAGTCTTTGAACAAGATCCTGAATGCTGGCCTTCCGAGACAGTTTACAATGCATATGAACACCTATATATATGAACTGTTCAGTTTCGCTAACCATATGCCCATACTGTGAGATTAAAACGTCAGGTTTTGTTGAATTGTGTGTTAGAAACTTTAAAAACTAAGTCTTACTGTGATTTAGCGTTAGTTTATTTTCTAAAAGCTATGTAATTTAAGTCATGAACTGCACTATTTGAAACATGGCCAGTGTTGCACACAACATCCTTTACTACCAAGCTAGTGTCATCAGCAAACAGAAATATTTTAGAGTTGCCCATAATCCTTGAGAGCATATCATCTATATAAGTAATGGATTGGCCCCAACACTGATCCCTGGGGCACCCCCCATTTGACCATACCCCACTCAGACCACACATCACAGCCATTCTCAACTCTGTGAATAATGACCTTTTGCTGTATGTTGTTAAAGAAAGAGCTGAACCAGTTGTGAGCTACTCACCGCATTCCGTAATGGTCCAACTTCTGGACCAAAGTTTGTGATCAACACAATCAAACGTCTTAGTTAAATCAACCTTTTATTTAACCCAAACGGTACATCACAGAGAAAAGAGAATATAGCACTTCCAGTTGATAAACGATTTCTAAAGGCGAGTTGTACGTTTGACAGCAAATCGCGTGACATAAAATGATCAATTATACTTACATACACAGCCTTTTCAATAATTTTAGAAAACACTGACGGCATAGAAATAGGTCTAAAATTGTCTACATTATCCCCTTCTCGCTTTTTATAAAGCGCTTTACTGATGAATACTTTAATCGTTCACGAAACTGACCATTCCTAGAGGAAAAATTACAAATGTGGTTAAATATAGGGCTAACATGTGCAGCGCAGTACTTTCTGCTAGGCATTCCACCATAACCATGAGAGTCCTTAATCCTCAGTGATTTAATTATAGACTCAATCTCCGCATTGTCTGTATCACAGAGGAGTATTTCAGAAATCAGTCTCGGAAAGGCATTTTTCAATACAGTTAAATGATTCCCTGTAGTAACTTAAGTTTTTTTAAATTCAACAGCAATGCTCAGAAAATGATTGTTAAATACTACACATATATCTGACTTATCAGTAACAGAAATATTTTTACTACGAACTGACTTTATATCGTTGACCTTTTGCTGCTGACCAGACACTTCCTTCACAAATGACCATATGGTTTCAATTTCAACCTGTGAATTAGCTATTCTATTTGCGCCCCACATACTCTTTGCCTTCCTAATAAGATTTTTAGGCACCTTATAGCACTGTCTGTGACGGGCTACTGTTGCTTGATTGTGACTACTTATGACATTTTAATGTAATTCCTGTTTTGTTCTACATGATATCCTTATCCCACTAGTCAGCTAATCAGGCTGCCTTTCAAGCATAGGTTTTAATTTGAGGAAGCAATTTCTGAGACTGTACGTTTGGAGCACAGCATTTAACGACAGTGAGACATGGCCTGTGGATTAACCGGAACAGAAGAGGATAGAAGCCTTTGGAAATGTGGCGCTACAGAAGAAATTTGAAAATTAGGTGGACTGACAAGGTAAGGAATGAGGAAGTTCTGCCCAGAATTAGGGAGGAAAGGAACGTACGGAAAACACTGACAATAAAAAGGTTTAGGATTATAAGACATTTGTTAACACGTCAGGGAATAAATTCCATATTACTAGAGGGAGCTGTAGAAGTTACGATATTACGAGAGGGCGTCAGTCAGTACTCGGCTAGTCGGGTACATCTTTATAACGTAACGACCGCGCCGGAGGGGCGTAAGGTGTGCAGTGCTTTCCCCTCGCTTTGTCGTCCTCATTAACGATGCCGCGCTTGGCTGGCGTGCTCCCGCTCCATGTGTGAAGAGATCCAGCCGGACGCTCCGCTAGCGGACGATGCAAGCATGCCTACGCAACGCCGTTCCCACGCGTGCCGTTACGGATCTGGGTCACACGCAACACGATTGACAAAGGTAAATGTGGTGGGGCGGGGGATACTGGGTGGAAAGAGACTTGGTATGGGAGGGTTAGGAAATCGACTTGCACTACTGGCCATTAAAATTGCTACACCAAGAAGAAATGCAGATGGTAACGGGTATTCCTTCTTGGCGTAGCAATTTTAATGGCCAGTAGTGTAGATGCTGATCATAAACGGGTATTCAGCAAAGGACTTGGAAGAGCAGTTGAACGGAATGGACAGTGTCTTGAAAGGAGGGTATAAGATGAACAGCAACAAAAGCAAAAAGAGGATAATCGAATGTAGTCGAATTAAGTCGGGTGATGCTGAGGAAATTGGAAATGAGACACTTAAAGTAGTAAAGGAGTTTTGCTATTTGGGGAGCAAAATAACTGATGATCGAAGTAGAGGGGATATAAACTGTAGACTGGAAATGGCAGAAGAAAAATTTGTTAACATCGAGTATAGATTTAAGTGTCAGGAAGTCGTTTCTGAAAGTATTTGTATGGAGTGTAGCCATGTATGGAAGTGAAACGTGCACGATAAATAGTTTAGACAAGAAGAGAATAGAATCTTTCCAAATGTGGTGCTACAGAAGATTGCTGAAGATTAGATAGGTAGATCACATAACTAATGAGGGGGTATTGAATAGAACTGTGGAGAAGAGGAGCTTGTGGCACAACTTGACTAGAAGAAGGTATCGGTTGGTAGGACATGTTCTGAGACATCGAGGGATCACCAATTTAGTATTGGAGGGCAGCGTGGACGGTAAAAATCGTAGAGGAAGAGATGAATACACTAAGCAGATTCAGAAGGATATAGGCTGCAGTAGTTATTGGGAGACTAAGAAGCTTGCACAGGATAGAGTAGCATGGAGAGCTGCATCAAACCAGTCTCAGGACTGAAGACCACAACAAAAACAACAAACGGGTATTCATTGGACAAATATATAATACTAGAACTGGCATATGATTACATTTTAACGCAATTTGGGTGCATAGATCCTGAGAAATCAGTACCCAGAACAACCACATCTGGCGGTAATAATGGCCTTGATACGGCTGGGCATAGAGTCAAATAGAGCTTGGATGGCGTGGGCAGGCATAGCTGCCCATGCAGCTTCAACACGAGACCACAGTTTATCAAGAGCAGTGACTGGCGTATTGTGACGAGCCAGTTGCTCGCCCACCATTGACCAGAGGTTTCAAATTGGTGAGAGATCTGGAGAATGTGCTGGCCAGGACAGCAGTCGAACATTTTCTGTATCCAGAAAGGCTCGTGCAGCACCTGCAACATGCGGTCGTGCATTATCCTGCTGAAATGTAGGTTTTCGCAGGGATCGAATGAAGGGTAGAGCCACGGGTCGTAACACATCTGAAATGAAGCGTCCACTGTTCAAAGTGCCGTCAATGCGAACAAGAGGTGACCGAGACGTGTAACTAATGGCACCCCATACCATCACGCCGGGTGATACGCCAGTATAGCGATGACGAATGCACGCTTCCAATGAGCGTTCACCGCGATGTCGCCAAACACGGATGCGACCATCATGATCCTGTAAACATATCCTGGATTCATCCGAAAAAATGACGTTTTGCCATTCGTGCACCCAGATTCATCATTGAGTACACCATCCCAGGCGCTCCTGTCTGTGATGCAGAGTAAAGGGTAACCGCACCCATGGTCTCCGAGCTGATTGTCCATGCTGCTGCAAACGTCGTCGAACTGTTCGTGCAGATGGTTGTTGTCTTGCAAACGTCCCCATCTGTTGACTCAGGGATCGAGACGTGGCTGCACCATCCGTTACAGCCATGTGGATAAGATGTCTGTCATCTCGACTGCTAGTGATACGAGGCCGTTGGGATCTAGCACAGCGTTCCGTATTATCCTCCTGAACCCACCGATTCCACATTCTGCTAACAGTCATTGGATCTCGACCAACGCGAGCAGCAATGTCGCGAAACGATAAACCGCAATAGCGATAGGCCACAATCCGACCTTTATCAAAGTCGGAAACGTAATGGTACGCATTTCACCTCCTTACATGAGGCATCACAACAACGTTTCACCAGGCAACGCCGGTCAACCTCCGTTTGTGTATGAGAAATCGGTTGGAAACTTTCCTCGTGTCAGCACGTTGTAGGTGTCGCCACCGGCGGCAGCCTTGTGTGAATGTTCTCAAAAACTAATCATTTGCATATCACAGCATCTTCTTCCTGCCGGTTAAATTTCGCGTCTGTAGCACGTCATCTTCCTGGTGTAGCAATTTTAATGGCCAGTAGTGTGTATTACGAAGAGTCAGTATCGCTCTTCATCTGCGCAGACAGCACCAAGCCTTTACAGAAGCACGTCCTTAAGTTTTCTGTATATGTCTGATGGCATCACTATGAATATACAGATAGAATCGCTGAATTTCTTTGCCGTTGCTAGTATTCTACTACGAAATTTCGGTTTATTTTGATGTGTTCACACTCGACATCAAGTGCAATAGATCCTTACTTGTTCATTAATTTGCTTTAGGTTATAATCACGTGAAGTTGTTAATATACTGTACACTGTCAGAAAAAATTGAACACCGTCAAGGACAAAGTAATTTTATTGACAAGTGATGATCACAATTGTAGGAGTGTATGACAACAAATTCAGACGAAGTGAAACAGATTTAGTGATCAAAGGCAATTACCTGCAGCGGATCAGCGACCATCAGAAATCAAAACTGTAGAGCTGCCACAAGTAGCATGTATCTCTTTGCTTATTTTACATGTTTCACTTGACCACGCGAGCATCTTCAAAACTGTGAACATGCAGTGTGTTACGCCACCACGCATTAAGATTAATTAACAGGTTCAGCTTACAACATGATAACTTACATTATGTCGTCGAGGGCCTCTCGTTACAGGTTTCGGGCTATGTATAGCGCCACCATGACAAACAAAATGGACTATGTTGATTGTATACAGTTAACATAAAGTCCCTGGGCAGGTGCATTCTAAGATCAACCATTTCTTGTTGATCGAGTAAAGGCTCTATCGATATGCGCCTTTGTTGAAATTCCTCCATCAAGCCATATGTAAAGCTATGTACTATAAAAAATTAATATCACGAAACTAAGATAAACACTGTGCCCGCTACCTTAACGCTCGTTGAAACGGCAGTTACAATTTTGATTTTTTTTTTTTTTTCAAAAAACGTGTGTGAAATCTTATGGGACTTAACTGCTAAGGTCATCAGTCCCTAAGCTTACACACTACTTAACCTAAATTATCCTAAGGACAAACACACACACCCATGCCCGAGGGAGGACTCGAACCTCCGCTGGGACCAGCCGCACAGTCCATGACTGCAGCGCCTTAGACCGCTCGGCTAATCCCACGCGGCGATTTTTTTTTCTATATTATGTTAAAATAGTGGTTAATTTTAGAAACCCGTCCCCATGCCCATAAGAGCGGCGATTCATTACCACCCCTGTGATATTGTCACTACAAACCTGAGTTGTTTGTTTGCTGTGTTGCTTAATTACGAAAAATTCGACCATCGTAATTTGGGGAAAAATATTTTACGTTCTTCCGTCTTAATAACTGTAATCTTTAGGCGAATAATCTCGCTAAGTTCGACTTCTGGAGTCATATACATTTAGCTGTAGGTGTTTTTTAATAATTTTAATGAATATTTACAAGTATGACATACGTAAGTCAACTTCTGAAAAAAAACACCAATTTTAATTTTTTTTTTCTGTGTTACTTTCAAGCGAACTTATAACCAGCTATCGATCTTAGAAATTGTATTCATGCTCATACGAGCGGCAACTCTACACATGTTCGTGACGTCAACAGAGCCAGCATGAACGGCCTTCCTAATTGCCGTCTGTTTTGAATACAGTAGTTCCACGCCATTTCATATTTGTTACTTTCATGGGTAGAAGCAAATATCTATACGCACCAAATACGAGGGTTGTGCTGAAAGTAAGTTCCGATCGGTCGCGAAATGGAAACCATTGGAAAAATGCGGTAAAGCTTTGCACACATGTGTTGGGCAGTGTCTCTAGTACGCCCGTCGATGGTGTCACGTCGCTCTTTTCAGTTTTGAGTGGACAGTGAGCACGTAAAGATGCGTAGGGAATAGCGTCTGCCGCTAAGTATGAGGGCCTGGTTAGAGATTTCGCCTGTGTCATGCAGCCCACATAACACAACTGTCGAGCAGTTCCTTCTTCATGCCAATTCTCGGGCGCACACTGCAGGGGAAATGGAGACGCTCCTGCAGCGTTTCCGATGAGAAGTGCTTGATCACCCACAATACAGTCCGTAATTGGTTCCCCCTAAGTCTCATCTCTGCTGTCAAGAGCCGCTGACAATGAAGACAAAATTTTTCCACAGACAACGAGCTGCAGACCAGTGCAGATAACTGGCCGAAAGCACAGGTGACTGCTTTCTATGACGAGGATATTGAAAAGTTGATACAACTCTATGACAACACTCGAAGTTGGAGCAGCGACTATGTAGAGAAGCAGTTGGAAGGTGTACCTAACAGTTGCAAATAAAACGTTTCTGATTTTCACTGTGGTTTCCATTTCGCGACCGATCTTAACTTACTTTCTGGTCAACCCTCGTATGTGCTTTGTAAATAAATATGTGTGTCACAAACATCTTTCTCTCCGTATAACTGCACTCGGATGATTGTAGATCTGAGTGGAATTGTGCCACTACGTATGATTAGTGTACGTTAATGTAGGTTAGTTTTAATGCCGTTAATAACCTATTACATACACAGTTTGCGTATTACGCCTGTAAAAGTGGCAATTATAATTTTAATTTGTAATTTTAGTATGTCCCTTTATAATTATTTTAATAGCTGGATACATGTTTAGAAAATGGTTCAAATGGCTCTGAGCACTATGGGACTTAACATCTATAGTCATCAGTCCCCTAGAACTTAGAACTACTTAAACCTAACTAACCTAAGGACAGCACACAACACCCAGCCATCACGAGGCAGAGAAAATCCCTGAGCCCGCCGACATGTTTAGACTTGTATGCGTGAACACCAGAAAGAGCCGTAGGTATTTGCCATAGTTTAGTGATATTAGTATTTTTTGTGTTACATACCTTTACATCAGGCTTCATGACGTAATTGCAACGAAAGCGCATATCGATATGGCTGTGACTCGCCCAACAAGACACGATATGTCTCGCTGTTTGGTCTTATGCTGCACCTGTACTGTACACAACCAACATACTCCATTTTATGTGTGACGGCGGCACTATACACGGCCCGGTATGTTAACGAGTGATCCTCGATCCCTTAATGTAAGTTATCATGTTGTAAGTAGAATCTGTTAATTTATCATATTGAGTGTGTAACAACACCAACGCTATACTATTGTACATATAATAATTTTTTTCTTCTGATTTTCGATAAATTAGGGTAATCGATGTTCTGATTTCTTTTCTTTTTCTTTTCTTGTCATTAAGTTAAAGAAACTGTAAACAAATTTCGATGTGACTATTAATATTTATGTCAAATTTCAAGCAATGTTGTAACAAAATGGAAATGTAAGAAATGTTGAAACTGTTGTAAGATGTTAAAGTTGTAATTGTGCGCCTGGTCCATACGTAGACAATGTATTAGGACATGTGGAGTGCAAAACCTTTGGTGAATACCCTGTCTGTAGGGGAGCGGTAAAAGGTGGATGGCAGGCGAGCGCGGGAAAATGCACACGGGCGCTCCACGGCATAACGGGTTCAGCAGTAGTAGTCGGAGTTGGGCATCGGTCTGAGAAACACGCTCTGGATCGAGGAGGCTCTCCTGGAAAACGTGATTTCATTGAGCTTCGGATGTGCCGTTTCCGACGACTATACAGCATGGCTATATTCCATAGGCACTAAATGGAAAAGTATTGCGACGCTAAGAAGAAGCAAAGTGCCGATACATCAAGAGCCAAAGCTGTGATTGTATGTGTGCTTTGCGCCTCGCCATCTCGCCGTCCGCCAACCGCCGCATCGACACGAACAGGTTGAAACTTTTAGTACTGTATTCGTGTGGACCAGTGTTACTTTTGTTCCATACTGTTCAATAACAACTTAAATTTTACCAAAACTGTCCTATCAGTTAATTATCCTCACAACTAACCTAGACAGGGTCCTTTCCACATGTTGTGCAATCCGAGTGTCCCGAAATGAAGATTTAAAGTTTATGTTAATAATACTTACCTGCAGACCTAGCTATGTTAGAATGAGGTTTAAAGAACTTTGTTGTTAATGAATATATAGGTCTGGCAAAGTTGGAAGGTAATGTTGAAATTGGTTTAGTAATGAAGTTTAATTATTTGAGGCAGATAAAATGATAATTAAATGAGCAGGAAATAAGTTAAAAAGAGTAGTAACTCACCTATTGGAAATCTTGAGTGCTTAATGAATCCTTTAATCAATATTTTCAATACAGTGATCATAACAGTTTCAGGGTCTCCCCCCGCCCTTTTTTTTTCTTTTCTATTCATTTGAATTCTGAAGTGAACTGAACTGATTTGACCAGCAAAGTTAAAGTCAATATAAAACCTAAATTTATCAGTGTTTTACCCTTTTCAAAATTGACATTGTATGTGTGTCTCGAAAGTGCTATTACTAGGGTAACCTATGCCCGAATTTAATCAGATCAATAGACAGTACGAAGTTTGTAGTAAACATTATAGTGTATTGTTGTGTATTTATGGCTCGTCCATATTAGTACAGAAAGTGAAATTATTAGTTCAGTAGATTTTCTGGTTCTAAAAGTTACCATATTATGCAGTGTTATTACGTGTTGTTTTGTATGAAAGTACAGCAACTTGTACAGGGAAGAAACTCAGTTAATGCCTAATTAGGCTGGCGACCGTATTATTAACAATTTGGTAGCATCTGCTGTGTTGTTTCTTGCCCGTCCTAACGTGTGGTTGCACTCCGGAATTGCTTGACGTATCATTGTTATTACTGAGTGGGTGTAAGTTTGATTTGCCTCCATTCAGGTACACGCGGTCAAAATCTATACAAAAATCCTTTCTCTTAAGGTGAAGCCCGTCAACTTACCATAGTACAGGCTTTAGAGAGTATCGTGTGCAGTAGCGTAGGGTTACAAGTGGTTGTGTAACATATTGTATTTCCACAGTTCTAAAATTACTCCAGTTGGTCGAGTGAAACATGTAAAATAAAGAAAAAGATGCATGAGGCTTGCCGCGGCTCTACAGTTTTAATGAAACCGAGATATCACAGTAAAGTGTACCCAGATAGTCACTTGAATACACAGTGTACTCCCATCACGCGCAACGCAGGTGTCTGCTGTCGCATGTACGAGACTATAAAAGGTACCAAACAGCATTCTTGTGATACTGTCCCAAGGATCTTGCACCTTTCGTCGCCATTCGGCAATGCTTCTTGTATGTCCCATACGTATTCAGTGGAGGTAAGGAATAGGGAAGGGAAAGATTTTATTTCCTCCAGCGCAGGTGTTGAACATCAAGGATAGTACTGTCCTGCTAACAAAGCACATCGCCTTCCTGTAACATAAATAGCAGTATCACGGGGATAACGACTTCAATCTTCTTACTTTACCCTGCAGAAGCATCAAATGTCACAGCGAATTGCAACTATGACACGCGACACCATGAAGCCGGGGATGGGACCTGTGTACACTGATGAGCCAAAACATTATGACCACCTGTTAACAGTTCGTTTGTCTCTCTTTGGAATGAAATACATCACTGATTTTGCGTATCAGGGATCCGACAGTTTCCCGGTAGATTTGTGAGCGTATGTGGCATTACACGTCTACGCACAGGTCACGCAATTCGCGTAAAGAACACGCCGCTGATTTGCGTAAGCGATACTGCCCGGTAGCGGTTCAGATGGGTTCCATGGGATGGCCGACAAGTCAACGTGAGTACAATGTTGCGCTCCTCAAATCACTAAAGCACGATTTCTGCTCAGAGACACGGACAGTTACACTGCAGAAAGATGACCTCAACGTCGGGGAAGCCATCAAGCATGAAGGGATGCAGGTGGTTTGCAGCTGTCAACGTGTCTTCGATTGAATAGTATTGTATGTTAACCGAGGACCTAGAAACGACGGAGAGGCTCCGTCCCCGCCGCAGCCGCAGTGGTCCACAACCCCACTACGACTACCGCAGTCCACTTCACCCCTTCGCCGCCCCACACCGAACCCAAGGTTATTGTGCGGTTCGGCCCCCCGTGGACCCCCATGGAACGTCTCACACCAGACGAGTGTAATCCCCGTGTTTGCGTGGTAGAGTAATGGTGGTGTACGCGTACGTAGAGAACTTGTTAGCGCAGCCATCGCCGACATCTGAGGCGGAATAAGGGGAACCAGCCCGCATTCGCCGAGGCAGATGGAAAACCGCCTAAAAACCATCCACAGACTGGCCGGTTCACCAAACCTTGACACAAATCCGCCGGGCGGATTCGTGTCGGGGACCAGGCCCTCCTTCCCGCCCGGAAAGGCGTGCGTTAGACCGCACGGCCAACCGAGCGGGCTGTGTCTTCGATTACTACAGCAGATCCCATGCAAGCCCAGGAGAATGTCTACTGTGGCACAATTCTGTTCCCACCACCCTGCGTGCAGGGCGTACTGCACGTTTAGAGCCCCCATTCATCTTGATGGCGGCGTTTCTGGAGACAATCATCGACCTAGTGTAGCAAAAATGTTATTCCCCAGAAGAGCCGACGCATTTCCATTGATCAACGGTCAAATCCCGGTGGTCCTCTGCCCACTGCATTAGTAATTGACGATATAGTTGGATCAACACGTGGACACGTAAGGTTTGTCCACTGCAGAGCTCCGTGTTCAACAATATACGATGAACTGTGTGCTTCGAAACGCTTATGCGGTGACCAGCATTATGCCCTTTCGGCAGAGACGCCACAAATCGCCATCTGTCCTACTTTACCGAGCAGACAAGCCTCTGAACACCACTTTCTGAGATGAGTCTTAGACGTCCAACTATTTAGCGCCTAGTGATAGTTTCAGTCTTTCTCTGTCTTTCTACCTGTTTCCACAGATGCTTCCGAGAGTAGCACGTGAACATTCTACCAGCTTCGCCGTTTTCGAAAATATCATTCACATGCTCTGCGTAATAATCTGGCTTCTATCATAGTCGCTTATCTGAATGGATTTCCCTATTTGCAGCCCATATCTTCGCTAGGATGATCCCCCATCTGTGTCTCCTCCGCGCACATACCTTTGTTACCGCGTCACATGCCCGCAATGCTCCCACGCGGGATCCAGTGGCAGTGGTGGTAATGTATTGGCTTGTCAGTATATCATGGGGCGATTGTACTGCGGAATAGGCCGCTTACCATGTCTACTTGATACACTTGTCCGCCCATCACTCGCATACATACAGAACCTACTGTCATCTCTGAAGACAACAGAGCGCCTTTCGACTCTCCAGTCGGCTCTTTCAGGTGTGGCCAGAGTTATACGTGCTCTTAGTGCTGCCACAAGCAGATGGTTCCCAGTGGTCCCTGGTGGCAGGTGCAACATGTCCCTGGACGATGTTCGGTTGGCTACCATAGCTCACACAATTCGTCCATCTGGTCGTTCGTCTATATTACACGGAAGTTCAGAACCTGGTCTACAGGCGTGGGAATGTTCCAAAGATGAGTACTGAAAGCAGCGACACTGCGCCGATGTATTATGCCCAACATGAGCAGAAATCCATCGATACGTTTCCTGCAGTCCCACAATAAGAAACGGCTCATACGCCTGAAACTGTTCAACAGGAGTACACGCTCGTCGGTGGGGCACAGTTGTACCCTAAAATGGATGTTGCAAACACTGTTACCCTCTATATTCAGAGCAGTTACTGTCTGTAGCGTCAAAACAGACGACGGCCGAACAGGCCTCGTGATTGGTGATGACAAAAGACGTGATCACCAATACCACAACCCCTCCGTATCCAAATAATATACCCTGGTGTCAATAAACACAGTCCTTGAGGATGCTGCATTTTTCCCGGCAGTATAGATCATCGTTGAAATGGTTCCCAAAGAAAATGACCAAAAACTGCTATTATTTGCTGTAAATGGTGAATCTGACTGCGACACAGATGCGCGAGTAACTTCTCAGTGCCAGAACAGATTGAACGACCAAGAATAACACCATAGTAGGGTGATCAGACCACGCAAACACAACATCGCAGTACAAACGCCCTCAAAATTTCGTTCCTTTCACCTAGTAATAGTTAAACGACCATTATTAAATGTGTATGTAAGTAAGGATCGGTCTCGATATTGCATAATACATACAGCTGAGAATTTATATTTACAAAATATTCAAAGAATTAAGCTAGGAAGATGTAGTATTTCTGTAATTGTGAGTCTCAGAGAGAGATAACTCATACATAAATGTACTGCAGCTATTTCTATTTATTAACATTTTTCGGAATATTGTGATTACACGTACCATCTTTCGTGTCATAGAAATACAGGGTGAGTCATGTAATATTACTACTGGAAACACCTCCCGAACCATAACAAACACTGAATAACCAATTTTAGAGACCGAAAGTGAGGAGAGGAGCTGGTGGCATTGGTTAATACAAAGCACTGAGGAATGCACGGAAGTAGGATTTTCAACACATACTTATGTTTCTTTAAATGGAAACCTGTTATTATTTTTAGCACAACTGAAAAAAGAAGTAAATACTTAATCAATGCCGTTTGTTACATTGTAAAATGTTAAGTACATCCGGAGTAATTTGTAACGTAAATGTGACGCTTGAAACCTCAGACGTTCAGTCGCGTGTTGTAACGAACTAGATCTGTAGGGGTATGTTTACGAAGACTACGATGTTCGCGAATCTGGCTGTCTCAGTGTCTGCATGTAGCGCTTGCTGAATTATTCCCTGTACTCACAACAACTGTAGTACCCCGTGTTGCCGGTCGTCTGTGATAGTGCACTGTACACAAGTAAACTAAGCACAGTAGGAACGTGAGAAGGTCACAAGTACAATAGTATGTACAGTGTTGTAAGAACTGTGGAAATGGTTTATTCTAGCTCTGAAAAGGCAGTGATGATACTCATCTATGGAGAGTGTAGACAAAATGCAGCTGCAGCCTGCAGGTTGTATGGAGAAAGGTACCCAGACAGAGATCATCCAACGCGCCGCACATTTGAAAACATTTACAAACAACTGTATGCAATAGGTATGGTCGTAACACATAAACGGTTTCGTAACAAACTCATCAAAGGAGAAGCAGGTGAAGTTGGCGTGTTAGCTTCTGTTGACGTGAACCCACACATGAGTTCACGTGACATCGCTAGAGGCAGTGCAATGAGTCAAAGCAGTCTAATGCGCATACTTCACCGTCACAAATTTCACCCGTATCATGTGTCGCTACATCAGCAGTTACATGGAGGTGAATTTAATAATCGAGTGAATTTCTGTCAATGGGCATTCACAGAGAATGCGTTGCAGTTCTACCTGTTTACCGATGAAGTAGGTTTCACAGACGACGGTGCAGTGAATTTACGAAACATGTATTACCGGTGCATGGACAGTCCTCGCTAGCTTCGACAGTTAGAGCGACAGCGACCGTGGAATGTAAATGTATGGTGCGGAGTAATTGGCAACCATCTAATTGGTCCTCACTTCATTGAAGGCACCCAAACAGCTGCAGAATACATCGAGTTTCCGTAAAATGATCTGCCAACATTGCTAGAAAATGTCCCACTGGGAATGCCTAGACGTATGCGGTATCAACGTGATGGAACTGCTGCACAATGTGCAATGAACACTAGGCTACCACTTGACAGAATGTTCGATGGGCGTTTCATGGACGTGGCGGACGAATAAATTGGCCAGACCGTTCTCCCGATCTTACACCTTAGACTTGTTTCTGTGGGGTACGTTAAAGGAAAATGTGCACCGTGATGTGCCTAAAGCCCCAGAGGACATGAAACATCGTATTAAGGCAGCCTGTGGCAGCATTACACTAGATGTACAGCGTCGTGTAAGACATTCATTACGCAGTAGAGTGCAAATATGTGCAGCAAATGATGGGCACCACTTTGAAAATTTATTGGCCTGAAATCTCAGGACACACTCTTTTACATTCTGTAATTGAAAATAAAAACAAATATGTAAGTTTCACTACATTCTCATGTAATGTACATTTTCTTCTAAAAAATCAGTGCCGTACAGTATTCTTCAGACAAAAACACTAACAAAAATGTTGGCATGTGGACGTAACGTACGTTCTGTACCACGTTATCACTGTTCTTTTTGTAACCCTAATTAATTCCGTTCTCTCCGATACACACGATTGAACTGCTGAGGAGTTACTCAAGCATCGACTTTACGTTACAAAGTACTCCGGATGTAATCAACATTTTACAGTATAAAAAAGAGGATTCATTAAGTAGTTTTTTCTACCTTCAGTTGTGCTACAAAAATAACAACAAGTTTCCATTTAAAAAACCATGTGTTGAAAATCATACTTCTGTGAATTTCTCAATGGTTTGTGTTAATTACTTACACCAGCTCCTCTCCTCACTTTTGGTCTGCAGAATTAATTATTCAGTGTTTTTTGTGGTTTGGTTGGTGTTTCCAGTGGTAATGTTAGGTGACTCAGTCTGTATACGATGTAGTGTGTAAAGCTTGCTAACGATAATTTTGTGGGAACCTTCGTAGGTATGTAATGTAAGTACAGGCTGCTATAATTAAATATTTCGTCATAATACATATAAGTTAAAGGAGTAATGATATCAACAAATTCAATATCAGAAGTAACAGGCGTCATCGATCATCTGCTCTGAACTTCAAGTATTCCACAATGGATTAGACTAAAAGCAAATGGAGTGGTATCAATTGCTCCTCACCATAACTAACAATAAAGTGGAGTTACTCTGAACGTGTTATCTCCAGAAATACACACACACACACACATACACACACAGCCACAAACAGAAACTCAGACACACGCACACACACACATCGTGTCAGAATTTCTAAATACTAGTGTGGTACATCTCATGGCAGCTGGGATGTTCATTGAATGGCGAGGAGTACAAGGGTCATTGACTCTTCAGGTAGCGATTCCGCGGAAATCTCAAGGACCATCAACGTCAGCGCTGCACTCAGTCATGCGCATAAGCAAGATTCGTAGATGTTGACAGGGTACCATTAAATAAACTTGTTCTCTTTTCTCCCGACTCTTTTTATTTTGCATACTTTTCAAGCGTCTTCATTTTATTTGTTGTCTCCTCATTTCCAGTTGCCTCATTCTCAAATGTTAAAGGATTATCAGGTACTTCCTTTCTGACGACCAACATGGATATCGTTTCGTCAGAAACGCTGCTTTGGTAGCCACTGTTACCACAGCTGCACTCGTCGCCTATAGCAGCACGTTTTGTCTCCTTATACTACTCTCTACAGGTTAACGTGTACCAGTAAACCCTAGAATCCTTAAAGAATCGAATTCCCTTCTATAAAGCAAGTTGAAACATCTGATTTCTTTACAAGTGAGGTAAAATGTTAAATATTTGAAGTTAGGCACGTAAGCCAGAAAAATTTATGAAAACGTTTCAAATGATGCTTCAGATTTGTTGAAAGTCGCCCATTGCTCTAATTATCAATCAATGGGTGAATATAGTCTGGGTAATTTGCGCTCAGGCTTAAGGGAAAGCCGCATCTCGATGTTCATGGCGTCATAACTCCGGAAAAATGTGTCGTTCAATTATATAATTTTGTGGCTACATTTGGTGATATATGTGGACACCGTTTAAAAAATTTGTTCCGAATAGACTTAATGCTAAAGAAGTAATAAATTTAAACTTCACGTCCGAAGCTGAAGTTTTACAGCAAGAACAGCGAAAATGCAAGCGATAAATTTTATCCTTTCATAATTTGGGGGGGTGTCAGAGAGAAAAAAATTCATAAATATTTGAAACTTAAGTTTGCTGGAAGTCGCTAAGTGATCTCATTCTTAAATACTGGACGACTATAGGTAGGATAATCTGCCCGTAGTGAGTTAAGCTGCCTCAAGACATTCACAGTTTCTATCTGTAAAACTTGTCTCACTGTGTTAAAACTTCAACATAAGATTATGATGTTTAATACTGAGTGTATTATTACAGCATTTTAAATTCTTAAATTCGGTCAGTATATACCGGGTGATCAAAAAGTCAGTATAAATTTGAAAACTGAATAAATCACGGACTAATCTAGATAGAGAGGTACAAATTGACACACATACTTGGCACAATTTTGGTAAACATTTTTGGAAAGCAGTGATCAATTAATTGTTATATTTTGACTAAAGTTCAGTCTTGATCACATCATGTATGTTTTAATAATATAGGTAACCGGTTTCGGTTCTTTCTACAAAACCATCATCAGACCCATGGCTCCCTTAGGATGGTAGGCGGAGCTCTCCTCGCTGCTACGCAGTGGTGGAGAAGGCGAGTCGCTGCCGAATTGTGCAACGTAAGTTTTTCCGACAGCTACCGTAAAACGTCGAAAAGGAACGTTAAGTGTATGTAAAAAAGGTTTGTGTTGAGGCACACTTTGCTGGCATGGCGTGTCGGGAAATTGATGCCATCAAATCGGTGTGTTACCCCATAAACGTTAACGTCAGGTCCTGTGGCTTTAGGTGCTGTCTCCTCTGACACTGCTTTCCACTTGAGTTTTTTGTGTCTGTAGAGTGTAGACGCTTTTATCTGTAGCGTCCACTGAATCTACCTGTGCTTTTTCCAGATCAATTTTGACTTGTGTTATCCAAGGTGTAGTGGTTTTGCGCCTCTCTCTGTATCTTAGTATTCTGTTGGCGATTCTGGTCTGTGGGAGTCTGTTGATGTGGCCGTAAAGTTTTATTAGCCTTTTTTGCCGTCCGCTGCGAGGTTGGACAACTTCTCTGTGGTGTGTCTGGAGTGAAGGCTGTATCCCTCGTCTGTAAGTTTTGGTCCAATAACTTTCCTGATAATTTTTCTTTCCCCTGTGAGGATCTTGTCTAGGTCGCCCTTGATGTGTAGCCTCAGTGTCTCGCAGGCGTATAGCACCTCAGGTTAGATTATAGTATTGTAGTGACGAATTTCCTGTCGGTTCGAGCTCTTCCTCTAGGTAATTAAAATGTGTGAAATTTAATTTTATGCATGTTATATGGATGTTCTTTGAGGTCTTCGACTGTGTTAAAAGATCATGTGGAATAATTTATACTGCTGCAGTCACGTTTTACTAATATTTTATTAGAACAATGCATTTCGGCAGCATGCTGCCATCATCAGGTGCATTATACAGTTACTTGTACATCAGCTCATAGGTTAGGTACATTAGCTGTGTGTGCCAGTGGGGTTAAGAATCGAAAAATAAACCTGTGTCGAAGGATAAATCTGTTACGTGTGTACAGTATGTGAATAGTATGATTAAGTAATATATTAATACGTTTACTTACGTTTCTGTTGGCGATTTCAATCATGATGACAGCATGCTGCCGAAATGCATTGTGCTAATAAAATATTAGTAAAAAATGACTGCAGCATTGCCCTGTTGATCTTGCCCTACTTTGTGTTTAAATTCAGTATGTTGAATTTCGTGCAGAAGAACCCTGTTTTTTGGGAGGAGATCTGTAGCCCTAGTTTTTTCTGCGCACTATTTGAGTAGTTCTACCTGCCTTATTATTAGGGTATCGTTGTCTGCAAGTAGTGCCAGGTCGTCCGCGAATGCTAAACATCCAACTTCCAGTACATTCTTGGATCGTCCTAGTCGCACTGGCTTCCAGTATCCTTGTTATTTCAGCTCTTTCTCTCATTCCTTAATGACTTTGTCCAACACTATGCTAAAGATGAGTGGTGAGAGACCATCATCTCGACGCATGCCTGTCCTGATCTCAAAGGGTGCAGAAATTTCCCCTCTAAATTTCACTTTTGGTGTCGTGTTCGTCAGTGTCTGTCTGAACAGTCTCAGTGTCTTGTTGCCTAAACCTTGTTCTTACAGGATGTTGAACAACGACTGGGGGTCAACGGGTCATACGCTTTCTTAAAGGCAACGAAAGTGCATACGACTTGGTATTTCTGAGGGTTTGATTTTCAGCGTGGTTTTCGAATTGTAGATTTGTTGTGCGCCGGAGCGATCAGGTCGGAAGCCCGCCTGGTAGTCGCCCATCTTGTGTTCCAGCTGGTCCTGTGTACTTTTGAGTAGGCGTGCTGAAAGGATCTTGTATGTGACTTGTATTAGGGAAATGCCCCCGTAACTGTTTACGTCTGTTCGGTGGCCTTTTATATGTAATGGATGAATCAGTGCGCATTTCCAGTCATCTGGCAGCTTTTCTGATGTCCAGAGGTCTGTGATAATCTGTGTGAGATCTCTAAGTGAGTTTTGTCCGAGTTTTTCAGTAGTTCCGCCATTATTCCGTCTTCACCAGATGTTCTATTGTTTTTGAGTTTAAGGATGTGTCTATGGACCTCATCTTGTGTCGGGGGTAGTGAGTATTTGTGCTTCTCTGTCGGTTCTTCCTCTTTGAATCTCTCAGGGTTCTGGGCAATTCAGAAGTATTGAGAAATACTGTGCCAGCACCTAGCAGTTATCCTTATCTGTCAGTGCCAATTTTCCATCACTTAACTGAAGCAGAGGTTCGGTGGTGTGTATCTTCGGATTTGCACTGCAAACGTCCTGTAGAAATCTCTTGAGTTGTAGTTAAGGAAGTTGTCCTCTATGAAGTCCAACTGTTTCTTCATGACCTTTCTCTTGCCTAGTCTGATAATTTTTGCGGTAGTTTTTCGTGTTTCGTTGGAAGCCTGTAAATTTTCTGGAAATTTTTGCTCTTGCAGTTCTGGTATGCAACTTTCCTAGTGACGAGTGCATTCTCGATGGCGGTGTCCCACCAACGGTGTTTGACGTTCGTCTTCAGAGGAATGAGGGCTCGTGCTTTTTCTGTGATTTTTCGGTGTAAATTTTGCCAGTGATTTACATCTTCTTTTTCCCAGGCTTCTTTCGTTCCAGATTCTCCGATCTTCTTTGTGTCAAATTTTGGTAAGGGGCTTTTCTTACTGAAAGTTCTTTTTGGGATGATTCTGACTTTGACTCGTGTGGGCTCTCCTGCGTACCCGCACACTGCGGATCTCTTTCTGTACTGGGTTCGAGATTACCGCATGGTCGATTTGGAACTCACCTAACTGCTGGACTGCTGAGGGCCAGGTTTCCTGTTTTCCGGGGTATTTTTTGAGGGATATCGCCATGAGCTTGAGGTCGTTCTGTTGGCAGAGTTCTATCAAACTTGTGCCATTTTCGTTAGTCAATTTAGGCGCTGGATAATTTTCAACTGTTTTCCTGTGTCGTTTTTCTCTGCCGATCTGTGCATTAAAGTCGCCAAGGAGGAGTCTGACGTCATATCTGTGGACTTTGGACATCACTTTCTCGATGGTCGACCAGATTTTTTTCTGCGGCCTGTGGGTCCTTTTAATTACTCTGGTTAGTGGGCGCGTGTGCGTTGATCAGTGTGTACTTTTTGTAGGCACACTGAAAACGCATAGTCATCAGTCGGTTGTTTACTGATGTAATTTCTTTTATGGATTCGACGATGGTCTTGTGACCCATGAAGGCCATCCCCAGTGGTGGAGCGCCTTTGGCAACGCGGCTGTCAGTTTTACTTTTAAACATGAGTTATTTACCGAAGTCCGTGGTGTCTTCGTCTGTGATACGTGTCTCCTGAGCGCAAGGATTAGAATCTTCTGTCTATCGAGTTCTGTCACTAGGTTGTGCAGCTTTCCAGGCTGTATGAGAGGGTTGATGTTGAGAGACCCTAAGTATGTCGTCTTGAGTGGGAATTTGCCAGAGAACTCCTATTTTCTCTGTATTCGTGGAAGCCCGTGTACCTCAGAATCCTAATGCGTGGTTGCCGTCTGTTGGCGGATGGGACTGGTTACAACAACCTGGGGTATTGCTGTTATTACTTGTACGAGCCATGGTTGCTCGAAAGCGATGGTGTGCAGCGGTTGCCCACTAGGTTTGTTAGAACCAGGGATTGTCAGTTCCTGGAGTACATATTGCAGCCGCACCTCTTGGTGAACAGACGCTGACCATACTGCTGCTTGCTCCAAGTCAGACGGAGAATGGATTTTGGTTGTCATTTTGGTCCGTGGGTGATATTTTATTTCCCACTTACCTTGCATATCTGCCGAGCATTCACCTATCCGCACCTGGGGACGCGCCAAACGGGGGTTGACGACCCCACACTTGGATGGTTATTGTTGTGACAAAGGAACTTTTGGAACTGGTGCCTTTTGCAAATTGGCAAAAAATTGGAAAAATTACAAACAAATTCCATAACTTCTGCCAGAGGATAGTGCTCAATAAAAATTCGGAGGTAATTTGCATGAGTTTGTTCCTCACACGATTACTCGTGTATACGGAAAAATCGAGCTGCCCTCCATATAATGTCATACATTTCTCGTATCATAACACTGTTAGGGTCTTGAAGTCAGAGGGACAAGGAACTGACGGGTTTCCAGACCATGCCTCCACGTCACCACCCACGAGGCGACAGCGTCAATTAGATACCGCCGTTTCCAAGAGCCCTCAGTCGCACACTGGCTTCTGCCAGAAGGGCAAACATATATACACTGATCAGCCTGAACATTATGATCACCGACGTACTATCGATATAAACCTTTCCAGGTGACAGCAGAGTCAACTGGCGAGGCATGACTGCTAGTCAGACATACGCACAGTGCATGCAGCGTCACTGAACGTGCTGCCCTTGTGTAGAATGGTGAAGGCGCGTGAACTATCTGAGTTTGACTGAGGCATATTGTGATGACCTGGAGGCTCTGCACAAACATTTCTGAAACTGCGCAACTTGTCGGGTGTTCGAGGAGTGCTGTGGTGAAACCAGACGTCGTGTGGTTGAGCGGCCACCCCTCATTACAGATGTCGGACGTAGTAGGCTGGGCAGTCTGGTAAAACAGGACTGGTGGCGAACTGTGGTGGAACTAGCATCAGACATTACTGCTGGGCAGAGTGTAAGTGTGTCTGAGCACACAGTGCACTGAACACTCATAACGATGGGCCTCCGCAACCGACGATCCATGCATGTGCCAATGTTAACGCCACAACATGGGCAACTACTACGACTGAAATGGACTCGTGACCATCGGCACTGGACTTTGGCGCAGTACTGATTGTTTCATGGTCTGATTAATCCCGAATCCGCCGTCTTCTATGGGAACATCTCCTTGATAACTGTACTGCGGGGCGGAGACAATCTGGCGGCTACTCGATTATGCTCTGGGGAACATTCACGTGGGCATTGATGGGTTCAGTAGAGCTCGTGCAAGGCATCATGACGGCTAAGGTTTATCATAAACTAGTTGCACACTATACAGGGTGTTACAAAAAGGTACGGCCAAACTTTCAGGAAACATTCCTCACACACAAATAAAGAAAAGATGTTATGTGGACATGTGTCCGGAAATGCTTAATTTCCATGCTAGAGCTCATTTTAGTTTCGTCAGTATGTACTGTACTTCCTCGATTCACCGCCAGTTGGCCCAATTGAAGGAAAGTAATGTTGACTTCGGTGCTTGTGTTGACATGCGACTCATTGCTCTACAGTACTAGCATCGAGCACATCAGTACGTAGCATCAGCAGGTTAGTGTTCATCACGAACGTGGTTTTGCAGTCAGTGCAATGTTTACAAATTCGGAGTTGGCAGATGCCCATTTGATGTATGGATTAGCACGGGCCAATAGCCGTGGCGCGGTACCTTTGTATCGAGACAGATTTCCAGAACGAAGGTGTCCCGATAGGAAGACGTTCGAAGCAATTGATCGGCGTCTTAGGGAGCACGGAACATGCCAGCCTATGATTCGCAACTGGGGAAGACCTAGAACGACGAGGACACCTGCAATGGACGCGGCAATTCTTCGTGCAGTTGACGATAACCCTAATGTCAGCGTCAGAGAAGTTGCTGCTGTACAAGGTAACGCTGACCACGTCACTGTATGGAGAGTGCTACGGGAGAAACGGTTGTTTCCGTACCATGTACAGCGTGTGCAGGCACTATCAGCAGCTGATTGGCCTCCACGGGTACACTTCTGCGAATGGTTCATCCAACAATGTGTCAATCCTCATTTCAGTGCAAATGTTCTCTTTACGGATGAGGTTTCATTCCAACGTGATCAAATTGTAAATTTTCACAATCAACATGTGTGGGCTGACGAGAATCCGCACGCAATTGTGCAATCTCGCCATCAGCACAGATTTTCTGTGAACGTTTGGGCAGGCATTCTTGGTGAAGTCTTGATTGGGCCCCATGTTCTTCCACCTACGCTCAATGGAGCACGTTATCATGATTTCATACTGGATACTCTACCTGTGCTGCTAGAACATGTGCCTTTACAAGTACGACACAACATGTGGTTCATGCGCGATGGAGCCCCTGCACATTTCAGTCGAAGTGTTCGTACGCTTCTCAACAACAGATTCGGTGACCGATGGATTGGTAAAGGCGGACCAATTCCGTGGCCTCCACGCTCTCCTGACCTCAACGCTCTTCACTTTCATTTATGGGGACATTTGAAAGCTCTTGTCTACACAACCCCGGTACCAAATGTAGGGACTCTTCGTGCTCGTATTGTGGACGGATGTGATACAATACGCCATTCTCCAGGGCTGCATCAGCGCATCAGGGATTCCATGCGACGGAGGGTGGATGCATGCATCCTCGCTAACGGAGGACATTTTGAACATTTCCTGTAACAAAGTGTTTGAAGTCACGCTGGTACGTTCTGTTGCTGTGTGTTTCCATTCCATGATTAATGTGATTTGAAGAGAAGTAATAAAATGAGCTCTAACATGGAAAGTAAGCGTTTCTGCACACATGCCCACATAACATATTTTCTTTCTTTGTGTGTGAGGAATGTTTCCTGAAAGTTTGGCCGTAACTTTTTGTTACACCCTGTATACACTTCTTCATGACGATTATGTTTGCCAACAGCAATGACATTTTTTAACCAGATATTTCGCCATGTCACAAGGTCAGCAGTGTGATGAAGTGGTTCGAGAAACACAGTAGCGAGTTCTGACTGATGTGCTGGGCCCCCAAGTCGCCTGATGTGAACCCGATCGAACACATCTGAGATGTGATTGAATGTGGGCTCAGAGCTCATCACTCCTCTCCCCTGAATTTACGGGAATTAGGTGACTTGTGTGTGCAGATGTGATGCCAACTGTGGTGGACATACCGGCCATTAGGTAGGTGGTCATAATGCTCTGGCAGGTCAGGGTAAGTGGCTGCTTGTGTTACTGCAAAGAAACTGTTTTGCGGAGTTCACAAGGTGTATCACCTTCATATGGCAGCAGTACAGCTGACGAGAAGCACAAGGAGTACAAGAGGAACATCCAGCTGAGAACTTTAGACGACGAACAGATCGTCAAAGAGTTTCCCACAGTAACTGCTGGGAGGCAGCAGCGATCGTTAAGCTGTGTGGTGACACGACGCTGCGAGTTCTGACGTCGTAACTTCATTATCCGTACGCTCCATACCCTTTAGGATACCTACATCAAACCTTACCTATGTCTCCTAGTAAGGCACATCCACTTGTGAATCTCGTATTTCTGAGCGATATAAGGAAGATTGGGGTTGGACGGCCAATGTTTAGAGAGGCCCTTAGAAACAGAGCAGAAGTTCGGACAATGACTGATAACGGAAGAGAGCGCACCCTCTACAAAGTAACAATCCCGTTATTCGTCGAAAATTATTTAGGGAAGTGTATATTTACCTGTCTGTTGATGAGCTAAGCATTATGACCACTGACAACCATGAGACTGTGACCTACTTATTGCTCATTTTAACTGGTAGTAAGTCTAACACTCACTAATGACGTAGATTTCCAAATCCACAACTCCTGTGGATATACTTATCTGGTAGTACTTTGTTGTCCAGACTTCATAGGTATGTTTCATGTGATCTTTCACCGTTATACATAACAGACACTCAGAATAATCTTACTGTATTCTTGTTTCGTTCATAAACAACGTGAGAGCGATCCACTGAAATATAGATGTACAAGGGGCGATCAATAAGTAATGCAACACATTTTTTCCTGCCAATATCCGTTTAAAAATGGTATCCGAAACGAAGGCAGCTGTCATTGAGTTTCTTTTGGCGGAAAACTGGAGAATCGCATATATTCCTAGGGGCTTGCAGAATGTCTACGGAGACCTGGCAGTGAACAAAAGCACGGCGATTCGTTGGTCGAGGAGTCTGTCATCGTCGCAACAAGATCGCGGAAACCTGTCCGCCCGAATACAGCTGCGACTGCTGCAGTATGTTCCTCACCACAAAAATGCAAACAAACTTCTCCTTCTCCATGAGAACACAAGGCCTCACACAATTCGGCGCACTCAAGAGGAGCTCATAAAATTTAAATGGACTCTTCTTCCTCACCCACCCTACAGACCGCAGCTCGCACCTTCACACCTTCGAACTTCCATCTATATGGTCTAATAAACGATGCACTCCTCGGGTAGCATTGCGTGAATGGTGGGGAAATTATTGATGCATCAAGACGTTGGCTCCTATTTCGACCAGTAGAGTGGTACTATGTGGGAGTACTACCCCTCCCAGTAGGGTGGAGTAAGGCCGTCATATTGGACGGAGATTATGTTGAAAAACAGAATTTTGCCCACGAAAGGCAAAGGTCCCGTTCCGAGTCTCGGTCCAGCACACAGTTTTAAACTGTCAAGAAATTTCATATCAGCGCACACTCCTCTGAAGAGTGAAAATCTCATTCTGGAAACATCCCCCAGTTTGTGGCTAAGCCATTTCTTCGCAATATCCTTTCTTCCAGGACTGCTAGTTCTGCAAGGTTCGCAGGAGAGCTTCTGTGAATTTGGAAGGTAGGAGACGAGGTACTGGCAGAAGTAAAACTGTGAGAAGGGGCCGTGGGTCATGCTTGGGTAGCTCAGATGGTAGAACACTTGGCTGCGAAAGGCAGAGTTCCCGAGTTAAAGTCTCAGTCCGGCATAACATTTTAATCTGCCAGAAAGATTTATACTCACATCTGCTGTCTGCTAAAGCGTCTGCCAAGACTCTTATTACAAGAACCGTCCATCCAAGTGCTCCTGCCAGAAAAAAACTCCCTTCAGCTGAGGCAGCTGCTTTTTTCTCTGGTGGCTAGTCCATATCCATGGTTCCAGGCAAGCTCTAGGTTAGAATTACGACGAGTCTTACAAGTCATATTAAGCAACTTTTAAATTAAAGTCGTGTTGTTGGCTACGACGATGTTTGTATTGAGGAGCGCTCAAATGCGCGGTCATCAGCGGGCGTACAAATTCCCAGTCTGCACACAGTCCGTTATAGCCACTTTCACGAATAATGATGGGATGATGAAGACAACACAACACCCAGTCCCCGAGCAGAGAAAATCCCCAACCCTGCCGGGAATCGAGCCCAACACCGCGTGATCCAGAGGTAGCAACGATGGCCACTAGACCACGAGCTGCGGACTGTTGTTGGCTAGCAATACAGATCGTTCATTGCATACGTATGATATTGGGAATGCTTCACAAAGAGGCGGTTATAATCACATGAAAACTGTATGCTTGCTGATGTTTAATTTATGGGCCGTGATCCAAATGCATAATTCTCTGCCTCACGTTTCGTCTGCTGGTGCTGGAGACATCATCGGACGCCTTATCGACGCAGAAAGCTGTTACAGACTCAGAAAAATTCAGCAAGCCCAACTGTTTATATGTATCCACGCAATGGTCAGTTCGTGACGTCATCAGATCGCTGCCGAAGGCCGCAGTCACGCCTACGTTTGCTATGGAGCTCGCTGTGGGGAAGAGCTTTTAATTTTTTGATTATTATTATTATTGCCTTTCGGGGCTTACCCATACAGCCATCTCAACAGTGGAATGTCAATTAAAGTGATAGGAACGTGGGGACAACACAATATCCAGTCCCCGAGCGGAGAAAATCCCCTCTGAGTCAGGAATCGAAAGCGGGCCCCTTCGGATAGCAATCCACGGCGCTGACTGCGCAGCGACTGATACGGGCTTGTGAGGCAAAGTTGGCGCTCTTTGCTGTGTAAGAACCACAGCTTGACTAATTTTCATCCTTTTCCTTTCCTGTTGAAGTTGGTTTTGTTCTTTTGAATTTCGATGGCCTATCCAAACAACGTGGAGTAGTAGTTATTAGAACTTAATAAAGCCACAATGTCAGAAAAATGCATTTGGTCGTCTCTCAGTCCTAGAGCATGACCTGCTACTGCTGATTCATCCGTTTTTACCAGGTGCCAATTGCTCTTCTCCTCCCTAGGCCGTGTATTAATGCCTCTTTGTATAGTTCCTGCGTCCACTCGGACTTCGGTCTAATGTCCATGAATCAAATATCAGTAAGAACGCAAATATAGGCAGTGAAAGACCGAATTCTGTGTATATAACGTTTTAATTCAACAACACTGAAAAACGTGGAAATAGATAAAAACGTGCAAAAACAAAAATCAATAGATACTGGCAAATTAATATTTAACAGACTGTTATCATGAGCTACATCAAACGATTTCGCTTGATCTGAGTATCAGCAAGCTGTAATTTAATTTCGTCTAGTTAAAGTACACTACTGGCCATTAAAATTGCTACACCACGAAGATGACGTGCTACAGACGCGAAATTTATCCGACAGGAAAAAGATGCTGTGATATGCAAATGATTAGCTTTTCAGAGCATTCACACAAGGCTGGTGCTGGTGGCGACACCTACAACGTGCTGACACGAGCAAAGTTTCCAACCGATTTCTCATACACAAACAGCAGTTGACCGGCGTTGCCTGGTGAAACGTTGATGTGATGCCTCATGTAAGGAGGAGAAATGCGTACCATCACGTTTCCGACTGCGATAAAGGTCGGATTGTAGCCTATCGTAATTGCGGTTTATCGTATCGCGACATTGCTGCTCTCGTTGGCCGAGATCCAATAAGTGTTAGCAGAATGTGGAATCGGTGGGTTCAGGAGGACAATACGGAACGCAGTGCTGGATCCCAACGGCCTCATATCACTAACAGTCGAGATGACAGGCATCTTATCCGCATGGCTGTAACGGATCGTGCAGCCACGTCTCGATCCCTGAGTCAACAGATGGGGACGTTTGTAAGACAATAACCATCCGCACGAACTGTTCAACGACGTTTGCATCAGCATGGACTATCAGCTCGGAGACCATGGCTGCGGTTACCCTTGACGCTGCATCACAGACAGGAGCGCCTGGGATGGTGTACTCAACGACGAACCTGGGTGCACGAATGGCAAAACGTCATTTTTTCGGATGAATCCAGGTGTTCTGTTTACAACATCATGATGGTCGCATCCGTGTTTGTCGACATCGTGGTGAACGCACATTGGAAGCATGTATTTTCCATCGCCATACTGGCGCATCACCCGGCGTGATGGTATGGGGTGCAATTGGTTACACGTCTCGGTCACGTCTTGTACGCATTGACGGCACTTTGAACAGTGGACGTTACATTTCAGATGTGTTACGACCCGTGGCTCTACCCTTCATTCGATCCCTGCGAAACCCTACATTTCAGCAGGATAATGCACGACCGCATGTTGTAGGTCCTGTACGGGCCTTTCTGGATAGAGAAAATGTTCGACTGCTGCCCTGGCCAGCACATTCTCCAGGTCTCTCACCAACTGAAAACGTCTGGTCAATGGTGGTCGAGCAATTAGCTCGTCACAATACGCCAGTCACTATTCTTGATGAACTGTGGCATCGTATCGAAGCTGCATGGGCAGCTGAACCTGTACACGCCATCCAAGCTCTGTTTGACTCAATGCCCAGGCGTATCAAGGCCGATATTACGGCCAAAGGTGGTTGTTCTGGGTACTGATTTCTCAGGATCCATGCACCCAAATTGCTTGAAAATGTAATCAAGTCAGTTCTAGTATAATATATTTGTCCAATGAATACCCGTTTATCATCTGCATTTCTTCTTGGTGTAGAAATTTTAATGGCCAGTAGTGTATTAGAAAAGTTACTGAATTGTTGGCTTTTAGTGAGTAATGCAACATCTTTCGTTTCTGAAAGTAAGTTGGTTTTATTCAGGATTCCAATACGTCATATTATTCCACACTCTTCTGTCTAGCGAATCCTGTTTTTCAACGTAATCTCCGTTCAATGCGACGGCCTTAGGTCACCGTACTGGGAGAGCCTGTATGTCCCCATGTTACGCCTCTACTGGTCGACGTCATTGCATCCTTCATTAGGCCAAACAGATGGCAGTCGAAAGGCGAGGAGCCCAACGAACACACACTTCTGAGTACCACAACTGGTGGATGTATGTCAGCATTACCAAAAGAGTCGTCCAGTTGTGCAACGAGGTGTTTGATTACGTTTCGTAGATCACCTCGAATGAGAGTGTCCGCACGCTTCAAGAGACATAGCCATGTGCGGCCGGCCTGCACGCGGGAGATAGGAAGGGTCTGTGCGACCTTCTTACCACGGTGACAGGCGCCCCGCCCAACGACTCACCGCTTTTTTGTTCAACGCCACGTCTCCGTGGACATTCTCCAAACGCCTTTAAATATCTGTGATGTTCTGGTTTTCCGCCAAAAGTAACTCAATGACAGCTCTCTGCTTGGAAAGTAAGTCCGCAACAGATGGCATTTTGAAGTATAGTGCCACCACGTTTCGGAACTGCATGAAACTATGGGAGCTCAGCCGGCCGCGGTGGTCTAGCGGTTCTAAGCGCTCAGTCCGGAACCGCGCGACTGCTACGGTCGCAGATTCGAATCCTACCTCGGGCATGGATGTGTGTGATGTTCTTAGGTTAGTTAGGTTTAAGTAGTTCTAAGTTCTAGGGGACTGACGAGCACAGATGTTAAGTCCCATAGTGCTCAAAGCCATTTGAGCCATTATGGGAGCTCAAGCGGGAACATTCTTCCATGTCCAACAACAAATTACGCATTTTTCAACCGAAACTGACCTATAAAAAATTTGTTCCTTTATTTATTGAATGCCTCTTGTAGTTGCCATAGCCGAGCGGGATGAGCCGAGCGGTCTAGGGCGCTGCAGTCATGGACTGCGCGGCTGGTCCCGGCGGAGGTTCGAGTCCTCCCTCGTGCATGGGTGTATCTGTTTGTCCTTAGGGTAATTTAGGTTAAGTAGTGTGTAAGCTTAGGGACTGATGACCTTAGCAGTTGAGTCCCATAAGGTTTCACACTCATTTGAACATTTTTGTAGTTGCCGTAAGCGAGATATTTTGACCTCCTGCTTCGACTGAAATGCGTCAACTGCTTCAAAAGACATTGTAAAAATAGTTCCAAATTGAAATGAGCAGAGTTCTAATACCAGTAAAGACTGCAAAGGCTGCAAAGGCAGCATTTATTGACGAAAACCTTAATCCACAAAACCTATTACGTCACTGTGAATACGACGTGATCGCCTTTTCAATATATAAGTTAGTAAAGTTGGGGATAATTTGTAAAAGAGAAACCAAATACGAACTCTTTAATCATACGATGTAAGCTGGCACTACATATGAGTCCAATGATTTGTATTAGGTTATGATGAGGAAAGCAGTTTTCTTCTGAATCAGTTGATTTTGAATAGATTGACTGGTCCCAATTAAAGTTGCGCTCTGCCAAACTATGGTTCAGGGTTTTGGTACAGCGCATAAATGACGTAGTAAATCGTATGATTGCCGGTAGTGTAGCACCACTGTTATGGGAAGAAACATAACTTGAAAGAAATTGAGAGCCAAAGACTTCTCTCAGTTTTTGTTTGTTTCTTTGGCCATTGTGATTTTATATCCTTACCACTCATAAACTACAGTCTCTAAGTGATAAAAGTTTGTTGACCATGTAACTTCTGCGACCTTATGTAACCAAAACAATTACTTTGATACAAGTACGATATACTTGGCCAAATATAAAAAATCTGTATCATTATTGTTGCTATTTTGTAAGTGATGAGTGTGAAAGTTTTTTATGAGTAACAGAAATATGTTTTGTATAAGCTCAACGAAGTTCTGAAGCAATGTTTGATATGTTTTTGTTTTGCGTTTTACTTTAACTTTACCTTTTGCTCTAAAAATTTCGTTTTCAAACGCTATATGACAGATCAGTATTATTTCTATTTTTACTGCGTCATCTCTCTATTTCAAGTTACAAAGTAACAATTTTCGCGAATAAAATGCGCATTGAACACTGAAAATTTCAATTTGTTATAAACATTGTTTATTTTTGTGTAAAGAGAGGAGGATAACTATTGTAGAACAAAAATGCTGTGCAGGTTACATGGCCCATTATACACCGTCACTCAGTTTCTAGATGGTTTACCATTTCCAGTTTCCAAGGGAACCTAAGACACTGATCGTATACGCAAACAAAGCGATTGATAACGCCTGATGGATATGCAACACATTCAACATAGATGTAATATGGTTATTATCTTAACTTAGCAATGCTACAAGGAAAGCTACTTTAGTCTACGGTAGCCTATAGTAATTTCACAATCGTTCTCGGATTTCTGGAAAGCGAGGCGAGTTGAATAGATTTGTATGACAAGACTGGATGCCATGTGGTGCTGCTATGAACATGCGACGCTGTCAGGAAGGTACAAACGTGGAGCTGAACGAATGGGGAGTCATTATAGCTACGATATGGGACACAAATGTGGAACTTCATGAAGGGACTTTGAAAAAGGAAAGACTGTCATATTCCTTCGCCTGGGAACGAGCACGCCGAAAACATCGAAGCTGGTCTCCGCTCGCGTGATATCGTCGTGATCATTTGTGGAAAGTGATTGAACTACGGTGAGACTACGTGTAGGAGACATGGTGTTGAACTCACTGCAGAAAGTGGAGATCGGAAGATTGCCCGATAGGTTGTGATCTGTGGAATATGTGCCGACTGAGTGCATTCACGGCCGAATATATGAAGTCGCGACAGTCTCTGGTGCGAAAGTTATTATCAATTGACAGCTGGAGTGACACTACTTAATAAACGAAATAGTTATGTTTTGGTTCCATTTATTAACTTCTGTCTTCCCGCAACTTATCTCAACAACTATCGTAATATTCATATTTTCCCTACCCCTCAACCCAATAGAACGTATTCTTCCCAGTGCAGGTCCTTCAGATTTTAAGTGAAAGTGCAGTAGTTTAGTGTGCTTTTCTCCTAGAGGAATTTCACCATTCTGTAATGCGTTTCTAAAACGTATGTATTATCGTTTTTAGATGTCTTCTTTGAATTTTTGATTTAAAAAAACTGAAACCATCAGAATATAAAAACATATTTCATGCTTGAGAAGCACATACATCTGTTATTGTCTGTTATTATTATCATAGAAACGTTTCTCGACAAAGGAAAAAATGTTAAGGAGTGTAATGACTCACCCATTGTTACTCTTCAGTGAATTTTCTAACACATGAATGTGTTTGTAAATGTTATTACTTTTGCTCCAAAAGCGAAATCGTAAAGACTGTTGTGTTTGTGATTTAGATGTAGCAACTACTGTGGAATTGGTTTCATTTGTGATGGGAAACAATTTTATTTCCTTTGACGTTTTATTATCACGTCTATGTGGCTTTTCCTTCAGTTTCAGGTGTGGAGGTTTATTTTTTGCGTTAAATAAGTAGGTATAACATTCCACACAGGTTTCCTACATTCCACGTTCACTGATTTGGATGAAACTGTAGCGAACAATATTTCGCGCTGTTGGGTAGATGTATGGCGTCATTCTGCAAAAGGTCAAGTCTTCTGGTGTTGACTAGCAATTTCTTGTTACTAAAGTAGAACGACATTCTTCAGTGAATATCTGTACCTTACAAGAGAATCGGGAACAAACTGTCCTGTATGGTGTCATTTCATACCTCCCAGAATGGCAACTGGGCTGTCATTTTTTAGTTATTGTCGTTATTGATTGCATTACATACGCTCCCTGTTGGTTACAAATTAATATAAGCGATTCTATTTGCACTCTTACGATAGTGCATTCAGAAGTGTTGATTTCTGGCCGTTTGGCGCGCTGCTATCGTAGTGGGTAACAAAATACAGTCTCGCGACTGTTACGTTAGACGGTGGTACAGTACTGAACAAGGCACGAGTATTCCGGAGTACACAGTTCTACGCAAGCTGTTGAACATGGGGTTCGGCAGTAGTAAAGCCCTACGCAGTCCCATGTTGACCCAATGACATCGTCAGTTACGATAGTAGTGGACACGGGTCATCGACATTGGACTGCGGATCAATGGAAATGTGTCACCTTGTCGCATGAATCACGTTTTTTGACACACAAAGTCGATGACTGTGGGTTATCATTGTCGTCTTGGGAGCAAATTCGCCTGATCCGAGCCCGATGAAACACTATTCGCCACAAGTTCCACGCCCACAAATCACCGTCCCGTAATTTACGGGAACTCCGTGCGTACACATGTGGTGCCACATACCTCCTGAATCCTCGTAAGGACAATCGAACTTACACCACGCAGAATTTCTCTGTACTGCTTTCCAAAGGTGCACTAACACGATACTCCCTCAGAAAAACTCAAGTGCTGTGGAATTTATGGCTTTACACACAGCTTGTCTGAATACTACTTAAGACACAGAATGCAAAAAGTTCCGCTTAGTACTTGCGACAAGTCCGAAAATTTTACTGATGGAGGTGGGGGAAAGAAAAAGCAGTAAGAGACTCCCACAGGGTTCAATTTTTGGTCCATTCTTATTTCTTATATGACCTTCCACTTAACATTCAACAAACACAACTGGTACAATTTGCAGACGATACTAGTGTTACAATAAATACCACCAGAGAGAAAGCGACAGAAGAGTTAGTAAACGATATTTCCTAAAGACTTATTATGGGTTCTCTAAAATTGGACTCTCCCTAAAGTTTGAAAAAAAAGCACAGTACATTCAGTGCTGTACCCAAAGAGTTATACCAACAACTGATATGGCACATGAGAAGGAAAAAATTAAGGAAATAAGAAGAAGAAGAAAGCAAAAATTTCGAAAAATTATTTTGGTAAAATTACAGAAAAGTCACTGCTGTATCTTTGCAGTCTGCCGGTTTTCTATCCTCGAAGGAGCAACCCTAAGATGAGAGCCGTGGTACTGCTCATACAAACTCTCGTCTCCTTCTGATTCTGCCTCCGTAGCGCGCGACGTCAGAACTGGCTGTGTGACCTCGTCCTCAGTTCGGTTAAAGGCAAGGCCACAACGTGTCCAACAAGACCATGCCTTTTGAAGCAGAACAGCAATTGATGACAGGTTTACTTTTTTAACTCGTTGTTAAAGCAAAATTCGACAACATTATGCTAATTTTCCTCCACCCTAGATAGTGAAAGCGTTTCCCTCTTCATCTTAACCTAAGAACTGATTTAAAGCGTGAGAATATATGAGGAAACCTGTTTTCGTGTTAGGCAGCGAAGTTATGCAGTGCTCGTAGACAGCGATAAGTCGCTACCTTTCCTGGCACTCTCCAGCCCCTACATCACATTCGGAAAGAATTCTGAAGTGGCAAATATATCTGAATAATCCAAAATGAGGAATGTAACTTGTCGAGATAATCATATGTCCGGAGAAGTGGATCGCGCAACGCGATTACACATCCACTAAGCATGGTCTGTCGGTGGTAATTTCACGCATCTCTTCACTGCAGCTCATTCCTCCACGCCTTTTTATTTTATGTTAGCCTTTTGATTAACCCTGCTCCTTTCTGCTCAAAATGGTAACGAATTATCAGATTGCTCTTCAGGTAAGTGAGCTTGCACTTTCAAAGTTATCCGATTAACATGGCACGTCGCCTCTAGTAAGAAATTGGCTTTGCGCAATCACCAAAGCTCTTAAAGCTTTAATTTGTTAATAGCTACAAATAAAAGGTAAAGACGCATTCCACGAAGACAAGGTTTGTTTCACAAAAGGCAGATTTAGGCCGTGGAAGGAAGAATAAAGAAAACGCGTAATATTTCAAAAGATTTGTGGACCTAGAGGAAGTTTGCAATAGTGTAACGTTGAATAAAATTTTTAAAATATAGTGACGAATAACGGTGAAACATTTAAAGAAGAAATTACAATACCTGCATAAATCAAGTGTGGAGAATAAAATTGGCATGAGAAGATAGGCAAACTTCAGTTCGGAGTCATGGAAGGCTGAATTACAACTCGGAAAGGTTACAATAAAGTAAAATTAAGTTTCAGAAGAGGAAGACTAAAGTAAATACCAACGATTAGGTGTGCAGTCGACTAGTATTTCTAGCCGAAAGAAAAGACGGTACAGGCCGGCCGGGGTGGATGAGCGGTTCTAGGCGCTACAATCTGGCACCGCGCGACCGCTACGGTCGCAGGTTCGAATCCTGCCTCGGGCATGGATGTGTGTGATGTCCTTAGGTTAGTTGGGTTTAAGTAGTTCTAGACGACTGATGACTTTAGAAGTTAAGTCCCATAGTGCTCAGAGCCATTTGAAAAGACGATGCAAGAAGACGTTTTTAATGTACCAGTCACAATATTTGATGAGTTATTGCTACATAAAGCTAATACGAATATGATAAGAACAATTATAAAGGATAATATGGAGACGCTTAACATTTAAATACAGAAACACATGGAAGAAGAAAATGGAAGGGTCCTGTTATATAGGAATCAAGATTACACAAGATCGCTGTAGGTAGAAAGATATAATAATATAATAACCTGACTGATACAGGAAAATTAACTTAACTTAGAGAAAAAAACGTTAAATATACAGATCGTACTGGAGAAAACGTACCTGAAATTTAATATCAGGACCAAAGAACTGATAGAACTATACCTAGACAATGCGAAAAAAAGTAAGAACAAGCATTTTAAATGTGACAGTGCAGAAGGGTGGCAACTGCTAGGTGGAGACATGAAGTATTTAATGAAGAGCTGTTGAAAAGAATAGGAGAGGAAGATAGACACTGGAAAACCTCTCAGAGAATAAGAGACAGATTAGAGGAACATACGAGCATATCGTTGCTACGGTCGTCGGAAATAGCTAAGCTGACGCTGTAAGGACCAATAGAGAAGAAAAATTGTAGAAGTACACAGGTTCAGAAACTGCAAAGCATATTACAAATGTAGAGAGCGTAGTAGAGACGTAGAGATGGAAATAAGGACTCTGTATATATGATGTAGGTACTCTTCACTTTTCTTCCGGTAGATACCTAAAAGGTAAATTTGTCTTCATTTCTTCTTTCTTCACAATCTGCGTAAAAAATGGCAGTAGCAGGACTAACGCTTAATGCATTCTGACCATATGTACCACTACCGTGCGGGTCAGATGATGTCATCAATAGAAGCAGCCTTTACGAAACCCACTTTTATATGTTGTCGTGTTGCTGTCAGCCGTAAGCAGAACCACTAAAATAGCGACGACCGGTGTGTAGCACTGCCATTCATTCAGAAAAGTGTACAAATGAAATAAACACAGTTGTGAAGAACTACTGAAAAGTAACGACGACAGGAGCATACGCAGTATCTTTGCAAATATGTGACTGGGTGGAGCAATATTTGACTAAGAGAACCCAGCACGTCACCTTGGAAGGCGAATGTTCCACAGAAACGGTGAAATATTGGATGTACACCAAGAAGCTTAGTAACACCTCTAATGTCACTGTTGTCGGCTGTCAGATGGCGCTTAGGAGGCCAGTCTGGGACCCTCTGTTTTGATGCTGCAGGCAGTAAATGTGCTGAGTTTAGATGTGAACAGTTTTGCAACATTCACTCCAGAATACAACCATGCCCCGTACTACTGTTAGTAGGTCTCCTATTTTTTTTTATAAGTACATAGATCTCTTTATTTCTACTACAGTTTACAGATTAGACATTTAGCTAGTTCGCTGATGCAGTTGTGTACGCAAAAGTATTGTCGTTGGACGATCGTAGGGAACTGCAGTAAAACTTGGACAAAATTTCCCCTTGGTGCAACAAATGGTAGTTCTACACACATCAAAAAAAGTTTTGCATCACCCCGGTTCCCAGAACTCCTGAAGGTAGACTTTGACTGTGAATATTGTATCACAGACACAGACCCTTTGACTGTTCAGAGATGTCACTAAACCTGCCCAAAGCTGCATGAGCAGCGCCTATTAGACGGAGGGGGTCGGACAGGCGATCACTTCCACTCATTCCACCAGGAAGGAGGTACATTGCTCGTGTTGCCTGTAGTTCAACCATCCCTAGACGGCCAATACCGTGGTTCGATCGCGTGCACATTGTTACTTTGTGCCAGTAAGGGCTCTCAACAAGGGAAGTGTCCAGGAGTCACAGAGTGAACCAAAGCGGTGTTGTTCAGACATGGAGGAGATACAGAGAGACAGAAACTGCCGATGACAGCCTCGCTATGGCCGTCCAAGGATGGAGTGGATGACCGCTACTTACGAATTATGGCTCGGAGGAGCCCTGACAGCAACGTCACCATGTTGCATAATGCTTTTCGTGAAGCCACAGGAAGTTCTGTCACTAGTCAAACTGTGCGCAATATGCCGCATGTTGCACAACTTCACTCCCGACGTCCATGATGAGGTCCATCTTTGCAACCACAACACCATGCAGCGCGGTACAGATGGGCCCAACAACATGCCGAATGGACCGCTCAGGATTCGCATCACATTCTCTTCATCGATGAGTGTCGTGTATGCCTTCAACCAGACAATCGTCGGAGACGTGTTTGGAGACAACCATGTCAGGCTGAACGCCTTAGACACACTGCCCAGCGAGTGCAGCAAGGTGGTACTGTTTTGGGGTGGCATAATGTGGGGCCGACGTACGCTGATGGTGGTCGCAGAAGACGCCGTAACGGCTGTACGATACGTGAACGCCATCCTCCGACCGATAGCGCAACCATATCGCAGCATATTAGAGAGGCATTCGTCTTCATGGACGACAATTCGCGACCCCATCGTGCACATCTTGTGAATGACTTCCTTCAGGACAACGACATCGCTCGACTAGAGTAGCCAGCATGTTCTCCAGATATTAACCCTATCGAACATGCCTGGGATACATTCAAAAGTGCTGCTTATGGACGACGTGACTCACCAACTACTCTGAGGGATCCACGCCGAATCACCGTAAAGGGGTGGGACAATCTGGACCAGCAGTCCCTTGATGAACTAGTGGATAGTATGCCATGAAGAATGCAGGCATCCATCAATGCAAGAGGACGTGCTACTGGGTGTTAGAGGTGCCGGTATGTACAGCAGTCTGGACCACCACCTCTAAAGGTCTCGTTATATGGTGGCACAACATGCAATTTGTGTTTTTCATGGACAATAAAAAGGGTGGAAATGATGTTTATGTTGATCTCTACTCCAATTTTCTGTTCAGGTTTCGTAACTCTCGGAACCGGCGTGATGTAAAACTTTCTTTGAAGTGTGTCTTTAAGTGTGGATAAATACGTGATAATGCCCATAACAAAGAGGAAAAACAGATCGTTTCTGATTATAAGATAAATGGTGAACATCTTGAGCATCTAACACAGCATAATTATATAAGGGTAATACTAAGAAGCAGACATGAAATAGGCAGATAACGTGAAACCACTATAACGGAAGGCGTATAGTAGACTATTTCTGGAGGGTTCTGCGAAAATGCGGTGTAGCTGCAAAAGAAATCGCATACATGGCGCTAGTGCGACCTATTCTAGATCACTGTACCAGTGTTTGAAAGCCGTATCGAGAAGGCATGACAACAGGCACAGTACAAATTCTGGGGCACGCTGCTAGCCATCGGAACAGTCGCTACAGTTCGTACGGAAGTGTAATAGGAATCCTCGGGCAACTTAAATGGGTATCCTTGGAAGAAATCGTATTGGGCAAATTTAAAGAACCTGTATTCTTGCTATCGCTGTGCTGGTATGTAGTATATCTCACGTAGGTGTTGTGAGGACTGGTAAGAGAGACTCGAGCAGAGATATTTAGACAGTTAATTCTCCCTATCTCGAGACAGAAAGGGAGTGGGGTAGAAAATCGATAATACTGGTACAACGCACCCACCGCCACAGAGCTGCAGGAGTATTTATGTAGCTGTAAATGTGATAAAAAAACAGTTTGTGGCATTTAGTGATAACCAATGACATTGCCTTCAACGACTCACGAATCTGACATCTCGCTGTTGGTGAGTTTGTGCCATACCCGCGCCTATTTCGAAATACTTGCATGAACTGTGGAGACCGGCCGCTGGGGTCGAGTGGTTATAGGAGCAGCAGCCCGGAACCGCGCTGCTGCTACGATCGTAGATTCGAATCATGCGTCGGGCACGGATGTGAGTGACGTCTTTAGGTTACTTAGGTTTAAGTAGTTCTAAGTGTAGGGGACTGATGACCTCAGATGTTAAGTCCCATAGTGCTTAGAGCCATTTGAACCATTTTTTTTAAACAATGGAGCTAAGAAAACTTCGTTACATAACGCTGTTGTACTTTCTCTTTTAAAAGTGTTACGACATTTTATTTCCGGTAAATAACATCCTGTGTCCCTATCCTATTTCCTGTCTTCAATTTTATTACTATAAATATTACACTGAAGCGCCAAAGAAACTGGTATAGGCATGCGTATTCGAATGCAGAGTTACATAAACAGTCACAATACGGCGCTACGATCGGCAACGCCTATATCAGACAACAAGTGTCTGGCGCAGTTGTTAGGGCGGTTACTGCTGCTGCAAGTTATCAAGATTTAAGAGAGTTTGAACGTGGCGTTATAGTCGGCGCACGAGCGATTGCATACAGCATCTCCGAGGCAGTGATAAAGTGGGGATTTTACTATACCACCGTTTCACAAGTGTACCGTGAATATCAGGTATCCAATAAAATATCAAATCTCCGACATCGCTGCGGCCGGGAAAAGATCCTGCAAGAACAGACCCAACGACGACTGAAGTGAAACCCGTCTACAACTTGCTGTCAGTTTCAATGCTGGGCCATTAACAAGTGTCAGAGCGCGAACCATTCAATGAACCATCATCGGTATGGGCTTTCGGAGCCCAAAGTCCACTCGTGTACCCTTGATGATTTGGTGACACAAAACTTTGCGCCTTGATTTGGCCCGTCAACACCGACATTGGACTGTTCATCTAAATCTACATTGATTCTCTGCAAATCACATTTAAGTGAGTGCCAGAGGGTTCATCGAACTACCGTAAAGCAATTCTCTATTATCCCAATATCCTACAGCGCGCGGAAAGAACGAACACCTATGTCTTTCCGTACAAGCACTGATTTCCCTTATTTTATCGTGGTGATTATTTCTCCCTACGTCGGTCGAGGTCAACAAAATGTTTTCGAATTAGGAGGAGAAAGTTGGTGATTGGAATTTCGTGAGAAGATTCCTCCGCAGCGAAAAACGCCTTTGTTTTAATGATGTCCTTCCCAATCCTGTATCATTTCAGTGACATTCTCTCCTCTATTACGCGCTAATACAAAACGTGCTGCCTTCTTTGAAATTTTTCGATGTACTCCGTCAATCCTATCTGATAAGGTTCCCACACCGCGCTGCAGTATTCTAAAAGAGGACTAACAAGCGTAGTGTAGGCGGTCTCGTTAGTAGATGTGTTACATTTCGTAAGTGTCCTGTTAATAAAACGCAGTCTTTGGTTAGCCTTCCCCCAACATTTTCTATAAGTTCCTTCCAATTTAAGTTGTCGTAATTGTATTTCATAGGTATTTAGTTGAATTTGGGGCTTTTAGATTTGAGTGATTTATAGTGCAACCGAAGTTTAACGGATTCCTTCTAGCAATCATGTGGATGACTTCACACTTTTCGTTACTTACGGTCAATTGCCAATTTTCGCACCATACAGGTATCATTTATAAATCGTTTTGCAATTTGTTTTGATACTCTGATGACTTTACTAGTTGCTAAACGACAGCGTCATCCGCAAACAACCTAAGACGGCTGATCAGATAGTCTCCCAAATCGTTGATGATTGGAAACATGTTGTCTGGTCGGACGAGTCTCATTTCAAATTGTATCGAGCTAATGGGCGTGTACGGGTATGGAGACAATCTAATGACTCCATGCACCCTGCATGAAAAGAGGGAACTGTTCAGAAGCTGGCGGAATCTCTGTAACGGTGTGGGAGATGTGCAGTTGGAATGATACGGAACCCCTGATACATCTAGATACGAGTCTGACAGGTGACACGTACGTAAGCATCCTGTCTGATCATCTGTACCCATTCATGTCCATTGTGTATTCCGACTGATTTGGGCAATTTCAGCAGGACAAGACGACACCCCACACGTGCAAAATTGCTACAGAGTGGCTACAGGAACACTCTTCTGAGTTTAAACACTTCCGCTGGCCATCAAACTTCCCAGACATTAACATTATTGAGCATATCTGGGATGCCTTGCAATGTGCTGTTCAGATGAGGTCTCCACTCCCTCGTGTTCGTACGGATTTATGGACAGCCCCGCAGGATTCATGGTGTCAGTTCTCTCCAGCACTACTTCAGACATTAGTCGAGTTCATACCACGTCATATTGTGGCACTTCTCCGTGCTCGCGGAGGGCCTACACGATATTAGGCGGGTGTACCAGTTTCTTTGGCTCTTCACTGTATAGTAAGCCTCTTAAAATAGAACGTCAATGTAAGGTGTAAAAAGGCTGTTATAGTAGAATGTAATTAATCGTTTATGCTTTCGCCAAGAAACAGAGAGGTTGAACACTGCCATCATCTGGTAGCATGTGTTATATTATTTTATATGTGACTGCTCTGATAACACGAACTTCAGAGTGCATATTTTTCGTGATGTCACACACAAGTTGACACAGTTTTATTTACACAACAGGCTACATATTGTATTAGAATAACGTAAGACAAGTCACAGCCATTCAATCCTAACAGAGGTTTATCTCAGTAGTTTCAAAAATAGGTTTAGTATGCTCATAGCGTTATGCACTTTAATTAGTTGTTCGATGTATGTTGACGACATATTCTGCTGTCAGTACCCATGTTAAAATATAAGGTACGCCCAATTGTAAAGGAAAGCATCGTTGTAGAAGCGTTTCATGTAATCCCAGTTGGTGATTGTGCTTGCCGAGAGATGACATAGTGGTATTACCAGTTTCACAAGCGGAGTTAACGACTATGTATCATTTTCCAAATTTGTGGAGAGTTCTTTCCGAGTTAAGTTGCTTGATGGATTCCTTCCGATAAGCACAAAGAATCGTTGTCCAGTTTCCTCTCACAAAAAGGGAGTATACTTCATCTATCTATCGCAGAATGAAGGAGGTGTTCGGAGAGCAGTGCTCCCACAGTGCATTATATCCTTGCGGTGTCAGCGTTATGAGGCGGAACGTGTAAACGTCTAGTACAAACCGCGACCTGGGCACGCGGAAGTTGTCACCACCATTACCACCACTTTGACTGTGGAGGATCACATACGAACTAGTCGTTGGATCAGCACATTCGATACTGCTGGTGAACTGTCCGCAAGCAAAGGAATTGTGTATCACATAATCCATGGAAAGCGTCGTTGTCGCAAAGCGCGTGCACAGTATGAAGACGGTGAGAATGGTTGTTTCCGCTGACCCATCTGTTGATCTGTTGAGCTACATGCAGCAAGAAACGGGTTTCAATGCTCAGATTGTGGCGGAAGAGCATGGAGTGGCTGCATCCTGGCTGCCCTTGTCTTTTTTTTTAAAAAAAAATCTCACTCTGCCCCGAATGGCGGAAAAGTGATGCTCAGTTTCTTTTTCGACGAAGAAGGACCACTACTCTTCGACTGGCTACCACAGGGTGGAAATTAACGCTGAGAAGTATCACAATACTTGGCTGGGGCCATCAAGAACAAACTCAGGCTCAGGGACAAGCTCGCGAATGGGATACCGCTTCCCTAGAACATGTGATCAAGAAAACGCTCGAGCTTCTTGCAAAATTTCGACGAGAGGTCCTCGAACATCCTTCTTGCAGCCCCAATATCTCCCCCTGTGAGTTTCCTTCCTTTGCCCCTTAAAACAATGTCTGAGTCGTCAGCTATTCACCTATGACAAGGAGTTGTAGGACACCGCGATAAACTTGATCCGTCGGTGACCCAAGAGTCTTTGTACGTAAGCAATCCTTTCACTTCCTACGTGCCGGGATTGGTATACCAGTATTAATGACCATTATGTATAGTTGTACTGTTCCACATGAAGTATAATTTTGTTATTAAACTGTAGTCTCCTTTCTATTTGGACACACTTGTATTTTGCTTTTTCTGCACTTGAAAACTTCCGTTAGGTTACAATCCGCCATCTTGCACCTATACCTTTATTTTCTGCACCTACGTGTGGCCATTTCAATACCTACATAACATCGGGCACATTTTCTGTACGTAATGAACGCTAGGAAATGGAATATTACTCTTTCAATTAGAAGTACTTATTTACTACGCACGTATTCATAATTAAATTATTATTTCATAGCTACTAAACAGATTACTGTCGTATGTGGTGCCACGTACTACCGGGTGATCAAAAAGTCAGTACAAATTTGAAAACTGAATAAATCACGGAGTAATGTAGATAAAAAAGGTACAAATTGACACACATGCTTGGAATGACATGGGATTTTATTAGAACCAAAAAAATACAAAAGTTCAAAAAATGTTCTACAGATGGCGTTTCATCTGATCAGAATAGCAATAATTAGCGTAACAAAGTAAGACAAAGCAAAGATGGTGTTCTTTACAGGAAATGCTCAATATGTCCACCATCATTCGTCAACAATAGCTGTAGTCGAGGAATAATGTTGTGAACAGTACTGTAAAGCTAGAAATGTCGGTCGATCGCGATACACTTGCGACTTCAGGTAACCCCAAAGCCAATAATCGCGCACGGACTGAGGTCTGGGGACCTGGCAGGCCAAGCATGACGAAAGTGGCGGCTGAGCACACGATCATCACCAAACGACGCGCGCAAGAGATCTTTCACGCGTCTAGGAATACGGGGTGTCTTTTTTTTTTTTGTTCTAATAAAACGCCATGTTATTCCAAGCATGTGTGTCAATATTTACCTCTCTATCTACATTATTCCGTAGTTTATTAACTTTTCAAATTTATACTGACTTTTTGATCACCCGGTACATCATATCGACTCAGATTACGCGTGAACGATGCAAGCGTTAGTTGCATGTTTTATATATGTCTTGTTTTTACTAAATAATATGTTCATATTTAAATGTCAGGTTAATCTGTGACATCGTTCACGTTGATACAGTTTTATCTAGCTTTGCCAATCAAGATCACTATACACAACATAAAGCGCCTCTACAGGGCGTTTCACTAAATGTGTTTCCCTCTGTAAGTTACGAAGTAATAGGCGACGGAAACAATTACTGCAGTGTCTCACCATAAGTAACGTTACACTGTCTGCGGAGCTATGAACATAGTTTATTGTGTTATTATCCAAAGAGTTACAGAAAAAAGATACAATTTTTTTTAAATGGAACAATAGTTGTTTCTGTCATGCACTGGAATCAGTAACACCAGTTGTGTATACATCAGTTTAAATTACATTCCCATCACTTTTAGTCTGGGAGCTACAAGCCTTCAAAGTTTCAAGGGCAAATACCACATACCCTGCGCTTTTTTAAATGTGGTGCGGCTGAGTTGTAACGTCGCCAGTGTGACGGAGCGAGAAGCTTCCTCGATGCGCTGTTAGACTGCCGTCTGTCGCCGTACACTGCCGTATACCCGACAGTTCGAGCCCCACAAACAAATGGGGCTCAATATCCCACAGTTACTGACGTCGGATTAAGTCGGCGAGTGCCGACACTATGCCGCTGAAGCAGCCATGGCGTACGCCGTGAGATATCCTAGGCGAAGAGCTCCGGCAGGCATTACGTTCTTACGTGCCGAACAACGACTTCGGGAAACAGGCAGCTTGGTAATGCCCCATAGGAACAGACGAAGAACTGCAAGAAGTGAGGAGACGGAGGTGTTTGGTTTAGCTGCAGTACACCACGATCCCCATGTCAGCTTACGAGCCGTTGCTGCAGTCGCTGGTGTCAGTCTCACATCTGGGCGGCGTATAGTACACGGCCACAGGTTTCACCCGTACCGCATGTCACTGACCCAGGAGCTGCATAGGAACGATTTCCGTGCGAGAGTTACATTCTGTGAATGGGCCATGCGTAATTTCACTAGGTTATGTTATGGTATGTTCTCTGATGAGTCCACGTTCACAAATTATGCTGCAGTGAATCGCCATAAAGTGCACTACTGGGCCGCAGACAATCCTCGGTGGGTACGACCTGTCGACCGTCAATGTAAATGGTCTATTAATGTATGGTATGGAATCCTTGGGGATGAAATCATCGGTCCACACTACTTCCCAGGTACACTGACAGGTGAGTTATAGAGCGCGTTCATAGTCAACAGTTTGGTTGGACTCCTTGAACATGTATGTCTACACACAAGAGTCCATATGTGGATGCAGCACGATGATCACCCAGCTCATTCTGCGCGTGCTGCTGTGGAATAACTAAACAACAGGTTTGCAGGAAGGTGGTTGGGGCGCCATGGTGCTCTTTCATGGCCCGCAAGGACGCCCGATTTAACACCATTGGATTTCTTTTTGTGGGGATATCTAAAGGATCGTGTTTATGTCACTAAGCCCACATGCCCAGACGATTTAAAACGGCCCATCGAGGACACATGTTGCTCCGTGACACTGGCGATGTTACATGTCGTCCACAGATCCTTTAGAAGGCGTATTCCATTGTGCATTCAGGAACATGGACACACATTTGAACATCTCATTTAAATCAACTTCCCTCCGTCAGAACATCCATCACCTACCAAACGGGCATGTATTACGTACAGCGTGTGGTATCTGCCCATGAAACTTCGTAGGGTTGTAGCTCCCAAACTGAAAGTGTTAGGAATTTAAGTTAAATTGATGTATACACAGCTGGTGGTATTGATTCCAGGGCATGATAGAAACAACTATTGTTCCATTTAAAATTGTGTCTTTTTGCTGTAAGTCTTTGGATAATAACACAATAAACTATGTCCATAGCTCCGCAGACAGTGTAACGTTTCTTAAGGTGACCTACCGCAATAAATATTTCCGTCGTCTATTACTTCGTAACTTACAGAGGCAAACACATTTAGTGAAACACCCTGTATATTCGAGAAATTAGAGCCAACACAGAGCCTTACTGACAATTATTCTTCCCAGGCTCTATTCGCAAGTGGAACAGGGCTGGACGGCTCTGTTAGTGGTAGGTAAAGCACCGTCCACCCCACACCATTAGGTGGCTTACGGAGCATGATGTTGACAGATGTAAGTAGACAGATAGAGCATGGAATATCCCCCTCCTAATCCCTATAGTTTCGTGAAGTTTCGACATGAGGTTTTATTGTATGTAGCCTTCAAAATGGCGTCTTGAACGGAGGTACGTCCCAAGCAGAGAGTTGTCATTGAATCTCTTTTGAGGGAAAACCAGAGCATCGCGGGTATTTGTAGGCACTTGCAGAATGTCTACGGAGGCCTGGCAGTGAATCAAAGAACGGCGAGTTGCTGGGAGAGGCGTGTGTCATCATCGCAACAAGATCACGCAAACCTGTCCGATCTCCCGCGTTCCGGCCGAAGGTCGCACGCAGCTGCGACTTCAGCAGTGTTGGAACGTGCAGACACTCTCATTCGAGATGATCGACGGATCACAGTCAAACATACCGCTGCTCAACTGGACGTCTCTCTTGGTAGTGCAGACACTCGTGTCCACCAGTTGCGGTACTAAAAGGTGTGTGCCCTCCGGGTTCATCGCCACCTAACAGAACACCATGAAGAGCAACGGAGGACCATCTGTGCGGTACTGCTTGCGCATTAAGTGGCTGACCTTGACAGTTTTGTTGAGTGTCGTAACCGGCGATGAAACATAGGTTTATCACTTCGAACCCACAACAAAGCGGCAATGTGTGGGAGTGGCCCCACACGACCTCTACTCCGTAGAAAAGCTCAAAGCCTCACCCTTAGCCTGTAAGGTCATGGTGACGGTCTTCCGGTTATGTGAAGAGATTATTCTGGTTGATGTCCTCCCTCATGGTGCAACGACCAACTCAAGTCTATTGTCCTACCTTCAGAAAATTCAAGAAACAGCTTCATCGTGTCCGTCGTCACAAAAATGCCAACTTCTCCTTCTCCAAGACAACATAAGGCCTCACACAAGTCTGTACACCCGAGAACAGCTCACAAAAGTTCATTGGACTAGCCTTCTTCATCCACCCTACAGCCCAGATCTCGCATCTTCCGGCTTCCATCTGTTTGGACCAATGAAGGATGTGCTTCATGGGAAACATTATGTGGATTACGAGGAGGTTACTGATGCAACTACTTGATGGCCAAGACATCGACCAGTAGAAAGGTACCATGCGGGCATGTAGTCCCTCCCAGAAAGATGGCTTACGGATGTCGCACTGTACGGAGTGTGAATTCCTAAGGGACCAAACTGCTGAGATCTGCATCTACATCTACATCTACATGGTTACTCTGCAATTCATACTTAAGTGCCTGGTAGATGGTTCATCGAACCATTTTCATACTACTCCACTTCCTTTCCACTCTCGAATGGCGCGTGGGAAAAAGGAACAGCTAAATCTTTCCGTTCGAGCTCTGATTTCTACTATTTTATTATCATGATCACTTTTCCCTACGTAGGTGGGTGTCAACAAAATATTTTCGCGTTCGGAAGAGAAAGTTGGTGATTGAAATTTCGTAAATAGATTTCTGCCGCAAAGAAAACCGCATTTGTTTCAGTGACTGCCACCCCAACTCGCGTATCATATCAGTGACACTCTCACCCCTATTGCCCGATAACACGAAACGAGCTGCCCTTCTTTACACTTTTTCGATGTCCTCCGTCAATCCTACATGGAAAGATTCCACACCGCGCAGCAATATTCCAGCAGAGGACGAACAAGAGTAATGTAGGCTGTCTCTCTAGTGGGTTTGTCGCATCTTCTAAGTGTTCTGCCAACAAATCGCAGTGCCGGCCGTTGTAGCCGAGCGGTTCTACGCGCTTCAGTCTGGGACCGCGCGACCGCTATAGTCGCAGGTTCGAATCCTGCCTCAGGCATGGATGTGTGTGTTGTCCTTAGGTTAGTTAGGTTTAAGTAGTTCTAAGTTCTAGGGGACTGATGACCTCAGATGTTAAGTCCCATAGTACTCAGAGCCAACAAATCGCAGTATTTGTTTCACCTCTCCTACAATATTATCTATGTGGTCTTTACAATTTAAGTTGCTCGTAATTGTAATTGCTAGGTATTTAGTCGAATTGACAGCCCTTAGATTTGTACGATTTATCGTATACCCAAAATTTATCGGATTTCTTTTATTACCCATATGGATGACCTCGCACTTTTCTTTGTTTATTGCCAATTGCCACTTTTTGCACCATACCGGAATTCTCTCTGGATCATTTTGTAATTGGAATTGATAGTGTGATGATTTTACTAGACGGTAAATTACAGCGTCATCTGCAAACAATCGTAGGGGCTGCTCATATTATCACCTAGACCATTTATGTAAATCAGGAGCAGCAGAGGGCCTATGACACACTGTCACTGTACGGAGATTATGTTGAAAAATAGTAGCCAAAAGAGTGGGGGATAATACTGTGTATTGGAATCCTGAATAAAACCAACCTGCTTTCAGAAAAAAATGTGTTACATTCCTTTTTGAATGCCCCCTCGTATTATCTGATGAAAGTTTAGGTATCTGTTAAACTACAAAGTAGAAGTAGGTAAGATTTTACTCTTGAATGTGTCTGTAATGCTTTTCGGTGACCCAGATATTCTCCTGTAGTGGGAGAGGGCACATTTGTCCTTTGCCAAGTAATGCTCATATTTTTCATAGCCCTACTTCTTCTGGTGTTCCCACAGTTGTCCTTAACTACTGGAACTTGTGTTGAAAACAGACTGAGAAATGTCTCCTTTGCTGAAAGAAAAGCCACGTTTCCGTAGCCCTGACGACAATAGCCGGGAGACAAATGCACCGTGGCAGCGCCCATTACCGTCCTGAGGACGCCGTAATGGCTGCCTCGGGTTGCTGCGAGGTCAAAGGTGTCACGGCCGGCCGCAGATCCGAGCCGCACGATCGTCCCGCCGCCTCATCATTATCCTCTCGAATGGCAGATGACAGCCGATTACTGGGAGCGAAATACAAATCACACTCCTCCACGGGATAAAATACCAGCAATATTCCGAAATTGACGTTACGCTGCTGTACCCATCTTCTGGAAAGTATTACTTACATCATGAGTAAGTAATAAAAGAGTTAACGATTGTCTGAAAAAGACTTTTGTTGAGGTTAATAGTAAGCTGTATATTACTTATTATTGAATTGTATATGTTGAGAAAATACGGAGCGTAGTAAAGAACAGAAGCGAACATCACTCACACAAATTTACGTCACAGTTGATTCACTTTTTTAAGCTTTAACTCTTCCCCCTCCTCCTTTTCTCCTATCCTGTTTCATCTCTTCACTTCCTCTTCTCATTTTCTTCATTCCTCTGATTCTCATTCTCTATTTCTTCTTCTCCTCTTATTTACAGTGATGACCCAGAATGGTGTGTTCAACTGCATAAAAGTGTGTTGACCCATCTTTGAAATACAATATTGCAGCGATACTGGATGGCATGGATCCTACAAGTCCTTTGCAGGTTTCTGGAATTACGTGACTGTGGTCACGCAATTCTCGTAAATTACCGGCCGATGGTGTGTGAGCGTGGAACTGACGATCGATATATTCCACCTGGTTTCAAGTGTCCCAAAAATTGAGAATAGGAAGCGCTGTCACTTAAAACGTTTAGTAACACAAAATTTAAAAAGACTTTGAACATAGTGATTTGATGCCTGAATCGAGAAAGGAAAAGAAATGATAACTTCTTCAAGAAGTGACCATGTCCAAAGAATTTGTCAGTTGCTAGAAGAAAACTCAAACAACAACAACAACAAAAATCGTTCAAGTGGCTCTGAGCACTATGGGACTTAACATCTGAGATCATTAGTCTCCTATACTTAGAACTACGTAAACGTGACTAACCTAAGGACATCACACACATTCATGCCCGAGACAGGATTCTAACCTGTGACCGCAGCAGCCTTGTGGTTCCGGACTGAAGCGCTTAGAACCGCTCGGCCACAGCGGCAGGCCAAATTCAAACAACACATGGAAGAAAACAAAGAAAATCACAACCCTGGTGTGTAATATGTTCCATCTTCGTTCTGAGCTAAGGTGCGTGTCCTGCACAGGATATGAAAATTTGTCCAAGTTCAGTAGCCATCACCGAAAACCTCTCCAAGCCCCAAAGAGTCTTGCTAAACAGGATCCGTCCCCAGACGTACGGCGTCGAAGGCGGATGGCGACGGCTGGTAGCGGTGGACTGGGCAACAGCAGTGGCGGCGACTTCGGAGATACATAGCTATCTTCAGCGGATGGATGGATGGCCAGAGCGCGGCCTCAAAGCCTTGCCGAGCGATAACTACAATTTTGTTATTGGTTGGTTATCTTGTTGTTTGATGCACAACGTAGTCCAATCGGCGCTCGCCACTGGCTGACGCGAGCGTTCAATGCTCGCTTGGTGTCACCGCTATTATTGCCCGCTGACGACTTGTTGTTGCGGTGCCTGTGTCGGCTGCTTGTAGTGCAGAGCCACGGAGCTTAAATGCTGCAGTTCGTGAACGGTCAGCTATCGGCACTTTACGGAGGGCGCACGACAAGAGGCTTCATATCAGGCGAGTTTGGTTGCCAAACGCCAAAGTGAGTCCTCTGTTACGTTCCTCAGACTACCGAAGCGCGATTCTGCCCTTGGGACACGGACAGTTATCCTGCTGGAAGATGACTTCGCCTTCGGGGGAGCCATGGGATGCACGAGGTCTGCAGTAATGATCATGTAGTCCACAGCTGTCATGGTTCCTTCGGTTACTATCACATATCTCATGCAAGTGCACGTGAATGTCTCTCATGGCACAATAATTTCCTTGTAAGCCTGTGTGCGTGGCATAGTATATGTTTCAAGTACCTGTACATGTGGATGACTGCATATATGTAAACTACTATTCACATGGCGTTACAAGAAGTGTGAGTGATCTGATCAGGTGAAGCGATTTCATTGATCCACGGTCCTATCATGATGATCCTGTGCCCATTACAATCAAAATTTATATGTTGTCGGGTCAATATGGGAACACATACGGGACGCTCTACTGCAGAACCTCCCATTCAGCAGTATGAACTAAACAGTGTGGCCCAAACACTTGTGCCTGCATTACCAATTTTCTGCACTGTTGTCAGATCTATCACAGGTCGCTGGCTAATGTGCTTTACAAAGCGGGCATGTCTCCGACCGACACTCAGTCCTGTAGTCGACAATGCTCAAAATATTTTGACTCATCATTGTATTGCTTCACATCTGCTCTGTTTTTCTCTTCAGTATGTCTAATTACTCTCTTCTACTTCATTTCTTTTCTTCCTCTTCATTATATTCCTTCTTTATTTTTTCATATTTCTTCTTTATTTCTTTACCTCTCTTTTTTCACTTTCATTCTTTTTTTTTCACTTTTTCATACCTTCCTCTTACATACATCGATTTTACTCCTTGATCCACACCTAGTTTTATTCATATTTTCATGCACCATTTTCACTTATTTTTCCAAACTACCAATTATCCAACTTCCACTAATCTTCTACCTATAATACAAATTATTTTTTGAAATCTTTTCCCTTATTTATTCATCCTATTCAATTTACAGCCAAAGGCTCTGCTTATATACACTGTACAACGTAAGTTAGATAGTACAACATTCAAAGATGAAATATTTCATGTAAAATTTAGTGGGGAAGTGGATAAGGGGCGATTGGAATATTATTTCTATATTACATCAGTTCCAAAAGTTAGTGCACTATAGATAGATACTAATCGCCTTTTTGAGAACAGCAGAAAGATGAAAGATTGGAGAGGATGGGTAGAAAGAGAGACGAGTGAATCAGCTGATACTGATCAGATAGAAAGGATCGAGGCTAACAAACTATCGTTAATCACATTTTGTGATAATAATCGTTACATTAAATTACGAAATATTATTGCAGGTGACAAGTAATAAATACACACAGAATTAAAGAAAAGGAAGTATATGTCTCAGTTTTATTCAAAGATTTTATGTTTTAGTTTTTTTCTTTTTCTTTAGATAGTAAAACAGAAATGAACGTCTCCTGCTGACTGAAACCCCAAAAATTATGAGAACATTTATGTTGCAGCATTTCTAGAGAGACCCATAAAAGTGAGTTATTATGTAGGCCTTCCCGAGTAAACCCATGCTCTGTTCCTAGTTAAGGTCTCTGTTCCTAGTTAAGGTCGAAAACTATAGGCTCTGTTGAGAAATATGTATCTAAGTCACAGACGTTCAGTAATGTTACTGTCGTGGATTAGTAACTAAATAATTAAATACACTCCTGGAAATGGAAAAAAGAACACATTGACACCGGTGTGTCAGACCCACCATACTTGCTCCGGACACTGCGAGAGGGCTGTACAAGCAATGATCACACGCACGGCACAGCGGACACACCAGGAACCGCGGTGTTGGCCGTCGAATGGCGCTAGCTGCGCAGCATTTGTGCACCGCCGCCGTCGGTGTCAGTCAGTTTGCCGTGGCATACGGAGCTCCATCGCAGTCTTTAACACTGGTAGCATGCCGCGACAGCGTGGACGTGAACCGTATGTGCAGTTGACGGACTTTGAGCGAGGGCGTATAGTGGGCATGCGGGAGGCCGGGTGGACGTACCGCCGAATTGCTCAACACGTGGGGCGTGAGGTCTCCACAGTACATCGATGTTGTCGCCAGTGGTCGGCGGAATGTGCACGTGCCCGTCGACCTGGGACCGGACCGCAGCGACGCACGGATGCACGCCAAGACCGTAGGATCCTACGCAGTGCCGTAGGGGACCGCACCGCCACTTCCCAGCAAATCAGGGACACTGTTGCTCCTGGGGTATCGGCGAGGACCATTCGCAACCGTCTCCATGAAGCTGGGCTACGGTCCCGCACACCGTTAGGCCGTCTTCCGCTCACGCCCCAACATCGTGCAGCCCGCCTCCAGTGGTGTCGCGACAGGCGTGAATGGAGGGACGAATGGAGACGTGTCGTCTTCAGCGATGAGAGTCGCTTCTGCCTTGGTGCCAATGATGGCCGTATGCGTGTTTGGCGCCGTGCAGGTGAGCGCCACAATCAGGACTGCATACGACCGAGGCACACAGGGCCAACACCCGGCATCATGGTGTGGGGAGCGATCTCCTACACTGGCCGTACACCACTGGTGATCGTCGAGGGGACACTGAATAGTGCACGGTACATCCAAACCGTCATCGAACCCATCGTTCTACCATTCCTAGACCGGCAAGGGAACTTGCTGTTCCAACAGGACAATGCACGGCCGCATGTATCCCGTGCCACCCAACGTGCTCTAGAAGATGTAAGTCAACTACCCTGGCCAGCAAGATCTCCGGATCTGTCCCCCATTGAGCATGTTTGGGACTGGATGAAGCGTCGTCTCACGGGGTCTGCACGTCCAGCACGAATGCTGGTCCAACTGAGGCGCCAGGTGGAAATGGCATGGCAAGCCGTTCCACAGGACTACATCCAGCATCTCTACGATCGTCTCCATGGGAGAATAGCAGCCTGCATTGCAGCGAAAGGTGGATATACACTGTACTAGTGCCGACATTGTGCATGCTCTGTTGCCTGTGTCTATGTGCCTGTGGTTCTGTCAGTGTGATCATGTGATGTATCTGACCCCAGGAATGTGTCAATAAAGTTTCCCCTTCCTGGGACAATGAATTCACGGTGTTCTTATTTCAATTTCCAGGAGTGCACAATGATAAGCAAAAAGGTCACAACTTTTGTAAGACAAGCAAATTAATTATCCTTTACGGGTTTCAGAACTAAGCCCATCACCTAACGACAGCATATCTTACTCGTGCAAATTATGATTTGCTGCTTCTATTTTATAAACAAATAAGAGTGTTTAGTAGTATATACATATAATAAATTCACTGAATTGCGGTGGTACTCCTCTTTTAGCAAGTCAATATGCATTGTCTTCCACGAATCATGCTGCCTTGAGAGACACACTGTGGAAATAATGGCAGATATTTTAGTTTGTATCAGTTGTGACGACTGCTGCATTCGCGTCAAATTACGTCTGAGAGCCATACAGGAAATAAAAGATCTACTGGTTGACACTTATGTATGATTTACAAATGAAACTAGTTTTGATCTTATTTTACATATTACTGTCAAATGCAGATAACTTAGAATACAAGGTGAGTCAAGAAGGACTGGAATGATATACAAATTTATTGAGATACTTTACAGAATCGGTAGACGGACAGTTTGTAGCAAATAACATAAAGTTTCAAATGAAAGGGTCAAGTGTCATTTTGGTTCGGTGTGACTACCTTTTGTGATGCGTAAACATCCCACCGGCAATTAGTTCCTTCTCACACTCCTTGCTGCAGATCGGGGGCAATTTGCGCAACGGCAGCTACATTCTATTTTTCAGGTAGGCTAAATTGTTTGGTATGGGTGGAACATACACACGATCTGTATGAAACGCCAGACAAAGAAATCCCTGGGGAGCAAGGTGGCCATGCGATTGGCTCTTCGTGGCCAATTCACTGACATAGGAAGCGGTTATCGAGGAAAGCTCGAACTTACATGAGGAAATCAGGCGGTGCACCATCTTGTTGGTAGTAAGCCATCCCACCTCGATCATCTTTAATTACAAAGTTTTCAGGCATATCCTGATATACAATACTAGTGAGTTTTCTCCATGAAGAAGAAAGGATTGTACACTTTTGATGTGCTAAGGGCAGAAAACACATTAACTTTCGAGCTGTCACGACCGTGTTCCAGAGTTGCATGTGGATTTTCGCGGTCCCGTACTGTATAACTGTTGATGTTCAGCACGCCTCTGACATGAAATGTTGACTCCTCGCTGAAGGTTATTGTTGTATAATTGCACTGCATATTGTATGAAGTCTCGTCTTCCTCTATCCGTTGCAACAGCTCCACACAGAATTCCCCAAAATAAACCTTATCTGCATCACTATTGTGCTGTGCCGCTGTGGATCTGTAAAGTTACAAGTGTAAACGTCTGCACAGTACTCACCAAACACTCTTTTGTGGAATGCCAGTCTCGTGAGATGCACGTCGTGTTGATTTTTGTGGACTCCGCCAGATGCTCTCCCTAAACTCTTCGGCATAATCATCCATACCGCGTGACTTGGTGATTTATCATGCCACAGTGAACAGGCCATCGCAACAAAATTCTTGTGGAAAGAGTAAATTGCATACCTGCCTGGAGGTTCTTTAGTGTATTCCGTGCAAAGCTTATTCCGAACAGCTGTTGCATAGTTCGTTTCATGAAACCGAAACACATCGAGCACACTCCACACCAGTGAAAGTAGCCATTTTAACTGTCTAGTACGATGGCGCCTCTGGTGGCGACATGGAGTACTGATGGACTACGTGAATCAAACTTGAAGTTGTTTGCTTCAAAGTGTGACATGTACTGATTCTGCAAGTTATCTCAATAAATTTCTATATCACTGCGAAGTTGTATAGTCCTTTCTTGCACCCTGTATGTGCTCTGTTATTTTTAATATTTTTGGAATATTCCGTCGGTACATGGAAGAAAGACATTAGAAACTACTATAAATGTTCCACAATGATGTTTATTTAATATTTCGTTATGGATAGAGTTTCAGCTTCCTAATCCATCATCAGATAACTTACTACTAAACAGATAGTCCACACTTTTTCAGCATAGTTATACAAATATAAATTTTCAAAGAAATGTGATATCTTAAGACCATATCGATACAAAAATATAAGCATAATGTAATATCAAAAGAATCTCTGAACAAATAAATCTTATATTGCAGTATGTTCAGAGATTAAAAGTACAGAAATGTATAAGCCAAATCTGTGGTAGAAGTGAGTAATGGTACAGACTAAAAAGCTGTATTGACAAACTAGTGAAAGTGATGAATGGGCCAAAAAAGGGTGGGGCAGGGGAATGGATTCGTTGTAATGTGGACGTATAATAGTTATAACAATAATATTATTTAATGGTGAGAGAAATACCAGCTATTGGTCATTAAGGAAAAGGTCAGGATTCTTTGATTGGTGTTTATTAATGGCCAGAATTTAGAGTAATGTTAGTTTTCTTCCTTTAGTTCCTCTTTGGAGAATATCACTTTAAATACCGTAAGAATGACATTTATTCAGAGCATGTTGACCAAAGGTGGAATTGTTCTTTTTCAGTCTCCAGTTCCTTTTATGCTCAATCAGTCTTGTACTTACGCACCCACTTGATTAACCTACATATAATTTGGCACACAGATTGCACGAAATCATATTAATTCCACTCTGTTCTGAGGATGGAATCTTATCTTTACTGTTAAACAGAATGTGAGCAACAGTATATCTAGTGTAAATATCTGGAGCATATTTCTTGGATTTTAAATTTCTGGCACGTTCGTCTGAATTCTACCTATTCTACCCACATATAGCATAGTAGCCATATGTTATCAGTGTGGTTTAATGCTGTCTGAGTAGGATGAAGAGGTGCTGTTATGTTATGCTTCTTCTCTCTCCTGAGTGTATTATCAGTTAGGCCAGGACTATAACCATTACTGTATGCTGTATTTTCAATCATTTTCAATTCATTTTCAAAACCTGTATTGGTTTTCGTTATTTTATTTTTTTATGCGCTTGGATAATAAAGATATCTCCCACCTGTCCCAATGCATATAGTCACACATTTTATGGATTTGCTTCTAAGCTATCGAGTGACAGACTTTGACGATTACATGGTATATACAGCTGCAAAACAAATCTTAGAGTGTATACGTATACTGCTTTTGAATTATTTTCCCTATTTCACAAGCTTGTTTGATGAAATAAGATTTTACAGTAATAGATAGTAATGCAATGTTCAAAACAGTCTCACTCATGATATTATATCAACAGTTCTTATTCTAGTTTACGTAGTTTACTTGTAAAAGTGAACTGGAAGAGCTAATGAAAATTTCATATTTGCAGCTTTGAATCAGCATTCAAGTTTCGAGATTCCATGTTCATCTTGAATGAAATCTTATTCATTCAGCAGTTTAGCTCTTTACTTATAATTCCACAAATAATCGCGAACCCCAAAATGTGTCTTGTGATAAGTAAGTTGTGACTTATAGTCAACATATGCTGAACTGAATTTCTCGTTCCTGGAAAACCAACATCCTTTTACGCTTCTTTAACAAATAGTTTTGCTAGCTACAACACGTCTTCTAGTTCTCACCAGTCTCTGTTAATATATACTTCAGTTATCTTACTGGTTGCATGCTATTTGTTAGGAATACACTACCTAATTATTCCACAGGAAACAAAAATGCTTCCATTAAACGACGCACGCAGAACAGATGAGGACTTCAAAATTCACTGCAACACTGAGAAAACAGCATACAAAAATGCAAAATAATTAAAAACTGTTATCATTTTTTTGCTTCAATTTACTGAACAATACTGCGAGCACCTTGCTACAAATATGAAATCATATATGTAGAAAAATCACTATATAATTAGTATAAACAACTATTTAAAATTATTTTACAGTGTCTACAAAGAAAAAATACTTATAGATAAGGACTCCTCATACGGCAGCTAGAGACAAATTATAATATAAAAAAGAAATCAACAAAACTTGGTGATTACAGGTGCTGTGCGACCACAGATATTACCCATATTTCATGTAGACACGTCACTACCTCACACAAAATAAAAAAGGGCTTTGTATACTTGAGTATTTTCATAACGAAATCAAACAAGAGGACTTGTTGGAAGGGGCATGTTCAATTTCACAAGGTGTTGTAGCAAACGGTTTTGCTGTGCTTCGGAGAAAGTGTAGGGTAACAACAAATGGCTTACATCTCCTTCTTTCCTGTCACCATAACAGAAACGGTTATAATTCACACTTCCTTCTTTTTCTTGTGCCTCGGTCGGCGCGGACTTGACGTGCTTCGTAACAGATTTTTCACGATTTATTTAAGGATGGCCAGATGCCCTTCCTCTCCCCATCCCGTTACCCACCCTTGACGGCATATGTGTACACCGACTGTCTGCGTGTAATGTTATTCATGCGGATGTGTGGGAAAGTTTACAAAACGTTTGCGAATCGTTTAACTAAGGTTTCTAGTTGGGTACCAGCCCAATATTCACCTTGTCGGCTGTGGAGAAACTACCTATATACCTCATCCAGGCTGGCCGGCACATCTATCCGTCCTAGAAGCGGCGCCTTAGCTCTTACGGCTGTCCAGAGGTGGTTATTGTTAATGCCCATGCTATTTAAGTGGGAAGGAGTTGAATCATGGTTGTTACGCTTTTGTAGCAAGATAGTTATCAGCTTCCTGCTCGCCTGGAATTTTCGAAACCAGATATAGCTTCAAATTAGCGATTAGGTCGCAGTATAGTATTGACCATCATGACACACTGAAAGGCGCCAATCTTCTGTACTTCCTTGCCCGGCCAGGATCCGTATCCATAGCTCGAAACAAGTGAATAGTAACACGACTTTAAACACTGGCCACCTTTACCATCTGATCTGCGGTCCATAGAAAGAAAGTTCCATCTCTTTGTTTATTTTTCAATGATTCTCGTACAATTTTCAGTATCTGAATAATCATGTTATTGTTATACGATACGTTTTCAGTTGAGTGCAATATTCCTTTCGAGTCTGACACTGTCAGGAGGTCCTTGAACACTGCATGACGACCAAATTTGAGAGCCTCTCGAATCGCTATCATTTCATCGGTGAAAACTGAACAATGTGGGACCAGACTGATGGGGATATTTCTGCTTGAAGGCAAGAACTGCACTTATTATTGCTGAAGTGCAAAAATGGTTCAAATGGCTCTGAGAACTATGGAACTTAACATCTGAGGTCATCAATCACCTAGAACTTAGAACTACTTAAACCTAACTAACCTAAGGGCATCACACACATCCATGACGAGGCAGGATTCGAACCTGCGACCGTACCGGTCGTTCGGTTCCAGACTGAAGCGCCTAGAACCGCTCGGCCACATCGGCCGGCGCGGAAGTACATGTGGGGAAAAGGCGCGACCAATAAAGATGAATGTAAACTGATGTGTCGAACCCAGTTTTCATTAAACTGCAGTACAGAAATCAATGTTTTCCAACTGATATCTGAATGGCATTCTTGAATCATACGGTCGATGGTACGCACTGGGGCTATTACTGCCGCTAGCCGACAGCATTTTCGATGCAAGCCTTAAGAACGGAAGATTGACTCGTCAGAGTATGGTTAACCAATTTTAGGCTTATTGAGTCCTATGTCAAATTTTCTCGCCAAGCACTGACGTCAAACACGCAACTGATGTTCAGCAGCTGTATCTGGTGAAGCGTCGAAGCGTCGATTGTGTTGCTCCAAAGCATATCTGCAGCCATAGGATCCGAATAGTGTCAAAACATGTAGTAAAAATTTAGCAGCGTTGTAATATAAGAAGCAATTATAATCGATAACTGAGCGGACGATGTCCTTGTACATTGTCAGTAGAATTTGAGGGCCTGTATCCCGCCAACTTACAGATACAGATCTTACTGCGTTAATTTTTTTCGGTTTTCTTGATCAGATGAGAAATGTGGTCAGAACATGCAATGTGTCGTAACACAATGCTGCTGCATCTTAACACGCCAGTCCCACTCCGTGCAAGTAGTAATACTGGTAGTTTCTGCTTCCACTCACTACGCAGAGGATTACCTGACGATGTGTAAAAACGTTCACTCATATTTTTAACTTCTTCTAAATGGTCAAATATTGTAATATTCTGTCGGTGTCAGAGCGCTGTGGACATCGCAGGTTTTTCTCTTTTCCACCTACGCCAATCTACTCTTTTAACTTTAGTTTTGTTTCTGAAGTGTCGTGATGGAGCTTCATCTCATCTACGAATGTACATCGATCCCAGAAATAATTAAATAAAGCTTAAATTTTTGCAAGCACGATTTTCGAATGTTATTCATCATGCGTTGTCTTGAGTCAACAAACATCCTTCACCTAATCTACTTCCTCATAAGCAGAACTTCACATGACGTTGCATAAAGGTTTATCTTCATATTCGATACCTACAACACTAACAATTTCACGAATCTTAATGCAATCGTTTCCTACTACGCTGCTATGAATTTTTCCAGTAGTTAACGAACTGTATAAGAACTTCCAGAGCCTGAAACTGGGAAAGCGAAGTAAGAATATGAATTAATCGAACAAATCTGTTCATTTGCTTTGCCTGTAGTGTAAATAAACTTCATCAATGAAAGGAAGAACTTAACAAGAAGTTTCCAAAGAGGCATGAAAATCAATTATAATACGGTTAAAATAATGAGCAAAGAACCTTTCGAAAAAAAGATGGTAAAGATGAAAGTGAATTCGTAGAACCAGTCAACAAGTTTTTGTATATAGGATAATTGAAGACCACGATGTGCTAGACTGGAAAAGCAACAAAGGAGTGAAAGTTGTGTGGAGAGCTTTCAGTAAACGAAATAGAATTTTAAATAAAAACTGAGTTTCGTTTACAATCAACGTGTATTATCAGTCTTGATTTATGTTAGTGAAACATGCGATTTCTAAAACAGGCTGTCAGAGAGCAACGGAAAGACGAATGTTGGAAATTACTTCGAGAGACAGCAAAACTAGTAATTAGATCTGAGAACAATCTAGAGTGAAAGACGTTATAAACTGTAATAGAAATGGAATTGGTGTCAATATATTTTCAGAAGCTGTTCCAAATTTTGAAACTGATGTCAGGACGTGTATGAATCAAACGAACTGAATTCCAAGAGGAAATAAAACATATAGAAGATTGCCTAATGTAACTCGAGTGGATGCGATTACAAAACAAGCAGGAGCAAAATGGACAGATGTAGCAGGAGACCACACTGCATGGAGCACTCTTTATCCAGCAGTAACGTCAGATAACTGGCGATGATTATGATAATGATAATGATGATGAAGGCAATAAATATAATGGCAATGAAACGATCATTGTTGCAGGGTTCCGTAAACGATACTCTCCTCTTGTTTTTATTTGGACTGAAGACCAATTCTTAAATGAAAATATTTTATTAATTCTCGATACTTGTCTGTATAGTACTCCGTCATCAGGCCACATGTGGCCCACCGGGACCATCCGACCGCCGTATCATCCTCAGACGACCGGAGCCGCTACTATTCGGTCGAGTAGCTCCTCAATTGACATCACGAGGCTGAGTGCACCCCGAAAAATGGCAACAGCGCATGGCGGCCCGGATGGTCACCCATCTAAGTGCCGGCCACGCCCGACAGTGCTTAACTTTGGTGATCTGACGGGAACCGGTGTATCCACTGCGGCAAGGCCGTTGCCTACTTGTCTGTATACATTCTGCAAAATACATGTCATTGTACATTTGAGATAATTGTGAACAAACTTATTTTATTCATATTTTAATTAAGTTCAGTTCAGTAATGGAGAAAATGGGTGGGGGAGGAGGGGGCGGGCGGGGTTAGGCAGGTTGGCAATGGATCTACATACTTTGAATGGAGTAATAGAAAATTTACTGCCTGACAAAACAGTCAAGTACCCAGATGGGAGAAGGAAACGAAATGAAACTTCATGTATTCATAGGATATGTGACGTCAATTTAGTGATTAAAAACTCAAATCAGATTTACAAAGAACTTTGTACTAAAAGCCTACTTATCAGTGTAACATCGCACCCCCTACGACGTAGATGCATGTCCAGATTCAGTTGTGATGGGTGTGATAAAGCCAGTGTAGCCTCTTCTGAGGCAAGCGGGCCCACTACTGTTGTAACTGGTCGTTGATTTTCTTGATACTAGCACTGGGACGGAGTTGACATGTGAGCTGGTGCAACACATGTTCTACATGGGAGCGATGTGGAGATCTTGCTGGTCACAGGAGCAACTAGGCATCAGGCAGACAGTTCATAGACAAATGCGCCATGTGTTGACGAGCATTTTCTTGAATGGCACCACATTACTGCCACGTAAGGGGTAACACATGATATAGGATGTCGATGACATACTGCTGTGCCGTCAGAGTTCTCTCAGTCACTACCGGCTGTAGCTGGAAATCATACCTAGTGACTCCCCACACCATGACCATCGAGAGAAGTATAAAACCACTGTGTCTCTGCAGAACATTGGATGAATGAGGCCCCTCCCCAGGTCGCCGTCATAACCGCCAGTGATGGTCATCCAGGATAGTACAGAACCGTGATTCATCACTGTACATAGTGCGCAATGTTATTCACTAACGGTTAATGATTCCTAGTCCCGGCAGTTCTCCAAAGGCAGCCATTAGTGTTGTCGTGTAAACGGCAACTTAACGCATGGAATGGCCGCAGCTATTCACCAATCAATGATGCGGGACACTATAGAACATTGCAAAAAGACAATTATTTGTTCTCTGACGGTAGACATACACTCCTGGAAATGGAAAAAAGAACACATTGACACCGGTGTGTCAGACCCACCATACTTGCTCCGGACACTGCGAGAGGGCTGTACAAGCAATGATCACACGCACGGCACAGCGGACACACCAGGAACCGCGGTGTTGGCCGTCGAATGGCGCTAGCTGCGCAGCATTTGTGCACCGCCGCCGTCGGTGTCAGTCAGTTTGCCGTGGCATACGGAGCTCCATCGCAGTCTTTAACACTGGTAGCATGCCGCGACAGCGTGGACGTGAACCGTATGTGCAGTTGACGGACTTTGAGCGAGGGCGTATAGTGGGCATGCGGGAGGCCGGGTGGACGTACCGCCGAATTGCTCAACACGTGGGGCGTGAGGTCTCCACAGTACATCGATGTTGTCACCAGTGGTCGGCGGAAGGTGCACGTGCCCGTCGACCTGGGACCGGACCGCAGCGACGCACGGATGCACGCCAAGACCGTAGGATCCTACGCAGTGCCGTAGGGGACCGCACCGCCACTTCCCAGCAAATTAGGGACACTGTTGCTCCTGGGGTATCGGCGAGGACCATTCGCAACCGTCTCCATGAAGCTGGGCTACGGTCCCGCACACCGTTAGGCCGTCTTCCGCTCACGCCCCAACATCGTGCAGCCCGCCTCCAGTGGTGTCGCGACAGGCGTGAATGGAGGGACGAATGGAGACGTGTCGTCTTCAGCGATGAGAGTCGCTTCTGCCTTGGTGCCAATGATGGCCGTATGCGTGTTTGGCGCCGTGCAGGTGAGCGCCACAATCAGGACTGCATACGACCGAGGCACACAGGGCCAACACCCGGCATCATGGTGTGGGGAGCGATCTCCTACACTGGCCGTACACCACTGGTGATCGTCGAGGGGACACTGAATAGTGCACGGTACATCCAAACCGTCATCGAACCCATCGTTCTACCATTCCTAGACCGGCAAGGGAACTTGCTGTTCCAACAGGACAATGCACGTCCGCATGTATCCCGTGCCACCCAACGTGCTCTAGAAGGTGTAAGTCAACTACCCTGGCCAGCAAGATCTCCGGATCTGTCCCCCATTGAGCATGTTTGGGACTGGATGAAGCGTCGTCTCACGGGGTCTGCACGTCCAGCACGAACGCTGGTCCAACTGAGAAGCCAGGTGGAAATGGCATGGCAAGCCGTTCCACAGGACTACATCCAGCATCTCTACGATCGTCTCCATGGGAGATTAGCAGCCTGCATTGCTGCGAAAGGTGGATATACACTGTACTAGTGCCGACATTGTGCATGCTCTGTTGCCTGTGTCTATGTGCCTGTGGTTCTGTCAGTGTGATCATGTGATGTATCTGACCCCAGAAATGTGTCAATAAAGTTTCCCCTTCCTGGGACAATGAATTCACGGTGTTCTTATTTCAATTTCCAGGAGTGTATATGTGAAGTAGTTACGATTTGCATTGTACACAATTTGGGGTTCTCCCTGGTGGTACTCAGAGGTTTTTCTGCCCTCACGTTGTCATGCAGTCTAACACTGGACCACTGTCACATCCGAATGCCCCACAAATCTCGATGATGCGCGACTCGTCTAGCCAGTAAAATGGAACGCCTTCCAAAATCTCACAAATGTTGATATTGCTGTCCCACATGAGTACCTGGCATCTCTTGGGTCCTTACAGTGATCAGTGAACATGTGACGCTACTCACGCCCCATATTTACCTTACGAGTATTGGTAACAACACCGAACAAAAATAATAGTACTGCACTCCGATGGCTGGTATTCCTATCGCAGAGAAATATGACTTCAACATTTCCATGGTGTTTATACGAAGTTACGTTGACAACGAACTACTTGTCCTAGGTGATTCAATTTTTTGTCAGGTGCTATATGTCGAGAAGATTAAAGAGGATTAACTTAGGCATGACGAGAATGTAACGTGAGTGATCTTAAAAACTGTATGCGTTGTGATGCTAAGGACTCATGTAACATTTAATAGGTTAGAATATGGATGGAGATGTGATCTGAGAGGAAATAATATTAGAAAAGATGTGGGATGGATATTCTGAAGGATCAAGAAATGGGATGCTGATGGGAAGAGGAGGACAGTACTGCAGGGTATGGTAGCACTTGCTTAGGGAAAAGGTGGGACGAAGCCTGCATTTGGAACAGGGCACATAAGGTAGGTTGTGATTGACAGCACGATTTTATTTCTGTGGTGAATCAATACTGAGGGACTGTATGGAGACGTAAAGGTGACGGAATGCTAAGCCGGGTGTCTATTTTTCTGTAGACATAGGTCATTTTTCAAATGTGTGAGATGGTGCGGAAAGTTGATAGCCGGTACTGCATAGCGTTGGGAGAGAGTAAACGGAAACGAAATGCAAGTTGAAGTGCATGACGTACTAGGATTTGGAGGCAGTGGTGACACTTGGGAGAGGTAAAGATCGGCGCAAGATGTTGTCCCGTTATTGATGGTTACAATGTTTGTGTTTATATTGTGTCTGCGTATTTTCAATACAAAATCCTTTAGAACATGCATGCATGTCTGGAGGAACAGACGCTGTCACTGACAACTATAGCTGTGGTAAGCTTTGCGAAATACTTTTCGCATTCTGCGCCTACGCATTGACGTCAGCTGTTTGCGATTCACAAAAACTTGTGCTGGACAGGGACACGAACCCTGATTTCCCACTTATCGCGAGAGGTCACCTGAACCACTTAGGCTGTTCGATCAATCTTCCAGGACCGCTCCAGAGTTGCACATGTCAGGTAATCACATTAGCTTGTCGACCTATCGCAATAAGCGGGATATCATGGTTCGAGTCCTAGTCCAGTACAAATTTTCATGTGTTGCATACAGCTGACGTCAAAGTATAGTCGCAAAATTTGAAACTACATTGATGAACCAAAACATTATTACCAGCTGTTTAATAGCTTGTTTCTCTGTCTTTGTAACGAAATACGTGACTGACTCTGTGCATCAGGGATCCGATAGTTTGTTAGTGGTTCAAAATGGTTCAAATGGCTCTGAGCACTATGGGACTTAACAGCTGTGGTCATCAGTCCCCTAGAACTTAAACCCAACTAACCTAATGACATCACACACATCCATGCCCGAGGCAAGATTCGAACCTGCGACCGTAGCGGTCGCGCGGTTCCAGACTGAAGCCCCTTGAACCGCTCGGCCACTGCGGCCGGCCAGTTTGTTGGTGGGCTTGCGCAGGTATGGACATTAGATTTTTGCGCACTGGTCATGTAATTCGCATAAATAATGGGCCGCTGATTTGCGTACGCGGTTATGGCGCCGGATAGCGGCCCAGGTCGGTTCAATAGGATTTACATGAGCCGAATTTGATCGCCGATATATCAACAAGAGTACACTATAATGCTCTTCAAACCATTGTAGCATGGTTTTGGCTCCGAGACACGGACAGTTATGCTGCTGAATGATCGGACAGCTATACCGCTGAAAGATGACATCGCCGTTGGGAAAGACATCAAACCTGTAGGGGTGCGTGAGCTTCGCAGCTGTCAGCCTGTCTTTGATTACTGCCACAGATCCCATGCAAGTGCAGGAGAATGTCTGTCATAGTTTAATACTGCTCCCATCTGCCTGCTTCCGTGGCGTGCTGCGTGTTTCGAGCCGTCGTTCACCTCGATGACTGCACTTGTAGAGACCATCGTCGACCTAGTGTAGCAAAAGAGCCGACAGTTTTACATTGATCGACGATCGAATCCCGAGGTCCCATGCCCAATGCAATTGTATCTGATGATGTCATTGGGTGAACATGTGAAGACATAGGAGAACCTGCCGTGGACGTCCACGTTCAACAACGTATGATGAATGGTGTGCTCCGAAACACATGTGCGTGCACTAGCATTCTGTTCTTTCGGCAGAGACGCCACAGATCATCGTCTGTCCTACTTTACAGAGCAGACAAGCCTCAGAACCCATGTTCTGGGAAGAGTCCTGGACGTCCAGCCACTTAGCATTTTGTGGAAATTTCACTGTCCTACCTCTACCAGTAGGTTGTCAGCAGATCGTGTCACTTTGGCATCACCACTGGTCTTTCTTTCATGGGAACAAGCTCAGGGGAATTAGACCTCTCCCAACAACACAATCTGTCAGCAGATGGTGTCACTTTGGCAACACCACTGGTCTTCCTTTTATGGGAACAAGCTCTGGGGAATTAGACCTCTCCAACAGCTCGAACGACCTCCTCTCGGCACCCTCTCAGCGAGGAGATCATTTTACCCAGGTTTCGTTTTGGGAAATGTCTTTTTAGCCAAAGTCATTAGTTAAGTGGAGAGCCCACACTACTTCATACTCATTGCCGTCAACCTGTGACGGTTCGCCATTTCCAGAGGGAATACCCGTTTTTTAACCACTTACGTTCTCGTTTATGTTTGCCGTCTGAGTTATCGGCCATTTTAGCGAACGAAGCGCGGGCTATCGACCGCGTTTTACTTTTCATCCGTCGTAGAAATGTTGCGAAGGAAACGTAATCTTTAGTTCCGGACCTCCATTGTCTCTCTGGCGTATATTATGGACCTTTCTCCAAGTCCCCGTTTTTAGCTGTCTTTCCTTACGTCGATTGGACTTAACGTCTTGTCGCTTTTAACTCATTTTTCGTCTTCCTGTTCTACGGGTCTGACACGGGCGCGCATGACCTTGTAGTTTTTGCACGCTAAAACATAACGAAAACGAAAAATCCACAGTAGCACGCGAACATTCGACCAGCTTCGCCGGTTTCGAGATACTCTTTCACATGCTCTGCGTAATAGTAATCTACACGTTGTGCTGTCGCTTATGTCATTGGACTTTCCCATTTGCAGCCCATATCTTCAAAATCGCGGTGGGCAGAGGTCATAATGTTTTGGTTTATCAGCGTATTTCGTAATTTTTTCATTGGTGAGAAATGGACAAATGATGGACTTGTAGGTAGGTTTTATAGTTTGCGAACTAAAAACTGAGCGCAGTATTGTTCAAAAGTCTGCCCTAAGCTGTTAACAGAGTCACACACACTAACCGTCACATAGCCCGTGACTCTACATCTACATCTACATACATACTCCGCAATCCACCATACGGTGCATGGCGGAGGGTACCTCGTACCACAACTAGCATCTTCTCTCCCTGTTCCACTCCCAAACAGAACGAGGGAAAAATGACTGCCTATATGCCTCTGTACGAGCCCTAATCTCTATTATCTTTGTGGTCTTTCCGTGAAATGTAAGTTGGCGGCAGTAAAATTGTACTGCAGTCAGCTCAAATGCTGGTTCTCTAAATTTCCTCAGTGGCGATTCACGAAAAGAACGCCTCCTTTCTTCCGGAGACTCCCATCCGAGTTCCTGAAACATTTTCGTAACACTCGCGTGATGATCAAACCTACCAGTAACAAATATAGGAGTCCGCCTCTGAATTGCTTCTATGTCCTCCTTCAATCCGACCTGATAGGGATCCCAAACGCTCGAGCAGCACTCAAGAATAGGTCGTATTAGTGTTTTATTTGCGGCCTCCTTTACAGATGAACCACATCTTCCCAAAATTCTACCAATGAACCGAAGACGACTATCCGCCTTCCCCACAACTCTCATTACATTCTTGTCCCACTTCATATGGCTCTGCAGTGTTACGGCCAAGTGTTTAATCGACGTGACTGTGTCAAGTGCTACACTACTAATGGAGTATTCAAACATTACGGGATTCTTTTTCCTATTCATCTGCATTAATTTACATTTATCTATTTTTAGAGTTAGCTGCCATTCCTTACTCCAATCACAAATCCTGTACAAGTCATTTTGTATTCTCCTACAGTCACTCAACGACGACACCTTCCCGTACACCACAGCATCATCAGCAAACAGCCGCACATTGCTATCCACCCTATCCAAAAGATCATTTATGTAGATAGAAAACAACACCGGACCTGCCACACTTCCCTGGGGCACTCCAGATGATACCCTCACCTCCGATGAACACTCACCATCGAGGACTACGTATTGGGTTCTATTACTTAAGAAGTCTTCGAGCCACTCACATACTTGGGAACCAATCCCATACGCTCGTACCTTAGTTAGGCGTCTGCAGTGGGGCAGTGAGTCAAACGCTTTCCGGAAGTCAAGGAATATGGCATTCGTCTGACACCCTTCATCCATGGTTCGCAAGATATCATGTGAAAAAAGGGCGAGTTGCGTTTCGCAGGAGCGATGCTTTCTGAAGCCGTGCTGATCCATGGACAGCAACTTCTCTGTCTCAAGAAAATTCATTATATTCGAACTGAGAATACGTTCGAGAATCCTGCAAGAAACCGATGTTAAGGATATTGGTCTGTAATTTTGAGGATCCGTCCTTCTACCCTTCTTATATACAGGCGTCACCTGCGCTTTTTCCCAGTCGCTCGGGACTTTAAGTTGGGCAAGAGATTCGCGATGAATGCTGGCTAAGTAAGGAGCCATTGCAGTAGAGTACTCTCTGTAAAACACGCTATTGTGCAGGAATTTATTGTACTGGTCAATCTAGCTTCGTGCCCTTGCTTTCGACTGTGTCATAGAGACTGCCCCTTCAGTAGTGTGGTAGGTTGCTGGGAGGAGTCTGGCATCGAGCACCGGCGCTAGACGTGTGACGTAGCGGAGCTGACCTCACTGACCCTGCGCAGCCGGCGTGGGCGGGCCGCGCCCCGGTTTCGGCGCCAAGTGGGCGAAGGCCTCCCCCGGCGCGGCTACCTGGCGCGTGGCGCGTGGCGTGGAGCGTGCAGCGTGGCGTATCTCATCTGCCGAGAGAAAACAAAAAGGCGGCGCGCAATTAGGGCCGGCATTGTGTGCCCGCTAACAATGCGCCTCTACTGCGCCTGCGCAACGCTGCCGGCTGAATAGCCGTCTAGCCTCACTTTGCGGTTTAGCGCGCTTGGGCGTCCTCGCAAAGCGGTCAGCGAGCGCGACATAATGGCAGGTTTCAAAAATCCGGAATAAGTGATGAGTGCTATAGTGCTAAGGGGCTCCTAGCTTCCGCGCACTGAGGAGAGGAAATAATTAGCGATAACTAGGTAGAACTTACCGACATACGAAAGACAGAAGTCAGTGAAATAATCATTAGAGTAGTTTAATGTTTTCCATATTATTCAATGGGTTTAAAAGGGTCACATACTTCTACAGGAGATAGTACTGGTCAAAACTAGAAGAAAAGTTCTTTAATTATGCAGGGTATAACTGGTATAAGGGCAGATATTTCTATTGGTGACAGGGAAAGGGTGCTCAACAGCATTGATTCAAATGGCTCTGAGCACTATGGGACTTAATTTCTGAGGTCATCAGTCCCTTAGAACTCAGAACTATTTAAACCTAACCAACCTAAGGACATCACGCACGTCCATTCCCGAGGCAGGATTCGAACCTGCGACCGTAGCGGTCGCCCGGTTCCAGACTGTAGCGTCTAGAACCGCTCGGCCACTCCGGCCGGGGCTCAACAGCATTATATCAGTATGTATGTCATTTGCAGGCTAATAATCATAGCTATTACACGTCGCATGTTTTTAGGTTGGTTAGTACCTCCAAGCACATGTGGCAAGAGCAAGCCATAAATGCTTATTTTCCCCTGAGCAACTGGTCAGGTGTTAAACGTGTGGACGTGTCTATATTACCGTGCGTAGTGCACTTAGTGGTACAGGTAGGATCGTGCAGAAAACATTAGGTCGTATTTGTGGGAAGACTATTCGACGCAGAGAAAAAGAACCAGCACCCTGTGTGTGTACATATTAACTGTACCACATGTAAAAATATCTCCACTTATATGAGTTACATCCTTAATGTCAGGAAACCAACATCTGTGGTAGAGATACGGCCCCATTCTCTTGTGCCGAGTAATGTATAGTATCTGGTGGTGTAGGCGTATTGAATTACCGCAGTATGTATGCATCGGCAGATGTCAAACCTCGAGCAATCATGGAGAGGAGGCATCATTATCGCTCCAGTATCAATGTATGGGCAGGAATTACGACAACAGTCTCATAGCACTACACATTATCCAAACAGATTAACAGATGCTGCGTATCACCGATTTCTGCGCAGTCGGTTATCAGCACTAATGGAGAACGTTACTCCTGCAGAAAATCGACGACTGTTGTTTATGAACAACGGGAACACCAGCGCCTTTCATGCACAGTGCATTGACCGTGGAGGTCCGGTAGCAAGGCCTCCGCATTCACCGCACTGAAACCCTTGCATTTCTAGCTGCGAGAACATCTCAAGCATTGGTGTATCCCCAACCCATCGGCAATGTGCAGACCAATGTATGTAAAGCAGTCCGCAAAGTGTATGTAAAAGAGTGCGTAGTTCACTGCTGAGGACTGGACGTCAGACGCATTTCAACTTCACTGTATGCCGACTACAAACTCGTCGCCCGCTGTTTTGCTGTTCGCCTAAAAAACGCGAAGATGAAACTCTTTAATCTCTGAGTCCCAACAAAATGAATTTTTTAATTTTTTACAAAATTAACTTTTATTACCACAGTAAGCAACGATACGATAAGAAAACATTAAAATGAAAATCATCAATCGTTTAAAGGAGACGGATTCACTTTGGAACCATTAGGACCTACAGTCTTTAACCATCCATCATTTCATTTGTTAATTGCAAAGCAAATTCACCTTTTTCCTAGACACAATCCCACATCTTGAAACTTCAATGAACTCATAATGCCTAAAATAAATTATAGTTCTAAATAATAATCAAAATTGGGCTTATAATGTAACAATGTATCAAAACTACATACGGCCCCCACTAGCTTCATTTCGAAACCACTCATAAAAGCAGTAGTACAAATTCAAATTTACTTTGCAATTGCTTAAGATATACTTACTTCCAGTGATCTCCTCAATATGACAACTACGAAAAACCGCATGTAACAATCTCCTGCAATTACGTAGCACAGTCTCCGGGCCGACTGCTGCTTTGAACGCGATTTGTGACTGCCAGGACGTACTACATTCGTAGAAGTACCTCAGTGTACCACTAGATGTCTCTATCTTGCAACAGCGTCTATGGTTTCATGCTAAAGACACTGAAAACTAAACTCCTCCTGAACAGGCCATGAAGGCCCAACGGTACCAACCAGCCGCCGTGTCATCTTCAGCGCATAGGCGTCACAGGATGCGGATATGGAGGGGCATATGGTCAGCACACCGCTCTCCCGGTCATACGTCAGATTACGAGACCGGTGCCTCTCTTTCTCAATCAAGTAGCTTCTCAGTTTGCCTCACAAGGGCTGAGTGCAGCCCGCTTGCCAACAGCGGTCAGCGGACCGGATGGTCACCCATCCAAGTGCTAGCCCAGCCCGACAGCGCTTAACTTCAGTGATCTGACGGGGACGGATGTTACCACTGCAGCAAGGCCGTTGGCTTTCTTTCTTCATTTTTTTTTATGTGGAATGCTTCACGATTTTGCGTGTTTCAGGCAGAAACCACTGTTTCTGGAAATGTTAACGAGAATCAGTGCTGCGCGACCCCTAGCTGTACCGTCTGCTTGTGCATAGAAATGCAATAGCCAACGGCCCAAGTATAGGATCACATCTGGAAATCCTTGAAGTGGACTTTACCAAATCATTCGACAAATTCAATGACAATTACTTGAACAAAATGTTGAAATTTGATTTTGGAACTACATTTACTGATGCAGTAATGAACCTGTTGACCAAGTCAGAGTCAAGGATTATGATTAACGGAAAGCTGTCGGAGTATATAAAGTCACAAATTTCAGTAATCCTAGAGATCTCCCTGGACCCTTTGCTGTGCAAACTGGTTTTGTTAGTAACAGGGAGGACATCGATGCAGCATATTCCATCTTACAGATGTACATTCGAAAGTCAGGTCTGACATCAATCGGCGTAAGACTGTTCTGATCTCAATACGAATCAGTACGCGACAAACTGAATGGTCACGATTCCTAATCAATGTTCAACACAGTATCTTATGTGACTCTTTCAGGCAAACTGTAGAAATCGAGAAATCGATAACTTACAAATTGGTATTTGCTTCCAGCTCCAATAAGGCTGTGGTAAAAATGTATTTCAACAACCAAGAGCGAGGTGGCGCAGTAATTAGCACACTGGACTTGCACACGGGAGGAAGACGGTTCAAGCCCGCATCCGGTCATCCTGATTTAGATTTCTCGCGATTTCCTTAAATCGTTTCAGGCAAATGGCGGGATGGTTCCTTTGAGAAGGGCACGGCCGACTGCCTTCCCCACCCTTCCCTGATCCGATGGGGCTGATGACCCCCTCCTCCCCCCCCCTCCAAATCAACCAACCATTCCAACAAAACCCTTGCATTAGCACAAAAATTCCGACTGATCAACGACTTCCTTCTGTCAAAGACCTGATTTTTAGCAAACATTATGAACGTCCCGAAGGATATGACCAGGGCCATATCGCAGGCTGTTTACTGGATGTTGTGGAGGGATGAGGTTTTTAAATTGTCTTAGGCGACGTGCATGCTATCACGGGAAGCGGGACGGTTGAGGACCCACCCATAGGCCAAATACGCTGCACTCCAGATGAACATAACAACGGTCATTTGTGAAAAGCATCCGAACAGTCCCGCAGCTGCACTGTTCAGGAAGTACCAACTGGCTTCTTAGGTAGCTCGAATCGACTCGTCGACGATCTCTTCTCAAATAGCGTTTGTATGGCATTTCTACATGGAGAAGAGCTACAGGAAGATTTAGAGCCATGCCCCAGAATGGAAAACAGGCTCTGTAAGGCTATTAGAGACAAGTCTACGAGGAATAAGCACGAAAACCGGAACCCACAACATCACTGGAAAGAAGTGCGACAGAAAATCTCCACTAGTTACCTTTCACCACATTCGGTGTAAGATGGACAGTAAAATTATGCCAAACACCGAACGGTAGCGATCAACTTCACAACTCTGACCTGTGCAATACCTGTGGTGAGACAGATATCGGTGCACCGTGTCTTCTACCCCACGTCCAGGTTGGATACTACAGAGAAATATTACCATTTTCAACTGCACTACGGTAAAGAACTTTGACACCACCACAATGGCGATCCCGGACTTCGCCCAGTTTCCTAACAGCAAAAGAGCGGCAACTCACTGGATTGTTGCTAATGCAATCCACACAATTTTTGGTCTGGAAATAATAGATGCGGCCTAGTCTGTAATGCATGTTCGGAAGTAGCAACGGATCCTAGAGAGACACATTCGACATGAAGACACCTTCCAAAACTTTTTAAAAATAACTGATCAAACTGCCTTCAGCAAAGTTATGAATTACAAATGGGGAATGCGAGGAAAAGTAAAACATAGAAACATAAATCTTCTGATACTCAAAGATTAGCATCTTAAACTCTGTACCACGGCGTCTGCAGGGTTTAGAATCCTACAGAAGAAACTTTCTTTAAGAAAGCGCTCTAAATTTCAGAAACATACAATTTCTTACAAGGAGGTAACTACCTTAATTTCGTTGATATTAATTGCTATAAAAGAACAATATAGTTTTCCCCGAGGGATTCGTTTGTAGAGAGCAGCTGTTTTTTGGAAGAACGTTACATTTAATTCAAGAGACACAATCTGTATGGTTTTATGATTTCCCCACATCATTCAGGAAGATATTTATTTCCGTTTGCAAACATATATAAGATTTCTTTTTGCCATTCAAGAAGAAGGAGCTATGCCGGGAATGAAGAGGCACTTTTCTTTATTTTTACTAATAACATTAAGAATTCTAAAAATCACTTTACTTTTCTCTGAAGTAATAACGAATTTTTCTTGAAAAAATGATAATTATATTTCGTAATCAATGGTATTGAATAGGATTGGGGGAGAAGAGAAGTTTGCGGCACAACTTGACTAGAAGAAGGGATCAGTTGGTAGGATATGTTCTGAGGCATCAAGGGATCACCAGTTTAGTATTGGAGGGCAGCGTGGAAGGTAGATATCGTAGAGGGAGACCAAGAGATGAATACACTAAGCACATTCAGAAGAATGTAGGTTGCAGTAGGTACTGGGAGATGAAGAAGCACAGGATAGAGTAGCATGGAGAGCTGCATCAAACCAGTCTCAGGACTGAAGACCACAACAACAACAACAATCAATATTTTATTCTCACGGACGAGTGTAAGTGCAAGTTGAAATTTTCTAACATTCTGCGTGGTGTCTGTCTGTTCTATATCGTGTCTCCCTACCACTTTCGCGCAACGACGCTCTGAGCGTGTTTTTTAGGGAATTGACTAGTTTGAACCTGGGACCTGTTGCTGGTAAGGAGACGCCAGACCACACATGACATGTAGAGTTCAGAAGAGTTCAGTGAGATTAGCGATGATATAACCAAATACTTAATGATTTCAGCGTCAGCTCCACTGCACTCCATATAAAAGAATCTTAATACTAACTAAATTTAGTGGAAGGGGTTCAAGGCTTTCCCATTTTTAGATAGCTGGTAAAATAACGTCGAAAAAGCAGTTAAGTTAATCATTGGAAATTTTATTCTACTCACAAAACATTGTTTATAAATTGCACTATTGATAAAAGGAAATGTTTTAATACAGGATGGTAAAAACCAACTGCGTTCAATAAAAATGTGAACGAATATTCCCTAAATGGGTTTCCAAGTTCTACAATGGATCGAAGGATGACCTATGCCACATCACATGTATAATCTAGGTTTAAATTAAGTTTCACAAAAGAGAAAACTAACAAATTGGTCTACAGTGACCCTCAATTATCTTTAATTACTTATCTAACTTGTCGTAAATTACAGTGGCTGATGTGGCTTCTCAATAACTATGTAACAGAAAAATCATTGCGTTTCAGATTTTTACTTCAAGTGGCAAATGTGAACACTATGAGCTTTAATTGACGATCGACACTAGTATTACGCAAAAAGGGGGTTTAACAGATGAGACTTCTGCAGTTCTGAGTGAAGCTTTATGCTCTGTTATGCGGCATCGCGTGCGTTCATTATTTTGTCGGTGTTCGTCAGGGGGCGGCGGATAGCACAGCTCTGCTCACCTCGCTGTCTTCTCGAGGGCTCTAGCTTTTAACATGGGCTGGGGGGTGGTCCTAACGATTAGCTGGCGACGTGGGTGTCCGTCCCTTATCGTAGGGCCTTCCAGCATAACACGGTTCTGCTCTCTGCTTCTGTTCTCGTTTCTCCCCTCGGATCTGCGTCTGTCTCACAGTGTGAAGGTATGACATGCATTTAGGCATTCTTGTGTTAGTCTGTGGAATTCCATTTGCTCACTCGTTACTCGTATTACTTTGGTTAATTTAATGTCATGATTTATTCAGAGCTATGTGACATACCACTGGATTTCCTTATCATGTCAGGGTTTTCATGGAAGGTGTTGGATTTCCCTGACACCTTACAATTTATATTGCGTACTAAGACCTGTGGTCCCTTGATGATGTAAAAATTAAACCTTGTACGTGAGTGCAATAAAAATATATGGCGACTATCTCACTTATTTTGACACTTACAAACTCACTCATCACAACCTACAGGGTATTTCCCGTTAACCTAAAATCATAACATTTGGCACGAAGAAATGCTCCACTCGTAAGTAAAGCAAAAGAACTGAAAATTGTTAATTATTAACACATGAAAAATATCTTTTGTTGCTTGTTATGTGAATGTCTATCTCTCCGTCAGTTAAGAGCACTTTTTCTCAGGAATGAGTGACTGTATGAAGTTAAAACCCTGTCATATATTACGGTCTATAGTCCCTCGGCGGTGTAAAATATTTAAGCCTGTAACTCAATGCAATGTCAAGATACAGCCATTTATGTCACATATTTCGATACTCTAAAAGTTACTCATCAAAACCTGTAGGATACTTCCCGTTGACCGAAAATATGAAATTTGGCGAGAAGCAAAGTTTCAAAGCACAAGTACAAAAAAATCCTAAAATCGTTAATTTGAGATTATATCACGTGAAAAAGTAAACAGTTTTTGATCATTTTTGTCCGCCTAGCTGGTTGTCCGTTCATTAAGACTCTTTTTATTCAGGAACGAATAGAAGTATCAAACTGAAATTTGTGTCCCATACTGAACTGTAAGGCTCCTTGGCGGAGTAAAATCCTTATACTTCTCCGTTCTTGCAGTATGGCTACTTATGTCACAAATCTTGATGTCCTACCAGTATTGATACCGATAACAGGCAAAAATCACCGAAATTCTCGACTACCAGGGTGGACGAACTATCTGTATGCGTATTTAAATTTGTAAGGAACCCTCAGCCCTCAGTGCGCAAGTCCTATTCGGACTTACCCTTTTTCTTTTAAGTATGTAGCTATTATGCCAGTCCCAGTAAGGCACAATGGCCACTTGGTCATTGGTCGTTTCATAGACTATTGGTTATTTACGTGTTTTCCTTTTTTCCAACGAGAATGAAAGAAACCGGCAGCTAGAAACATACCCTGACTATACACCCTACGATTTTCGAGTTTCTAGATCAGTCATAATTTAGCTAAAAAGATGCCGTTAGCCTGCAGGTGATGAAAGCACGTTCCAGCACGACAATTTGCAAACACTACCATTGTGGAAGATATTATGGTCAGGTGGTAATGTGGTAGGAATATGGTCAGTTTTGTGTTACTACTGTTTCGCTTCCTTTATATAGACGTACGAGTGTCACTCCAAAAGAAATGCACACTATTTTTTTAAAAATCCATCTTTTATTCTACATGTTCGAAAGTTTTACAGTGTGTAGATACATCCTTTAGGATCAATATTTTCATTTCTCCACACAATTTCTTTCCCTCTCAACTGCCTTACACCATCTTGGAACCGGCGCCTGTATACCCGCACCGTAAAATTCTGGACCAACCTGTTGGAGCCACTGTTTGGCAGCGTGCACAAGGAAGTAATCATGTTCAAACCTTGTTCCACGAAGAGTCTTTGAGTTTCCCAAAGAGATGATAGTCACATGGTGCCAGGCCAGGACTGTGAGGCGGGTGTTTCAGTGTTGTCCATCCGAGTTTTGTGATCGCTTCCATGGTTTTTTGACTGACATGTGGCCGTGCATTGTCGTGCAACAGCAAAACATCCTGCTTTTGCCAATGTGGTCGAACACGACTCAGTCGAGCTTGAAGTTTCTTCAGTGTCGTCACATAAGCATTAGAATTTATGGTGGTTCCACTTGGCATGATGTCCACAAGCAAGACATCGAAAAACAGCGTAGCCATAACTTTTCCAGCAGAAGGAGTGGTTTTGAATTTTTTTTTCTTGGGTGAATTTGCATGATGCCACTCCACTGATTGCCTCTTCGTCTCTGGTGAAAAATGATGAAGCCATGTTTCATCACCCGTCACAATTCTTCCAAGAAATTCATCTCCACCAATCTCGTACTGTTCCAAACGTTCTTGTTTCTTTGTGAGCCACTGTCAACATCCAGGGAACCCATCTGGCGCAAACATTTTTTAACGCCAACACTTTCAGTATTCTGCAAACACTTCCTTCCCCTATCCCAACGTAGCGTGACAATTCGTTCACTGTGATGCATCTGTCAGCAGTTACCAATTCATTAACTCTCTGCACATTGTCTGGAGTGTGTGCGGTACGAGGCCTGCCGCTTCGAGGACAATCCTCAATATTGACGTGCCCGCTTTCATCACGTAACCTGCTTGCTCACCGACTAACTGTACTGCGATAGACAGCAGCATCTCCGTACACCTTCTTCAACCTCTTGTGGATGTTTCCCACTGTCTCGTTTTCGCAGCATAGGAATTCTATCACAGCACGTTGCTTCTGACGAACGTCAAGTGTAGCTGCCATCTTGAGGAAGTGCTGTGACGGCGCCACTCACGGGAACAGTTTGAACTAGTTTGAAAACAAGCAGGAAGGATGTATTTTCACACATGCAGAATGAAAACTGTATTTTTACAAAATTCGTGTGCATTTCTTTTGGAGTGACCCTCGTACATATACCTGTAAAAGATGCGGACATACTGGCTGAGAGGATGTGTGATCGTGAATTCTATTCTCTTCGTAGTGTCCTCGTCCTTCCTAAGGATGCAAAACAAAACTTAACAACAATATTTAGGTGTAACTAAGTTGACGGGCTTCTCTGTCCATTATTTAATTGCTAGCGCCCTTGCATCTGCAGGACACACGGGTTTTCGTTTCAGGAATGGGGGACCGTGTACGTACAGTGGGACTTCTTTTAGGGGGTCACAATGGCGCGCACCTGCCGTGAAGGGAAGGCTCAATTGGCTACGCGCCTCAAGGCCGTCGCACTACGTGCATCTACCGAGAGCCCCGGGGGACAGCCCTTTAGCTACGGGGCATTTAGGAAAATCTGTAGTGCTTACGGCGTTCCGCTGCCTTCACAGCTACCGGCCCTATGACGCAAGTCAGCTGCCGTTGTTTCCTCCTAATGCACGACACGGATGACTTAAGCAACGCTATTGCGCCAGTGGCAAGGATATACCGCACTGTGTGGTTTGAGCGCGGTACTAAGCATCCTTAGAGGCACAGTAGTTAAGAAATATCTAGTGTCAGGTAAAGTTGTCCACAACGTCATGATTGGTTTGAACACTGCAGTAACTTATCAGAATTGGTCCTATAGAAGATGGTATGCTTTGGCCTTTCTTCAACCTTTGATGTAACCTATCCAGCTAGTTACAGGATGACATGAGGTCGTATTTTTGATCTTGTACAAGGTGTAACAAATGTGTACGGCACAATTTTGCAGGAGATATTCCTCACACGTATACGAAGAAATTATGTTGTATGAACATGGGTCTGGAAACGCTCTGTTCCCATGTTGCAACTCATTTTCTCCAACTCATTAATCATGGGAAACGCACAACGGGACGTTAGAAAAATTGGGAACGTCCTCCCTTGGTGACGTCAGGTTACGTTGTGCAACGCCTGTGGTTTGTTTTACATGTCCCTGTTGCCATGCGACGTACGTCATGGTGGTTTATAGGTAACATCAGTTGTTCTAGCGATCAGTACTATGCTTGCAAGCAAATGGGTCACTGTTGCTGTTGTTGTGGTCTTCAGTCCTGAGACCGGTTTGATGCAGCTCTCCCTGCTACTCTATCCTGTGCTTCTTCATCTCCCAGTCCCTACTGCAACCTACATCCTGAATCTGCTTGGTGTATTCATCTCTTGGTCTCCCTCTACGATTTGTACCCTCCACGCTGCCCTCCAATGCTAAATTGGTGATCCCTTGATGCCTCAGAACATGTCCTATCAATCGATACCTTCTTCTAGTCAAGTTGTGCCACAAACTTCTCCTCCCCCCAATCCTATTCAATACCTCCTCATTAGTTACATGATCTACCCATCTAATCTTCAACATTCTTCTGTAGCACCACATTTCGAAAGCTTCTATTCTCTTCCTTTCCAAACTATTTATCGTCCATGTTTCATTTCCATACATGGCTACACTCCATACAAATACTTTCAGAAATGACTTCCTGACACTTAAATCTATACTCGATGTTAACAAATTTCTCTTCTTCAGAAACGCTTTCCTTGCCATTGCCAGTCTACATTTTATATCCTCTCTACTTCGACCATCATCAGCTATTTTGCTCCCCAAATAGCAAAACTCCTTTACTACTTTAAGTGTCTCATTTCCTAATCTAATACCCTCAGCATCTCCCGACTTAATTCGACTACATTCCATTATCCTCGTTTTGCTTTTGTTGATGTTCATCTTATATCCTCCTTTCAAGACACTATCCATTCCGTTCAACTGCTCTTTCAAGTCCTTTGCTGTATCTGACAGAATTACAACGTCATCGGCGAACCTGAAGGTTTTTATTTCTTCTCCATGAATTTTAATACCTACTCCGGATGTTTCTTTTGTTTCTTTCACTGCTTGCTCAATATACAGATTGAATAACATCGGGGACAGGCTACAACCCTGTCTCACTCCCTTCCCAACCACTGCTTCCCTTTCATACCGCTCAACTCTTATAACTGCCATTTGGTTTCTGTACAAATTGTAAATAGCCTTTAGTTCCCTGTATTTTACCCCTGCCACCTTCAGAATCTGAAAGAGAGTATTCCAGTCAACATTGTCAAAAGCTTTCTCTAAGTCTACAAATGCTAGAAACGTAGGTTTACCTTTCCTTAATCTAGCTTCCAAGATACGTCGTAGGGTCAGTATTGCCTCACGTGTTCCAATATTTCTACGGAATCCAAACTGATCTTCCCCGAGGTCGTCTTCTGCTAGTTTTTCCATTCGTCTGTAAAGAATTCGCGTTAGTATTTTGCAGCCGTGTCTTATTAAACTGATAGTTTGGTAATTTTCACATCTGTCAACGCCTACTTTCTTTGGGATTGGAATTATTATATTATTCTTGAAGTCTGAGGGTATTTCGCCTGTCTCACACATCTTGCTCACCAGCTGGTAGAGTTTTGTCAGAACTGGCTCTCCCAAGGCTGTCAGTAGTTCTAATGGAATGTTGTCTACTCCCGGGGCCTTGTTTCGACTCAGGTCTTTCATTGTTCTTTCAAACTCTTCACGCAGTATCATATCTCCCATTTCATCTTCATCTATATCCTCTTCCATTTCCATAATGTTTTCCTCAAATACATCGCCCTTGTATAGACCCTCTATGTACTCCTTCCACCTTTCTGCTTTCCTTTCTTTGCTTAGAACTGGGTTTCCATCTGAGCTCTTGATATTCATACAAGTGGTTCTCTTTTCTCCAAAGGTCTCTTTAATTTTCCTGTAGGCAGTATCTATCTTACCCCTAGTGAGATAAGCCTCTACATCCTTACATTTGTCCTCTAGCCATCCCTGCTTAGCCATTTTGCACTTCCTGTCGATCTCATTTTTGAGACGTTTGTATTCCTTTTTGCCTGCTTCATTTAGTGCGTTTTTATATTTTCCCCTTTCGTCAATTAAATTCAATATTTCTTCTGTTACCCAAGGATTTCTACTAGCCCTCGTCTTTTTACCTACCTGATCCTCTGCTGCCTTCACTACTTCGTCCCTCAAAGCTACCCATTCTTCTTCTATTGTATTTCTTTCCCCCATTCCTATCAATTGTTCCCTTATGCTCTCCCTGAAACTCTGTACAACCTCTGGTTTAGTCAGTTTATCCAGGTCCCATCTCCTTACATTCCCACATTTTTGCAGTTTCTTCAGTTTTAATCTACAGTTCATAACCAATAGATTGTGGTCAGAGTCCACATCTGCCCCTGGAAATGTCTTACAATTTAAAACCTGGTTCCTGAATCTCTGTCTTACCATTGTATAATCTATCTGATCCCTTCTAGTATCACCAGGATTCTTCCATGTATACAACTTTCTTTTATAATTCTTGAACCAAGTGTTAGCTATAATTAAGTTGTGCTCTGTGCAAAATTCTACCAGGCGGCTTCCTCTTTCATTTCTTATCCCCAATCCATATTCACCTACTAAGTTTCCTTCTTCCCCTTTTCCTACTACCGAATTCCAGTCACCCATGACTATTAAATTTTCGTCTCCCTTCACTATCTGAATAATTTCTTTTATTTCATCATACATTTCTTCAATTTCTTCGTCATCTGCAAAGCTAGTTGGCATAAAACTTGTACTATTGTAGTAGGTGTGGGCTTCGTGTCTATCTTGGCCACAATAATGCGTTCACTATGCTGTTTGTAGTAGCTTACCCGCATTCCTGTTATTAAACCTACTCCTACATTACCCCCATTTGACTTTGTATTTATAACCCCGTATTCGCCTGACCAAAAGTCTTGTTCCTCCTGCCATCGAACTTCACTAATTCCCACTATATCTAAGTTTAAGCTATCCACTTCCCTTTTTAAATTTTCTAATCTACTTGCCCGATTAAGGGATCTGACATTCCACGCTCCGATCCCTAGAACGTCAGTTTTCTTTCTCCTGATAACGACGTTCTCTTGAGTAGTCCCCGCCCGGAGATCCGAATGGAGGACTATTTTACCTCCGGAATATTTTACCCAAGAGGACGCCATCATCATTAACCATACAGTAGAGCTGCATGCCCTCGGGAAAAATTATGGCTGTAGTTTCCCCTTGCCTTCAATCGTTCGCAGTACCAGCACAGCAAGGCCGTTTTGGTTAGTGTTACAAGGCCAGTTCAGTCAATAATCCAGACTGTTGCTCTTGGAACTACTGAAAAGGCTGCTGCCCTTCTTCAGGAACCGCACGTTTGTCTGGCCTCTCAACAGATACGCCTCCGTTGTGGTTGCACCTACGGTACGGTTATCTGTATCGCTGAGGCACGCAAGCCTCCCCACCAACGGCAAGGTCCATGGTTCATGGGGGGGGGGGTCACTATGTGGAATATATCACAGACTTGCCTCGTGCAATGGCAGTGTACAGAAATGCAGAGACGGCAGATGCCCATTCGATGAGTGGATTAGCTGACGGCAATGGCGCTCGCGCTCAACGTTTGTACCAGGAGAGATTTCCAGGACGAAGGTGTCCCGAGAAGAAAACGTTTGAAGCAATTAATCGTCAACTTGGCGGACATGAGACATTTAAGCCTGATATTCGAGAGCGGGCGAGGCCTAGAAGGACGAGAACACCGCAACGCGGGGCGGAAGTTCTTCATACAGTTGACGACGATCCTAGTGTCAGTACAAGAGATGTAGCTGCAGTACTGAATGTTGACCACATGACTCTCTGGCGAATGTTGCACGAGAACCAGCTGTATCCATGCAATTTAAATTGTTTGCAGGCACCATAAGCAGGTGATTTTCCTGCATGGATACTGCATGGGGGCTTAATTAAATATTTAATGCAAATATTTTTAATTCTTTTTAGTAGCTGAATGTCCGGCTACGAAGTCTCGTAAACGGTTGGCCCTGACTAGTATTTGTACGCAATCTGACTGCACAGAACAACAACAAAGAATGAAAGAAAACTTCCGTTAACACAATTAATTAATTACTTAATTAAGTCCCCAGCAACTATAAACCTACGAAACAACAAAACACAAATGTAGCTGTTCTGTGTGTGGAATTGTGATTCAACGTACAGATCTGGCACGGTTCTTCCTCAATAAGACCAGATATTTTAAACACCATTTATACTGAAGTAAAAAAAAAAAAACAGAAATACTATAATTGCACATAGAAACCAGAAATACAGTCTAATACAAGAACACGAGCCAGATGCTTTGTTGACTGAACCTGTAACCAATAGGCATTATTGTTCAAGACATTGAAATAATACAAAAAAAAGGAATTTTTTTACCTTCATATATATTGACGAAAAGCACATTACAGCATCCCTAATCCAACACCATCTTGTGTCTAGCCCATCAAAACAATATGACAACATCTGAACAAGCACTCTCCATGGGACCTCTCAACAACGACTCACCACTGCTACATCTCAACAAGCACTCTCCACCACGACTTCTCGACAAGAACTCTCCACTACCACATCTCAACAAGCACTGCCAGTGGAGGCAGCTGAATAATACTCTTTGGCGCAATCTCTGGCGCTGTGACTCAGTGTAGCCACCTTTCATATGCCCCTCCTCCACGGGCCAGAATTTGATGGTATTTTTGCCAGCATTGGTGGTGAAAATACCACCAAATTCGTCCAAAAAAGACAAACAAAAATAAAAGATAATATTAATAATTAAATATCACATAACTAGCTAAAATTTTGGCTTTGCACTGACCCTTTAATAACCTAATATATAAAATACAGTAAGGAATACAAATACTTGCATACATGTGATTTTACATAATAGTCTACATAAGTATCATGTGGTTAAACAATTCAATCAATAGCGTCAGCCATGATGAATAGGTTCAGGTAAGAGTCTCATAACATCTTATAAACAGTAAACACACCAAAAATCAGTTCTTACAAATATTCACATAAAACCCTTTCAATATATCAATAAACAAGTAGTTGACAGTTCCAGCAGTAGCACTCAGCAATAGTCAACAGGTGCAAACACCAACGAGTGACATTATTTCAGTAGAAACAGTTCCATCAGTGGCACCCAGCAATGTTGAACAGGTGCAGACACCAACAAGTGACATTTCAGTAGAAGCAGTTCCAACAGTGGCACCCAGCAATGTTGAGCAGGTGCAGACACCAACAAGTGACATCATTTCAGTAGAAGCAGTTCCATTTGTTGCACCCAGCAATGTTGAGCAGGTGCAGACACCAACAAGTGACATTATTTCAGTAGAAGCAGTTCCGTTAGTGGCACCTAGCAATGTTGAACAGGTGCAGACACCAACAAGTGACATCATTTCAGTAGAAGCAGTCCATTAGTGGCACCCAGCAATGTTGAACAAGTGCAGGCATGAACAACAGTTTGAATGCACACATAATTGCTTTTACAAAATTATTCTCAATGCTCTTACACTAAACATACAAATAATAATAAACACACAATTGATATCAGATAATTGTCATATTAAATATTACAAATACACAAATACCAGTAAACCTATAATAATTATGGGTGTCAGTGCAAGCCATAACAACAAGTAAAATAATATTTAGGAGATAGGTCGGTACCAATTACTTGGAATTAGGAAAGGAAAACACACAAAACACACTCACTCATCTTTCATCCACATTAAGTACTACTGTGTAATTGAATAGTGTTAACTGTGTAAATGCAATTCTGTCCAAAATTTTATGTTCAACTTGTGTATCAAGTAGTAGTGGCAGCAATGTATAACAGTCAATAATAGTTAGTCAACGTCGTAGTCATCATGTCAAGACCAATGTTTGCCAAGCCAAATCAAAATGTACAGTTGCTGAACACCTGTCAGTGTGCCAAGATATGCAAATACTTCCTCTCTCCAAAAAAAAGTATATACTGCTTATTGATTTAACAAAGTGTGTGTGTAGACAATCTTCTTTCCACTTGAGTGTTCTAATTTGTCATCTTCATCCTCCTTGTTCCATATAAACCAACAAAAAACATATGCTCCTCACTTACTTTACCTCTTATTCACCAAAACTCCAATAATCATCAGCATCACATAATCTTAATACTTAAATAATACCTCTTACGTCGATACATATAAACCTTATCATCAATATCATTTACCTTACCTCTTGTCCACCAAAACTCCAATAATCATCAACTTCACATAATCTCAATACCTCAATAATACCTCTTCAATACGTCGATACATATAAACCTTATTACCAATATCATTTCCCTTCCATAACAACTCTTTCCTCTAGTCAGTCTCCTCGAACAAGTACAGATAAAATCCTAGTGCAAACTTCAATTCATCATCCCATGCAATCTGAAGACACAGTGTCCACACACAACCTCTGTGTAATCCATCTGACCCAAATCTTCTACTCATTATGAATTATAAGATACGTTTTGGTTACCTTGTCCATCATTAAACAAAAGAAATGCATACATGACCTCTAACAGCCTTTACTTCGAATAACTTTCAGTAAGTAAGTACGAGTACGGAGTGTTAATGATCGTAATATTTCACATTGTGTACACCACTTCAAGAATCATGGCAAAACAGAAGCAAACATGTGGAGTATTTCTTGTGTCAAGTGTCACTATTTCAATTGCTCACGAAGAATGCAGTGTAATAACTGTCAATGGTCTAAACCTAGTGTTAGTATGTCATGTCGATAGCTTCCTTCCTATTAGCATAAATTTATGCATCTTCCATAAAACCTCCAGTTCATGTGACTTCTATGAAGTTTCTTGTACTAATGTTGTTCGTCGAATTATAGCAGTTCATTTTCTTATCTTAACATATAAAGCACTGAGCGTAAGCACAACATGCAATAGCGAGCAAATATACCAGTGGAGAACAGAATGTCAACAAGTGGATGCAGCACAATCCCTACAACGAGGCTCTGCCAAGCGTACAATCTATAATTAATAACATAGTGTGACCTAAACTCCATGTTCGTACACCTTATATCGGCATTTCTATATACAATATTAAAGAGTAGTTATGACAACAAACAGAAATGTATAAATATGCAATCCATACGCAAAGCAGCAAATATGTATCTTACATAATAAACAGGTCATTAGCATCATATCAGCATAAGCAAATAAATGTTCATATGTAATCTTAATAAGTAAACATGAAGGCGCAAGCAGATAAATCACAAAGTATAATTTACATACCTAACCACATCAGCACAATTAATCAGGTGACAATTATAATTTAAATAAATAAGCACAGCAGGCACATAATAGAGAAATATGACATCAATGAAAAAGCAGTGCAGCCAAGCGATGCGTAATATACACAAGTAACAACCCTGCTCATTAATCAATCATTGTCAAAATCAGTTAACACAAAGTATAAATCACGTAATCGCGAGCAGCAAATTACGTCTAAAGTACGTACCTAAGGGGAAATATGTTACCTGAAAAATAAACTCAATGAATAGTTACCTTTTTAGTTTATTAGTTTCTTCTTCGAAATTACATTCTTCCTGAAAATTTCTCGATAGCAAGTCCTCTTAACGTCGGATACACACAGAATTTACCTGAAGTTCTTAAATATTTTATACAACCGTATCCTAAAAAATACTGAACGTTAATAACATAATTTATCAAGTCACTATAGCTTTATACTGAATTTATTCGGAGAAATTAGACTGTGTATTTGTTTACGGCTGTCAGTGCATTCGCACTGAGTGCTCGATCAGCTGTAGGTACGCGTGGCGTAGGAAGTAATTGTTTGCGGTCAACGACTGCCTCGTGCGCCGCGCAGACATGATTGTTGCTTTGAGTATGTGCCGCCGCCGGAACACGGCGCGGTATCCTTGAACTCTCCGTGTTTACATGTCACTGTTAGTCTCTCAAAAGTATGTCACTCCACAAAAACGTTCGATATATGATGTATTCCCTTGGAGCGTCGAGATTTAAGAGTTTCTATTTCAACAGTGTTATCATGAATAATTTTGTGAACTCTATATGGACCGTTATAAAGCAGAAAAAATTTGCGACACAAGCCTTTTCCTTTGTGAGACAAACGGTGAGACTTAATTAACACCTTTTGACCAACTGACAAAGTTTTTAAACGACCAGGACGTTTAGCTGATTTCTCTCTTCTAGCAACCGCAGATGCAATATTTTGTAGAGCCGGGTTGACAACTTCAGAATGCCGCAGTTTCCGTGTAGGTGGAAAAGGAACTATTTCAGAAATGCGATTTGTCGGTGCTTTATTTTTTAATATCAATATAGGCGGTATAGAAGTTGAATCATTAGGGAGTTCATTCAGAATGTTTTGAAAAATATGAAGATACTGATCCCAAGTTCTGTGATTCTGATGGCAATAAAGACGACACAGTTTATTGATTTCCTTCATCCATCTCTCTGAAGCATTAGATTGAGGGTGAAAAAGTGAAATGAAAATTGGTTTAATCTTACGACGCCGTAAAGTACGAAGCCAAATTTTAGAGCGAAATTGTGATCCATTATCTGATATAACCTTATCAACATGACCCACTTCTTTAAGAAAATGTTTGATGAAAGCATTAGATACTTAACGAGCTGTTGCTTTGCGTAAAGGTGTAAAACACACATATTTTGATGTCAATTCCACTGCTACCAAAATGTACGAAAAACCATTAGTAGAACGAACCACTGGACCGAACAAATCGACTGCAGCCATCTCCTTTAACTTCGCTGGAATGATAGGAAACAACGGTGCTCTGTGAGAAATAGTTGGCGGCTTACCCTTTTGACATAATTTGCATTTGGCAAGAACAGATCGAATACATTTTTCCATGTTACTGAAGTAGCAATTTTCTCGTAATTTATGAAAGCATTTTCTGGGACCAAAGTGTGCATAACTGAAATGTGTGTACCAAATCAATTTATTGACCCACTCATCAGGAATACAAACTAACCAAACAGAGTTGTCGACCGATTTTCGTTTAAAAAGAATATCATTGCGAACTAAATAATACTGTCTAATCGCTGCGCTTTCCTTTCTCCTCCACTTCTCCTTAATGTCCTTCCAGATTGGAACCTTATTTTGCTCTTTAGCGATGTCCTGGAGCGAAGACGAAATAAAATTCTCAAACGCAACACCTTGAATACACATCAAACAATAATTGTTTTCTGTGCAGTCCTCTTCAGCACTTTGTTTCAAACCCATAGGTGCACATGATAAAGCATCAGCAATAATATTTGAAGAACCCTGTATGTAAACAATACTAAAGTCAAATTCTTGTAGATTCAGCGCCCATCGTGACAATCTTTCATGAGTTAATTTTGTTGACATAAGAAATTCCAAAGCCCGATGATCGGTGTAAACCTTAGTATGCGAAATTTTGTGAAAGCCCATGCAACAGCCAAAGCTTCAAGTTCCGTAATCGAATAATTCTTTTCTGATTTAGAGAGAACACGACTTCCAAATGCAATAGTTTTCTGTACTACAACGCCGTCTTCTTCTGTCTCTTGAAAGAAGTTTGCACCTAGACTTTTGTATGATGAGTCCGTCGCCAAACAAAAATCTTTAGATAAATCCGGATGTGAAAGAAGTGGAGCAGCAACTTAAGCATCACGAAGTTGTTCAAATTCTGATTGAGCTTCCTCATCCCAACACCAATTAGAATTCTTTCCAGATAGTTCACATAAACGAGGTGTGGCCAAATTGTCCAATCTAACAAAGCGTCTAAGAAAATTACAGACACCAAGGAAACTACGAATATCACGTTTTGTTGTAGGAACAGCATAATTACGAATAGCGTCTAGTTTCTCTGGATCAGGAAGAATATCTTCTGTAGAAATAATATGACCAAGAAATTTCACCTGAGAACGACCAAATTCAGATTTTTCCAAGTTCACTGTAATGCCAACTCTTGCAAAAATACGTAATAATGAATCCAAAATTTTGTTATGCTCGCTCCAAAAACGTTTAGCAATAAGAATATCATCAACATATGAAGTAATATTGTCACGAAGATAAACAGGTAAAATTTCGTTTAAACTACGAATGAATGCTGCAGAAGATATAGTAAGTCCAAACGGTAATTTCCGAAATCACTTTTGGGTAAAATAGTCATATCCGGTTATTCTTTACCGATTCTCTAGATAGATTGATAGTTGAAGAGTTGTTTTGATAGATACAAAGAATAGTAGAAGAGTAGGCAGCAGTGCAGAAAAATAAAAGGGAAATAGCACTACTACAGCTCGGGGCCCTGTGCACGCTACGGCACATATTCACTTAGTGTAGCGAAACCCCTGAGGGCATTAATAGCCGCACATAAATTCCAGTTTGTGACTTAATGGCCAATTTGGTGGAAGTGCGTACAAAAATTGATCTAACCATGAACATGGATGTATGTCATTCTTAGAATTGCGAAAGATCTTAAATTTCAGAACAGTTAAGAAGTGTTTATAGTCAAAGTTTTCTCCTCGTGGCGACAAAGACCTACCGCGTCTGTCCCAGTACGAATGTCGATTACTGTCAAGTTCGCGCGCCTGGCGCTCTCTTGTTGCATCCCATAAATGAAACAAATTATTTTCTTCAAACCCCTCTGCTATCTGTGATTCTAAATTTCTTCTGCAATCTTTTCCTACGATTTCGCCTTCAATTTGTTTGACTTGCTTTCGCTATGCCTCAAATTCCCTTTTAACGCGTTCATTAAATTTTCCCTGATTTTCAACATGCTTATTTATGTTCTGGTACTCTTTGGTTTCTGAAAATGGCAATGGAGCTGTATCATCTGAATCTCTGTCCCCATTTAAACTAAAACTTGTCAGTTTATCTGAAATCTCCTCACTTCTTTCCGATAAGTCACCTATCTGTTCTTTCTGTTTATTTACGTCTTCCGTAAGTGTCGCGACTCGGGTTTCGGTATTGACACATTTAGTAGTTAACTGTTCATACTGTTGAGTTAGGTTATTTATTCTGTCAATTGGTACGGATTCCTCGATTCTTTCTAATATTTCTTCCTTATCGTGTGCACGTTGTAAATTTAACTCTGAAAATTTCTGTACTATCACGCGACCTCTTTCTTCCTGTTCTCTGTCCTGTTCCTCTTGTCTAATTTCTATTGAAATTAAACTATTATTGTGAGCATTCAAAATCGGTTGTATTTCTTCTCTAATTTCTTTCTTTGATTCATCTTCCACGTTTTTGAAATTTGTCCCTATTTGTGAACCGTGTTGCCATTGCTTCCATCTCTGTTTTTAATTCAGATCGTAACTGTGATCCCATTGTTTTTAATTCAGATCCCAAATTTAATATTGCACTCATCAACTGCTCCATATCTTCTGTCGTTAATCTCATATTCTGAAAATTTTTTGATTGTGAAAAATTTTGAACTGTTTCTGATTTTCCCGACTTATTAAATTGTTTTCCACTTCATTATTCATCATCCTGTTCTCCTGTGTTGGCGAGTTCGCCATGTCATCAATTTCGTTATTCTGACTATTCATCATTTTTGCCTTTTTCATCGATCGTGTAATCATTTACAAAACGTACAAAACTCGTCACTATATGAAAATTAGACACAATGACACTTTATCACCAACAATACCATTCACACGAAATGCTTCCCTCAAACACGATTAATGAACAATTGCAATCTTCATAATTGCACAAAATTGTCAAACCCATATACAAGACAACAAAAATTAAATTCTGCGAAAAATACCATTAGAAGAATGACAATTACCAAATCTACACATGCAATATAGACTACAATTACTAAACTACAAATTACTACAACAATACTACTGTCAGCTACTTTTACAATCAGAAGAATTCCAAGGGACGATCCTGGCAGGGTCGCCACGTGCATGGGGGCTTAATTAAATATTTAATGCAAATATTTTTAATTTTTTTTAGTAGCTGAATGTCCGGCTACGAAGTCTCATAAATGGTTGGCCCTGACTAGTATTTGTATGCAATCTGACTGCATAGAACAACAACAAAGAATGAAAGAAAACTTCCATTAACACAATTAATTAATTAAGTCCCCAGCAACTATAAAACCTACGAAACAACAGAACACAAGTGTAGCTGTTCTGTGTGTGGAAGTGTGATTCAACGTACACATCTGGCACGGTTCTTCCTCAATAAGACCAGATATTTTAAACACCATTTATACTGAAGTAATTAAAAAAACAGAAATACTATAATTGCACATAGAAACCAGAAATACAGTCTAATACAAGAACACGAGCCAGATGCTTTGTTGACTGAACCTGTAACCAATAGGCATTATTGTTCAAGACATTGAAATAATACAAAAAAAGGAATTTTTTTACCTTCATATATATTGACGAAAAGCACATTACAGCATCCCTAATCCAACAACATCTGGTGTCTAGCCCATCAAAACAATATGACAACATCTGAACAAGCACTCTCCATGGGAACCTCTCAACAACGACTCACCACTGCTACATCTCAACAAGCACTCTCCACCACGACTTCTCGACAAGAACTCTCCACTACCACATCTCAACAAGCACTGCCAGTGGAGGCAGCTGAATAATACTCTTTGGCGCAATCTCTGGCGCTGTGAGTCAGTGTAGCCACCTTTCAATACTCTTCTCCAAATGTTTTATTCAACAATGTGTCAACCCTAATGTTTGTGCAATGGTGCTTCTCAGAGGGGAGACGTCGTTTCAACGAGATCAGATTGTAAATTTTCACAACCGGCTTGTATGGGAAGACTTCAGTCCTCAAGCAACTGTTGAAGCAACTACCAACAATGATTTTCTTGCAGTGTTTTGGCTAGTTTCTTCCACCCTGGCTCATCGGACAAAGCTATCATTATTTCCTAGAAAATGTTGTAGCTTAGCTATTAGCAGAAGTGCCTTTAGCTGTGCAACAAAACATGTGCTTCATGCACGATGGAGCACTTCCTCATTTTAGTGTTAATATTCGTCAGCATCTAAATAACAGATTCGGTGACAGACAGATAGGCAGAGATGGTCCAATTGCCTGGCCTCCACCCTCTCCGGACCTAAACCCATTGGGCTTTTATTTGTGAAGGCATCTGAAAGCTCTTGTGTATGGAAGCACTGTACAAGATATTCAGAGTCTCCGTGCCCGTATTAGGGAAGGCTGCGGAACCACATGCCATATTCCGGTGATACACCAGCACATCTGTGATTCGCTACGACTACGGGTTGATGGATGTATCAGTGCCCGAAGAAGACGTATTGACATACCTTATGTTAGAAAGAGTTGCGTGTGGTACGCTGATGCGTTCTGTTCTTGTGTGTATCCCACAATTAATGAGTTGGAGAAAATTAGTTAGAACATGGAAGCAAAGCATCTTTAGAACCATGTTCACATAACATAGTTTTGTTGTCTACGTGTTTGGAATGTTATAACACAAACGTGCCGTGAAGCACGCTAATGTTACCCTCTGAGAGAGTTTCGAGTTTTTGGCCGCACATGTGCCTAATGGACAAAGGTATCGGACAATAATTTTGAATATGGTGAAAATAACAGAAAAACTAAACGGACTTAAACCTTGGGAGTTAATGAAAGTGGTGAAAACATAAGTGAATAAAAAAAAAAAAAAAAAGCAATGAACGCTCGCCAGCACAACAAGGCACATTAATTTCGAAACATATGTTTAAGAAAATTGAATATTGGTTATTGAAGTTACTTTCGTTGAGATTTCCCTTTGAGTAACAAACAGGATACAAACTGACACACTGCACTCTGAACTGTGCGCAGCAGCAGTTACCAGTAACGCACACACCAGTAAATTATAGGGAGCATACTTGCACCAAGCTCATACTAAAGACAGCTACACGCAAAAGCACTACTCAATCAAATACTGAAATGTTACTGCATGTGAAACGTCCCCTTAGAAAAATTATTGAATTACTGTGCTGATAGATTTCTTACATTATTTGATTTTCAAACAGCTGAGCAAAACTGAACGTACTCAGACATCTCGCTCTTTACCTATTCTAATCAACACTAAACTGACACACAATATTTTTTTAGCGCAACGCAGTCTGACTTTCAATAATCCCTACAAAAGAATGGCCCTGACTAACATTAACCTACACCTTTCACAAATCACTTACCTCACAAAAATCTTCGTTACTCGAACTACTGCAATACAGCGAGCGCCACTACTGCCAGCTAAATAAAAGATTCAAACTACTGAAGGCACTAACTACTGATAGGCATAGTTAGCAAATGAAAGATTTTGATAGAGAACAAACAATGTATTTACCTTAATAGTGTTCAAAAGTCATAATATATATAGCAGTTCATAACATCCATTCTTACAAATGTACTGTTTCTGATGGACACACGTCCAGATCATCCACTCTGAAAGATCCGCCATCTCACTTCCCCACTGCTGGCGGCTCACCTCCAACTGCGCAACGCTACGCGCTGTTAACAGCCAACAGCCCAACACTACAATAGCAAACAACAATGCAAACCAGCCACAGACTGCGCACAGCACAGCCAGTGATTTTCATACAGAGCGCTATGTGGCGTTACCAATAAAAAAAACCTAAACAGCCTACTTACACATGAAGAGCAAAACTAAATTAGGACATGACGGGCTTTTATCTTAACTGACATGAAAAAGAACAAATAAGGATGAATAATATCTCAAATACACTGTTTCAACTCCTCTACATATATTAGTTTTCCTTAGCAACAGTAACAGTTCAATTTTTTTTCTAACAGGTGGAGAATATGATGGGCACCCATAAACTAGTGTAGTTCCACTAGTCAACGCTGATTATTACAGTCGAAAAGTACAATTCAAAAAGCTAATCATTCCCTTCACTTGGAGCACTTCATAATTTACTTTGCAAGGCAATGAAATACAACACTGCGCTCAATTAACTTCAAAAAAAGGAACCTTTCATAATAGAAATCACAATCACACTATTTTTAAAACAAGCTTAACTTATTTCCCTTTTTATCACCTGTGAAGCAGGTATTGTAGACAATAATATTTACACAATCTCGCACTGTAACCCTACAAAACTATATCTCGTAAGAAACTAAGGATACTTTAGCAAAAACCTATCCAACTTCACTTATGTGGTTTTAACTTTAACTTTTACTACTTCTTTTATATTAGACAAAAAAATCACTTAAATACTTGAATGCAAGAATTTTTATTTATATCAGGATACTCGGTTGTAGTAGCACTTAGGTGAGGATCCTGCATTGGTTCATACTCAGGATAGAAAATATGGTTCCGGAGGCGGATTTATAATGTTGTGATTATTATTAAAACCACACACAAATTAACTGGTCCATGCCCATATACATTACTGAATGTATGAAATTAGTGAAGCAGTGGCGAATATTCGTGGCAATCGACATGGCGGCTAACTGTACTCACTGCTCTTGATGTTCTAATACTCTATAAAATCTCTTGTTGGCGTCGGATTTTCAAATTATTAGAGCCATTCCTTTTTGCCGAGAATACCAAATAATAGATCCACATCCGAGGTAAATCCTTTACAAAGCAGCTTCCAATTGCCTGTCTTGGCACCGTCGAAGTGAACCGTGCTACGGCTAGCCACATACTGCGTACCGTTCACACAAAGGAGACGTTCAGTTCGGCAGCTAAAACCACCTTTCACATCGCACCATTCCACTTACGTTGCCGGCCGGTGTGGCCGTGCGGTTCTAGGCGCTTCAGTCTGGAACCGCGTGACCGCTACGGTAGCAGGTTCGAATCCTGCCTCGGGCATGGATGTGTGTGATCTCCTTAGGTTAGTTAGGTTTAAGTAGTTCTAAGTTCTAGGGGACTGATGACCACAGATGTTAAGTCCCATAGTGCTCAGAGCCATTTCAACCACTTCCGTTGCGGGGGTTACTTTCCTACAGCTTTTATATGTTACAAATACAAGTGCCCTAAGCATAACCAGCTTTCAATAAACATTTTTTATGAACGTACAAATATTATAATAATTTATCATTTTAACATATCCTTTTCCTTGTTTCATATATACATTACAAAACTCTAATTTTCTTGTCACATATCAAGGAATTTAAATAAATCAGAATACACACTTCATAATTGCAGATACACAGTTACATAATATAAACCTATTTCCAATCGATATAAGTGTTACAATGCGCCTGGAAATGTGAGCCGTACATTTTTGTTACATCTTCTATAGAAATGGGATTAAACGCATCAGTACATGGAATTGGAATCTGATTACACCAGACACAATTTGACTAATAATAATTCCATTATTTTCGTTTGCGATGGAATTGAATAAATTCTCCTTACTCCTTTTTTTCTTCGTTTAGCTCACATATGAAGTGTCTTGAAACTCTCACGAATTCTTCATGAATTCCTATGTCCAGTCTTCCATTCTTCTGGCCATTTCTCGTCAGTTTTCTTTTTGGATTCCCCATGTATCTGTGTTTCGAAACTAGTATTTCAAATTCTAGACAATTTGTTATGTTATCTCCTGCGATGTCCAAGCCTTGTAGTTCTTATCGAGTTTCCCTCACAGAGCGAGGAGAGGATGCGGTTAGACCACTGGACTCACATTCAGGACGACTGAAACCTGATAGTCAAGGGAAGGCAGGATTGGTTTACGATTGTGGACGGGGCCGTAATCACTTACTATTGGTCCCCTTTTACAGTTACACACAATATATTTTAAACCAGTAATTCCAGACTCAACAATAAATAAAAATACCACACGTTAATAATGAGGGAATAAACAACTGTGTAAATAATAGTGTTTTCAGTGAGTTACAATTCAGCAAATCACCATTAAATACAGATACAGCAAACAATGTTTTAAAAGCAAGCCACTGTGATCTGGGCAGATGGCCTTACACACCAGGAATGGCAACAAATTAAGAATAGTTTAAAACTCGCTGCAATTTACAACTTACGGGTCCTGAAATATTAGAGGTAAGTGGCCACAAACACAGCAGAAAGCATCAGACGCCAGGAATGGCAGTAAATGATGTTTTAAGGCTTACTGCTAAAATACAAACACCTAATTAGAATTTTAAGGCAAAAGACCACAATCACGGCAGAAGGCCTTACACGCCAGGAACGGCAATAATATAAAAAATTTAGAAACCTGCTGTAAAACAGCAAATACAGTAGCAAAGGTTAATTAAAAAAAAAACAACTGATCACCAAACGGGTGAAATAAGATGATGGTAAACCTAGTAACACAACCCTTAACATCCCCTGAACACAACACTGCTAGATTTATTCCAGAAGGCGACCAGAACTATTAATTAGACATAAATACCCTTTAATGAAGGGATTACAAGGTATTGTAATAAATAATACAACAATAAAACGCAAGGGCCAGTACATCAGTTCCTTAAAGGGTACTGAGGCAGATTATACCTCGAGAAGGCGTAGACTGAAGGAGCGTTACAGTGAACTACTGACCATCAGATCTCCTTTTAGAACGCACGTGTCTTACAAGGACCAAGAGGCCACAGACAGTGCTCCAGGAATCGACCGCTGAGAAGGTCCGGCAACAAACACTTTCGCGAGCGATGAGGTAGAAACCCAAGAGTTGCATTCACTTCACAAGATGGTAACTCAGACTAGTGGCAGTCTAACATCTACATCTACATTTATACTCCACAAGCCACCCAACGGTGTGTGGCAGAGGGCACTTTACGCGCCACGGTCATTACCTCCCTTTTCTGTTCCAGTCGTGTATGGTTCGCGGGAAGAACGACTGTCTGAAAGCCTCCGTACGCGCTCGAATCTCTCTAATTTTACATTCTTGATCTCCTCGGGAGGTATAAGTAGGGGGAAGCAATATATTCGATACCTCATCCAGAAACGCACTCTCTCTAAACCTGGCGAGCAAGCTACACCGCGATGCAGAGCGCCTCTCTTGCAGAGTCTGCCACTTGAGTTTCCTAAACATTTCCGTAACGCTATCACACTTACCAAATAACCCTGTGACGAAACGCGCCGCTCTTCTTTGGATCTTCTCTATCTCCTCCGTCAACCCGATCTGGTACGGATCCCACACTGATGAGCAATACTCAAGTATAGGTCGAACAAGTGTTTTGTAAGCCACCTCCTTTGTTGATGGACAACATTTTCTAAGGACTCTCCCAATGAATCTCAACCTGGTACCCGCCTTACCAACAATTAATTTTATATGATCATTCCACTTCAAATCGTTCCGCACGCATACTCCCAGATATTTTACAGAAGTAACTGCTACCAGTGTTTGTTCCGCTATCATATAATCATACAATAAAGGATCCTTCTTTCTATGTATTCGCAATACATTACATTTGTCTATGTTAAGGGTCAGTTGCCACTCCCTGCACCAAGTGCCTATCCGCTGCAGATCTTCCTGCATTTCGCTACAATTTCCTAATGCCGCAACTTCTCTGTATACTACAGCATCATCCGCGAAAAGCCGCACGGAACTTCCGACACTATCTACTAGGTCATTTACATATATTATGAAAAACAATGGTCCCATAACACTCCCTTGTGGCACGCCAGAGGTTACTTTAACGTCTGTAGACGTCTCTACATTGAGAACAACATGCCGTGTTCTGTTTGCTAAAAACTCTTCAATCCAGCCACACAGCTGGTCTGATATTCCGATGAATGGCTAATGGTAATCTTGCGGAAGCTACCTGACGTCCGATAAACCAAATGCAACCATTGAACAATACGCCAAAGTCGGAACCGGCGGTCTGCACTGCGTCCCAAGAACTGTGCTTAGAGCGCCCAGAACTAGAAAGGAATCACTACCACCAGAGTAAAAGAATCACCAACCCGCCCCCAGGGCAAGTAACTGGGGCGTTAGCGGCCACCGGGCAAGAAAAAATACCACTGGTTGAACTCAGCAAACTGGAACAAGTTGAACGCAGTAAATTGTAACAAGAAGTCGAGGAAAGCTAATCAGATCCTCCTTGCCCAAGCACTCCACTCGTTGCTCTTCGCCTCAGCAACACTATGAGCAGCAACACGAACCCAAGTCATTGGAGAATCGCGAGATATCACAATGGTGGAGGTTTCTCTACTGGGATTCAAATGCACTCATCTTAAAGCTTGCTGGATTCGGTTTACAACGAGGCCGTGCACCCTCGTGACCACAGCCCTTCCATCCGGCAGTCCATGCTTGCCGCCAGCGGTCCCAGCGTGTTCTGGCACTGCGCGGACCTGACTCCTCCTGAGTCCCCAACCGAACTGGCCCACTCACACGACCCGGAAAAACAAAGACGTCGCCCCAAAGATAGGGCAACAGCTACTACATATCGATAAGCGCCGCTGCTGCCACTAGCGGACAGGCAACGCTTGCGAAACAGAGTGGCGCCAGTCAACACGAGAAGAAGACAAACAACTGCAACCACGCCAACTAAACGATACCGTCTGGCTTCCAACAGAGAGCGGGTACCTATAAAGATCACCAACGCGAGCCGCAGCACGGCTCAAGGAAGTCGGTTCAGATCAGTGTCCGACCGTGCTGATTAAGTTTTCCGTGATTTCCTTAAATCTCCCCAAGCAAATGCCGTGATGTTTCCTTTGAAAGGACTCGGCCGCTTTCGTTCCTCAATTTTGACACAATCCGAGCTTGTCCTCCATCTGTAAAGCCCTCGATGTCGACAGTATGTTATACTCTCATCTTCCTTCTATTGCGTTTCTTCTGAATGTCGTGTGCCGTAAACATCTTTCATGTTATGTGTTCATATTTGCACCGACAAGCACCTGAATGTCTCAAAGAACTTAAAATCTTTCTTCCATCTGCTAGAGTAGCTTTGTCTTTGGCTGGGATGTACGAATTCCTTTAACTCTGTCGCTAGTCACCCATTCGTATTGCTCGACGCGGTAATCTGTTAGAGAGGGCCACATGGTTCGCGGAAAAGGGAGTCTTTACTCTTCCACTTGCAAACGTGAACATACTCTGCTATCCTGATTTTTGCTGCGTGTACGTTGGTTGGTAGACTTGGTGGGAGGAGATCAAACTGCGCGGTACTCGGTCTCATCGGATTAGGGAAGGATGGGGAAGGAAGTCAGTCGCGCCCTTTCAAAGGAACCATTCCGACATTTGCCTGAAGCGATTTAGGGAAAACACGGAAAACATAAATCACTATGGCCGGGCGCGGGATTGAACAGTCGTTCTCCAGAATGCGAGCCCAGTGTGCTGCGCCATCTCGTTCGATGCCGCGTGGACGTTCCGAACGCTTTAGTATAGGCGCTTTGTCTTGTGATATTGAAATGGCCACATTGAAGCAACATCACTCTGGATTACTGTGGATTACTGTCTGATGGTTGATTGCTTGTGTCGTCTTAGCGTAAATACATTTTATGTGATTGCACAGATTTATTTATGTGAGATGATTTACAGCCACTTCTTCGTTCGAGTGCACAGCTTAGTTCCATGTTCTGTTCAGCCATCAACGACTGAGAGTTGTTTATCTCATTGCTTTTCCAATCAGGGAATAATGTTATTGGTGTTAAAATGAATGTACAGCACTATTTCTCTGTTTTTAGTTCTTTTGCAAATGTAGTTTCATGCCAAGTCGCGTGGTCCGTTGAAGAGCATTTGCATTTGTTTTTCATGATATTTTCAAGTCATTGTCTGCACAAAATCGTCTGCATCAGATGACGTGGAATTCTTGCGCAGTTATTTTTGCTCCTCTGATCTTTATTCAAACACTCTCGTGTGTTCATTTAAGAATTTAATGAAATAGCTACGATCATTCGAAGCAAAATAGTCCAGTAAACATGAACTCTATAATACATACACTACTGGCCGTTAAAATTGCAACACCAAGAAGAAATGCAGATGAGAAACGGGTATTCATTGGACAAATATATTTTACTAGAACTGACATGTGATTACATTTTCACGCAATTTTGGTGCATAGATCCTGAGAAATCAGTACCCAGAACAACCACCTCTGGCCTTAATAACGGCCTTGATACGGCTGGGCATTGTGTCAAACAGAGCTTGGATGGCATGTACAGGTGCAGCTGCCCATGCAGCTTCAACACGTTACCACAGTTCATCAAGAGTTGTGACTGGCGTATTGTGACGAGCCTGTTGCTCGGCTACCATTGACCAGAAGTTTTCAGTTGGTGAGAGAATTGGAGAATGTGCTCGCCAGGACAGCAGTCGAACAGTTTCTGTATCCTGAAACGCCCGTACAGAACCTGCAACATGCGGTCGTGTATTATCCTGCTGAAATGTAGGGTTTCGCAGGGAGCGAATGAAGTGTAGAGCCACGGGTCGTAACACAGCTAAAATGTAACGTCCACTGATCAAAATGCCGTCAATGGGAACAAGAGGTGACCGAGAAGTGTAACCAATGGCACCCCATACCATCACGCCGCGTGATACGCCAGTGTGGCGATGACGAATACACGCTTCCAATGTGCGTTCACCACGATGTCGCCAAACACGGATGCGACCATTATGATGCTGTAAACAGAACCTGGATTCATCCGAAAAAAATGACTTTTTCCCAGGTTCGTCGTTGAGTCTGTGATGCAGCGTCAAGGGTAACCGCAGCCATGGTCTCCGAGCTATTAGTCCATGCTGCTGCAAGCGTCGTCGAACTGTTCGTGCAGATGGTTGTTGTCTTGCAAACGTCCCCATTTGTTGACTCAGGGATAGAGACGTGGCTACACGATCCGTTACAGCCAAGCGGATAAGATGCCTGTCATCTCGACTGCTAGTGATACGAGGCCGTTGGGATCCGGCACGGCGTTCCTTATTACCCTCCTGAACCCACCGATTCTATATTTAGCTAACAGTCATTGGATCTCGACCAACGCTAGCAGCGATGTCGCGATACGCTAAACCGCGATCGGCTACAATCCGACCTTTATCAAAGTCGGAAAAGTGATGGTACTCATTTCTCCTCCTTAAACGAGGCATTACAACAACGTTTCACCAGGCAAAGCCGGTCAACTACTATTTGTGTATGAGAAATCGGTTGGAAACTTTCTTCATGTCAGCACGTTGTAGGTGTCGCCACCGGCGTCAACCTTGTGTGAATGCTCTGAAAAGCTAATCATTTGCATATCACAGCATCTTCTTCCTGTCTGTTTAATTTCGCGTCTGTAGCACGTCATCTTCGTTATGTAGCAATTTTAATGGTCAGTAGTGTAGATAAGAGCTTTGAGCACTTGTTTATCTTTGGTAATGTGAAACTCATCTTCTGAACAGGTGCTCATAGCTCTTAAGGTACGCATTTTAGAGCCCTTGTTTACTACACTTTTCGATCTGATTGATCGTTTCTATACATCAATACCTCCCACTACAGAAACGAGTAGAAAAAATTGGTCTCAAAATTTCCTTCAAGAAGACAACACAACGAAAAACATAAAAAAACAACAAAACACCTTAAAATGAGAGAATAAAAAGAATGAATTCCTAAATAATTAAAATATCTCGGAGCTGGAATGCTTTAGAGGAAAATGCTATGGATGTTAGGAGAAATATAGTTGAACTGGCCTTCCAAATCACCAAAAATACGTATAGCAAAACGTCCATCTCATGGAAGGCAATAATGAGGCACTATAACACAGTAATCAAACCAGAAGCCCTGTCCGCAGCCGAAATATTGTCCAGCACAAGCTGTGGCCGCCTTGGAAGAATGGAGATCAAAGAAAGGAAGATATTAAGAAAAATCCTAGGCTCCAAATTCCGTAACAATAAACTAATCCATATCAGACAAGAAACACTTTGCCAAGCAACCGAAAAAGTCTCAGATGCAAATAGGAGAGAAGAATTCAATTTTGTGAAAATATCCTCAGATTGGATCGAAATAGACTCTTCAAATTTTTTGACCACTTCCGTAAAAAAATTAAAAACTAAAGGAAATATAAGGAAATGGATAAGGACAAGAAGAGAGATACGCGAAAGCGACCAGCATTGTGATAAAATTGTGTTGGCTCTTAGTCTAATACGTGGTACTGAAATTTCAGTTCCTGAATATTACGTTTCAGTTATACTAATAAGTACGATAAAAATAATAACAGGTAAAAACTTTGCACAGGGTCAAGTCCCTCTGTTGAACAGTGTTTCCTCGCATTATTTATTCAGTTTTATGCAATCACGACGCAGGGAATGTTTGCGCAGTACGTCACGAAGGTTGTTAAATAGGATCACAGCCACTGATTTTGTATTCTTCGGCTTATGGTGTTTACTTACAAGTAGTTGTAAGGGAGTAACTTTTCTGACAGTTGTGTGTAGATCTGTTACTGAAATCTGCAGCGTGCTTCCTTCAGTAAAATGTTTAAAAAAGTTAGGAAGTGTTTTTCTTGCCTACGTCATAAGGGCAAATTGAAAACTAGCTTAATAATAACGATTGAAGACGTCTCTTCAACCAGGAAACAAGTGCTTCGAAGAGGAAAATTGATGGTGACATGTCACATGATGAGTGTGGACAAAAATGGCTCCGAGCACTATGGGACTTAACATCTGTGGTCATCAGTCCCCTAGAACTCAGAACGACTTAAACCTAACTAACCTAAGGACATCACACACAACCATGCCCGAGGCAGGATTCGAACCTTCGACCGTAGCAGCAGTGCATTTCCGAACTGAAGCGCCTAGAACCACTCGGCCACAGAAGCCGGCAGTATGGATGTCCGCAACGATCTGAATGCTGTATTTCCTGGTCGCTGGATTGGAAGAGGAGGTTGAATTCCATGGCCTGAAAAGTCACCTGAGCTGAATTCCCTTGATTATTTCCGATGGGGGTATCTAAAGTCACTTGTGTATGAGATCCCAGTGGATAGGAGATGAATTAGCTGCCAGAATTGTAGCTGTCTGTGACGTGATTCGAAACGCATCTGAGATACGGTATTTGTCAGGATGCCTCAGGACCTTGTTCGCCGATGTCACACTTGCATTGAGGTTGATGGTCGTCAGTTCCAGCACATTTTGTAAGATACAGTACAAATGGTGCGTTAATTGCGTCAGTGATGTATTTGCAGTTAACTGAAACTAATTAACGTAAAAAAAGTACACAGTAATGTGATTTTTATTCCTTTCATCTTCTTAAGCTGGCCTCTCCTACCCCAGGTTCCCTACCTCAAATTGTTCAGTGGAGCAACCCGTTAAACTTTTGCACACTCTTCGGAAACACCCTACATAGTATGAGATTTCCAGATAAGGACAGACCCTTTTGTGGAATGATGAACATGACACAACCCAACGCAAGGTTCACCAATGGAGATAAAGAACTTATAATTGCTCTTCAAGAGGAAGTGGAGAAAATTTAAAATATTCTTCACAAGAAGCTGTGAAGATAAATAGCGACGTAAAGGCAGAAGCATATAACACAAGACGTGGATTTGTATGTCCCATATGACGGAACATGGATGAAGCGTGGCCTTACATCGCTGTATGTAGCGTCTTTCATCATTAGTATTGATACTGGAAAAATTATGAACATTCAGGTAATGAGTAAATATTGTAGTAGCTGTACGCTCAGAAGGAAATCTGATAAGGCATTAATTGGCAAGTTGAACACAAGAAAATGTGCAGTTGAAATTATTTTAGATCTGGTGGTGGAATCGAACTTTTAGGAATGTAGCTTACGTTTCATCGAAGTATGGAAAAATATGGTGTTAGATATACACAATTCCTAGGTGATGATGTCACCAGTGCATTCAGAACTGTTCTGGAAAATAAAGGGAGGAAAACTTTCAAAATTAAAACCTGAACTAAAAGTTAAACTTGAAAATGAAAAACCTGTAGGTGGTGCTAGCAGGCTCATGAACAAAGAAATCCATTCTGTACATGTGTACTATGGCAGGTCCATAATAAACATAGGCAAAAATGTGAATAAAATGCAGAGAGCTGTGTGGTCTATTTATTTTCAAAAACTATTTACTGATGTCAAACCTGTGCATCCCATGGTGAAAAGTCGAGAAAACTGGGCATGATGATACCAACTATTCACATAAACACAATTTGATTGAGGCTGTATTAAATAAAACAAAACAAAAATTTAGATATTTAGCAGACCTAGAACTTCTACAAAAATGTACACATCGAAAAACATAAAATTTTAACAAAAATTACAACTGTCTAATATGGAAACGATGCCCTAAGACAATATTTGTTTCCACAACAGTTGTCGAAACTGCAGCATATGATGCTTGTTTAGTTTTTAACTGTGGTAATCTTGTCAGACTACAAAGTCTACAGAAGATAGGATTCCATCCAGTAGCTTTCACAATGTTGACATTGAAGGAAATCGATAAGAGAAGAATTAGTGTAGCTGACATTACCACTACTCAGTTCGAAACTGAGGTTAACCCAAGAAGACAAGCAAAGGAAGGTCTGCTTGAAGATGAAGAGTAGTAAGTGTGGTTGCACTGGGTCACCCTGATAAAGTAAGGCCTAACATAAATACTGTCAAATCTTTGATTCAGGTTTCTAGTAATTTAGATTCTGGAAACTTTATGTATGTTTTCATCACATACCACTGACGTGACAGTACTTAAATTTGGCAAGCAGCTAGTCAGTACTACAGTGAAACATTCTATGGAAGGAATTTTCATTTAATACAGCGTATGGTATTTATATAAGATAAACGACCTAAAATTTGGTGCATTTTCTTCCACAGACATTTGGAGAGCTGTAAAAATCCAGTGAAAGAAAGCATCAAAATTCTGTTCCATAGATATTTCTTTTAATCGTATATCAAACGCTGTACAAAAATGTATTACCTTCGTTATGACAGATTTTTCAGAAAAGCAACATTTTTCTCCCTTTGTTGAAAAAATTTCAGTTGTTTATAATTAAAAACGTATTACGTCAAAAAGTACGAAAACTTATTTGTGTATGCATATAAAGTTTCTTAACAACTGTGCCAAATTCATTAACATCATCCTAAAAACTTTGAACAATAAAAGGTTTTCTTCGAAGTATTGCTGCTCCGCATACGTCCCCACTTGAAACGGCTCCAAATCAAAGAAAATATGGTCACAGGGGGATAAGACTGCAAAGAAAAAAGGGAAAAAATGAAATAGAGGTTCTAAGTCAAAATTAAAATCAAACGAACGACCCAAATCTCTGAAGAAGAAAGGAAAGCAAGTTTAGAAAGGATGAAACAATATGGGGCCTATAAAAACGAACAGAACATTAAATAGTGTTTGATCTAACGTACCGCGAAGTCGGGTCACAGGAAAGAAGAAGAATGATGTAATTAGCTGCTGAAGATCTGATGGTACTGTCATTTCTTTCAAGTTTCGTGAAAGCTCGTCATGTATAGCGAAATTTTCCATTCGCACAACAAATAAAACGTACAATAAGACTGTTCTCTAGCTACGCTATACACAGTCTGAGCTCAGGTTCTTGTCGTCTCCAGAAACTTGTCGATAGTTCTGGCGTGCAGGTAAGGTGGCGCTGCGGAGTAGAGCGGGGTGCAAATCGACGTCCGCCCATCCAGATTTAGGTTCCCAGTGAATTTTACAAAATGCCTTCAAACGAATGACGGAAGGGAGGATGATTATGATTTAACGTACCACTGATGACGGGGTCGATAGCAGTGGAGCAGAAACTCGGTCTAAGCAAAGACGGAGAAGGAAATCGATTGTGTCCATTTAAGAGGGACCTTCCTAGCATACCAGTACCGAGATATTTTCATCTACAAGGTCGTCACTCATTCCTTTTCTCGATGTTCTCCAGTAACTGCACCGCCCTTCTCTAATACTAGAAAGAACGTCAAGGAAACATGGGCTCTAAAATGCTTATCTTAACAACTATGAATACTTGTTCAGTAGAAGAGATGCGCTTCACATCACCGCAGGTGAACAAGTGCTCATAGCTCTTAAGACATGCATTTCAGGCCACGAGTTTATTAAACATTTTTTCTTGTTTTGCTTAATATTTCCTCTTTCCAGAATATGGAAGGCAAAGACTTTGCAATGTAAGAGATCTGTTTTATAGTATCGAAGATGAACAAGTACTCATACCTCTTAAGGTATCCATTTTAGAGCACATGCTCATGTATAATAAACTTCTTATTTATGTATAAGAAATCTGGTCTACGTTGTGTCTTTTCTTGTGACATGATGACGTAAGGACCAAAGCTTGGATGACAGATGTGGGTAGGTCACCCCTTTCCGCTTCTATTCTATGAAGATTGCATTTACCATAATGGTTAGCCAGTGGTGGCACGCCGAGAAGATGTTTTTAGTGGGTGAGTGACTTGAAGAACGTCCTGACCAACAAGTGAACACGAAATACCCCAAAGTAGGTCAAAACAACATAGATTATAGGCGGTTTTGCATTATCTTGTTGAAAGATAATGACTTGGAAATTTCGACAACAGGGTACAGCCACCGATCTTAACAGAAATGTAGCGCTTGCTGCCCAAAGTACTAGCTATGCGAAGCAGTGTGAACATGTCGAGTATCAACTGGTATCTCACACTATCACACCAACAGCTTGGTCCATATGGCGAGGACTAATTCAATGTGACAATTGTCCTCCTTGGATACGTTATAACTACTGCTGTACACAGAAGCGGGACTGGTCAGAAAACGTGACGTAGCGCCACTCGAGTTGTCGATGAGCGCACCAGTTTTGGCACACATTTTTATAGTACTGCGACGAGAGAAGCTACAAAAATGATCGCCGTGCTACCAGCTAATCGTTATAGAGAATGATGGCACAGTTCAAATATTCGTTTTAACGATTCAACGTAAGTTTAACATGGTTTTAATGAGTAGTACCAGAAGTTGCGTGAAAACGAAACTCCAGGGCGACATTCGCTATACATAGAGATAAAATATGTGCAGAATATGTTCAGTATAGATGACAAGTGAAATTTATGGTAAAAAGCTTCTCCTAACTGCCTGGATCTATTCGAGACAAACTTGGTACATCCGTTACTAATTATCTGGAAACAAATACTGACTTGGAAGGGGGGGGGGGGGGGGAGATTTAATAACGCCCAGTCTCCTATTGGAGCTGGGGCAATAGACAGAGAAGGGTGGAAGAGGAGAAGATGGTGAGACAGAACAGAAAGGGGGAAGTGGGACATAGACACAAATAGAGATAAGTTGGATATGGACAGAGAGAGGGGGAGCAGGGGATGGACAGAGAATGGGGGGAGGAGGAGATGGGCAGAGAGTGGGGGAGGAGGAGAGCGACAGAGAGAGGGACGGGAGGCAATGGACAGAGGGTGGGGGGAGGAGATGGACTGAGAGAGAGGCAGTAGGAACTGGACAGGGGGTCGGCAGAGGAGGAGATGGACAGACAGTGGAGGAGGAGGGACAGACAGAGAGGCAGGAGGAACTGGACAGAAGATGGCGGAGAGGAGGAGATGAACAGAGAGAGGGGCAGGAGGGTGGGAGAGAAGGAGATGGAGAGAACTCAGGGGAGGAGGAGATGGACAGAGAGTGGGGGAGGAAGAGATCAGAAATAAGGGCATCAGAAACTGGACAGAATGTGTGGGGAGCAGGAGATGGACAGAGAGAGTGGCAAAAGGAACTGGACAGAAGTTGAGGGGAGGAGGAGATGGACACAGAGAGGAGCAGGAAGAACTGGACAGAGGGTGAGGGGGGTGGAGGATGAGATGGGCAGAGAAGGGCAAGAGGAACTGGACAGTGGGTGGGTGGAGGAGGAGATGGTCAGAGAGTGAGGGGCAGAAGGAAATGGCTGGAGGGTGGACAGGGGGGGGGGGGGGGTAGGATGAGGTAGGATGAGATGAACAGAGAAAGGGGACGGAGGAACTGGACTAAGGGTGGGGTGAGAAGGAATGGCCGGAGAGAGCAGCAGGAGGAAATGGACAGAGAATGAGGGAGAAGGAGACACAGAGAGCTCAGGGAAGGAAGGGCTAGACCAAGAGTGGGGGAGGAAGAAATCGACGGAGAGAAGGGCAGGAGGGACTGCACAGAGTGTGGGGGAAGTATGAGATGAACAGAGAGAGTGGCAGGAGGAAATGGACAGAGGGTGGGAGGGGGAGTAGGAGATGGACAGAGATACGGGTAGGAGGAATTGGATGTGGGATGGGAGGATAAGGAGATGGAGAGAGAGAGGGGCAGCAGGAACTGGACAGAGGTTGGGGGGCAGAAGAGATAGAGAGACAGAGCAGAAGGATGAACCAGTTTGAGAGTGGAGGGGGAGGAGGAGGTCGACAGAGTGAGGTGCAGGAGGAGATTTATAGTGTGTTAGTGCTGGTGATGATAGTGAGAAGGAAGAGGAGGAGATGGATAGGGACAGTGGGGAGTGAGAGATGGACAGAGACAGGGGTAGGTGGGAATAGACAGATAAGGGAAGAAGGGCATGGATGGGTGGAGGGGACAGAAAGAAAGAGAGGGAAGGTAGAGGATGGAGAGAGATCGGAGGAGTACTAACAAAAGACTGTAATAGATACATATCCGTACAACACTGAGCTTGGATTTTTATGAAACAAACGAAAGTGAGATTATTTGCACATTAGACTGCTGATACGATTGATCTAGCTGAATAAAAATAATTTCTGTATTGGGAGTAATGTCAGCTTATTTTCGAAGTAGAGAGATGCAATCTTGACGCACTATAAATGCTGCTGATATCCTTCATGGCATTGAGTAGGGCCCTCCAGAACTCATGCATACCATATACGCATATCTGTTGTGGGAACCGATGAACACGATGAAAAATATCGTGGAGTGATAAACCCCCTTGTACATATGTCACGATTCCGTTGCTATCGAATTCTGACACGAGCTGGTTGATGTTTCACCTCATCTAAATACGATTTCTGAATGAGAAACCTGCTGCTTAATCTTTCCTCATGAACAGAAGGTAGTCAGCTTCAGTCCTATCTACTCTGTGCAGTTGCACTGAAATGCCAATCATTTGCATATTCCAGCATATTGTACATTTCCTGCCCAATTGCTGCTTGTTACCTGTTGCCTTCCAGCAGTGTGTACAATGATGGTTCAATGAGCGTGGAGGTGAAATTACGCTAGTTTTTTAGTTTCCTCAATTTGTACACTGTGCAGTCACATTAGTGTGAAAAACCAATATTTTTCAGCGCGGACCGCTTCGGGACGTACAAGAAGAGAATCAATGAGATTCTGGAGGGCACAGTCAGGGATGCGGAAGTAGGCCGACTCCAGCGCCGTTAGATGGCGAGAACAGCCCGATCGAGGTGATACCACAGATTCTCGAATGGGTTTTAATTAGGAGAGTTTCGTGACCGGGGGAGTACAGTGAACTCATCCTACTGCTCCTCGAACCACGCACGAGCACTGCGAACTGTGTGACACGCTGCACTTACTGGTAGATGCTATCGTACTGCGGAAACACAAACTGCATGTATGGATGGACATGATCCTCAACAATAGATAAGTACTAGTGATGTTCCATTGTGACTTTCAGAAAGACGCAGAAAAACGAAGTCACTCAGTGAATGCCACTGAAAACATTCCCCAGACCGTAACACTCCCTGCTGGTTGCTTCCAAATGTTTCACGCCGTGTACGCCAACGGGTATATGTTCAATGAAGCATAAAATGTGATTCATATGAAGAGGCCACCTGTTACACTCAGTGAACGTCCAGTTACTGTACTGGCGTGCAATCTCCATCCATCATCGTCGATGAACAAGTCAGCATGGATGCACGAATCAGGTGCCTACTGCGGAGGCCCATACGCACTAACGTTCACTGACGGTCGTTGAGGAGATACTGTTGGTAGCGCCTTGGTGCACCTCGGCTGACAGTTGCAAGTCCGTTCGCCAATATGGGTGTCCGCAACCGCCGTTCAGCCCCGTCGTCTATGGCCCGTGGAGCACTGCCGTTGCCTCGGCGTCGGTTTTGGACAGTGCCATTTTGTTGTGCACGGCGAGACGTGAAAAGTTTACAAACGTTTGCCGTATTGGAAATAGTTCCACCCTTGGCCTGAAAGCCAATGATGATGCCCTTTTCGATGTCAGATAAATTCCTCCTTTTCTGCAGTGCGACAACGACTGACTTTTGTGCGCGGCCTCCCGACAGACCTTATGTAGTCTCCACTGCTAGTTGTACCACCTACCGTCTGAGAGTGGTTATTGCACGTCGACGTCCAACATTGGCGTAGATATTAACGATACACTGTGGTGTCTATTAGAATAAGAGTTAAGGGTTCCAGTGTCTCTGAAGGAAAAGAAATAGGTTGAGAGTGGGGAGAGGGTGGAGGGGCTATGGTAGAAAATGCCGTTAACTATAATCCGAATTTTATATACGTCGACTCTTAGCCCGATACTAGCAGTTCTGCATCAGAAAATTATCGTTCTTGTTAGGTCATCATATTTTGTCGAATTCCTGTACCTTAATAGGGAACAAAATGCGAAAAATTGATCTAGAAACGTCAGCAGTGTACCTCCAAACTTGTGCTGTCTAGAATATCTTTTGTTGAAGCTTTGTAATTCAATAAAATCGTCAAGCAGTTCTCCGAAAAACAGAAGATATAAATTCTTAAAACGGTTATTCGCTAGCATTACCAGCCTGGAACTGTAGCCGCACATATCACAGATTCTCTCGCGAAAGTGCAATGACACAATATATATATATATATATATATATATATATATATATATATATATATATATATAGAGAGAGAGAGAGAGAGAGAGAGAGAGAGAGAGAGAGAGGGAGAGAGAGGAGAACGGCTGAAGTTGTATACATACTTGTCAGAGACTTATTCAAATAGCAGAATACCACAGGTGCAGTAACCTCTCTCCCGTCGCGTGGCTCATCTCGTTAAGGGAATCATCAACGTCCAGAGGACGTAAAGTTACTAATGAGTTCTCAGGAGCGTAGATTTCCCGGAACACGGAACACATCGTTCGCTCCTTACACGTTCCCACGTTATTCCCCGCCGAATAACGTACGTGTTGAGACCTCTCTGTGCTCTCTCATACGTTTTCTTCCGCCGGTCACGGACTGCTCGTGTGTCCTTCTGCAATTCTAAAAATCTACAGAAATATCTGGCCTTGTCGGTGAACAATAACATGAGCGAGAGTTTCAATCAACCTGTGAGGTTAGAGAGATATTTAAGTTTCGCGGTGACGTAACCTGAAGTCTCGTCGTGTGTAGAATCAATCAATTTTAAAGCAGCAAAGCGGTGGAAAAATACTTAAACTCTTCGGTGGTAAATAACATACAACCATTTGTTGTTATTTTGCCCTCAGCATGCTTTGATTAAGAAACGTATAAATTCTGCTATAACGTCAGTGTAGGGAAGTAACATCAAATTCACAAAATAGTATTATTTTGAAGTCTAGTACACTCTAACACAGAAAGACAACACGCCACCAAGGAATTATCAGAATGGGACGGAAATGGGTACACATCATGTAGATGTACAAACAAACAAAGCCGGCCGCGGTGGTGTAGCGGTTCTAGGCGCTTAGTCCGGAGCCGCACGACTGCTACAGTCGCAGGTTCGAATCCTGCCTCGGGCATGGATGTGTGTGATGTCCTTAGGTTAGTTAGGTTTAAGTAGTTCTAAGTTCTAGGGGACTGATGACCATAGATGTTAAGTCCCATAGTGCTCAGAGCCAAACAAACAAATGATCAGAGTTTCAGAAAAATTGGATGATTTATTCGAGAGAAAGAGCTTCACATATTGAGCAAGATAATAATGCACTGATCCAATTCTGACCCTTATGCAAGGAGTTATTCGGCTTGGCATTGATCTACAGAGTTACTGAAAATCCTTATAAGGGATATCGAGCCAAATTCTGTCAAATTGGCGCGTTAGATCGTCAAAATCCCGAGGTGGTTGGAGGCCCCTGCTCATAATGCTCCAAACGTTCTCAATTAGGGAGAGATCCGGCGACCTTGCCAGTGAAGGTAGGGTTTGACAAGCATGAAGATAAGCGGTAGAAATTCCCGTAATTTGTGCGCAGGCATTATCTTGCTGATGTCAGCCTCCGTAGCGTAGCGGTAGCGTTACTGCCCACCACGCAAGAGGGCCCGGGTTCGATTCCCGGCAGGGGACAGGGTGTTGTGTGTCCTTCATCACCGTTTTCATTATCATTGACACGCAGGTCGCCGAAGTGGTGTTAACTAAAAAGACTTGCAACACGGCGGCCGAACCCCGGAGGGGATATCCCGGCCAATAAATGCCGATCTTGCTGATATGTAAGCCCTGGATGGTTTGCTATTAAGAGCAAAAAAAAAAATACTGGGCGTAGAATATCGTCAACAAATCGCTGTGGTATAAGGGTGCCACGGCTGACAACCAAAGGGGTCCTGCTATAAAATGTAATGGCATGCCATACTATCACTTCTGGTTGTCGGCGGGCATGGCGCGCGTCATTCAGTTTGGTATCCCACCACCGTTTGGTGCCTCTTCAGACACGTCCTCGGCCTTTAATCTCATTGACCGGAAAAGAATTGTCTTCAGTTATGAGTCCTGCTTCTAAATGAGCTCCGATAGCAGTGAAGACGTGTCTTAATGCGTTCCACACAGCAGCGCGATGCCAACTTGGCTGTGCCCACAATACCGGGCCAACAACCGGGAGGGATCGTCTGGACAGCTATTTATTTTCATAGCAGGACGCATTTGATTGTCATCTGCGGCATCCTAACAGCACAGCGGTACGTCGACGATATACCACGCCCCATTCTGTTGCCGTTTACTGCAAGCCACCGTGAGATTAAATTTCAGCAAGATAATGCCCGTCCCCACACGGCAAGAGATTCTACTGCTTGTCTTCGGGCCTGCCAAGCTCTACCTTGACCAGCAAGGTTAGCGGATACCTACCCAATCAAGAATGTTTGGAGCCCTATGGACAGGAACCTCCAACCACTTAAGGATTTTGATGTACTAACGCGCCAGTTGGACAGAATTTGGGACGATATCCCTTAGTAGGAGATCCAACTAATTTATCAATCAGTACTAAGCCGAGTCACTGCTCGCAGATGGGGCAGAGGTGGGCCAGCGCATTATTGACTTCCTCAACCTATGAAGCTTTGTCTTGAATAAATCATCCAATTTTTCTGAAATTGTGGTCATTTGTTTGTCTGTACATGTACATGACATTTACCGATTTCCGTCCCATTCGAATAAATGGATAACTTTATCGTTGTGCATAGTTTTCTTTTTGTCTTAGAGTGTAGCTACGCAGCTTTCTAACTTTCATATTCCTTGACAAAAATACAAGGTGATTCACGAAGATATGCAAATGTTTTGATATGTTATTCTACAAGTAAAACTAAAGAAAAAAGTTCATATAAACATAGGTCCGCAAATGTTTAGTTACGAAGTTTTGGTTAGTAAAAGATTTTGCCTGAAATTTAGCAACTTCGCTAATATGAAGCCAACGCAAAACTGTTCAAGGTTAAGGTCAAGCCCGATTTCCATTTTTTGTTGTTACTGGTCTGGCGAATCTAATAAAGCATGTCCCAGACGTTTATCTGCAGTGCAGTGCAGTAGACCATCCAGAGAAGCAATGATTATTATACAAGTAAATTTGTTTACTTTCCATTAAGACTGTAGAAACGTTTATGTCATTATTGGCAGTCGTTAGTGAGTTGTCTCAGTCGTTTCCTAACCTTCAAACGAGGTAGTTTTCCGTATAGTTCAGTGAAAGAACATAATAACAACAGTGTATTTAAGTGAAACCACAGAGTAACTGTTTTAGTTCCCAGATTATTTATGAAATAGGGATGCCTTTTAAATTTACGGCAGAGGAATATGCGGATATGGTGTTTGTTTATCGCAAATTTGATTGTAATGCTCCGGCTGCAGTTAACGAATACCGCGTACGTTACGCAACTCGGAGGATTCTGAATGCACTACTACTGCAGATATATATCTGGGACATGTTTTATTAGACCCACCAGATCAATAACAACAAAGTAAATGGACATCTTGCTTCACTTTAACCTCGTGCAGTTTTGCGATGGCTTCATTTTAGCGAAGTTACTAAATTTCAGGCAAGATCTTTTATTAGCCGTAAATCCGTAACTAATCATTTCCATATGTTTATATGAGCTTTATTTTAAATTTTACTTGTAGAATAACATATTAAAATATTTGCATATCTTCGTGAATCATCCTGTGTTATGTAGTATTATGTAAACTCTTCAGTTTCTACCAAAGTAACCACTCCCAATAACCCACCAAGTACAGTTTTTTTTTTTTTTTTACAGTTCAAGTCTAATTGACACTCGAAAGTTACTGATAAAGCTCATTGGATTAAATATTAATCATCCACTAGAGCGCTCTGTAGGTGGCGTGTAACTGGTACCAGGTGGTAGTAATATAAAGGCCGACGCAAGTCATGGCGGTGAAGCTTTGTGTGTGTGCCGTTGCTTGGACGGAATGAGCGCAGTTAGATGGGTCGACGCGCACACCTGACAGATTGACAAAAAGTAGCTATCGTGTTCGAACGTTCTCAGTAGCACATTGAGAATGAAGTGGCCAGATATGTTGGTGTATCAACGAGAGCTGTTGAACATGCGAACAAGTTATAGAGTACCAGTCGTTGTCATGTAACGTCATATACGAACAGTGTTCATAGAAAGATCGTAACTGGCATGTAGTGGAGACGAGTGTCACGTCACAACCGATTTCAGACCCTACAGAGATTGCCGCTGTCAGCGAATGTTGATCTATCTCAAACAGTTTCCAAGCGAAAACGGCGAAGAGAACTGCATGCATTGGATATTTGCACTCTGGTACCTCGCAGGAAGCCGTTCCTCATGTCCATATACCATGCTGCACGTCTTCACTGGGCGAAACGCGATGGTAAGCATAGGTGGGCTAGAGGGTGAAGCGGCAACTGTCGTTGTAGGAAAGATGGACAGAAGAAGAACTGATTAGCGAAGAAGGTAACGCAATAAACATAAGGTTTACTCAACTTGTATTTCTCCAAGCGTACGGAGATTCATTACAATTAATGCAAGAAGAAATAGAGTCCAGCTTTCAATGTTAACAATGAAGAGGCTCTCTGTACTGAAGCACCAACGATGGAGTCATAGCCGTGATTAGGTGGCGACTGTGTAGCATCAAAAAGTGAAGAGGCTTGAAGTCTGAGTGGCTGCTGCTGGCCGTTCTACACTCATGCTTATAAATTAAGGATAATTGCAGAATGTGGTGCGACACAACGTGGCACTATACAAAACTGGCCCTAATAGCATAGGCACACAGGGAACACACACGACGCAGATCTGTAAGTCCACGGTATTGGTGATAAGATGGGAAAACCGTCCCGAAACACATGTGCTACAAAACGCCACTGTTTCGTGTGCAGGTACCCCAACATCACTATAGGATATGACCACCATGCACACGTACACAGGCCGTACAGCGAGTTGGCATATTCTAGATCAGGTGGTCAAGCAGCTGCTGGGGTATAGCCCCTCCCATTCTTGCACCAGTGCCTGTCGGACCTCCTGAAGTGTACTAAGGATGTGAAGACGTGCAGCGATTCGTCGACAGAGAGCATCCCAGACGTGATCGACGGGGTTTAGGTCTGGAGAACAGGCAGGCCTCTCCATTCGCCTGATGTCTTCTGTTTCAAGGTACTCCTCCACGATGGCAGCTCGGTGGGGCCGTGCGTTATCATCCATCAGGGGGAAGGTGGGACCCACTGCACCCCTGAAAAGGCCGACATACTGGTGCAGAATGATGTCCCGATACACCTGACCTGTTACAGTACCTCTGCCAAAGACATGCAGCGGTGTGCGTGCACCAGTCATAATCCCACCCTACACCATCAAACCACGACATTAAGGCGTTCGTATCTGGTTGCTGGTTCACGCCAGATGAAAACGCGGTGAGAATCAGACTATATCTGGACTCGTCCGTGAACATAACCTGGGACCACTGTTCCAATGACCATGTACTGTTTTCTTGACACCAGGCTTTTAGAGCTCTCCTGTTACCAGGGGTCAGTGGAATGCACCTTGTATGTCTCTGGGTGAGTAAACCATGTCTGTTCAGTAGTCTGTAGACTGTGTGTCTGGAGACAACTTTTCCAATGGCTGCGGTAAGGTCCCGAGCAAGGCTACCTGCAATACTCTGTGGCCGTCTGCGGGCACTGATAGTGATATATCGATCTTCTTGTGGTGTTGTACACTGTGGACGTCCCGTGCTGTAGCGCCTGGACACCTTTCCTGTCTGCTGGAATCGTTGCCATAGTCTTGAGATCACCCTTTGTGGCACACAGAGGGCCTGTGCTGCGACCTGCTGTGTTTCACCAGTCTCCAGTCTCCCTAGTATTCTACCCCTCATAACGTCTTCAATATGTCTTCTTTGAGGCATTTTCAACACACAGTCACCATTAGCACGTCTGAAAACGTCAGCACACTTACTGGCTGGACCGTACTCTGATATACACCAACACACCTCTGCGTATGTGGACTGCTGCTAACGCCACCGTGCGACGACCGCAGGTGAAATGCACCGCATGGTCATACCCCGAGGTGATTTAAGCCCGCAAACCAGCCACCAGAGCGTTGTTTCACCATGTAATCAGCATTATCCTTAATTTATGAGTATGTCTGCATATCACGGCGCCAGAGGGCACTCATAGTCCAGAGCCGCTGGAGGTGTGGCCCAGCAAAGGCGCCCCATTGGGTCCCCCCGATCTCGCACGACCACTGTCATAGTCTGACGGAAACTTGCAGTTCCGTTGACAACTGTGACGTCCATCGGGTGGTACCAATATGTGATACCACAGAAACCGTACAGTAGCTGACTGGATGCATAGCAGGGTCTACGAGTCGCCATTTCATCTGTTTCGAAATGAGGCACCAACAGTCCAATAATGTGTTAATTCATAGAGTGTGGTGGATGTACGAGAGACGTTCTTAAATGAAGATTCATCTACATCTACATCTACATTTATACTCCGCAAGCCACCCAACGGTGTGTGGCAGAGGGCACTTTACGTGCCACTGTCATTACTTCCCTTTCCTGTTCCAGTCGCGTATGGTTCGCGGGAAGAACGACTGCCGCAAAGCCTCCATGAGCGCTCGAATCTCTCTAATTTTACATTCGTGATCTCCTCGGGAGGTATAAGTAGGGGGAAGCAATACATTCGATACCTCATCCACAAACGCACCCTCTCGAAACCTGGACAGCAAGCTACACCGCGATGCAGAGCGCCTCTCTTGCAGAGTCTGCCACTTGAGTTTGCTAAACATCTGCGTAACGCTATCGCGCTTACCAAATAACCCTGTGACGAAACGCGCCGCTCTTCTTTGGATCTTCTCTATCTCCTCTGTCAATCCGACCTGGTACGGATCCCACACTGATGAGCAACACTCAAGTATAGGTCGAACGAGTGTTTTGTAAGCCACCTCCTTTGGTGATGGACTACATTTTCTAAGGACTCTCCCAATGAATCTCAACCTGGCACCCGCCTTACCAACAGTTAATTTTATATGATCATTACACTTCAAATCGTTCCGTACGCATACTCCCCAGATATTTTACAGAAGTAACTGCTACCAGTGTTTGTTCCGCTATCATATAATCATACAATAAAGGATCCTTCTTTCTATGTATTCGCAATACATTACATTTGTCTATGTTACGGGTCAGTTGCCACTCCCTGCACCAAGTGCCTATCCGCTGCAGATCGTCCTGCATTTCGCTACAATTTTCTAATGCTGCAACTTCTCTGTGTACTACAGCATCATCCGCGAAAAGCCGCATGGAACATCCGACACTATCTACTAGGTCATTTATATATATTGTGAAAAGCAATGGTCCCATAACACTCCCCTGTGGCACGCCAGAGGTTACTTTAACGTCTGTAGACGTCTCTCCATGGAGAAGAACATGCTGTGTTCTGTTTGCTAAAAACTCTTCAATCCAGCCACACAGCTGGTCTGATATACCGTAGGCTCTTACTTTGTTTATCAGGCAACAGTACGGAACTGTATCGAACGCCTTCCGGAAGTCAAGGAAAATGGCAGCTACCTGGGAGCCTGTATCTAATATTTTCTGGTTCTCATGAACAAATAAAGCGATTTGGGTTTCACACGATCGCTGTTTCCGGAATCCATGCTGATTCCTACAGAGTAGATTCTAGGTTTCCAGAAACGACATGATACGCTAGCACAAAACATGTTCTAAAATTCTACAACAGATCGACGTCAGAGATATAGGTCTATAGTTTTGCGCATCTGCTCGACGACCCTTCTTGAAGACTGGGACTACCTGTGCTCTTTTCCAATCATTTGGAACCTTCCGTTCCTCTAGAGACTTGCGGTACACGGCTGTTAGAAGGGGGGCAAGTTCTTTCGCGTACTCTGTGTAGAATCGAATTGATATCCCGTCAGGTCCAGTGGACGTTCCTCTGTTGAGTGATTCCAGTTGCTTTTCTATTCCTTGAACACTTATTTCGATGTCAGCCATTTTTTCGTTTGTGCGAGGATTTAGAGAAGGAACTGCAGTGCAGTCTTCCTCTGTGAAACAGCTTTGGAAAAAGGTGTTTAGTATTTCAGCTTTACGCGTGTCACCCTGTGTTTCAATGCCATCATCATCCCAGAGTGTCTGGATATGCTGTTTCGATCCACTTACTGATTTAACGTAAGACCAGAACTTCCTAGGATTTTCTGCGAAGTCGGTACATAGAATTTTACTTTCGAATTCACTGAACGCTTCATGCATAGCCCTCCTTACGCTAACTTTGATATCGTTTAGCTTCTGTTTGAGAGGTTTTGGCTGCGTTTAAACTTGCAGTGAAGCTCTCTTTGCTTTCGCAGTAGTTTCCTAACTTTGATTTTGAACCACGGTGGGTTTTTCCCGTACCTCACAGTTTTACTCGGCACGTACCTGTCTAAAACGCATTTTACGATTGACTTGAACTTTTTCCATGAACACTCAACATTGTCAGTGTCGGAACAGAAGTTTTCGTTTTGATCTATTAGGTAGTCTGAAATCTGCCTTCTATTACTCTTGCTAAACAGATAAACCTTCCTCCCTTTTTTTATATTCCTATTTACTTCCACATTCAGGTATGCTGGAACGGTCTTATGATCACAATAGTTTTATAAATGTAAACTTTATTGCCGAAAACAAATACACCATGACGTCATGAACTATACATCTTGCACTGATTCTAGACGTAGTGGCCACCTACACTGAGATATCTGTCATTGCGTGTAGTTAGTTTGAAGAAATCACTCTAGTAAAACTTGTTGCCTGCTGTGCAAGGAACTGCTCCACCCCAGCACTGGTTTGGGAGAGACGTCGTGAGAGTGCGGCTTGCAATGCAGGAAACAAGTGAAAGTCCATAGGGGAGGATGAGGGTTGTAGGCTGGGTGATCCCCTGTGTCCCATCCGAAGTGAACGAATCTCATCCTGTGTGAGCCTTGCTGTGAGTGGTTTTGCGTTGTTATTCAAGAGCACAACACCTACACTCAAGAGCCCTGGTCTCTTTTGCCGAATGACGAACCACATTGTCAGTACACGTCGGTCTGTTATTGCGATTTGTACTCGAATAACCTTGGGTATTCCTCTCTGCTGCTACTCTCCCCTCTACGGAGCTCTGCGCATGCAACAATATGTCATTCTTCCACCGCTGACGCCCCTTCCGTCATTGCATCAGCAGCTGGTATGGATTCATAAGGCGTTTATTTTTGTCACCTGGTGTAACATCTTCTCTCTCAATAACAGTGACGAAACTTGCTTTCGGAACGTCCCACATAGTTCAGATTGGAGGTAGTAATGTGATACTTTGATCATATTTTAGGGCCCATCATTCTGGTTACCATGATCCTAAATCAGAATATTTCTTACAAAGTACTTGGTGATGAAGTATTGCCTTTTTTGCCAATCTTCATGCTGAGTATGCTCTGAACTATTTCATCATCAAGATGACAACAGCAGTGTTCATAGGGCAGCCCACATAAGATCCTGTTTTCACGATCGCTCACGCAGCTCATTATACCAGATCTTTTTCACAGTGAGTGAAACGAAGCAATAAACATCTCTGCAGCGTGCAATCTCTACATGATCTCATTCATCCACGAGTGGCTTTGACTGATATGGCTTAGCTGAACAAATTTGTGGACGCTCTTCTTTGCCTGACCCATACTACTATCAAGGCTTAAGGCAGTGTCACATGATATTCACGTGATATCTCCCACAGGTGACTAATTTCTTGTCCGGTGTACTTAATCCAATGTATGAACGCTACGCTACGGCACAAAACAGCAACATCAGTCACCGTTAATCGGATCTCCAATGACAGCTCTCAAGAAATCACATGGTGGCACATTTCAGTTCAACAATTGCGTACAAAGTGAACACTTCTCGAAACAAAATTATCATTATTTCATTTTCCTATAATAATTATAACATACACTGAAGCGCTAAAGAAACTGGTATTGGCATGGGTATTCAAATACAGAGATATGTAAACAAGCGAATACGGCGCTGCGGTCGGCAACGCCTATATAAGACAACAAGTGTGTGATGTAGTTGTTAAATCCGTTACTGCTGCTACAATGGCAAGTTATCAAGATTTTAGTGAGTTTGAAATGGTATTATAGACGGTGCACGAGCGATGGGACACAGCATCTCCGAGGTAGCGATGAAGTGGGGATTTTCCCGTACGACCTTGTCCCAAATAACTGTGAATATCAGGAATCCGGTAAAACATCATATCTGTGGTGTCACCGCCAGACACCACACTTGCTAGGTGGTAGCCTTTAAATCGGCCGCGGTCCATTAGTATACATCGGACCCGCGTGTCGCCACTATCAGTGATTGCAGACCGAGCGCCGCCACACGGCAGGTCTAGAGAGACTTCCTAGCACTCGCCCCAGTTGTACAGCCGACTTTGCTAGCGATGGTTCACTGACAAATTACGCTCTCATTTGCCGAGACGATAGTTAGCATAGCCTTCAGCTACGTCATTTGCTACGACCTAGCAAGGCGCCATTATCAATTGCTATTTATATTGTGATGCATGTACAGTCAGACCAATGTTCACCAATTATGGATTAAAGTTAAATATTCCAGCAGCTACGTACTTTTCTTGATGGTATAATTACTTTACCTGTTCCAGACCTCACGCCAGCCTGCGTGAGTTAAACGCGTGCCTTTTGGCTTCCTCCAAACCCTGTGAATTGGCTCCTGCCAATTCACAACATATGTCGACGAGGATTTTGCGTTCGTATTTGTCCTGATTTACTTGTGTCATGGCTTCGCCACAATCTCCAGATGTACTGTCCGAATTTTATCGCTTACAGAATCAGTAGACGCAGGCCTTGCTGGATGCCCTTGGACAGCTCGTCCAGGGTCAACGTGCACTGCAAACCGATGCGGCCGCCGCCGCTCCACCGCTCACGCAGCCACAACACGCAGTTGCACCACCTTTTCGTCCTTTTGATGCTGCACTGGAAACCTGGACGGAGTGGTCACGCCGATTTGGATTCCATCTCGCCGCCTACAGAAATCAAGGTAATGAGCGGCAGCCGTTTCTCCTTTCTTGCGTCGGCGTGGCCACGTATCGTCTGATAGTGAAATTGTTTCCCCGACGCGACGTAGCAACTATGTCCTACGACGAAATTTTGTCTGCATTAGATGCATATTTCAAAGAATCAGTCAATGTAGTTGCAAAAAGGTATACCTTCTTTCGTACAAAACGTACGGAAGGTCAGACTAATAGAGAGTGGGTTGCAACCTTGCAAGGCCTTACTAGGGAATGTGCTTTTGAGTGTGAATGTGGACTCCCTTATTCCTATACTATGGTACATGATGCTATTGCACAGAACGTTTCTGATGTTCGTATAAGGGAACAGATTTTGAAACTAGTCAATCCCTCCCTTCAACAAGTGATAGACATATTGGATCGGCAGGAATCATTTGCAACTTCGCCAGCCGTGTGTCATGTTAACCAGCCCGCCGGGCGAGCTACACAGAACAGTAAACAGCCCTTGCGCCCGTCCGCGCAACTACTGCCAAGCTCTCCGCCACATGTGCCGCGCAAGCAAGCAAATGCAGTGCTCAAATCATGCCCGCGGTGTGCTACTAGACATTCGCGGGAGAATTGCCCGTCACGCCAAGCTATTTGCTTTTTCTGTAATAGAAAAGGACATGTTCAGAGTGTTTACCAGAAAAAGCTCAGAACGGACACTCACAGCCATTCCAGGCCCTTTGCTCCGCGCCAGAATCGGAATCGAACCCCGAATACTCAGGCTCGTGAACCTTCGCTCATGGACATTGATGTATGTGATTCTTGAGTTTCTCCTGGCGTATTTGATAATCAAAATATCCACGGGTATGCTGCCAGTCTATAGTGTCCAATGGGCACAATATTTCGGCGATCATACATGTCGCCATCATCAGGTGAACTGACGGACTGAGCTCCTGTGAACGTGCCGGCACGGAGATCCGTACGCTATGGCTGCTCAGAGGGAACTGGGTTCGGTCGCGGCGGCGGCAGATTTAAATACCCTCCGCCCGCGGCGCGCTCCCTCCGCCGTCCGCGCCCCGCGCCACGGTCGAGCGGTGGAACAGATTGCGACGGCGTCTGAGATGACGTCGGTGTGATGGCTCTGTCCGCCGTGGTCGTCACAACTATACGTTTGCTCGATTTACTCTTGATTAACCCGATCGCTGGTTCCCAAGCCTTGCTAAGATTATAGCCACAGTTACGGTTTATGGGGTCGTCATTGGTGCGAATTTCGATGGCCTCTCTAACAACGCTGTCCCAGTATCTCGACGTCTGTACCAGAATCCTCGTGCGGTCATACTCCATGGCGTTATTTTCCGACAAACAATGTTCAGCGACCGCCGACTTGCTCGGATACATCAGTCGAGTGTGCCTCTGGTGTTCACGGCATCGATCCTCGACGGTACGCATCGTCTGACCAATATACGACTTGTCACATTGACACGGAATCTGGTACACGCCGGCCTTCCTCAAACCGAGGTCATCTTTGGCGCTCCCCACCAGTGCACGAGTTGTATTTGGAGGACAAAACACAGTTCCAACCCTGTGTTTCTTCAGAATGCAGGCGATTTTCCCCGAGAGTGCGCCTGTGTATGGAATAAATGCAGTGCCTACCTCCTCCCTCGTGACTTCATCCATCTCAACAGGTTGTGCTGCAGTGGTTGGGCGGAGAGCACGTTGAATCTGCCACTCTGAGTACCCATTTTTTCGAAATACAGTTGTCAGATGTTCCAATTCCTGGGGTAGACTCTTTGCGTCAGAGATAGTGCGCGCCCTATGTACTAGAGTTTTAAGTACCCCATTCCTCTGTGAAGGGTGGTGGCAACTGTCTGAGTGCAAATACAGATCAGTGTGCGTAGTCTTCCGATACACCCCATGACCTAGGATGCCGTCAGCCCTTCTCTTGACCAAGACGTCAAGCAAAGGTTATTTACCCTCCATTTCAGTCTCCATAGTGAATTTGATGTTGGGGTGTATGGAGTTTAGATGTGTAAGGAAGTCAAGGAGTTTATCCATACCATGTGGCCAGATGACGAACGTGTCGTCCACGTAACGGAAAAAGCAAGTAGGTTTCCATACGGATGACGACAGGACTTCCTCCTCAAAGTTCTCCATGTACAAATTCGCTACCACCGGTGAGAGTGGGCTACCCATGGCGACTCCCTCCGTTTGTTCGTAGTATTCTCCATTAAAAAGAAAATACGTGGAAGTCAAGACATGCCTAAAAAGTTCAATGGTCTTCTCGTCAAACTTGTGACTAATCAATTGTAGTGACTCTCGCAGGGGTACCCTCGTAAACAAGGAAACGACGTCAAAACTCACCATGATATCTGACTCATCCAACCTGAAGCTATCAAGGCGTTTAACAAAATCCACGGAATTACAGATGTGAATGAGGGCATTTAGCCACATAAGGACTTAATATTCCCGTCAGGTATTTGGACAACAAATATGTAGGTGCCCTGATGTTGCTGACAATGGGGCGTAATGGTACCCCCTCTTTGTGAACCTTCGGGAGTCCATATAGTCTAGGCGGTACCGGACCTTGGGGTAACAATTTCTTAGCGTCACCCTCCGGTAAATCTGCGTCCTTGAGAAGCCCCCTCATCTTGTTCTCCACCTTCTTTGTAGGATCAACGCTGATCTTCCGGTAGGAATCGTCATTTAGCAGGCTCTGCATCTTATCAGTGTAGTCCTTATGGGAGACAACAACTGTAGCACTGAGCGAGGTGGCGCAGTGGTTAGACACTGGACTCGCATTCGGGAGGACGACGGTTCAATCCCGCGTCCGGCCATCCTGATTTAGGTTTTCCGTGATTTCCCTAAAACACTCCAGGCAAATGCCGGGATGGTTCCTCTCAAAGGGCACGGCCGACTTCCTTCCACATCCTTCCCTAATCCGATGAGACCGATGACCTCGCTGTCTGGTCTCCTTCCCGAAACAACCCAACCCCCAACCCAACAACTGTAGCATTGCCTTTGTCAGCCGGTAAGACGACAATTTCAGAGCGCTCCCTCAGATCACGATTGGCCGCCCTCTCTTTAATGCTGATATTTGACTTCATCGGCTTGGATTTCGTCAACGCACGACAATTTTCACGACGTATTTCCTCGGCTGATTCTGGCGGAAGTCGAGCTGCAACCTGTTCAACAGCACTAACAATTTCTGCGACCGTAGTGAACTTGGGGGTGGGAGCGAAGTTGAGACCTTTCTGCAAAACCGAGACCGCATCATCACTCAACACCATGCCACTCAAATTGATGACAGTCTTGCACGAACCTGCAGAGATGGTTTGTCAAGGAGACGTGAGAACTTAACTGTTTGACGTCCCGTAGCCTTCTTATCGGCAGAATCAGCTGACAATCCCAGGAACAAGAAGTGAACTTACTAGCTAGTAGCAAATGTAGTTTGAGTAATTCCTGTGAGATAAACTCAAGTCTCCGGCGGGTGAAATGCACTCTCTCACGTACCAATGCGAGACTGGCTCGTTTCTTGATTCTCTTAGCTGCTGCAGAATCGATGTGATGCAAAACCTTAGCAAAATTTGGAACAACATTCTCGGAACGACATCTCTTTAGAAAGGCAAGAGTACTTAGCAAACGACATCTACGGTGGCGCAACTTTTCAAATTTCTTCATGCTGCGATACATCTCCTCCCCGTAAAGGTGTATGATGCGATTCTTGATTTTCTCCGGGCGTATTTGATAATCAAAATATCCACGGGTATGCTGCCGGTCTATAGTGTAAAACGGGCACAATATTTCGGCGATCATACATGTCGCCATCATCAGGTGAACTGACGGACTGAGCTCCTGTGAACGTGCCGGCACGGAGATCCGTACGCTATGGCTGCTCAGAGGGAACTGGGTTCGGTCGCGGCGGCGGCCGATTTAAATACCCTCCGCCCGCGGCGCGCTCCCTCCGCCGTCCGCGCCCCGCGCCACGGTCGCGCGGTGGAACAGATTGCGACGGCGTCTGAGATGACGTCGGTGTGATAGCTCTGTCCGCCGTGGTCGTCACAACTATACGTTTGCTCGATTTACTCTTGATTAACCCGATCGCTGTTCCCAAGCCTTGCTAAGATTATAGCCACAGTCACGGTTTATGAGGTCGTCATTGGTGCGAATTTCGATGGCCTCTCTAACAACGCTGTCCCAGTATCTCGACGTCTGTACCAGAATCGTCGTGCGGTCACACCCCATGAGCAGGGCGCGCACTATCTCTGACGCAGAGAGTCTACCCCAGGAATTGGAACATCTGACAACTGTATTTCGAATAAATGGGTACTCAGAGTGGCAGATTCAACGTGCTCTCCGCCCAACCACTGCAGCACAACCTGTTGAGATGGATGAAGTCACGAGGGAGGAGGTAGGCACTGCATTTATTCCATACACAGGCGCACTCTCGGGGAAAATCGCCCGCATTCTGAAGAAACACCGGGTTGGAACTGTGTTTTGTCCTCCAAATAAAACTCGTGCACTGGTGGGGAGCGCCAAAGATGACCTCGGTTTGAGGAAGGCCGGCGTGTACCAGATTCCGTGTCAATGTGGCAAGTCGTATATTGGTCAGACGATGCGTACCGTCGAGGATCGATGCCGTGAACACCAGAGGCACACTCGACCAATGTATCCGAGCAAGTCGGCGGTCGCTGAACATTGTTTGTCGGAAAATCACGCCATGGAGTATGACCGCACGGGTACTCTGGTACAGACGTCGAGATACTGGGACAGCGTTGTTAGAGAGGCCATCGAAATTCGCACCAATGACGATCTTATAAACCGTGACTGTGGCTATAATCTTAGCAAGGCGTGGGAACCAGTGATCGGGTTAATCAAGAGTAAATCGAGCAAAGGTATAGTTGTGACGACCACGGCGGACAGAGCCATCACACCGACGTCATCTCAGACGCCGTCGCAATCTGTTCCACCGCGCGACCGTGGCGCAGGGCGCGGACGGCGGAGGGAGCGCGCCGCGGGCGGAGGGTATTTAAATCGGCCGCCGCCGCGACCGAACCCAGTTCCCTCTGAGCAGCCATAGCGTACGGATCTCCGTGCCGGCACGTTCACAGGAGCTCAGTCCGTCAGTTCACCTGATGATGGCGACCTGTATGATCGCCGAAATATTGTGCCCGTTGGACACTATAGACCGGCAGCATACCCGTGGATTTCTTGACATTCATGTAGTTAATTCCACTCCGCCCAGTGCCACTCTCTCTAACAGTGAGTGTGTTCGTCCCACAAATAGTGTGCGTCGACATCGCCGGAAATCCCGTCAAGTCGCAAGTGATTTTGTACCAGCGTCAGTTCACGTTGCACGAGACAGTCGCTCTTGTCATCAGCAGGACAATAAACTTTTTGTAGACTTGGCCATTAATGGCAACGTGATACCATTCCAGCTCAATACCGGAGCTGCAGTTTCACTGATCAATCACGACACGTACAAACAGCTGGGCACACCTCTGGTGCTTGCCGCAAATGTTAAGCTAACTACATATTCAGGTCACGGGCTCCCTGTGTTAGGATAGTGCAGCCTTCTTGCAACATACAAGGGACAAACAAAACTTGTGTCATTTTATGTCCTTCGTTCTTCTTCTGCAGTGAACTTGTTTGGTGTCGATTTATTTCAGTTATTTAACTTGTCTATAGTCAGTCAGGTCCTATCAGTGAACCAGACATTTGCGCTAAGAACTATAACGCACATTTGCAACTGAAAGTAAACGCGCAACCGAAATTTTTCAGAGCGCGCAATGTTCCCCACGCCTTGTGTGATGAGGTCGCAAGAACATTACACGATTTGGAATCACAAGGTGTAATTGAACATGTGCAGGCTTCTCTCTGGGCATCACCCTTAGTAATTTTGCCAAACCTTCCGGAAAATTGAGACTTTGTGTGGACTTCAAGGCTACAGTGAATCCCCAACTAGTGATTGCAACTTTTCCTTTACCCCGCCCGGAAGATCTTTTTGACACACTGTACCCGGGTAAATATTTTTCGAAGTTGGACCTAGCAGATGCGTACTTGCAAATACCGGTGGACGAAGAATCCCAGCGCGTTTTGGTGGTTACCACGCATCTTGGTTTGTACCGATTCAAACGACTGCCAATCGGGTGTGCATCCGCCCCTGCATTGTTTCAGCAATATTTACAAACTGTTTGTGCGTCGGTCCCTACTGCAGCAAACTATCTCGACGATATTGTAATCTCCGGAAAGACGGAAGAAGAACATTTAGCCAATCTCCGAACATTATTTCAGGTCTTGCGACAAAATGGTCTTCGTTTGCGGAAGGACAAATGTGTGTTTTTTTCTCGGGACTTACCCTACCTGGGCCATGTACTCAATGCCCAAGGCATACATCCCAGTCCAGAGCACCTCCGTGCCATGCAAGACTTGCCTTCGCCGCAGAATTTGAAGCAGCTACAGAGTGTGCTGGGAAAAATCAATTATTATCATCGCTATGTGCGCCACGCCTCTTCCATTTCAGCTCCGCTTCATCGCTTACGCCGTAAAGGTGTTCCGTTCGTCTGGACGACGGAATGCTAACGCGCCTTTCGCCAGTTGAAATCGGCGTTGCTTTCCAGTACTTGCTTTACACCATTCGATCCCCAGAAACCCCTTTTGTTGATGGTAGATGCATCGGATTTCGGGATCGGTGCTGTGCTTGCGCACAAAGATGGTCCGCACGATCGCCCTATTGCCTTTGCGTCCAAATTGCTCTCGTCTTCGCAACGAAATTATTCACAACTCGAGAGATAAGCTTTGGCTCTCGTATTGGTGTTACAAAGTTTCATGATTTCTTGTATGGTCGTCACTTTACCATCATCACAGACCACAAACCTTTGACATCGCTTTTTCATCCGACCAAGCCTGTACCTCCACGTACAGCGCAGAAATTCATTCGCTGGTCTATTTTCGTCTCGCAGTACCGCTACGATATCTTGTATAGGTCCACTGCTAAGCACGGAAACGCCGATGCGTTGTCCCGTTTGCCTGTTGCTGAGGATAGAGCATTCGATTCCTCCGAACTTGCTTGCATGTTCATTGATTCGGAAACCGATGACGTGGTCGAATCGTTTCCGATTGATCTTCGTCGTGTAGCTACAGCCACAGCTGCCGACCCTGTCCTTGCTACCGTTTTGCGTTTTGTTGCTACGCAGTGGCCCTTGTCAAAGTCACGGATCGAGGATCCGATGGTTCGCCGACTTTTTGCTCACAAGGAGAGACTTTTTTTACGACGTGGTGTTTTGCTGTTGCGTTCTGATAATGATCAGTCCAGGGTCGTGGTCCCACGTTCGTTACAGTCCTCCGTCTTACGGCTTCTCCACCAAGGACATTGGGGTATAGTGAGAACGAAATAACTTGCTCGTCAGCACTGTACTTGGTTCGGAATCGATGCTGCGATTACGCATATGTGCTCTTCTTGCATGGCGTGTGCCGAACAACAATCCGCACCGCCGCGGAAATTCTTTGCATGGCCGAAAGCCACTTCCCCTTGGCAACGCTTACACATCGATTTTGCTGGTCCATTCTGGAATGCTCGATGGTTGGTTGTTGTCGATTCCCTCAGTACTTTTCCTTTTGTTGTCCGGATGTCTTCCACGACGTCATCTGCCACCATCCAAGCGTTATCCGCTATCTTTTGCGTTGAAGGTCTTCCACAGACTATTGTTTCCGACAATGGCCCACAATTCATGTCCGCAGAATTTCAGTCATTCTGCAAGGCCAATGGTATTCAACATCTGACGTCCGCGCCGTTTTCGCCACAGTCAAACGGTGCCGCTGAACGATTGGTCCGGACTTTCAAGTCACAGATGTTGAAGTTGAAAGAGTCGCATTCTCGGGAGGACGCGTTATTGCTCTTTTTGTCCTCGTATCGCTCTCAGCCTCTAGATGGTCGCTCGCCGGCTGAGTTGCTTCACGGTCGCCCTCATCGAACCTTGATGTCTTTGCTACATCCGCCGCATCAGATTCCTGTGCAGCGGCAGGCACCTGCTTTTGCCCCAGGCGACGTTGTATACTATCTCAACTATCGAGGTTCACGGCGTTGGCTTGCAGGGCGCATTCTTTGGTGCCTCGGCCGCGCTATGTATCTGGTTTTGGGGGCTTCTGGTGAGTTGCGTCGACATCTCAATCAGCTGCGCCTCTGTCGTCGCACGGGTTCTGCCGCTCCCCGTCTGCTTTCAGCGACGGTGCCGTCCGGTCAGCGCCCTGGGGACCCATCTACTGGCTCGCCTGTTCTCCCGCCGGCGACGCCCGCAGTGGACGCGTCGCTGCAACCGCCGTGCGCCTCCCTGGGTCACGCGCCGCCGATCGCTTCCCGTGACCAGTTGTCCTCCACCATGGAACTCTTGCCCGCTCCGGACCACATGGCGTCTTCGCCCGTCGGGTGCCCCGAACCGATGGAGGTCGACCCTTCGGCCCTTCCTGTATCTCTGCGGGCGCATACACCGCATGTTGACGTGCACCCTGGACTAGGTTTTCAGGCGTTTCCTAGCTCCCCTCGGACCGAAAGGCCGGGTGCGGGTGGCACAGCCTCGCCTGTTGTTAGGCTCCCCACCTCGTCGCATACGCCAACATGGGGTCCTCTCCACGGCGGGCGGAAGCCTTATAACACAACCGTCCGCCGATTTGCGGGGGAGGAATGTGGTGTCACCGCCAGACACCACACTTGCTAGGTGGTAGCCTTTAAATCGGCCGCGGTCCATTAGTATACATCGGACCCGCGTGTCGCCACTATCAGTGATTGCAGACCGAGCGCCGCCACACGGCAGGTCTAGAGAGACTTCCTAGCACTCGCCCCAGTTGTACAGCCGACTTTGCTAGCGATGGTTCACTGACAAATTACGCTCTCATTTGCCGAGACGATAGTTAGCATAGCCTTCAGCTACGTCATTTGCTACGACCTAGCAAGGCGCCATTATCAATTGCTATTTATATTGTGATGCATGTACAGTCAGACCGATGTTCACCAATTATGGATTAAAGTTAAGTATTCCAGCAGCTACGTACTTTTCATGATAGTATAATTACTTTACCTGTTCCAGACCTCACGCCAGCCTGCGTGAGTTAAACGCGTGCCTTTCGGCTTCCTCGAAACCCCGTGAATTGACTCCTGCCAATTCACAACAATGTCTCCGACATCGCTGCGCCCGGAAAAACATACTGCAAGAACGGGACCAACGATGACTGAAGAGAATCATTCAACGTGACAGAATTGCAACCCTACCGCAAACTGCTGCAGATTTCAGTGCTGGACCATCAACAAGTGTCAGCTTGAGAACCATTCGACGAAACATCATCGATATGGGCTTCTGGAGCCGAAGGTCCGCTCGTGTACCCTTGATGACTGTAAGACACAAAGCTTTACGAGTCACCTGGGCCCGTCAACACCGACATTTGACTGTTGATCGCTGGAACATGATGCGTGGTCATACGAGTCTCGTTTCAAATTGCATGGAGCGGATGGACATGTACGGGTATGGAGACAACCTTATGAATCCATGGGCCCTGCATATCAGAAGAGGACCGTCCAAGCTGGCAGAGGCTTTGTAATGATGTGGGGCGTGTGCAGTTGGAGCGATATTGGCCCCTGATACGTCTAGATACGATTCTGACAGGTGATACGTACGTAAGCATCCTGTCTGATCATCTGCATCTATTCATGTTCATTGTGCATTCCGACGGACTTGGGCATTTCCAGCAGGACAATGCTTTGGCTCTTCAGTGTAGATGGCTCTTGTTCAGAGCGAGAAGTTTCTGGCAGATGGCGCTGCTCATAGTTTGGTGCAGTGTCTGTATGGGTGGATGCAATGCTCCTTTGCAGATGCGTGCATATACGAAGGAACAGGCACTGCTGACGATAGATAGCCGTATTAAATTATGAATCTGTTTACAAATTCCGAATACGATAGCGCAACACTCATACAATTTGCTGGAAACATAAAAATTTGTGCTGGACTGAGAATCCGGATTTCTCGCTTGTTGTGAGCAGTCGCCTTAACGAATCCCACTTTCAGGACCGATCCAAACATTCTTATGTCCCAAGGTCTCTTTCCCCTAGTTCTCGCACAATTATGTGATTACCGCAGAGGTAGAGACTTATTTATTTGTCTTGTCAGGTTGCCTTAGCTTTGGCGAGAAATACATTAGTGTCATGTCTGTATTTGACAGTGTTTGTATAGTTCAATGCAATGTTCCTTCGGCAACCTGACGAGAAAAATAAATACGTCCCTCCCTCTGCGGGAATCACATAATGGTGCGAGCACTGTGGGAAGCATACACCGGGCTTGGATCGGTCCTGAAAGTCTGCTCGGGTAGCCGAAATGGTTTAGACAACCTGCTCACGACAGACAGGAAATCGCGCTCGAATCACAATCTGGCAGAAATTTGCATATCTTTTCTGTAGATTATGTAGCTGTTGCGGTACTATATATGAAATGTGCAAATACATTTCTTGGCTTAAAATGGCTATCGCTCGTGATCAGTGTCTATTCCGTTGGACATGCATGTAACTGCGAAGGAACATCGCTTCGAACTATAGACTGTCAAATAGAGATACTGCGCTACTGTATTTCATACCACAGCCAAGGCAACCTACAAGAAAAATAAATAAGTTTCGTCCTGTGCAAGAATAACGTAACTGTGTGGAGGCCGAACCCGACTGGGACACCCGGCCAACAATACCATACGATCTTTTCATTTTTTTCACATAATTGTGTGAACATTATGGGAAGCAGACATTGGGATATATTGAGATCTGAGTCGGTCCCTAAAGTGTGCGCGGATAGCCAAAGTTGTTAAGATGACCGCTCCCAACAAGCAGGAAGTGAGTCCCAGTCCACAAATAATTTTCATATTTCCAAATTGTATGACTGTCATGGTACCCTATTCGCAATTTGCGAATGCATTTCACGATTGCATTGTTGTTCTCCCGTCGTGATGAGCCAGATGCCCTCTTACTGACCGTCTCGACAAACAAAACATGAAAAAAAGGCGAATAGTAAGAATAAATACCTGAACATAACAATTTTCCCATAATCGATATTCCTGGTCTTCCTAAATTTGTAATGGAACTGTAGCAGATGACTGACAGAGGGAGGCACTATCGCCAGCCTTCAGCTGCGAAGCGCAAACGGCTGCTGACAAAAACAACAGTCTTCCATGGAGATGCGCCGACACAGAGGAGCTGCGCAGAAACGTGTAAAAGATGGCGTTACGCGATTGGCTGAGTTAGGTGCACACACCGCCGTACCATGTTCCGCTGCAACCGTCAGGGATCTTCTTTCACCGACTCTGCTACAAGCAGCTGACAAATACCAACCACACCCACTGAATACATCTTTGCAACCTTACCTTACACAGCTTTACGATGAGTGTCGATGCAAATGGTCGACATCTATAACATTCCTGTCCAGAAGATGCGTGTCAAACTTACTGAAACTTGGCTATCATGAAAGAGGGACTCTTAGCACACATGTATTCATTCCATGGTATTGCACGGAGATTAATCAGTTATAAAGATTTAGCAACTAGCTGTATGTCATATAATACGTTCATGATGCGTTATTAATTACTAAATAGTGTGTAATTTGATTACAGAGCGATAAAAAACTTCCCTGAGATAATGGATCCTTTAATAGTAAACCGAACACAGTGGTTGAAAAAATGGCTCTGAGCACTATGGGACTCAACTGCTGAGGTCATTAGTCCCCTAGAACTTAGAACTAGTTAAACCTAACTAACCTAAGGACATCACACACATCCATGCCCGAGGCAGGATTCGAACCTGCGACCGTAGCGGTCTTGCGGTTCAAGACTGCAGCGCCTTGAACCGCACGGCCACTTCGGCCGGCACAGTGGTTGAGACACTGTGGTCATACCCCTGGTAGTCTAGGTTCAAACACCCTTCCAAGCATCCTAAAATAATTACTTTGTATGTAGGGCAACCGTAGCAGAAATATTCCATGATATGAACAAACAAGACCGCTGCTGCTGTCAGAATTCTTTATAGGAGAACACGATCGGTTTCGCAAATTAAAGTTGTATCTTCTAGTGCATCAAGTCAAAACATCAAGGTGCTTTTTAAACCGGGTCAAGTCATTCCCTACATTTATATCCAGGTATTTAAAACTTCCACTCACGAATGTACGAGCGATCATGATGAAACCTCAATTGTAGACAGCCTTGAGAGGAAGCGTTGCTGTTGCCCGCAATGGCTTTATCCGTTTTAAATAGAACCTTATGGAGGGCCAGAAGATACAAATTTAATTTGCAAAACCGGTCGTGTTCTCCAATAAAGGATTCTAACTGTAGTAGCGGTCTTTTTTATTCGAATCGTCCTAATATAAATATTCTGTGATTTGCCTAAATTGTATCATGCGAATGCTGGTATGGCTGCTATAACGAGAACAAGCCCAGTTTCTTCCCTCACTCTTTCCCACTGGGCTGATGCCCAGCCTCTGAGTTCTCAGGTGACAGCCAGGACAGTGAATTCCTAGCTTCCACCCTTCTTTCATTTTGGAAGGTTGTTATGTATTTAATCAAATCTTGGAGTCACCACTATTAGAATACAGAAATAAAACAATAAAAATATTCACAGCAACTGCAAATATCACATCGGAATCCGACCAGAGCACCTCCTGACGACTGACTCGTGCATTTATTCCTTAAAATATCAATCAGAGAATTGAGATTTAATCTAAAAGGTCCAGTTTCAATAGTTCTTTTCATTGCATAATTCCATCCTACGCCTGTATTCAATTCGAGTGCAAATATTTCAGCATAACTTAACAAACTCATGAGTGAAACATTCAGGTTAGAGTCACTGCTTTTCTACCGTCCATTTTTTTCTGAAAGCGTAATGTACATGACCTGAAACAATAGCCAGGCGGGTATTATGAGTTTTTTTGTAGACGTTGGAAGAAAAGACGGAAAAAATCTAGCAGTTGACAATTAGAAGTCGCACCTATGTAAGTCACACGCCTCTCGTCGCTAATGAAATGCAGTTTTTTTTGACTGTGTGCTAATTGCCTATTGTTTGTAAGAATAGACATAACCAGACTCCATATGCTTCGCTACATCCATTCATATTCTTTCATTTCCTTTTGTCAGATTTTCTTCTTGGCTACGAAAGTGGACGGCATTAATTTCACAACTAGTAGCCGCGTCATTCAAAACACAGATGAGTCTACAACACCTTAATATGTTCATATAATCTATGACTCAGACAGTAAGGAATCCTGACAGAAAGCAGGTTTGATAGACAAAGAAGTGTAGGAAGAAAATCCACTTAAAATCGTTATAACCATGTTTACTCAGCAGGCCATTAATGTGGCAAAAATGTCTGTTTTCAGAGTTGTGATTGTGGAGAGGACTGGGGGAAAGAATTATAGAAAATGCGTCTAGTTTTTGGACTAATCCAGGTGAGAACTCAAGAAACCGAAAATGGATCGACTTGGTTAACGTTGGTGAAGGCAGCGTATTAAGGCATTACATGATTGGTGAATGATGATGGTGATGGTGCTGGTGATGGTGGTGGTTCTGGTTGTAGTGGTAGTGATAGGGGTTGTGGTGGTGGCAATAAGCAGTTTGTTACGACATCTTAAAATTAATGAAGAGTCCTGGGTCAGATATATGTCCAATACTCATGATTACAAATGTAGGCCACTTAAAATGCAAAAACTCGTATATTCGGCATATTTTACTAACAAATTAATTATATAATTAATTTTTTGAGGAACCTAAATATACAGGGATAATACTTGCAGAATAAAGAAGTCACTTAAAAAATTTAATCTGATGCTAGTTCCAAAATATCCTTACACACCTTTTCAGAAACGTCATGTTTTGGCAGCTAATTCACAGTACATATATTCATTAATGTCTTTCATTAAAAAAATGTCTCTTTTCGCCAAAAATGCGAAAAGTAAGAACACAATACTACTGACAAAACAGAGTTTACAGGGACTTGAAGGGTGTAACATCTTTGCAGTATGAAATCATATAGACGTGTACGTACTTACGCAACAATCTTCCAGTACAATCTTCACTCTTGTGGATAATGTGGTGTAGTTTAAGACTTAATTAAAGAACGTCTCTATTTCTTTGAATATTACCATTACGTAAACTCTTAAAGTTAAGGTATAATACAAGGAATATTAGCAGTTTAGTTAAGACTACGGTGTTTCACTAAGTTATATGAAGTCCTTGTTCTGCACTCAAATAAATTGCTTATCCTTGACGTCATCCTATGTTCCGGAGACTCCACTCCTTGAAATCGATGGAATAATATTCATGTAGTGTTCGTTACAAAAATTAAGAGATCCTCATGAAGCGTTTTTTAATTTTCAAGTTCCGTTATTAGTATTTGGTGATACCACGTAAATGGCTAATGTCCAGAGTGATGACATTTTAGCGGAAATAACCAAAAATGTAATTAGTTTCATTAAACTTATCCATTATGTAATATGGTTATAATAGAAATGTTTTGCATAATAACTCATAAATTACTGTTGTTGCATTGGTTGTTTATGTATGGTATGTTGTATTTAGGGCCTGAAGGTGATGTAACAACATCGAAACTAGTTGAGAATATAACCAACACCTTAATACAGCTGGAGGAATTACGTCATTTTTTAACATAAATTTTATAGTTGTCTTACATATCTATGATCCACAGTGTAGGTTAGTAATGAATGACCTCTGAGGCAAGGCATTACATCTTTACACATATTTACATTTTTAGCGTTCAGTGCACTGGAACAGTTTGTAAGTACCTCTGTCACGGTTTAAAATTTGTGATCTTAGTGCCATATTACGCTAACAAGTGTCTGTTATACATTTTTGTAGCAAAATGAAACCATAATAAACAACTGGCTACATCCATCAAGCAAACATTTAACACGACATTGCTGTCCCACCTGAAAATGAGAGTGAAAACTCTCGGAACAAACCCTGTGATGAAATAAAATGAGTGACTGACGCAAATAATTGTTTCACTTGAACTTTTATTGTCTAAGAAATAGTAATACGGCCTGCAAGCCAATGAACCAAAATTTTAAAAAAATGAGAGGAAGAAACAATGAGACTGGACCTCATTATAGACAGGTTGCAAGCTCGTATTGGATAAGGGAGTGGAAGGAAATAGGAAGTACTTTCTAAAAGGAACCATTCCATTGTAAATGGTTGCGAAAACACACTTGACCTCTTAACCACAAATAATCCTGGTCTAATAGAGAGCGTCATGACGGATACAGGGATTAGTGAACACAAGGTCATTGTAGCGAGGCTCAAATCCATATCAACCAGCAGATAAAAATTCCCTTGATGCCTTCCTAAGAAAGAGTCTCCATTCCTTCCAAGCTAATTATGTAAGTGTAGACCAGACATAGCTCAAATTAAAAGTATAGATAGATTCATACCGTATAAGTTAGTAAGAGACGAGACTGATCCACCATGGTACACAAAACACGTCAAATAACTGTTGCAGAAGCAACGAAAAAAGCATGCCAAATTCAGAAGAATGCAAAATCCCGAAGACTGGCTAAGTTTAATGGAAGCTCGAAATTTAGTGCAGACGTCAATGCGAGATGCTTTTAATAGTTTCCAGAATGAAATATTATCTCAAAATGTGGTAAAAAAACCCAAAGAGATTCTGGTCGTACGTAAAGTACACCAGTGCCAAAAAACAGTCAATACAGTCACTGCGAGATAGCGATGGAAATGTTACCGATGATGGTGCCACTAAAGCGCAGTTACTAAATACAGTTTTCCGTAATTCCTTCACGAAAGAAGACTAAGTAAATATTCCAGAATTCGAAACCAGAACAGCAGTTAGCATGAGTGTCATAAAAGTAGACATCTTAGTTGTTGCGAAACAACTCAAATCACTTCAGAAAGACAAGTCTTCCGGTCCAGATGGTATACCAGTCAGGTTCCTTTCAGAGTATGCAGACACAATAGCGCCTTTCTTAGCAATCATATACAACCGCTCACGTGACGAAAGATCTGTTCCTAAAGACTAGAAAGAAGCACAGGTCACACCAATATTCAAGAAAGGAAATAGGAGAAACCCATTGAATTACAGACCCAGATCACTGACCTCAATTTGTAGTAAGATTTTGGAACATGTACTGTACTCGAAAATTATGAATCACCTTGAAGAAAATGACTTATTGATACATAACCGCCGGCCTGTGTGGCCGAGCGGTTCAAGGCTCTTCAGTCTGGAATCGCGCGATCGCTACGGTCGCAGGTTCGAATCCTGCCCCGGGCACGGATGTGTGTGATGTCCTTAGGTTAGTTAGGTTTAAGTAATTCTATGTTCTATGCGACTGATGACCTCAGATGTTGAGTCCCATAGTGCTCAGAGGCATTTGAACCATTTTTGATACATAAATAACACGGATTCAGAAAATATCGTTCGTGTGCAACACAGCTAGCTCTTTATTCCCATGAAGTAATGAGTGCTGTCGACAAGGGATCTCAGATCGCTTCCATATTCCTAGATTTGCAGAAGGCTTTTGATACAGTTCCTCACAAGCTACTATTAATCAAATTGCGTGCTTATGGAGTATCGTCTCAGTTGTGTGACTGGATTCGTGATTTCCTCTCAGAGAGGTCACAGATCGTCGTGACAGATGGTAAATCATCGAGCAGAACAGAAGTGATATCTGGCATTCCACAAGGTAGTGTCATAGGCCCTCTGCTGTTCCTGATTTACATAAATGATCTAGGTGATAATCTGAGCAGCCCCCTTAGATTGTTTGCAGATGACTCCGTAATTTACCGTCTAGTGAAATCATCAGACGATCAATTCCAATTACGAAATGATGTAGAGACAATTTCTGGATGGTGTGAAAAGTGGCAATTAGCACTAAACAAAGAAAAGTGCGAGGTCATACACATGGGTACTAAAAGAAATCGGATAAATTTTGGGTATACGATAAATCGCACAAATCTAAGAGCTGTCAATTCGACTAAATACCTAGGAATTACAATTAGGAGCAACTTAAACTGGAAAGGCCACACATACAATATTGTGGGGAAGGCGAAACAAAGACTGCGCTTTGTTGGCAGAATATTTAGAAGATGCGACAAACCCACTAAAGGGACAGCCTACATTACACTTGTCCGTCCTCTGCTGGAATATTGCTGCACGGTATGGGATCCTTGCCAGGTAAGATTGACGGAGGACATAGAAAAAGTGCAAAGATGGGCAACTCGTTTCATGTTATCGCGCAATAGGTGTGAGAGTGTCAGTGATGTGATACGCGAGTTGGGGTGTCAGTCGCTAAAACAAAGGCGGTTTCCTTTGCGGCGAGATCTATTTATGAAATTTCAGTCACCAACTTTCTCTTCTGAATGCGAAAATATTTTGTTGACACTTATCTACTTAGGGAGAAATGACCATAGTAATAAAATAAGAGAAATCAGAACTCGAACGGAAAGATTTACGTGCTCCTTTTTCCCACGCGGCATTCTAGAGTGGAATGATAGGAAGTAGTACGAAAATGGTTCGATGAACCCTCTTCCAGGCACTTAAATGTGAATTGCAGTGTAACCATGTAGATGTAGATGTAGATGTACTTACTTTAAACAACACAGGGATATGTCGAACTCACGAAGGCTGGGCGGGTATTCGAACCTCAGTCGTCTCGACACTTTTCCAGTGCTTAACCACTGTGGCATCGCTCTCAGAAGTAACGCGAAAGGGAGCAAAGCAGTTGAGAAACTGAAGTTCCTTTCAAGTGGAATGGGGCACAAATCCCTGTACGATGAAGGAAATTTGGGTCTGCCCTGGGATCCATTAATTGTTGTTGTTGTTGCGGTCTTCAGTCCTGAGACTGGTTTCATGCAGCTCTTCATGCTACTCTATCCTGTGCAAGCTTCTTCATCTCCCAGTACCTACGGCAGCCTACGTCCCTCTGAATATGCTTAGTGTATTCATCTCTTGGTCTCCCTCTACGATTTTTAACCTCCACCCTGCCCTCCAGTACTAAATTGGTGATCCATTGATGCCTCAGAACATGTCCTACCAACCGATCCCTTCTTCAAGTTGTGCCACAAATTCCTCTTCTCCCCAATTCTATTCAATACCTCCTCATTAGTTATGTGATCTACCCATCTAATCTTCAGCATTCTTCTGTAGCACCACATTTCGAAAGCTTCTATTCTCTTCTTGTCTAAACTATTAATCCTCCATGTTTCACTTCCATACGTACCTACACTCTATACAAATACTTTCAGAAACGACTTCCTGACACTTAAATAAATACGCAATGTTAACAAATTTCTCTTCTTCAGAAACGCTTTCCTTCTATTGCCAGTCTACATTTTATATCCTCTCTACTTCGACCATCATCAGCTATTTTGCTCCCCAAATAGCAAAACTCCTTTAGTACTTTAAGTGTCTCATTTCCTAATCTAATTCCCTCAGCATCACCCGACTTAATTCGACTACATTCCATTATCCTCATTTTGCTTTTGTTGATGTTCATCTTATACCTTCCTTTGAAGACACTGTCCATTCCTTTCAGCTGCTCTTCCAAGTCCTTTGCTGTCTCTGACAGAATTACAATGCCATCGGCGAACCTCAAAATTTTTATTTCTTCTCCATGGATTTTAATACCTACTCCGAACTTTTCCTTTGTTTCAATATACAGATTAAATAACATCTGGGAGAGGCTACAACCCTGTCTCACTCCCTTCCCAACCACTGCTTCTCTTTAACGTCCCTCGACTCTTATAACTGCCATCTGGTTTCTGTACTAATTGTAAATAGCCTTTCGCTCCCTGTATTTTACCCCTGCCACCTTCAGAATTTGAAAGAGAGTATCCCAGTCAACATTGTCAAAAGCTTTCTCTAAGTCTACAAATGCTAGAAACGTAGGTTTGCCTTTCCTTAATCTAGCTTCTAAGATAAGTCGTAGGGTCAGTACTGCCTCACGTGTTTCAACATTTCTACGGAATGCAAACTGATCTTCCCCGAGGTCGGCTTCTACCAGTTTTTCCATTCGTCTGTAAAGAATTCGCGTTAGTATTTTGCAGCTGTGACTTATTAAACTGATAGTTTGGTAATTATCACATCTGTCAACACCTGCTTTCTTTGGGATTGGAATTATTATATTCTTTTTGAAGTCTGATGGAATTTGCCTGTCTCTTACATCTTGCTCACCAGATGGTAGAGTCTTGTCAGGACTGGCTCTCCCAAGGCTATCAGTAGTTCTAATGGAATGTTGTCTACTCCCGGGGCCTTGTCTCCACCTAGGTCTTTCAGTGCTCTGTCGAACTCTTCACGCAGTGTCGTATCTCCCATGTCATCTTCATCTACCTCCTCTTCCATTTCCATAATATTTTCCTTATAACATCGCCCCTGTATAGACCCTCTATATACTCCTTCCACCTTCCTGCTTTCCCTTCTTTGCTTAGAACTGGGTTTCCATCTGAGCTCTTCATATTCATGCAAGTGGTTCTCTTTTCCCCAAAGGTCTCTTTAATTTTCCTGTAGGCAATATCTATCTTACCACTCGTGAGATAAGCCTCTACATCCTTACATTTTTCCTCTAGCCATGCCTGCTTAGCCATTTTGCACTTCCTGTCGATCTCATTTTTGAGACGTTTGTATTCCTTTTTGCGTTCTTCATTTACTGCATTTTTGTATTTTCTCCTTTCATCAGTTAAATTCAGTATTTCTTCTGTTACCCATGGATTTCTACTAGCTCTCGTCTTTTTACATACTTGATCCTGTGCTGCCTTCTCTATTTTATCCCTCAAAGCTACCCATTCTTCTTCTACTGTATTTCTTTCCCCCATTCCTGTCAATTGTTCCCTTATGCTCTCCCTGAAACTCTCTACAACCTCTGGTTCTTTCAGTTTATCCAGGTCCCATTTCCTTAAATTCCCACCTTTTTGCAGTTTTTTCAGTTTCAATCTGCAGTTCATAACTAATAGATTGTGGTCAGAATCCACATCTGCCCCTGGAAATGTCTTACAATTTAAAACCTGGTTCCTAAATCTCAGACTTAATATTATATAATCTATCTGAAACCCTCTAGTATCTCCAGGGTTCTTCCATGTATACAACCTTCTTTCATGATTCTTGATCCAAGTGTTAGCTATGATTAAGTTATGCTCTGTGAAAAATTCTACCAGGCGGCTTCCTCTTTCATTTCTTAGCCCCAATCCATATTCGCCTACTACGTTTCCTTCTCTTCCTTTTCCTACTATCGAATTCCAGTCATCCATGGCTATTAAATTTTCTTCTCCCTTCACTACCTGAATAATTTCTTTTATCTCATCATACAATTCATCAATTTCTTCATCATCTTCAGAGCTAGTTGGCACATAAACTTGTACTATTGTAGTAGGCGTGGGCTTCGTGTCTATCTTGGCCACAATAATGCGTTCACTGTGCTGTTTGTGGTAGCTTCCCGCACTCCTATTTTCCTATTCATTATTAAAGCTACTCCTGCATTACCCCTATTTGATTTTGTACTTATAACCCTGTATTCACCTTACCAAAATTCTTGTTCCTCCTGCCACCGAACTTCACTTCAGTTATAATTATTACGACAAAATAACAAGATATCTCCGTTAGTAAGATTGCATATGATTTCCTATAATCTTTGGTCCCATTTGACCAATTCTCTGCCCTGCTTGTTTCATCATTGGTCACATCCTCGTTTAGCTTCAGCAAGCAGTAACTTTGTTTGTAGGCACTTTCATTCTTACAGTCCAACTCGTTCGAGTTTTACTATCTTATAAATCGCTTTTTTTCGCATTTGTGAAGTGAACAGGGTGTACAAAAGTCAATGGAAGACTAGTTCCCATACGAAGATGTAAAGTTTATGGTGCCTGGAAGTTGCGGTTGGGTCCAGCGTTTGGTTTTAGTTTGAGCACGGTATCTGAGCCGTCTGACACAGACTGTTATATAGTGGACATTGCGGTACGTCGCGAATGAACCGACTTTGAACTAGAAAGGTAATAGGTACAAAAGACATATGGATCGTAGCATATCCGAAATTACACAAGAATTCATGCTTTCAGTATCAACAGTGTTGAGAGTGACTCTTCATTATTGCAGAGTAAATATCTCCACGTGCATAAACCACTGGACAGGACAACCACAAGTGTTTAACAAACAGGCGTTATCACATACCAACAACTTTTCTGTTAAATGTCTTGCCTACGTAATGTTGCAGTAAGGACAAATGGAAAGTGCGTCACGCTGTCTGTAAGTATTTTTAGCCCTTTTTCTGTGCCCACTCAGTATTTCGAGATAAATTTCCTATATCTTTCTCATACGACACTGGCTGTTGAAAACTTACTTGGAATTCCTTGTCTGTGTAACCCTGCAAAAATTCGTCATCCTTTCCATAAATCAAACGGAATAATACTTCTGAAACATAATTGGCTCTTCCATAATATAGCAAATTTCAAAATTATATTGCTGCAAATATAATGCCCAGCTGACCAATCGACTAAGCAGTAATTTGCATCTCGTCAAAAATTCTAAAGCTCGGTGATCAATGCACACTGTCGTTCTGTATTCTTCTGACATTTATCTAAAGGTTTTGAAATCCCATACTATTGCCAAAATTTCCTTTCCTGGAATATAATAATTTCGCTCACAGGCTGTCAACATTCGAATACCAAAGCCAACAGTTTGGCATATTACTTCTTTCCCTTGTCCCACTTCTTGAAACATCTCGCATCCAGTCGAATTTCATCTGAGCAACACAGCAAGACAAAATGCGTACGAAAATTTGGATGCACCTGCATTTTATTATTTTCAGCTCCAGTTTCATATTTTCAAACTCCAGCTGACGTCGTTTTACCAAAACCATACATTTTTATTTTTAAAAATTGTGTCATATATTCACAATTGAATGTTTGTTCTGGAACGAATTCTCGTAGCATCTGACTAACCTGAGAAAATCTTTACACTGTTTCTATTCTTTGGGGGTGGGTAGCATTCAGGAGCCTCAATTTTCATAGGATCAGGCAACATAGTTGTAATGGGTAAAAAGTAGTTTATTTTTCCACAATAAAAACAGGTTTTCAGCCCTTTCATAGTAGATAGTCTTCCATACAAGGTTCCTAAAAACGCCCCAAGTAACTCAGGCTGCTTCCACCATTGACGAGATACTGCCAGAATATCATCAATATAAAGAAGTATCCTTTCACGCCCGTCTATTCCTACTTCCTGGTCAAGTACACAAACTCTGCCACTGATACATTTAGGTCAAACTGAAGTACTTGAAAAACATTTACCTACAATTAGAAATTTGTGCGCCGCGTCTTCCGCTTTGAAATGTTCGCAAGACAGCCGAGTGTGGAACGTTTAGTCACCGGGGATGAGGAAAAAGGAAGTCGTTCGAGGGAAACGCGTGTTGTCACGTAACGATAGACGGTATCTTCCCCACTTCGATCTGAGGAAACTGTTGTAATCGGGATGCCTTTGACTACGATTAGCTGATTTTGGTGCACTGACAGGGTGCTGGTTTCCTGTTGTTGAGCCGTGTTGCGTGATCTAGTTTGGCGGCATTAGCGGCCTCTATTGTTACTGCCCTGGCTCATGTGATTCTTCCATGAGATGTGAATTTGTGCTTTGTGGGAGATTTGGAGCTACCACCAGCGTGCTCTCTATCGCTTATACAACAACTGTTTGAGCCTACCCATCTCAGTGTTAAATGAGACCTCCGTGTTTCAAATTCTGTTATACTTCGTTTATTATATCACTTGGCTCGAATGTTGTTGAGCGGCGTGTTTTCCGAAATACTTCAGAGCCAGGACACCTTGAGTGGCTTGAGGGGTCGCATAATACAACTGACGTTATCCCCCCGCATTCTAAATTAATTGGAGCCTAAACCTTATGGGCGGTACAAGCAGATACCGAGACCTTGGTCGAGTATATCAAGCGCGTTCTCACAACTGTCACTGTTTTACAGATGGGACTCACAGAACTTGATAGTGTTTTAAATATTTCGCAGGGCATTAAGCCGGAAGTTCGTTTGCTGCTTACCTTCGCGAATAAGCCAACCGCCTTTCTCGAGTAGAGCGAATTGGTTTTCTCTATGGAGACTTTTAGGTTCGCCGCTAAGCAGCGTGGCCGACGTGAAGGGCTAGAATCCGCACATCAGTTCCGATTTAATAAGAACCATGATCCTCCTCCTAATTCTTCGGGTCACCGTGTGTGAGTACCCAGTCGACCGAGATCCAAGAGCTAATAGATGACGTCTCTGGGAGTGAGTCAAGCCCATTCGCAATAAGCCTCATGGTTGTCGTGCTCGCGTTCTCGCACTTAAAATTCTTCCCTTTCATACATATGTGCTCAGCTTAACCAAGAATCTGTCTGCGGCCTTTTGGATTCGGGGAGTTCAATTTCCTTATTGGACTATGACTGGCGTTTAGAATAGTGCCTCCCTTGTGCTCTACTTCTCAGGGTTGTTGGGCGGTGAACGGGCAGGGGTTGCCTTTGACAGATGAGGTGTGAGGGAAGTTATCTATTTGTCACTTTTCTTGACCTATTATAAAATCATTGTAAAGAATTTTTTGTCACATAGCTCCTCGGGTGAGAATTTATTCAGCGCACTGGTTTTGTGCTGCATTTCTGTAGCAAGACCTTCATCTCTAAGTTGCCTTTTAGAGAACATAGCCCTCTGTTCCTGCCTTATTCTTAGCAATGTCAATTCGCTGAACTCGTATCACTCAGAGTTCAATGTGAGTCATTTGGGGAAGCTGAGGCTAGGTAGCTGCTGAACATGTTAGGAATTACCCTGACGTCCTCACTATCAGTTGGGGGTAACGGACAAAATCCAGTACAAGATTCGTTTAACTGATAATGTTTCAGTTCGACAAACGCAACATCGACTGTCCCTCCCAAAGATGAGGGTATTGCAACGAAAAGTCAATTACATGCTTAGGGACAGAGTTCTTGGGCCATCGACATCACCTTACTCTTCTCCTACGTTTCTGGTCCCTTAGGGAGAAGGTAAGGATCACAGGCAGGCTGTTGACTACAGGGCATTTAATCAAAAGCTTTTTCTGAAACCTGTGCCGCTTCTTGGCCTGCGCAATTACTTTACTTGGTCTTCCGGGGCTTGTTACTTTACAGTGGCTCATCTTAACCAAGACTGCTACCATATACCGTAGACCGAGGATACTAAGCATGTTACTTCATTTTGCACCTACTCGAGCCTATATGAGTTCAGTCAGGTACCCTCTGGCTTATCTGCTGGAGCCGCTGTGCCGCCTCGCCTGCCGAATCGTTTTCAACTGAGGCTACAGCTCCCTTGATGATGTATTTGTATATAGCGGTTCCATTGATCAACATTTTTGTCATCTCGAGGAAGTGTTGCTGCGGCTTCAGGCAGCTGGATCAAACGTAATGTCACATAAGGCAACACTAGCTAAGCGGCATAATTCTTTCTCCAAAAAATGTTCAAATGTGTGTGAAATCTTATGGGACTTAACTGCTTAGGTCATCAGTCCCTAAGCTTACACAATACTTAACCTAAATTATCCTAAGGACAAACACACACACCCATGCCCGAGGGAGGACTCGAACCTCCGCCGGGACCAGCCGCGCGGTCCATGATTGCAGCGCCTGAGACCGGTCGGCTAATCCCGCGCGGCATAATAATTCTTTCTCGTCTCGTTTAGTCTCGAACTATGAGATTAGAATCAAGCAGGAGTATTCCTCCGCCTAACGACGTGTTCCTCCCCCACCAATTATTTTAGGAAGTTTGTTCGTAATTTTGCTCAGCTCGCCGTCCCTGTCAATAGTTTGCGTAGAAAGGGGTAGACCTTTGTTTGGGGGGAGGGCGGGGGGTAGCCAGCAGGTTGCTTTTGAGACTATTAAAACCGCCTTGAGTAATCCTCCAGTCTTGGCCGTACCGCATTTCGAGAAAGGCTTAATTGCCCAGGCCGATGCATCACATAGTTCAAATGGCTCTGAGCACTGCTGAGGTCATCAGTCCCCTAGGACTTAAAACTACTTAAACCTAACCAACCTAGGGACATCACACACATCCATGCCCGAGGCAGGATTCGAACCTGCGACCGCAGCGGTCGCGCGGTGCCAGACTGTAGCGCCTAGAACCGCACGGCCACTCCAGCCGGCTGCATCACATGCTTGCGTCGCGGCCGTGCTGTTGCAGGAATGTTCCACGTAGAGGAGTTCCATCGCTTGCGCCTTGAGTAGTTTAACTGCTGCTAAATTAAAGTATTTCGTTTACGAGTGTTAGACTTTGGCTGTCCTCTTCACGCCTGAAAAATTTAGATTATATCTCGAACACAGGAAGTTTGATATGGAGACGGATAACCAAGTCTTCAGCTGGGTCTTAGAGCGACCTAGAATGACTGCTTGTAGCGCAAGGTGTGTGGTACAGATATCCGTATTCCGCTTCAGAGTTCGTCATATTAAGGGACTGACAACCAGGTGCCCAATGCACTTAGTCGTACGTTCGAGGAAGGTGCCGAGTGAGTAGAAACGTGTCATTCCTCGTCTCCGAATCCTGTTTGTGATGTCTTGTCCTAGGCACCGGGGCTTTTTACAAACCTTGAATCTAAACAGGAGCAGGACCCCTTTTGGAACCAATTAGAGAACGTATCCTGGCCAAGGATCGGGTGGTACCCAGTTATCTGTTGAAGAAGAGAAAAGTTTGTCAGGTGAGGTCCGGAGACCCGCTTATGTTAGGATTTGTGTGCCTGTGCAGCTTCTTCCTCCCATTTTTATTACTTTTCATGATTCCTTGCTTGGTGACATTTTGGGCCTTCACTAAATCATGGCTAAGGTGTGTTAACACGTGACCTGGCCGTCATTATATAAGAATATCCGGCGACTAGTAGGAGGATACGAGCTACGTAAGATAGAAAATGAATCGCAACTCACGCAAGACACTTTTGCAGTCCGATTGAGAGCAACACCCCATCAATATTCCTAGAGTATTCCAGAATTTGCAACACGAACAGCTGCTAGCATGAGTTTCTTAGAAGTAGATACCTTAGGGGTTGCGAAGCAACCCAAATCGCTTGATACGGGCAAGTCTTCAGGTCCAGATTGTATACCGATTAGGTTCCTTTCAGATTACGCTGATACAGTAGCTCCCTACTTAGCAATCATATACAACCGCTCGCTCACCGATAGATCTGTACCTACAGATTGTAAAATTGCGCAGGTCGCACTAGTGTTTAAGAAGGGTAATAGGAGTAATCCATCGAACTATAGACCTATATCATTAACGTCGGTTTGCAGTAGGGCTTTGGAGCATATATTGTATTCAAAGATTATGAATCACCTCGAAGGGAACCATCTATTGATACGTAATCAGCATGGTTTCAGAAAACATCGTTCTTGTGCAACGCAGCTAGCTCTTTATTCGCACGAAGTAATGGCCGCTATCGACAGGGGATCTCAAGTTGATTCCGTATTTCTAGATTTCCGGAAAGCTTTTGACACCGTTCCTCACAAGTGACTTCTAATCAAGCTGCAGGCCTATGGGGTATCGTCTCAGTTGTGCGACTGGATTCGTGATTTCCTGTCAGGAAGGTCGCAGTTCGTAGTAATAGACGGCAAACCATCGAGTCAAATTGAAGTGGTATCAGGTGTTCCCCAGGGAAGCGTCCTGGGACCTCTGCTGTTCCTGATCTATATAAATGACCTGGGTGACAATCTGAGCAGTTCTCTTAGGTTGTTCGCAGATGATGCTGTAATTTACCGTCTAGTAAGGTCATCCGAAGACCAGTATCAGTTGCAAAGCGATTTAGAAAAGATTGCCGTATGGTGTGGCAGGTGGCAGTTGACGCTAAATAACGAAAAGTGTGAGGTGATCCACATGAGTTCCAAAAGAAATCCGTTGGAATTCGATTACTCGATAAATAGTACAATTCTTAAGGCCGTCAATTCAGCTAAGTACCTGGGTGTTAAAATAACGAACAACTTCAGTTGGATAGACCACATATATAATATTGTGGGGAAGGCGAGCCAAAGGTTGCGTTTCATTGGCAGAACACTTAGAAGATGCAACAAGTCCACTAAAGAAACAACTTACACTACACTCGTTCGTCCTCTGTTAGAATATTGCTGCGCGGTGTGGGATCCTTACCAGGTGGGATTGACGGAGGACACCGAAAGGGTGCAAAAAAGGGCAGCTCGTTTTGTATTATCACGTAATAGGGGAGAGAATGTGGCAGATATGATACTCGAGTTGGGATGGAAGTCATTCATTAAAGCAAAGACGTTTTTTGTCGCGGCGAGATCTACTTACGAAATTTCAGTCACCAACATTCACTTCCGAATGCGAAAATATTTTGTTGAGCCCAACCTACATAGGTAGAAATGATTATCAAAATAAAATAAGAGAAATCAGAGCTGGAACAGAAAGGTTTAGGTGTTCGTCTTTCCCGCGCGCTGTTCGGGAGTGGAATGGTAGAGAGATAGTATGATTGTGGTTCGATGAACCCTCTGCCAAGCACTTAAATGTGAATTGCAGAGTAATCATGTAGATGTAGATGTAGAATAAGCTATTTATTGATTATTTGGGGTCTCTTCCTCTCACTAAGAGGGGGAATCGATATGTATTGGTTGTGGTATAAGCCTTTTTCCCGTTTCGTTTAGCTTGTCCGTAGTAGGGGGCTCCTACGGCGGTTACCCTCCACCATGTCTCCAGGATCTTTTCCATATTCAAGCCACCTAAAGTCCTGGTCACTGACGAGACCCCATCCTTTCTGGTGAAGGAGTTTAAGAGTTTCTTTTTTTTTTCTTTTTTTTTTTTTTTTTTTTTGGTAACACCACATGGCATGTCACTACTGCGTCCTATTACCCTCAGCTCCATTTTTCGAAATAGTGAACAAAAACCTTAAGGCCGCTCTCATCATCTGAACATGCCAGGTCTCGGACCAAGTGAGATAGCTCACTCCCTTGGATAAATTTCGCTTTTAATTCTACTCAACATGAGGTGGTGAAGGCTGACGTGGCCTCCTTAAAGGTTGCCTACCCCCTTAATTCCTCTTTAGCCAACTGGTGAAGCGTCAGTGATCTTTTACCTAAGGATATAACTTCCGAGATCATCGAACGGAATTGGGATAAGGCAAGGCACAAATAGAACTTGCTCACTGTTTCACAAGCTGGGACATGGTCGCGAGTGGAACAGTGACCCGAAAATGTAGAATAAATTTCTTTTATTTCACGTTTATGGTCACAAACTTGTAGATTCTCAGACTACGGGTTTCGGTCAACAATGACCATCCTCAGATCTGTTTTATAAAATCATGTCCTAATATACTGGAGCCATAGTGGCATCGTCAAATGCCAGACACAAAATCAGTGACGATGCTCCCGCTGGGATTTTGTGTATAGGATTTGACGATGCCACTATGGCTCCAGTATATTATTACATGTTTTTATGAAACGGGTCTGAAGATGGTCATTGCTGACCGAAACGAGCTTTTACAACGAGGGGAGGCAGCCACTACTTGCTAAAGCTGGAGACAATATTTTGTTCCTAACTTCAGTGCCGGTAGTGACGGGGATAAGGTTATTTCTAGAAAGCTTGCTCCATGTTTTTTGGTGCCTTGCTGATTCCATAGGATCCTGAATCAGGTTAATCATTTGGTCCACAGTCTTGCCACCAGTAAAACCGTCAGTGTGCACGTCAGCCAGGTAGAGCTCCTTGTCTTCTCTTACCCTCCACTTAATGGGAATAAAAGGGGAGGTTTCTGATTTTAGTGGGGAGTCTGAGCTATGTCAGATCATACTGACTGCGGTCTGTGTCTTTGGTTCATTTTCCCTCTGGTCGCCAAGCGGGGCTCTTGAGTCGCAGTTTCTGGTTTTAAATGTTTTCGAGGTGGGCAAGTATGGAATGAACAGTCAGCAGTGACTAGGAGGAAGGAAGTCTGTTTGAGGAAATGAATGTTGTCACGTGCTGGTGGTCGGTGTCTTGACTGATTTGCTCTGAGGGAACTGTTGCAATCGGAATGACTTTAATTATGATTAGCTGATTGCGGTGTGCTTAAAGGGCACCTCTTTCCTCTTGTCGAGCCATGTTGTGTGATCTAGTTTGACGTTATTTGCAGGTTCTGTTGTCACTGCCCTGCCCTATGTGATTATTCCCTGAGATGTGAATTTGTGCTTTCCGGGAACTTTGGATCAGCCGTTTGTGTGGTCTGAATCGCTTACAGAAACTGTTTGAACCAGCCCAACTCAGTGTTCGCTGAGAGCTCCGTGTTGTTTCCCTGATAAGTAATTTAGTTGGAATCTGCGTGTATAATGATTGTGATGATAGTTTTTATTGTTTGATTTTAATAGTGTTTCCCCTTGCCAAATGATACCTAACATTTTTACTTTCATCTTCTGTGCAAGCAGTGGGAATATGCCAGTGGTCACGGGTGCTGCTGGTGCTATAATGAACGTTTGTGATTAGTGTGTTCTTTTAATTTTGTTTTACATTTTGATCTGGCCATATCTATTAGTATACCAGGTGCACGGCCAGAGAGCTATGAAATTTTCTCTGTTGGCATCCTTGGGTGTTGCGAGGCGAGATTCCTTACCTAATCCTTGGTGCCTGATTGACCATATTGTACTGGTATCTTAACATTATATTATTAATAGAGCCAGGATTTCAAATTGGAAGGAAAGTTGGAAATTGTTATTTAACATCTATGTAAACTTTTTTTGTAGCTTGGTTATGTTGATATACTAATCATTGTTTCTCGCCAGTATGTAAACTGCGTTAGTCTTTAAATTCTTATTTTAGTCTGTTAACCACCGGTTACTGGCTGTCATAGTACCTCATTCTGGGCTGCTTGTTCAGGCAACTAATTGCTGAAAGTACGTTATCGTACTAACTGACCTCTTGGTGTTTCTAGGCAACTTTCACTCATGACGCTTGTTTTACGAGCGCCCTGCTGTTGCCTGGTGGTTCAATTACTGTTTCTGCGGTCTGTGCGTGCAGTTAGACCGGCCTGACAAGGGTGAGTGCAATAGCGGCGCGATAGTACTGGTCAGCATTTGCGATTCGCCGCTGCCATTTCCTTGTGTGAAGCAGCTCTACGTTACGGTGACTGTTGTTTAAGTCTTTTTTTTTCACTGGTTCGCGTGGTTTGAATCTTTTAAGTGTTTCCGTACTTTCGTCTCTTGGCTTGAATCCCTTTTGGTGCCGTGTCCTTTCTATCAAGTTTTCCTTAGTCAGCCGTGCCAGTTACTTAAATTTGTCAGTTTTCTCATAGGACTGTGTTAAATTTGATCTGTAATTTAAAACCATTCCGTTAGCTTGGACAGTTAAATGTTTATGAAAATTTTAGCCATTCCTAAATTTGCACTACTCATTGACACATTTTACTTTTAAAACCCTTGCTTTAAATTTGCTAGGTCTCTTAAAGGACCATGTCAAAATTTGGTCTGTACTGTAAAACCATTAGTATGGACATTCAAAATTGCTTAAATATTTTAGCTGTTACTAAATTTGAGGTAGTCGTTGTTACATTTGACTTGCTTTAAATTTCTCAGTTCGCTTAAAGGACCATGTTAAATCTTGAATCTGTAATTTAAAACGATTGAGTGGTGTCATTTTGCTATCTTTGTTAAATTGGTTAAGTGTTGATGCTCCTTTATTCAAATCATCCCAGTCATGCCTTAAGAACTGCTGATTTCTGAAAGTTTATTTCATTGTGTTGTAGTATCGTTTTTTTGCAAAAGGTTGATTAATAAATGTGATTCACTTGGCAAATAATGAATGATGTCATTGCCTGGAGCTTAGTCCTTCCATGAATTCCTGTTAATCTGACTTGCTGGAGCTCAATTTTCTAGATTGTTTGACGACCAGAATTCGTCACTAACCGGAAGTCAAGCCCACAGTACTAAGGAATGTAACTGCTAAAATCTCACTAAAATTTCTTCCATAGACAGTGATCGATCTCCTCCTTCCAAAACCTGGTTTAATGAACACACATTCAGAACTAGTCAAACACCCATATTAGGTTTTTTTAACATCTACCAGACGGTTACAATATTAACTATTGAACCTCGCTATTATTCTCCTCTCCATTTCAGTTACCTCTTTTCTCATAGCACTGTATTGTGCATGAAGCTTTGAAAAATGGGATATATCTTTAGTCAGCAAACATGTCCAGTAATAGTTTCTGAGTTATCTGAAATCACTGATTAATGTTTCATCAGTAAATCTCTTAACTGACTCTTTTCTATTTCCTCCAGCACTTGTGATTCTTCATATTTATTTTTAACTTCCTCTTTCCATTCCATATTTTTCTGAACACCACTTAACGATTGGCTAGTTTCAAGATCTTATAAATGCCTGCCTTCAACAGTTACTGTCTTCAAATTAGTCGTAATAACTCAGAATTCTGATTTCTACTTTTAGCATCTTTATTGTGACTTCTCATTTTACCACTGATACTGACATCCATTACTTCTTTCTTAAGGTCAAGTAGTATACCATTAGGTACCAGCCAATTAAGATTCAGTTAAATTCTCAGATTCAAATCTGCTACCACTAACATTGATTGCTGGAACTGCATTCTATCAGGGTCAAAGCTGAGTAAAGTTTACTCCCCATCATTCTTTCTTTTGTAACCCGTGCCCCCTGTAAGATGAATACTGGTGACTGGGAATAAAGGACATTTCCGTTTTTCACGGTTTTCCTCCAAAAATAACTTGATTATCTTACTGCCTTCACTCCCAGTACCCACAACTATATCTACTCTTTTACCCATGACTGTTCCCGTCACACATCACATATATCAATTACCATAGGTGGTTTGTTCTTGACATTTTCCAAAAACTCATACTTTAACAACTGATTTTCTTGGAAACTTACTAAAGCTGTTTTATATGACTGGTTGACATTTGAAATACTTTGTTGTTATAAATGATTCTTCATCTTTGCTCTTTCTTAATTTCTATTATTTGTTGTGTCAGTTTTCTTATAGTTTTAATAGTTATAATTCTACCTGTTCGTATAGCGACTGTTTTCCTTCTGTTAAAATTATTTCAATATCGTGCTGTTATGAATATGGTTTCCTTCTCTCCCAACATCCACAGAGTCTGTTCTTTTGGATTCAACCTTTTAGGCACATGACGGATGAATATTTCTAATAAATTGATTCATTACCTGTTTCCCTTACTTATCTTCTTTCAATCAATATTCTACAAAATGTCATTAGCCACACGTTCCTTCTCTGTATGGGGTCAAGCTGAAAAGTTCCGAGCGTAAATTTCTGTGTGCTCCTTCTGTTCAACGACGTGAGTTAAATATCTCTGACAGTTGTTCAGTTCAGGTAGAACTCTCTAAGTTCATCATACTCCATTGGGAGGTATCTCTCTCCGGATGACTCACCATAAAGTGGGCACTTTTCTGAAGGCCCAAGGTTTTGGTATGGCATTCTGAACAGATCTTAAGAAAACAGCAGGCTGGACATCACCGTTTGGCTAAACATGGGAAAGTATAAATATCCGTTCGTTATTTCCTATTTAAAGCCGTCTAAAATATGTTTGTTGTCAGTATTACCTTTATTTCTTTCTAAAAGACTAGTGGAAAATAAACTTGAAAAGTAGTTCTTCTTACTTCCCCCACTGAACAGTAGATATCTTCCCAAAATTTCTACGTTCCTCATACGGATAGCACTCTAAAAGCATTGAACCAACCACTGCTGGCAAACGTATGAGTTCATTTCTCTGAGAAACACTCAGACTTCGATCATAACTTATTGAAGAATCCACCTCTGAGTTTTGGCAATTTTTCCATCATATATAAGTCTGCAATCATACTCCGCAAACCACCGTGAAATGCATAGCAAAAGGTATGTCTCATTGTGCCAGCTATTAGGGTTCTTTTCCCTGTTCTCCTCTCAGAAAGTTGTATTTAATTCAAACTTGTCCTCATGATGCCTGTTTGAGCGATATGTAGATAGTTGTAGCATATTCCCAGAGTCCTCATTTAAAGCCGGCTCTTCGAATTTTGTAAGTAGGCTGTCCAGGGAGAGTGTGCCAGTTCGGTTCCTTCTCTGTGACAATCTCTGGAGGACCAAGCTAACTTGTGACCATTTGCGCTGCCTTTCTCTGCATACATTTAATAGTCCCTGTTAGTCCTGTTTGATACGGGCCACACACTTGAGCAATATTCTAGGATGGATTGCAAGAGTGATTTGTAAAATATCTCCTTTGTACACTGATTGATCTTTCCTAGTACTCTACCAATAAACCGAAGCGTGATACCTGCTTTGCCGGCTACCGAACCTATGTTACTGTCCCATTTCATGTCCCTACAAGTGTTACGCCAAGTCATTTGTATTAATTTGCCAATTTCGAGTGTGGGTCAGTGATATTATAGTCATAAAATCTTCGAATTACTGAACATTTGCTATGACATGTTGTTCCTATTCATTAATGTTATATATTTCTTTCACTATCGATTTAATTCAGACAGAATTATGATCTCCCTGCTGTTTCACTTCAGCTGTTACTTTGGTAAACCTGCACTGTCTCACCGCCATAATGTTTATGTCCATATATCTCGCCATGTACTATTCGTATCTAATCCTCAACAGCCAATCAAAAAATTGTCGCAGTTATTTCACAATCATCACGCACTGCATTGATTTCTCTCTTTATTGGGGACAAATTAGGTAACTTCCCTTTTAACAGAGATAATTCTCTTTTTAATTCGTTCTTTGTATCACGCTGCGACTGCTTAAGTTCATTCTTTAACTCGTACATGTTTTCAATGTACTGCCTAAACGTTTCACTTATCTTGCCTTCTATGTTGGTTGTTGTCATAGCTACATCGGTTTTAGTGCTTTCTACTTACTTGACCGTTAACACCGAACGGAATAGATAGTACCACACTTCAAAGTCGGCTCACTGAAGTTCATTACAGTGCACAAATTGTCTACTCACACTCTTTCACTTTTTCTACAAAGCCTCAACGTTCTGTACCGCTATGAACGCAAATAAAATTGTTTATCACAGGTCAATCTATCATACTCTGGAGCAAAGTGCATGTAAAACCGCATTCGACTTTGGGTCCTTGCTTGTAGAGTTCCCTGCACAAACTCTCAGAGTTTCTAAGATCACGGTAACGACAAAATACTGGGTTAGCTGACTCATCGTTTTATAGGTCAAGCAACATTTTGATTTTAAAATATCAGATTCTGAAATACGCTTCTAAATTCTTTGAGTTGTATATCCACATTCTTTTCGGAAAAACTGTGAATTATATTGGCTAATATTTCCTATACTGCGAGGTCAGTGTCGCTAATTCTGTGAGATATCCTGGTTTTCCTTTATTTTCCTGGCTAGATAATGTGGCAGTGATGACAAATATGTGGCACTATCAGTTATTACTTTTGGCTGTGTATAGTTTTAAGCATCGGAATACCAAGAGAGACAGCAGAGGGTGGGGGAGGAGGGGGGGGGGGGTACTTTGTGCCCACCATTTGAAAATATTGTAATCTTGTCACTTACTTTATATTTCAAAATTTTAAAAAAGATCATTCGTTATAATGAATTCTTCTACCTGACTCCATAACAAATTTTTCAGTTAAACTTAACCCAAAAATAAGCCTTAGTTGTAAACGTCACTTTTTCCAGTGAACGTCATTGTTAATATTTTCAGGTTTAGGGCGTTACTTACACAGCAATATGTCTTTAAAAAGAATATTGCGAGTAAAACTCAACAATAATTAATAAATTTTTTTACAGAAAGTACAGTCAGTAGTACACGTTGTTGAAAGTGCGTTGATATTGCTATAAGAGTGCGCTAAAAGATATTTTCATGTTATGGACCATTCTTTCACATCAGTACCTGTTTAAAAAGTATGTTTTTAATATAAGGCCACACCAATTGACAAATTTTGTTTCTTTTTCGATATTTTTCATGGTGGGCAGAAAGTACACTCCCGCGCCCTTGGTCATGCACCTCATATAACAGGCGTTAGTCTTGCTAGGCTTAAAATAATGGTGTCTTATATGCACTGTGGTACTATTACAATCGTATCTGATAAAACGTTGTGGTTTCAAAAGAAACTCCAAGCATTAGTTGCTTTATGATACTGTGAAAAGCCAACCCGAGATATTTTATATTTTTGACGAGCTACTCTGAGTGCAATGAATTCTCTTACTTATTCATTAAAAACATTAGTTTTATAATAACTATTGCTTTTCTTGGTGAGGTAATAAGATTACAATTTTATCCTTAAAAAAGAATGAGTAATCAGATTGTGAGTGGCGATAATGTGTTAATGCTGTTCTAGTACTATCTTTCCTTCTTAGATATCGCAGCGTAACCAGTTGCACAAGAAGGAATATTTTTATTGTTTCAAAGGAACTACAATTTTTAAAAAGCTTCTGTTTTCTTTTTTGAAACCACATTCTCATGTTTCTCAGTACACTTTAATTATGTTGCTTGACCTATGTATTCGTTAGGTGTCGCCAATTAGAACCAGTTATCGATACTAAAATCAAACTGATAGTGATTATAATAACTTTTCTAGCTACTGATTTGGAACACACTATTCTTGACAACACATATCATTTTATACATCCAAGGTTGTACACTGGCTGGCATGGTTCTGAGTCAGAAAAGAATCTTATACTCCAACTAATTCTCTAACGATTCCATTCTACGCTTTGTACTCAAAAGGAATAAAATAAAAATCGGAGCCAATCCTACCAAACAAAAACAGATTTGTTTCCTTTCCAGGAGTTGCTTCTATCATGAATTCAGCACTCCCACTGCTATATCGTTCAGCGTTTTTCGAATCATCATCAAACAATATGTCACCGACTGAGAATCAAAACATGCTCCTTTTTCTACCTCTCCGTGTATTACCGTAAACGTAGAAAAGATTATACATCGCTGTGTTCCAAGAGCGAGCTCATACTTCATTCTCTCGATAAAACTTGCATGCACTACTTACCACGGCCAAAGGAACGGTGCTCTGATTCTTTACAATAGTTATAATAGTCGTGGCTTTCGTCGTTTTCGGCCTTGTGGCCTCTGAGTAATAGTGTTTGTCCTCACCATCGTCTCATCTCAGTGAAATAGCGCAAAAAGTATAGCAATTACAAGCGGAATAACATACGCTATAAGATATTATCATTAAAAAAATCACTGCGATATTCTGAACAAAGTGGTATCTTAAAACATGACGCCACCTCCGTAGAGTCAGCTATCGCGATCGACAGTTCACAGTGAGTCAGATCACTGCCGATTTGAATGCAGGACGTCAGAAACCCATTTCAACTAGGTCTGTAGAGAAACTCACCGCACAGACTTCAGCATCCGATAGCCAAGTCGTGTCCCGTTGTCGTCCGATGATCTTTGGCAGTAAGTACAGTACAGTGGCTCTAAGCACTATGCGACTTAACATCTGAGGTCATTAGCCCCCTAGAACTACTTAAACCTAACTAACCTAAGGACATCACACGCATCCATGCCCGAGGCAGAATTCAAACCTGCGACCGCAGCAGTCGCGCGGTTCCGGACTGAAGTGCATGGAACCGCTCGGTCACTGATCTTTGGCCACTCAATGTAAGTACACGATACCCACGATAAGCGGATAAATGTTACTGCGTCGTGAAACTTCTTTTAAAATTTATTGCTGGGACAGTGGTTCCCACCCTTCTTCCATCATTGCCCCTGGGGTAATAAGATGTCAGCTAGTACCACGCCCTGCTCTGCGCCACCCAGCCATCACCAACATCAGCGCCTTACTAAACTTTAAAATGAAAAGACTTTCTTCGAACGATTCCATTTTTAAAATGACAAAATGTAATTGATATTTATTTTTGTAGGTGTTTTACTAACCCACGAACTAATGAATCAATGAACAATTGTTGTTGTTGTGGTCTTCAGTCCTGAGACTAGTTTGATGCAGCTCTCCATGCTACCCTATCCTGTGCAAGCTTCTTCATCTCCCAGTACTTACTGCAACCTACATCCTTCTGAATCTGCTTAGTGTATTCAACTCTTGGACTCCCTCTACGATTTTTACCCTCCACGCTGCCCTCCAATGCTAAATTTGTGATCCCTTGATGCTTCAGAACATGTCCTACTAACCGGTCCCCTCTTTTTGTCAACTTGTGTCACAAAGTCCTCTTCTCCCCAATTCTATTCAATACTTCTTCATTAGTTATGTGATCTACCCCATCTAATCTTCAACATTATTCTGTAGCACCAAATTTCGAAAGTTTCTATTCTCTTCTTGTCCAAACTATTTATCGTCCATGTTCCACTTCCATACATGGCTACACTCCATACAAATACTTTCAGAAACGACTTCCTGACAAATCTATACTCGATGTTAACAAATATCTCTTCTTCAGAAACGCTTTCCTTGCCATTTCCAGTCTACATTTTATATCCTCTCTACTTCGACCCTCATGAGTTATTTTGCTCCCCAAATAGCAAAACTCATTTACTACTTTAAGTGTTTCCTTTCCTAATCTAATTCCCTCAGCATCAACCGACTTAATTCGACTACATTCCATTACCCTCGTTTTCCTTTTGTTGATGTTCATCTTGTATCCTCCTTTCAAGACACTGTCCATTCCGTTCAACTGCTCTTCCAAGTCCTTTGCTGTCTCTGACAGAATCACAATGTCATCGGTGAACCTCAAAGTTTTTATTTCTTCTCCATGGATTTTAATTCCTACTCCGAATTTTTCTTTTGTTTCTTTTACTGCTTGCTCAATATACAGATTGAATAACATCGGGGAGAGGCTACAGCCCTGTCTCACTCCCTTCCCAACCACTGCTTCCCTTTCATGCCCCTCGACTCTTATAACTGCCATCTGGTTTCTGTACAAATTGTAAATAGCCTTTCGCTCCCTGTATTTTACCCCTGCCACCTTTAGAATTTGAAACAGAGTATTCCAGTCAACATTGTCGAGAGCTTTCTCTAAGTCTACAAATGCTAGAAACGTAGGTTATTTCTAACAACCTCTTTTATAGACTTATGGAGCAATTATCAGTGTATCAGAAAAGAAAGCTAACTCTCCACCTTGAGGATACGCATTCTACACAAAACATGCTTCCTCTGCATCACTCTTCTCCCCAGCTGCATTTGCTTCACTCATACCATGCAGGTTTATTTAAAATCTGCCAAATTAAAAGATGTTCAAGAATACAGAGGTCTACAGTTTATAAATCACCTGAATTCTGGACTCCTAACTTCTGAACTACCAGAGTTTGGCAGACTTCAATTGCCAATGCTTTGCGTCTGACCACTGGCACCAATAATAATAATAATAATAATAATAATAACACAGCATAGACCCTACAGAAGTGTAGTAGCAGTGTTACCGTTGTATTGTTCTGTCAATTACTTCGTTTATTATTCAGAAGTGAATAATGAAGCAATCTCTAGTCTATTGGGAACCATGTACTATTTGGGAAAGGTATTTTCATGAGTTCAAAAATAGTTCAAATGGTTGTGAGCACTATGCGACTTAACATCTGAGGTCATTAGTCCCCTAGAACTTCTTAAACCTAACTAACCTAAGGACATCACACACATCCATGCTCGAGGCAGGATTCGTACCTGCCACCGTAGCGATCGCGCGGTTCCAGACGGTAGCGCCTAGAACCGCTCGGGTTTTCATGAGTTATTTAAGCATATGTTATATATATATATATGTCTCTATTTTACTGTCATAGGTGTATGGAACATAGTACCAAATGTGTGTTTAGAAGGTTTATTTGTTAGGAAGGTGTCAATTACACATTTATTTCACTAACTGTAACATCACAGTGTGTCAGGGTTTAATCCTATTATTTGAAAAAAAAAATTATTGGCAAACTTCCGTAATCTGTATTGTGGTCTTACGAAATAGTGATAAAAGTAATCCTATTTTAAAAATAATTTAGTTTCATGACGAAATGCAATTGAACTGTTCTGTTTTAACCCTCCTCCCACCAGAAAGTAACATTTTACCCCTCAGGGAGTAATCACCCCCGGTTCGGAAACACTGCTTTAAGACAACGTAAAAAAAACGCAAAAATGGTCGACTCGTCAAAAATCAGTGAGATCCCGTACAATCGTTGTTGGCTGCCACTGTTGTTAGTAGCGTGATGGGATGATGAAGGAACCCTCTACTATGGATTACTTCCTAGGAGTAACAACTGGCATCTAAACTGATGTGACAAAAGTTATGGGATGCCTCCGAATATGGTGTCGGACCTCCTTCCGCCGGGCACAGTGCAGCAACTCGAGCGTGGTATGGACTCAACAAGTCGTCGGAAGTCCACTGCAGAAATATTCAGCCTTGCTGCGTCCATAGCCATCCATTATTTTGAAAACGTTGCTGGCGTAGGATTTTGTCTACGAACTCTCGACTATGTCCCATAAATGTTCGATGGGATTCTGGTCGGGCGATCTGTGCGGCCAAATATTATTCGAGTTGTCCGGAGTATTCTCAAACCAATCATAAACAACTGCAGCCCGTTGGCATGACACCCTTTGTTTGACGACGTCAACTTCATGAATGGCTGCAACGGTCTCCAGATAGCCGAACAAAACCATTCAAAGTCAACGATCGGTTCAGATGGACTATAGGACCTAGTCCATTCCACGTAAACACAGCAAACACCGCTAAGGAGCCACCACCGGCTTGTACATTGCTGGTCAACTTGGGGCCGGTCATAGTGCCCGAGCGGTTCTAGGCGTTACAGTCTGGAACCGCGCGACCGTTACGGTCGTAGGTTCGAATCCTGCCACGGGCATGGATGTTTGTGATGTCCTTAGGTTAGTTAGGTTTAAGTAGTTCTAAGTTCTAGGGGACTGATGACCTCAGAAGTTAAGTCCCATAGTGCTCAAAGCCTTTTGAACCATTTTGTCAACTTGGGTCCACGGCATCGTGAGATCTGTGTCACATTCGAACCATACCATCAGTTCTTACCACCTGAAATCGGGACCCACCTGACCAGGCCACGGTTTTCTAATCATCTAGGGCCCAAACGATATAACTACAATCCTAAGAGAGGATCTGTAGGTGACGTAGTGCTGTTAGCAAAGACACTTGCGTCTGTCGTCTGCTGCCAGAGAACATTAACGAAAATGGCTCTGAGCACTATGGGACTTAACTTCTGAGGTCATCAGCCCCTAGAACTTAGAACTACTTAAACCTAACTAACCTAAGGACATCACACACATCCATGCCCGTGGCAGGATTCGAACCTGCGACCGTAGCGGTCGCGCGGTTTCAGACTGTAGCCCATTAACGCCAGATTCCGCCGCACTGTCCTATTTGATACATTCGTCGAACGTCCCACATTGATTTCTGCGGCTATTTCACGCAGTGTTACTTGTCTGTTAGCACTGATAACTCTACGCAAACGTCGCTGCACTCGGCCGTTAAGTGAAGACCGTCGGTCACTGCACTGTCCGTGGTGAGAGGTAGTGTCTGAACTTTGGTGGTCTCGGCACAATCTTGACACTGTGGAGCTGAGAGTATTGAATTCCCCAGCAATATCCGAAACGGAATATCCCATGCGTCTAGCTCCAACTAGCACTCAGAGCTCAAAGCCTGTTAGCTCCCGCTGTGCACCCACAACCACGTTCGCTTGCATCGTGACCTTCACAATAATTTCTGATGTCACATTTGCGAAAGGGTTAGTTTAGCGTCGTGTATTCATAGAATGTGGGTCTGTAAATTTCTATATACGTCTGGGAGCGATCACGCGTTAGTATGTTCCCATACGGCAGACAGATGACAAAATATTTTGGAAAGTGGTAATATACAGTGGAGAGTAAAAAGTACCACGGTAGACTATGGGGAAGAAAGCACTGTGGCGCTCTAGGTGGGTGGTAGAGCTGATGGCCGATAATGCTGCTAGCTGCAGAAGTTTACGCATGGGGGCAAGCATATGACAGAAACGAGAGAGTAACCGTTGTTGATGGATACCGACGTCTGCTGTGCTAGACGTAGTGATCTTGATCTTACAATAAGCCACAGTCGTAAGAGTGGACAATTTGAGTATAAAATCGGCCACTCGGTTTACATCATCATGCGGGTTTTGTTTGTGATTTACGAGTCTTGAGCTACACAGTGACAGTTCGATGCTAGACTGTATAACTGTGTTGTTAAGCCAGTCAGATTGACTGAAATACAGTGACTCGCCGGTGTCTCGTTGTCCAAATCTCTACTAAATAGCAGTAACAGCGGATATTGCATGTGTACAAAGTAGGGCACCTCGAATGATCATAAGTTTGTTTGACTCCCAGGAGAGTATCCCGGAAATGTTGAAGGATCTGAACAGACATATGACAAAAAAAAAAAAAAAAGCCAACAATCCATCAAAAGCCTGCTTACAAGCCTCAAGAATAAGTACTGAATGAGGACTACGAATTTACTACAGCCTCCTACATATCGCTCCGGTAGAGACGGCAAAGACAAGGACACATGAAAGCTGGCACAGAGGCATTTAGCACTAATTCTTATAGCGTTCCATCCACAAATGTAATGATAATAAACTACTCATACAAAGTTTAATGATAAGCATCTTCTGCCTTGCAGTTCACAGTGGTTTTTAGATGTATTCCTGCGAGTGGTCTAACATACGGAAACAGTAAAGCAGGCTCCAATACCGTGCCCATTACGGTGTCGGAACACCGTTAGCATTCAAAAGCTTCCAGGCATCCAGAACTGTATAAATGCACTACTGGCCATTAAAATTGCTACACCAAGAAGAAATGCAGATGATAAACGGGTATTCATTGGACAAATATATTATACTAGAACTGACATGTGATTACATTTTCACGCAATTTCGGTGCATAGATCCTGAGAAATCAGTACCCAGAACAAACACCTCAGGCCGTAATAACGGCCTTGATACGCCTGGGCATTGGGTCAAACAGAGCTTGGATGGCGTGTACAGGTACAGCTGCCCATGCAGCTTCAACACGATACCACAGTTCATAAAGAGTCTTGACTGGCGTATTGTGACGAGCCAGTTGCTCGGCTACCATTGACCAGACGTTTTCAGTTGGTGAGAGATCTGGAGAATGTGCTGGCCAGGGCAGCAGTCGAACTTTTTCTGAATCCAGAAAGGCCCGTACAGGACCTGCAACATGTGGTCGTGCATTATCCTGCTGAAATGAAGGCTTTCGCAGGGATCGAATGAAGGGTAGAGCCACGGGTCGTAACACATGGGAAATGTAACGTCCACTGTTCAAAGTGCCGTCAGTGCGAACAAGAGGCGACCGAGACGTGTGACCAATGGCACCCCATACCATCACGCCGGGTGATACGCCAGTATGGCGATGACGAATACAAGCTTCCAATGTGCGTTCACAGCGATGTCGCGAAACACGGATGCGACCATCATGATGCTGTAAACAGAACCTGGACTCATCCGAAAAAAATGACGTTTTGCCATTAGTGCACACAGGTTCGTCGTTGAGTATACCATTGCAGGCGCTTCTGTCTGTGATGCAGCGTCTAGGGTAACCGCAGCCATGGACTCTGAGCTAATAGTCCATGCTACTTCAAACGTCGTCGAACTGTTCGTACAGATGGTTCTTGTTTTGCAAACATCCCCATCTGTTGACTCAGGGGTCGAGAAGTGGCTGCACGATCCGTTGTAGCCACGCGGATAAGATGCCTGTCATCTCGACTGCTAGTGATACGAGGCCGTTGGGATCCAGCACGGCGTTCCGTATTACCCTCCGGAACCCGCCGATTCTATATTCTGCTAACAGTCATTGGATCTCGACCAACGCGAGCAGAAATGTCGCGATACAATAAACCGCAATCGCGATAGGCTAGAATCCGACCTTTATCAAAGTCGGAAACGTGATGATACGCATTTCTCCTCCATACACGAAGCATCAGATTAAAGTTTCACCAGGCAACGCCGGTCAACTGGTGTTTGTGTATGAGAAATCGGTTGGAAACTTTCCTCATGTCTGTACGTTGTAGGTGTCGGCACGGGCGCCAACCTTGTGTGAATGCTCTGATAAGCTAATAATTTGCATATCACAGCATCTTCTTCCCGTCGGTTAAATTTCGCGTCTGTAGCACGTCATCTTCTTGGTGTAGCAAATTTAATGGCCAATAGTGTACGTATCCTGCGTGGTTTCCTTCAAAGTTATTGCACGTTCAGGTAACGATGACGGAGACAGATATCGATTAAGCACACTTCTCTCCAAAGTAGACCACAATGGGTCAATAATACTGAGATCTAGCAACATTTCATCTTCGTGCTCACAAAAGCATTCCAGGACGACCTTAGGAGAGTGAAAAGGGACCTTGTCGTCTTGTAACACAGCACCGCCATTCATGAACAAACATTGTAGTATGTGGGACGGACCTGATCAGCCAAAATGGACACATCATCCTTCGCAGTAACGCGACCTTGTAGTGTGACCGTGGGACGCATAGAATACCATCCTCTGCCTGCCCAAATCATAACCGAACGTCCGCCATGTTTCACTCTTAGGACATAAACTCGGACAGAAGTTTGAAACAGTGTGAAGCAAGACTCATCCGATGAAATGACATTCTTCCATTGGTCCACAGCCATATTTTATAGCTTCGGCACCAGGTTGTCCCATTACTGATGAGAGGTTTTGGAATTCCAGTTCGCCCTGCAGTTTCAAATTTACGAAGCATCCTTGGCGTTGTTTTGGTGCTGACAGCGTTCGCAAATTCTGCAATAACTGTTGCAGCTGTTTTTTGTCAGCAACTTCTTCAATTATGATCTACCACGATCACTCAAAGAACACTTTCGTTGACGTTGCGACTTAGAGAATAATATATTCCAGCCTTTCCTGTAAGCGGAATAAATCTTCGATACAGTGCCTCTAGAAACACCAACACTTTGTTTCCCACGGTTAGGAAAGCAATCACCATACGACCGCCAACCATTTTCCTATGTTCGAATTCACTTCGATCCTAAGTAATGTATTCGTAACGATACAGAACATTATTCATACATACATACATAAATCCTTGTTCCATAGATCATGAATATGACATTTCGTAATGATGTGGAATGTGTCACTTTAACATAAGTTTTATTTGCACAAAATAGTTAATTAATTCATTAAATACTTTTTTACAGTTATTACTTCATATCTAGCAATTCATCTATTGAGTAGAAGGAGTTGTCATTCAGAAATTCTTTTAATTTGCTTTTAAATGTTGATTGTCAATCTTTCAGACTTTTAATGCTATTTGTCAAATGACCAAAGACTTTTTTTGGCAGCATAATTTACCCCTTTTGTGCCTAAGTGAGTTTTAATCAAGAATAGTGAATATCATCCTTTCTTCTAGTGTTGTAGCTATGCACTTCGCTGTTATTTCGGAATTGGGATGGGTTATTAATGACAAATTTCATAAGTGAATATATGTATTGCGAAGGTACTGTGAGTATCACCAGTTCCTTAAATAAATATCTGCAATGTGGCCTAGGGTGTGCTCCATCTATTATTCTGATTACACGATTTTGAACAATGAATACTTTCTATCTTAATGACGAATTGCCCCAAAATACGATGCCATATGAAAGCAGTGAATGAAAATGGGCATAGTAGGCTACTTTACTGATATGTTTATCACAAAAATTTGCAGTAACCCAAATAGCATAAGCATCTGAACCTAATCGTTTCAGCATCTCATCAATATGTTTCTTACAATTCAATTTCTCATCACTGCACACACCGAGAAATTGAGAGTACTCTGCCTTAGTGACAGACTTCCGTTCATAGTCTATATTTATCAATGGTGTTATGCCATTTACTGTACAGAATTATATAAACTGTGTTTTCTCAAAATTTAGTGAGAGTCCATTGTGCAGAGAACCATTTCATAATTTTCTGAAAGACATTATTTGCAATTTCCTCAGCTGATTCTTGCTTCTTGGGTGCGATTACTATACTTGTTTCATCAGCAAAAAGAACTAAATTTGCATCTTCGTGAGTATAGAGTCGCAAGTCGTTAATATATATTAAGAACAATAAGAGACTCAGGCTGAACCCTGTGGGACACCATTCTTGATACCTCCCAGTTAGAGGACTCTGCTGGATTTTGCAGACTATCTGTACTGTTAATTTCAGCCTTCTGCATTCTTCCAGTTACGTATGAATTAAACCATTTATGCATTGTCCCACTCATACCACAATACTTATCTAGAAGAATTTCATGATTCACACAATCAAAAGCCTTTGAGAGATCACAAAATATCCCAATGGGTGATGTTCGGTTATTCAGTGCATTTAATATTTGATCAGTGAAAGCATACATAGCATTTTCTGTTGGAAAGCCTTTCTGAAAACCAAATTGATGTTTTGTTAGTACTTCGTTTTTACAAATATGTGGTGCTACTCTTGCAAGAGAGAATTTTGGATAAAGCTGTCAGAAGTGAGATTGGGTGGTAGTTGTTAGTATCAGATCTATCCTCTTTTTTATGCAATGGTTTAACAATAGCATATTTCAGTCTATCTGGAAAAATTCCCTGTCTGGAAGAATGCCCTGACCACGACTGACACTTGCAACTTTTTGAGGACACTGCACAGGTGCTGTACGTGGTCAAATACAACAGCACAACCTTCAGGCTGGGCTAGTATCTTCATTTATACAAGCATGTATTTCTCGCGGTGTTTCTGTACTTCTGTTCGACTGCGGAGCCCCTGCAGGATATGCAAGCCCGCCGGGCAGACCCCGCTCTTGGCCATTCATCGTGGGGCCACCCGGCGCGGTGAGGCTGGGCTAGGAGCCGGTTCCGCGGCGGATATTTCAAGAGCGTCGGGTCGATAAACCCCGCCAAACGACACTACGCGGCGCGCAACGGCCGCCGAGGTACTACGTCCGCACCGGTTCGCCAGTGTCGCAACGAACTGACCAAAAGAAAACTTATTTCCCGGATGTGCGACGGGCCTGCCGGGAATGTACACCTCCCATGCTTTTTTTCTCTCGTTTTTCCTTACCTCAGACTGAAATTCGCAAGAAACCAGATGCTGTGGGCTCGGGCGTTGTGACGAGTCACGAAATACGACCACAGGTCAACATTCCAGGAGTTCTACAGCATGTTTAATTTCTCATAAACTCTAAAAATAAGAAACAGAATCATCTTCCAAGCTACGACGACTTATACTGGTGCAGTCTTTCTGCTTTTTTTGGTTTAAAAATACACCTCACTGAAAAAATGATTGAACGAAGACGCCAGAATGTATTCAGCTTATTTCGTAAGACAAACACCATACATGAACGAGACTTGTCATGTATGATTTAAGTAATAATCATCACGTTCACAGTTTCTGCACACACACACACACACACACACACACACACACACACACACACACGCACATACACACATACACGATACGATTTAATGTATTGGTAACTACACAGAACATTGCTCTGACCATATAGACAAGGGGAGCTGAATGACCCTGTAATACACAGTATATATATTATATATAGTACAGGGGGTGATTCCGCTCACGCTATCTTTAGACGTTATGCAACACCGACACCTCATGAAAAAAGCTAATTGCAAACTATTAGTCCAACAGAAAAAATGAGCAGATCCTTTTTGTAGGAAATTTCATGTAGTTAGATTTTTTGACAATACACCTTTGTTCGTGGTATTTGAAGGTGCTGTAGTTTGCTTAAACCTCAAAGCTAGGATCAGCTGAATTATATATATTGTGTATGTGGTATCTCTCCCTAAAGCTCCTAAGTTGCCAGGGCCTAGCACAACTGTACACTGTGAAATCATCTCTATTGATGTGTTCGTTGTGTGAGTTCTGCGCCCCACACCATTCAGTGACTGTGGGGAGCTCCACATTGCAACTGTGTTTACGCTCCCTTATGTTTGCTGTAATGGAAAGATGACACGTTACTCACGAGTTTACGCATCAAATGACAATACCAAAGAAATTACAGAAATACCAGGATCTCGGTAGCACAATAAGATGACATTTAAAAAACAACTGAAGACGTACATGGCCTCAACTACACAAAGTAACAACGGCACTAACTTCTTGCATGAATGTGCATGTTGGACACTTACTAAAGGATAGATAAACAGGATTTGTAAAGATGAGATTCCTGAGTACAGTAGCTTGCTCCACAATACCTAGCTGAAAAAGAAATGAGGACATATCGATTAGTCGTATTGTGCCAGGGGAATACACGAATTGTTTTGTAAAGAAATTCTTTCGTTGCATTTTTCAGCATCAAGTAACACAAACACATTGCTATGCAAAACTTAAGGGGGGACGTTGATGAAAAACACACACCGTTTCAAAAATGCACCAAATCCACAGTTTTGGAAATATGGCAATGAAATTTTGTACCTCGCTTTATATGAAAGTAACACATTTAAATATAAAATCATTTGATTATATATATTCAACTTTTTTAATGAAATTTGAAGTTTTATTTTCAAAAAATAAAGTATGTTCCTTTTTCTCAGAAAGTATTCGAGAGATTTCTACAAACATTTCCCTGTTTCATCTCTTTACATGTTGTAAGCTTCTCCCATGAGGTTTTTGGAATAGGTCAAATAGGAGAATTTTCATAATTTTTAATTATAATTTCACAAGTACAATCTTAAATTCATGCAAAATTCCAAGGACTTTGCCCCATATCTCAGCTTTCAATCATAACTTCAAAATTTTCTCTTGAAACAACGTTCATTAGGTTTACAGAAATATGTGTACAAAATTTCATAATTCTAGCATTCATAGAATCTGAGGAAAAGCTACATGACTTTTGAAAAGAAAACTTTTCAGGAGACCAAATTTAACGTTCAACCTAACTTTTTTCCTTATGTCACTTCTTCATAAGGCACCACATTGTACTCTAGGTCGTCTTTCCCTTCAAGGCTTCTCCTCTGGTTTATTGTTGTTTGTCTTCTTTCCTTTACCAGGTTTTCAACTGAATTTTCAGTTGCAGAGACTTGCTGTAAATCTATTTTTCTCAGGATGTCTTGAGTAAAATTTCCTATCTTGAAGCCCATTCTTTCTAATACCTTCATCCTCCCGACGTTCCCATCATTAAATACAATAACTGCATCATAAGTTGCAATTCTGCAAACTGCAGCAAATGCAAGTGTGTTCTTAGGGCATCGTTTCCATATGAGTGAATTTAGAGACTCTTTTGGATTTTGAGTTTTGCCATAAACACACTTTTTGAGAAGTGCAGGATCGGCCAAAGATGATGTATAAAACTAAAGAGTATGTAACACGGCCTTCTAGGTGTATCCCGTACGCGTTTGGTTGAAAGTAATACACAGCATCATTGTTCACTGAGCTGGTACTGAAGTGCTGCTTCAAGACGTGGGCATGGCAGGGAGACCACGTCACACTTTTAATTAATTTTCAGGCACTTCGAATGCGATTTCAACATTGAAACTTTGGGAACTTATTGTCCTGAGGTGTACTAACAAATAAAAACTAAATCGAAAATTGACATTTTTGGTCAATTTCATCAACGCCCCCCCCCCCTTAAGGACGAAAGTAACTTCCGCATAATATATCACTGCCAAGGAAAATAGCTCGAGGAAACTTGGACCACACATAGTAAGAACTGCTACAGTAAGGCACAGTAAGTAACTACAAGAGACGCGCAATGAGACGAACAGAGTTCGTGCATTTATAAAGACAACAATTACACTGAAGTCACCGCGTTTCATGATGGTCCCTTGGACATTATAAAATGCGAGACATGATAATTAATAGGATGCATGTGATAACCATGGACGGCAGTGAAAGTTCTGCAACGTGCTCCGACTCTGGCCACAAGGTTGGTAGGGAGTTCCTGTGGGGTGCCATTCCATGTCACCACCAGCGCGGTTGACAACTGTTGGATTTTTTTTTTAGTTACATATCAAGTTCCTTAGGACCAAACTGAGGAGAAAATCTCCAAGGTCATGGAACGTGTCAGGACATGAACTTACAACATAAAACTAATAGCAGATAAAAATAAATGTTCATGAACCTGAAACAAAATCAGTCCATAAGTTTAAGCAAATGCTATCAGCAATACAATGAGAATCAGCTTAATTTTTCGAGGAACTCCTCGACAGAATAGAAGGAGTGACCCATGAGGAAACTCTTCAGTTTCGATTTGAAAGCGCGTGGATTACTGCTAAGATTTTTGAATTCGAGTAGCAGCTTATTGAAAATGGATGCAGCAGTATACTGCACACCTTTTTGCACAAGAGTTAAGGAAGTCCGATCCAAATGGAGGTTTCATTTCTGCCGAGTATTAACCGAGTGAAAGCTGCTTATTGTTGGAAATAAACTAATATTGGTAACAAGAAACGACAATAAGGAATATACATATTGAGAGGCCAATGTCAAAATACCCAGACTCGTGCACATAGGTCGACAAGAGGTTCGTGAACTCACACCACTTATTGCCCGAACTGCCTATTTCTGAGCCAAAAATATCCTTCTAGAATGGGAAGAGTTACTCCAAAACATACCATACGACATAAGTGAATGAAAATAAGCAAAGTAGACTAATTTACGTGTCGAAGTATCACCGTTCGAATAGTGAAAATGGCAGTATTTAGTCTTTGAACAAGATCCTGAACGTGGGCTTTACTATCTATCTGAACACTTAGGAATTTGAACTGTTCAGTTTCACTAATCATATGCCCATTCTGTGAGATTAAAACGTCAGGTTTTGTTGAATTGTGTGTTAGAAACTGTAAAAACTGAGTCTTACTGTGATCTAACGTTAGTTTATTTTCTACAAGCCAAGAACTGAGGTCAAGTACTACACAATTTGAAACCGAGTCAATGTTCCACACAACATCCTTTACTACCAAGCTAGTGTCATCAGCAAACAGAAATATTTTAGAGTTACCCATAATACTAGAGGGCATATCATTTACATAAATAAGGAACAGGAGCGGCCCCAACACTGATCCCTGGGGCACCCCCCCCCCTTTCACAGTATACCACTCATATCCCACATAACAACCATTATCAACATTGTGAATAATGACCTTCTGCTGTCTGTTGCTAAAGTAAGAGGTGAACCAATTGTGAGCTACTCCCCTTATTCCGTAATGGTCCAACTTCTGGAGCAATATTGTGAGATCAACACAGTCAAATCATCATCATCATCTTGGACAGTTTCCAGCCACTGGCTGGGTCTGTCGGGAACACAAGCCTCTCCATCGTGTTCCGTCTTTCCACCATTCCCCCTCTTCCACCTTCGTCCAGTTCTCTCCTCTTCTCGTCACACATTCCTTCACTCGCTTCACCCATCTATATCTTGGTCTTCCTCTGGGCCTCTTCCCCTCCAGTTGCAGATCAAACATCCTCTTTGGAATTCTTCCCTCATCCATTCTCTTCATGTGTCCATACCACTGCAGTCTTGATTTTTCTATCCTGTCCTGTACTGGTTCCTCCTTTAGTCTTTCCCTCACATACACATTTCGCAATCTGTCTCGTCTTGTTACACTCAGCCTGCTCCTCTGGAACTTCATTTCACTAGCCTGTATTCTACTTTTGTCGCTTTTGTGCATTACCCATGTCTCACTTCCGTATGCCAATATGGGGAAGTCAAATGCCTTTGTTAAATCAAAAAATACGCCAAGCGTTCGAAACTATTGTTTAGCCCATCCAGTACCTCACAGAGAAAATAGAATATAGCATTTTCAGTTGTCAAACGACTTCTAAAGCCAAACTGTACATTTGATAGCAAATCGTGTGATATAAAATGATCAATTAACCTTACATACACAGCCTTTTCGATAACTTTTGCAAACACTGATGGCATAGAAATAGGTCTAAAATTATCTACATTATCCCTTTCTCCCTTTTCATAAAGCGGCTTTACTACTGAGTACTTTAATCGCTCAGGAAACTGACCATTCCTAAAGGAAAAATTACAAATATGGCTAAATACAGGGCTAACATGTGCAGCACAGTACTTTACAGCACAGTACTTTAATATTCTACTAGACACTCCATCATAACCATGAGAGTCCTTAGTCTTCAGTGATTTAATTATTGACTCAATCTCCCTCTTGTCTATATCACAGAGGAGTATTTCAGACGTAAATCTCGGAAAGTCATTTGCTAAGAAATTTATATGATTTCCTGTAGAAACTAAATTTTTATTTAATTCACCAGCAATGCTCAGAAAATGGTTGTTAAATACTGTACATATATCTGATTTATCAGTAACAGAAATATTACTGCGAACTGACTTTATATCATCAACCTTGTGCTGCTGACCAGACACTTCCTTCACAACTGACCATATGGCTTTAATTTTATCCTGTGAATTACCTTTTCTATTTGCATACCACATACTTTTTGCCTTGCTAATAACATTTTTAAGCATCTTACAATACTGTTTGTAATGGGCTACCGTAGCTTGATTGTGACTACTTCTAATATTTTGATATAATTCCCGCTTTGTTCTACATGATATCCTTATCCCACTAGTCAGCCAACCGGGCTGTCTATTACTGCTAGTACCCCGTTTAGAATGTTCTAATGGAAAGCGACTCTCAAAGAGCATGAGAAATGTGTGATGGAAAGCATTGTATTTATCATGTATATTATCGGCACTATAAACATCTTGCCACTCTTGTTCCGTGACAAGTTTTGAAAAACTCTATTGTTGTTGGATTAACTTTCCTACGTAGTTTGTTATCAAATACGACGTTGGTTTTAGTACAAAAACCTTTTAATGTTAAAATTTGTGCCTCATGGTCTGAAAGGCCATTGACCCTTTTACTAACAGAATGCCCATCTAGTAATGAAGAATGAATAAAAATATTGTCTATGACTGTGCTATTGTTCCCCTGCACCCTAGTTGGAAAAAACACAGTTTGCATCAGATCATATGAATTTAGGAGATCTACCAACATCCTTTTTCTTGCACAATCATGTACAAAATTAATATTGAAGTCACCACATATAACTAATTTCTGGTACTTCCTACAAAGTGAATCAAGAATCCTCTCTAGCTTAAGCAAAAGTGCTCTGAAGTCGGAGTTAGGGGACCTATAAACAACAGCAATTAGAAGTTTAGCTTCATTAAATTCAACTAATGCTGCGCAACTTTCAAATATCTGTTCAGTGCAGTGTCGTGATACGTCTATGTACTCAAATTAGATACTGTTTTTTTACGAACAGAGCCACTCCCCCACCCCGCAAGGAACTCCTTGAGAAACAGCCAGCTAATCTGTAGCCTGGTAAAGGAAGCCTCTGAATTATCAAATTATTTAAGTGGGGCTCTGATATACCAATAATTTCAGAGTTAACATCTATTAGCAGTTCACTTACTTTATCTCTAATACCTCTTCTATTTTGATGAAATGTGCTAATTCCTTCTCTACTTGGAAACATTACATCCTCTGGAGGTGAGCCCTTAGTTAGAGGCACTTGCTTTATGCAGGTATACCTATCAGCTGACTTCAGTCTAAAAAAGGTGCAGCTCTAACACCAACTACTACAGGAATTTTTCCATGAGTGATACCACTACCACCACCACCACCACCACCACCACCACCACCCACTACACTGTCACCTATAAGCTTAGCCAGCCTCCCCTTCCCATACCTATTGAGGTGCAGGCCATGCCTAGTGAACCACCATCTACTGATAGACCCAACTGGCACCACTGAGATGTGATCCATGCCCTCCGCCATCAGTTCCCTCCCCAGCCACACATTAACGGGCCTAACAGCCGCATTAAGGTGAGGCCGATCACGACGCTGAAACAGTTGCACGAAATTCACAGTAGTGCCACCAGTTTGAGTAGATATCTTAACCAAGTAACCACTGACATCGTATTCCCCGTCCCTATCGAGACTGTTCCCTGCTCCACCCACTATCACTACCTGATCCTGTTTCGTAAAATTCTTACATAACTCCCCTATGCTTTCAGTCACCTGAGCCAATCCTGCACTAGGCTTCACAATGCTGGTGACCTGGTACTCACTCCCCAACACTTCCTGCAACTGCTGGCCTACACCTCTACCGTGGGAACTACCTAGCAGCAGAACCTTCTTTCTGCTAGACTTTGCAACTAACCTAGGCCTCCTAATTGCTGAGGACTGCTGCAAGTTACCTACATCTACGGCTACACGAGGCTCCTCTCCACTCAACTCTGACAGTTGGTCGTATCTATTGCATGTATGCAAAGTAAAACTGTCTGAATACCTCCTCTTCCTAGCTACCTTCTTGCCAACTGCCAGTTCCCATTTCCCACCACCCTTCACCCTCCTCAACCTATCTAGGTATCCTTGGCGCATTGTAACTGCACCTGAAGGGCACAGATCTTACGCTCCTGCTCCTCTATTAACTTGTTTCTACTACAGATTCTACGTTCCCAGGATAGGATCTCCCTAAAATGACCACTGGCTTCTCCATTGCATTCCCCCCAATGAAAATACTTTGAACAAATCCCACACAGTAATCCACTACTCACAAACCTACGACAGAGCCCACACTTTTCACTCATGGTAAAAATTTTGCAGTTACTGAAAAAAAAACTATACGTCTACGTTACCAAAGTTAGTTACACTAGTAGAACTATTTAAGAACTAACAATAATGGTCTCGAAATTCTCTGTGTACTAAGCAAGCAGCTACTTGTATTAATACTACAACAACACAGCCGATACCAATACCAGCAAAACTTCACAAAATTATTAGTTAAAACCAAAAAATTAAAACGACCACTGTAACACTAAACGAAAATTTTACTGAAATATTTCACTAGAAAGAATAATAAACGTCAGTTGAAAACTAAAGCACGAAATTTACTAAACGACTTCAACACACTGAAAACTATAAAACACAGCGAGCGAACGATTACAAAAGTTTATTAAGTCGTTATTTCGCCACAAACGGCACGCAACACCGCTGAAATCTATTAAATTTAATAACTGTATAACAGAGCACAAATAAGTTTGTCAGTACTTAACTTATATCCGCTACAGCTTCAGTGCACGCCGCAAAATGTAAACGCACTACTGAGGCACGAGGCTTAGACGAACGACGAAAGCAGACTCACAAATAATAGACCACTCGAGTCAACAACACAGGAAGAAAGACTGAGATTAATGAAAATCCACTAATAAGTTACTTTTACGGCAAATATTAAAACAAATAAACTTTAAAATAAGTAAATGAAGTCTAAAATTTATAAAATATTAACGAGCTATTTCAACAGCAGTGCAGCACACGTGACGTGCTGAAGTACGTCTTCCAAATACATCCCACTCCTGCTCTATGGTATTTAAGTCTCGGGAACGGATTAGGCCATTCCATTCATCGAATATCCATTTTTTCGAGAGCTCCTCCACCTGCATAGTTTGATGCAGTAGCACATTGTCATTCATAAAAAAGATGTCAGGACCGAATGCAACCCTCAAAAGACACACAGAAACATATTGACGCTGTCCGGCGGGTAAACTGTGATCAAAAATCTGAAAATCATTACGCACGTGCAACATTACGCCTCCCCACAGCGTAACACTTGGACCAGCAAAACGATCATATTCCACAATGTTTCTGAGTGCATTACGTGTTTCCACTTGCCTCCATATGAGGGTACATCCAGCAATGACCGTTTGAGTGCCCAGATACAGCACCTGTAGCTTGTTAGGAGGCATAAAGTTGCATGGGCATATTATGAAACAAGTTCCAATTTTTCTAATGCCCAGTGGACCATCATGAATCGCAGTGACTCCAGTATAATTATTGTCTTTCAATAAAAGTGTCATTTCTGTTCGTCTCATTGCGTATTTCTTTCCGCTGCCTTCTGTACTATACTGTAACAAATCTTTCTGTGTCTGGTCCAAGTTCGATGATGATACTTTCCAGTAACATAACATGCAAAATTACTTTCAGCCTTAGTTTTTTCATAACATTGTTGTGTCATGACCGAGTTCCACAGGGAAACAAAATTAGAAATCAAGATTTCTCCTGTAAGAGAGATAAAAATAAAGTTATAATTGCGACCTCGTAACAATCAAGCTCTAACCTTGAACTTGGTGACGGTAGATAGTTCTCCTCTAAATATGCTCTTAAAAAGAAAAAAAATGACGCACCGGAAGGAATTATCGTAATGGGACGGAAATCGGTAGATGTAATGTACATTTACAGTGAAAAAAGATTAAAATTCCAGGAAAATTGCTTGATTTACTCAAAAGAAAGAGCTTCACAAATTGAGCAAGTCAACAACGCGTTGGTCCACCTCTAGCACTCATGCAAGCTATTATTCGGCTTGCCACCGACTAATGTTCTCTTCAGGAATATCGTGCGAAATCCTGTCCAATTGGCCCATTAGATCGCTCGTTGAAGGCTGCTGGTCAAGATAGTGTGTGGCAACCACAAAGATAAGCAGTAGAAACTCTCGCCTTGTGCAGGCGTGTATTATCTTGTTGAAATATGAACCCAGGTTGGTTTGCCTTGAGCGGCAACAAAACGGGACGTATAATACCGTCGACGTACTACTGTGCTGCAAGAGTGCTGTGGATGGCAACCAAAAGTGTCTTGCTGTAAAATAATGTTCACCTCAGACAATCAATCACTCCTGGTTGACGGGTCATATGGCGGGCGACAGTCAAGTTGATATCCCACCGCCGCATGGGGCGTCTCCAGGCACGTCTTCGACCTTTAATCTCATTGAGTGAAATAGAATTGTATGCAGTGATGAGTGGTGCTTCTAATTGTGTCCTGATGACAAGCGAAGAGTGTCTGGTGACTCGGCGAACAGCGGTGGCACATCAACCTGACTATCGCGCACAGTGGAGCCAAGTTCCAAAAAGCTGGCCAAAAGTCCAAATGGTTCAAATGGCTCTGAGCACTATGGTACTTAACATCTGAAGTCATCAGCCCCTAGACTTAGAACTACTTAAACCTAACCAACCTAAGGACATCACACATATCCATGCCCGAGACAGGATCCGAACCTGCGACCGTAGCAGCAGCGTGGTTCCGGACTGAAGCGCCTAGAACCGTTCGGCCACAGCGGCCGTCCTGGCCAAAAGTCGAACAATAAAGATCAAGTTCCGGTAATATCTAGTTATAGGTTAGTTTGAGTAAGGGTCCGAAGGTCGAAATCCGGTCACCAGAGCCTCCTAGCCTCTATACCTGCTATCGTAGGAGGACAGTTGAAAGGGAACCCTTCAGCAAGCTAGACGCGTCGCGCAGTGAGCAAATATTTCAACGCTACATTCAACAGGACGACAAATCTCTAATAATGAATCGATTTCAATTCTTAACCATTGAATCAACAGCCGTAAGTAAGTAGAAAACCACTATATAACATAAAATTAATAATAGTAGTCTGCGCAATAATAATAATAAATGAATCATTTACGCCCAAATGAACGGAAAATTGCAACGGAAAATTTTAAACACGAAGAGAAAAGTTTATAAGTTCTGAGGAGTTCAACTATCTGACCGATCGCACGTTGTAGATGGAACTATAATTGAATGAAAAAGAAACCTACGGCATCTAGCTGCAACTGTGTCATTGGTACGAACCCTTGCAACGTAAAACATTGTTTCCTCTATTTCGTACATCAACGAAGCGGAATGTTGCTCTTTTTCTTGAATTTATTTGCGGTCTTCATTGTATTTAGAGCTCTATGATACGCAGTTCACTTTTATGAATATTGTATGTATTCTGTTGTTGTTACTGTTGTGGTCTTCAGTCCTGAGACTGGTTTTATGCAGCTCTCCATGCTGCTCTACCCTGTGCAAGCCTCTTCATCTCCCAGTACCTACCGCGACCAACATCCTTCTGAATCTGCTTAGTGTATTCATCTCTTGGTCTCCCTCTACGATTTTTACCCTCCACGCTGTCCTCCAATACAAAATTGGTGATCCCTTGATGCCTCAGAGCGTGTCCCACCTACCGATCCCTTCTTCTAGTCAAGTTGTGCCACAAACTTCTCTTCTCCCCAAACCTATTTAATACTTCCTCATTAGTTATGTGATCTACCCATCTAATCTTCAGCATTCTTCTGTAACACCACATTTCAAAAGCTTCTATTCTCTTCTTGTCTAAACTATTTATCGTCCATGTTTCACTTCCATACATCGCTACACTCCATACTTTCAGAAATGACTTCCCGACACTTAAATCTATACTCGATGTTAACAAATTTCTCTTCTTCAGAAACGCTTTCCTTGCCGTTGCCAGTCTACGTATTATATTCTCTCTACTTCGACCATCATCAGTTACTTTGATCCCCAAATAGCAAAACTCCTTTACTGCTTTAGGCGTCTCATTTCCTAATCTAATTTCCTCAGCATCACCCGACTTAATTCGACTACATTCCATTATCCTTGTTTTGCTTTTGTTGATGTTCATATCCTCCTTTCAAGACACTATCCATTCTGTTCAACTGCTCTTCCAAGTCCTTTGCTGTCTCTGACAGAATTACAATGTCATCGGCGAACCTCAAAGTTTTTATTTCTTCTGCATGTATTTTAATACCTACTCGGAATTTTTCTTTTGTTTCTTTCACTGCTTGCTCAATAAACAGATTGAATAACATCGACGATAGCCTACAACCCTGTCTCACTCCCTTCCCAACCACTGCTTCCCTTTCATGCCCCTCGATTCTTATAACTGCCATCTGGTTTCTGTACAAATTGTAAATAGCCTTTCGCTCCCTGTATTTTACCCCTGCCACCTTCAGAATTTGAAAGAGAGTATTCCAGTCAACATTGTCAAAAGCTTTCTCTAAGTCCACAAATGCTAGAAACGTGGGTTTGCCCTTCCTTAATCTAGCTTCTAAGATGAGTCGAAGGGTCAGTATTGCCTCACGTGTTCCAACATTTCCACGGAATCCAAACTGATCTTCCCCGAGGTAGGCTTCTACTAGTTTTTCCACTCTTCTGTAAAGAATTTGCGCTAGTATTTTGCAGGTGATAATTCGGTAATTTTCACATCTGTCAACACCTGCTTTCTTTGGGATTGGAATTATTATATTCTTCTTGAAGTCTGAGGGTATTTCGCCTGTATGTATTCTATTGTAATGTATGTCAACCGTGGGCCTAGAAACGACGGAGAGGCTCCGTCTTCGCCGCAGCCGCAGTGGTCCACAACACCACGACGACTACCGCAGTCCTCTTCACCCCTCCGTCGACCCACCCCGAACCACTCGTCCAAGCCCTGCAATTCTGATAAGCTAAAACTCGGCTGAATGCCACACAGAGTACTTAAGACTAAAAAGGAAATCACTATGTAAAACACAAGGATTGGCGCTCAGAAGATGAGACAGGCAGCCAGACTGACAACCTCTTAATCGGAAGACAACCCAACCGAAAGCCAGCCAACGAAACAACCAACAAGATCAGTTCTGCTCCACTCAACCAGCAAAATGGCAACAAGATGTCAATACCACAACGTTTTGGATACTGCTGTCCAATCCAGCCAAGTCAGAATAAACGCGCAAATATACCTACAACACCTCAGCTGTCGAACTGCACGCCGTGCTGGACAGCATCAACACGACATCGAAAATACACTGCCAAAAACTACGTCAACCACCAGCACAGGGCACCGGAACGTCAATGGCCACAAGGCAGAAGATACCGCTGGTACACTTCATTAATGAAGGAACGATTTAAATCAAGTTAAACACCAGACAGGAAGACGGCTGCAGTTCTAGCCGACTTTAATGCACACACATTGTTGCTCGGGGGAATCTCCCAGAAAGCGACAACCAGAGTCAAACGAAGAGATGTGATAGCAGTTGAGGCTTGATAGTAGGTCAAGTGAGCACTCAACTTTAGTGTCCAGGAGAGGTGGGCTACGAACTTCGTAACCCTCGCAGTTAGCGCCTCACAACTCCAACCAAGCGTGCACGCTGCCAGAGGCTCTGGCCTGACTACGCGCCACGGAGACTTCCTCACTGCTCTGCCCCAACCAACCGACTGCCTAGGCCAGGAAATGGTCAAACGACCAAGTACACGTCGGCCGATGATACGACTGACCGAACGACAAACCAACGGTCGTTCCCACTCCAGTCTCCTTCCCTCTGGCAGTTCAAGTGTGTCGGCAGCAGTCGGCGAGCACTGGCCGTCCGCACCTCACCGGCGGTCCGTTCCCGACTTCATTTCTGCTGCATCCCGACTCCGATCGGACGGACAACGTCCCAGAGACACTGGTTCGGACCCAACCACGCAGAGGGAACACCATTGCATGGGCCACCCGACATCTCTGCGCAAGGAAGGAACCGACCAAAGTCCCACAAGATCATCAATTGAAGGGGCCCAGAAACGATCGGAAGACCAAATACACGTCGCCCAATGAGATGACTGACCGAACGACCAACCAACGGTCGTCCCCGCTCAAGTCTCCTTCCGTTGGACAGTGCATGTGTGTCGGGAGAGTACAGGCTGTCCGGACCTCACTGGCGCTGCGTCCCGACTGCTGCTCCGTCCCCGACTGCTTCATCCTCCCGACTGAACTCCAGACAAACGACGACCCGGAAATCTACATCTACATCCATACTCCGCAAGCCACCTGACTGTGTGTGGCGGAGGGTACCTTGAGTACCTCTATCGGTTCTCCCTTCTATTCCATTCTCGTATTGCTCGTGGAAAGAAGGATTGTCGGTATGCCTCTGTGTGGGCTCTAATCTCTCTGATTTTATCCTCATGGTCTCTTCGCGAGATATACGTAGGAGGGAGCAATATACTGCTTGACTCTTCGGTGAAGGTATGTTCTCGAAACTTTGACAAAAGCCCGTACCGAGCTACTGAGCGTCTCTCCTGCAGAGTCTTCCACTGGAGTTTATCTATCATCTCCGTAACGCTTTCGCTATTACTAAATGATCCTGTAACGAAGCGCGCTGCTCTCCGTTGGATCTTCTCTATATCTTCTATCAACCCTATCTGGTACGGATCCCACACTGCTGAGCAGTATTCAAGCAGTGGGCGAACAAGCGTACTGTAACCTACTTCCTTTGTTTTCGGATTGCATTTCCTTAGGATTCTTCCAATGAATCTCAGTCTGGCATCTGCTTTACCGACGATCAACATTATATGATCATTCCATTTTAAATCACTCCTAATGCGTACTCCCAGATAATTTATGGTATTAACTGCTTCCAGTTGCTGACCTGCCATTTTGTAGCTAAATGATAAAGGATCTATCTTTCTGTGTATTCGCAGCACATTACACTTGTCTACATTGAGATTCAATTGCCATTCCCTGCACCATGCGTCAATTCGCTGCAGATCCTCCTGCATTTCAGTACAATTTTCCACTGTTACAACCTCTCGATACACCACAGCATCATCCGCAAAAAGCCTCAGTGAACTTCCGATGTCATCCACAAGGTCATTTATGTATATTGTGAATAGCAACGGTCCTATGACACTCCCCTGCGGCACACCTGAAATCACTCTTACTTCGGAAGACTTCTCTCCATTGAGAATGACATGCTGCGTCCTGTTATCTAGGAACTCCTCAATCCAATCACACAATTGGTCTGATAGTCCATATGCTCTTACTTTGTTCATTAAACGACTGTGGGGAACTGTATCGAACGCCTTGCGGAAGTCAAGAAACACGGCATCTACCTGTGAACCCGTATCTATGGCCCTCTGAGTCTCGTGGACGAATAGCGCGAGCTGGGTTTCACATCACCGTCTTTTTCGAAACCCATGCTGATTCCTACAGAGTAGATTTCTAGTCTCCAGAAAAGTCATTATACTCGAACACAATACGTGTTCCAAAATTCTACAACTGATCGACGTTAGAGATATAGGTCTATAGTTCTGCACATCTGCTCGACGTCCCTTCTTGAAAACGGGGATGACCTGTGCCCTTTTCCAATCCTTTGAAACGCTACGCTCTTCTAGAGACCTACGGTACACCGCTGCAAGAAGGGGGGCAAGTTCCTTCGCGTACTCTGTGTAAAATTGAACTGGTATCCCATCAGGTCCAGAGGCCTTTCCTCTTTTGAGCGATTTTAATTGTTTCTCTATCCCTCTGTCGTCTATTTCGATATCTACCATTTTGTCATCTGTGCGACAATCTAGAGAAGGAACTACAGTGCAATCTTTCTCTGTGAAACAACTTTGGAAGAAGACATTTAGTATTTCGGCCTTTAGTCTGTCATCCTCTGTTTCAGTACCATTTTGGTCACAGAGTGTCTGGACATTTTGTTTTGATCCACCTACCCCTTTGACATAAGACCAAAATTTCTTAGGATTTTCTGCCAAGTCAGTACATAGAACTTTACTTTCGAATTCATTGAACGCCTCTCGCATAGCCCTCCTCACACTACATTTCGCTTCGCGTAATTTTTGTTTGTCTGCAAGGCTTTGGCTATGTTTATGTTTGCTGTGAAGTTCCCTTTACTTCCGCAGCAGTTTTCTAACTCGGTTGTTGTACCACGGTGGCTCTTTTCCATCTCTTACGATCTTGCTTGGCAGTTACTCCAGAGATGGTACGACAGTCAACTTATAGATATGCGCTGCTGCTGCCACTCACGGTAGGTAAGGCAGGAAGTTAGTGACGCCAGTAAATGGAATAAGAAAACGAGGCGGCAGTACCGTAAGAGAAGATGACAAACAATAAATGGTATGATCACGAGCCACGCACGGCTCAATATCAAGCTAAGCTCAAATGTTATCCGCCTAAGTCAGATATTTCTGTTATTGAATGTAGTGCTGAGTTCAAGTTGCAGGGTTTGCTGAATCACACAGCCGATAGGATATTATTGACACAAATGGATGTTGTTAAAAATTTGTCTGCTGAAAATGTTCGCAAGTGGAGCTGCTGCGCACTTCTAGGCAAAGTACGTACAAACAAAAGTTCACCAATCGTTCCACTGCAACTTGTATCAGACGACCAAGAAACAAACGCGAGGATAGTTGTATGGAAAAATCCGAGGCCGTCATCTCCTCGTTTTTGCAGACCAATTAGAATCCAATTTTTTCACAAGAGTCTTGAAGCTACTCGTGAGGAAACGGAATACATTGAACAGGAGAGAAAAATCATGTCCCTTTCGAAAAGATAGTAGATGGTTGCTCCCAGAAGCAGTTTCATTGTTAGTTGCGCCACGTATACCAGCAAGTACAGTAAGCTCCAGCGATTCAAAAGTTGAATCACCTTATTGTGAATCAACTTATTGTGAAGAAACTTATTGTTCGGATGACGATAGATGAACTTCCAATCAACCGATTGCATGTTTTATTGTATTATACAACATACGGATATATTTTGTATTTCATATATAAAAGTGATTAATGTAAAGTTCCCCATTCTGTTTTTATTTCAAATTTTGACTTCGGGTTCATAATCAGCGACCCCAAAACCCACAAGCACTCGCTTTCAGCCGAATTTATAACGTTCCCGAATTTTGACCAGCTTTTTGGGATTTGGCCCTACTGTGTGTCACCCGCCTTACTGTCCAGCAACCAGGGGTGATAGTCTGGGGTGCCATTCCTTTTCATAACATGAACCCTTTTGTTGTCAACCGCGGTAATCTTAAGCATAGCGGTACGTCGACGATATTCTACCGCTTTTTTTGTTACCCTTCACAGCAAGCCATCCTGGGGTTATATTTCAGCAAGACAGTGGCCGACTGCACATGTTGAGAGTTTTAACTGCTCATCTTCGTGTTTCCAAAAGCCTAACTTGGCAAACAAAGTCACCGAATCACTCCCCAGTTATGGGGCTGAGACTTTTGACGACCTAACGCATCAATTGGACATAATTTACCACGACATCTCTGAGGGGGACGGTCAACATCTCTATGAATCAATGCCAAGTCTAATAACTGCTTGCTCAAGAGCCAGGGGAGACCAAAGCGTTTCTGACTTGCTCAATTTGTGACGCTCTTTCTCTTGAGTAAACCATGCAATTTTTCTGAAATTGTAATCATTTGTTTGTCTGTAAATGTACATCACACATGCCGCTTTATAGAGCGTTTTACCCTTCAGTGCGAAACATTATTCCACTGGATGACTTGGGCCAGATCTTGCTTGTAGAAGTGTGCTTTTGCTTGCCCTTCAGGAGGCATTCCACCTTGACATTCGTCTCGTCTTCATTCTGGAAATGTCTGCCACGTAATCGTTCCTCCATCTGATGGAGGAGGAAAAACGCGCTACCGGCCATGTAAGGAGAATACGGAGAGTGAGCCACAATTTCATAGTCTGAAGAAGAAAAATGTGTGAGTGTCCAGTGTAGAATGACCAGAGGCGTTATGGTGGTCGGCTACCTGCGACGCTTAGTCTCGACAGCCACGTGTAACCTCATCATCAGGCTTCACTCATATGTCGTTGTGACGATTTGACGCTTACGAGCGTTAGCACTACACCATGGCACCATGGCCCGATGATGGCTGGGTCTTCGCCTTTTCTGGCCGCGGTGAATCCTCATGTTTCCACTGCTTGCTTTGCACGCGTATGTGGCGGATATTGAGATAAACCGAGCAGCCATCTGTGATGACTAGAGGGCTACAAGAATCATATGCGTCATTTGGTAGTTTGTAGTATTAGCGTGTTCCGAAGAAGGCGTGGTTATCGGTGCCGAAACCTAGGTCAACATCCGGCTTCTAATTGCAGTCGAGACGGATTCTTTGTAATCATTCAAATGAATTAGCCTTCATATTTGTAACATTCCCTCTGCGGACTCAGTTCGGCGGCTTGTTGAATGGATATGAGCAGCCGTAGAATTCAGAGGCCGTTTACTTTTATGATGTTCAAAATATCGTTTAAGATGTTGAAAATTGATGCATGGCGGATTTTCACATTATCCCACTATCACCTCGATTGTGAGCTCTCTCCCTCGACTACCAGAGTCTTCATTTCTCTTGTGATTCGCCGTTCTTCACAGAAATATTGTCTGGCACTTCGTTCTTCGCCGTCCTGATTTGATTGGCAACACTGAAAGCATCTGCGCCATGTAACCACTGTATCACACGATCATGGGTGCCACCAGCACTAACTATTTGGGTGGGGGGTTGGCGACTCAGTAGTACAGATTTCAAGGGGGTCTGAATCGAAAATAACGTTGAAAAAAGTTGAAAAATTTAGAACGCAAGTCCACTTTTTGAGGCATTTCGGATTCCTCAGACTATATATTTGAATAGCATTTAAAACTGCCAGCTTAAGCCTAGAAGAAACCCTGCTTTTTTACTATAAATGTGACAGAACAACGACCTCTAAAACTTAAATACTGTGTTAGTTTGAATATTAAAACCACTTTCAGAAAGTGAAAATAATCCGCCAGAAAGACAATGTATTTCGTAGTTTGAAGTACAAACCTGTGTGTTTAAAACCATAGAGCACGATGGAACGCTATTACTTTACAAGAACATCCCCCAAAAACTTCACACTTCGTAGTTTTCTTTTAGTGAGTATGTAAGCTGGGCGACGACGTGTAAATTGATAGTTTATTATAAATCCTATTGTAGGGAACAATCGAGGAAGAAAAATATGTATTGAATATAGTAGGCTATACTCGTATGCTATATTCAGATCAATTTCAAAAACAGCTGATAAATTCCTATAAGTTGTGTGTTCTACTACACTGCAGTGGTCAATTTGAACAAACTGGAATATATTTTGTAATAAATAATTACTCGCTATCATTCTTTTGCCTTCAAAACGGAAGACAATATTGGTAATATCGCCATGATCTCTCTTCATAGCAATTCCTCTTGAAACATGCACTGACTATAACTTAGTTGTTATACCAGCATCGAACTGAACTGTAAGTGATTGTCGCAAGGTGTTCGACTGTTAGCCGCCTGGCGGTCCTTCCTTCAGACTTACCAGGTGTAGAAGTACGAAACCGGAATATCCCTATAGATAGCTGTCAGTGTAGGGCCCGTGAGACCGCCTCTGCAGCATCTGCATCCTGTAATTGCTGATGATAAATGTCAACACACACTAATCCAAGTTCCATACATCGGCATCTGCTTCAAACCCGTAAAGACGTCGAGTTTTGTGCCTACGACCTACGATTTGTGGACAGCATTGGTTTTCTGTTATCAATTGAAGAAAACTCCTGTAAAATCTCACCGAATGCTTATCGAAGCTTTCAACAAACATGCTCTTGGAAAAACCCAGTGTTTCAAGTGGTTGAAAAATTTCAAAAGTGATGATTTTGACGCGAGAAACGACGAGCCCGGGAAACTGCCGAAACAATTCGAAGCCAACGAATTGCAGGCCTTATTGAGTGAAGATGGTACTCAGACTCAACAGGAACTCGCGGAACACATGAATCTGACGCAGAAGGCCGTTTCTCCTCGGTTTAAAGCTATAAGAAGGGTGCCGAAAGTGATAAAATGGGTTCAAGATGAACTGAATGAAAGACAGCAAGCAAATAGAATGTGAAATGCTGCTCGCCAGATACAATAGAAAGTCATTTCATCATCGAAAAATGGCTATATTTTGAGAATCCTAACCATTTAGAATATTGTCTTTTTGGCGAATAATGTAAGTGGATTTGGTTTACTGGCTTGCTAGCAAATCCTGCAAAGCATTGACTGTTACTGCACAAGAGCTTTTACTACGTGTGTTTAGTTAAGCTTGGACATATTCGTTCAACACTGCCATTTTCGTCAACTAAGACTCAAAAACCTGAAATCGGTTTGCAGAAAATGTTGGCGGAAACACACGTGCCCCATGTCTCGCCCCCCAGCGGGGACAACGATGCACACGACGCCCCATTGTTGACGCGCACGTCCACCATCTTATATTCATGTATTGTTGCAGCATTGTTCCCCTGAAATGCAGAAAACAGTTGCCGCTTGACGCTCTGCTTTATGAACACGCTCTATCATTTTGTTTTGGCTCTCTAGCAGCGTGTTACAGTACTGTAACACAAGGATATCTTTATGTAGGTGGACTTCAGACATGTACTTGCAAACAAATAAAAGTGTTGTGAAGAAAAACAATTTTCGATGTGATAATTAAAACTTTATGACTTAACGTCACACACATACGTTACATAGCACCTCGTCTGCTGAACAGGCCAGAAGAAATATCCGCAGTGTGTGTGCGCCACTTCTTGACTGTTCAGTTGACGAGTTAGTGTGTTAAGCAATCAGGTGCGTATATTTGTGTACAGAAGTTAGTTTGACTCCTAATTTTGTCTTATAGTATTTTATTATTCTCCGTTGTCATCGATTTTAAACAAACTAACTGATGATGACTCGCTAAGAAGCTGAAACTGGTCATGATCCCATTTTCGTAAACCGAGGCTAAGAAATATAGTAAAACATTCTGAAATGGAAATATGGAGAAAGAATTAGATATATTTAGTCTGAAGGAAGAAACTCTGAACAACCGGATCAAATGGTAAGAAAGTGCAAGGAAACCACCAGACTCACTGCAGAACGTCAGACACATCGTATAATTTGTTTGTTCGTGGCCATAGCCGTAGCCATAGTCAAGTTTGTGACTTAATCGAAAATTACGTGACAGGCAGGACGCTGCACGTTATCATTGCTGTGGAACGACCTTCAGACGTTGATGTATCAGGTGATGTGTTCCTTACGAGTGTAGTCGGACCGTTGCTAATCATGTTGTGCACTGACTTAACAAATACTAGTACAGCAGCTGCAGTCTCAAACTTTTTGAAGAAGATACAGATATCTATGAGAAAATATGGTTCGGTAAAAATCGTAGCTACATCCAATAAAACATGAAAAAAATATCAGCCTGATGTAAGGAATGACTATTATCTCTTAACATAGAGAAATGCAAGGCTGTGTACTTCACGAAACGTAAAAGCGTGTTTTCCTTTGACTTAGGATTAGTAAGGCACAACCAGAATCAGTCATACCATGCAAATACTTAAAAGCAAATATTTGTGGAGATATGATATGCAACGACCATCGAGGTTCAGTTTTGAATAAAGCAAATAGCAGACTATGCTTCTTAGGTAAGATATTTAGAAATGGCTGGTTTTCTACAAAACAGAGCGGATTAACAACACTTTTACAATTCATTCTTGAATACTCTTGAAATGCCTCGCACCCATATCGGAGCAGACTAACTGAAGGATATGGAATTTGTATAAATAAGTGTGGTGCGAACGGTTACAGGTTTCTCTGAATAGCGAAACAGTGTAATAGAAACTTTGCAAAACAGAAATGTTAGGCGGCGTGATGGGAAAAGTGTAGTAAAAAGACACGGTTCGAAACCAAAACGGTCGTGATTCAAGACACTGCTTAGGTTACTTAATTCAGTTTATCGGCAGATTCTGTAAATCTTTTGAGGCATCAAAACGACGGTGGAAGAAGCAACTTGAATTTAACTAGTGACTTTTTTTTTCAATCCGTCCATAAATTACCTTGTGTTCACAGACGCCGAAATATTCAGATAAACAAGAGAAAATTTGGATATTGTGTTGTGCAGTCTGACATTTATAACAACTTGTGGTGAACAATGTGTTCCAATCAAAAGTGAGCCGGCGATTTGCAATGCCTTTGTAGCTACCAGTGTTTTCGCCTCGTTCGTCAACTTTCTGTCGCTACTAACGAGCGCGGTTCGTAAATATTTGACTACCGTCAACGTTTCCTGGCGACTCGGTTCCACGCACCCTGCCGCCTCGCCGTCAAAACTGGTGTTTGTAATTTTCGCATAAATCAACAGCTATACCCATTCCCTATGCAGGCATTGGATAGCTGTTGATTTATTTGCTAGTTTTTGCACCATCCTGTCACGTGTTCTCTTTGTAATATATTCCTACTGAGCAGTAGACACACGAATTTGAATTGTGGGGAGGGGGAGGGGGGAAGGGCGGTTGGCTGCAGGGGAGCTGTGAAGTAGAACGATTTTAAGGGTTCTTACGTTGCATTTCATGAGTGTTAAGATTTATTTGAACACTAGCTTTGTACCCGGCATTGCCCAGGTATTCCAATCTTCTATTAGTCCATCTGCTCCGTCCCCCTCTCTCTGTCCATCTGCTCCTCTCCACTGTCTCTGACCACATCCTTCTCCCCCCTTCGCACATCTGCTCCTTTCCCCTCTGTCCATCTCCTCTTCATCCTAAGTCCATATCCTTCTGTATCCTTCTCCCCCTCTCTTTGACCAATGCCTCCTTCCCCCTCTCACTTTCTGTCTCTATATACCTCCTCTTTCTGTCCATCTCCTCCTCTTTCCTTTCTCTGTCCATCTCCTCCTTCCCTCTTCTCTCTCCACATCATCATCCCCACATCAATAAGCGTTTACTGGCTCTTATCCTTATATTATGTCTTTCCACACAGCAAGTAATATGTATACCATGTTTCGTTGAAATCGATCCAGGGATTTAGGAGGAGCTTCCTGTCCATGGCTTTGCTTGCATATGCACGTGTGACATATATTTCACATCTTCAACATATTTCACATGTATTTGTACATGTTTTATCTGCATCTCTAGCAAATTTGGTGCTGCAGTTTCGTTTTCACGCAGTTCAATGATTATAACGTCATATCTCCTGAGCTATATGCCATACAGTGATATAATTTTGCAGACAAATTCAGTAGTATATGTAGGTACTGTGTGTGAATCATGTTGCGATTAGAGTTAGTAGTAAAGAAGTAATAAATTAAAACGTTATGCATGATGCGGCAATTTTACTGCGTGAACAGCGTAAATGTAGTAAATGATAATTTTTTTCCTTCAATCAGTCTGAGGGGAGGGAGTCAGTGGGAAAAGGTTTTATAAAGATTTGAAAATATATGTAAATTTGGTTGCATGTCATTAAGTGCTGTCATTCTCGAATACTGGATGAGTATAGTCTAGCTATTTGCGGGTCCTGAGCTACGTTTTTTTTTTTTTTTTATCACCCGCCACCACCACCCCACCCCTTTGAGATGTGTGTTGTTTTTTACCTCCACAGCTTTCTTTTTTCCAAATAGTATTTGATATGCGTACCAAGTTTGTCTGAAGTTGATCCAGTGATTTAGGAGCAGATGTGGATTGGAACATACATACATATGTACATACATACATACACATTTACAATACGTGTGGATTCTCGCGCCATAGTTTTATTGTAAATATGAAATTGATCATAATGTAAGTCACTTAACTACAGAGTGTCCAGATGTTTCTCTGTCGCATACTTCAGTTCATCATGCAGTACCAAATGAATATTCTTTTATATCGGTAGTAAGAGCTGCTACAAGAGCTCTGGATTCGCCGTACCCACTGTCATTGAGGCTCAGACGTTGTCTCGTTAACCTACCAGCTGTCCACGACCCCTGAATGAACTAGTGTTGTACATCACTCAACGGTGTACGGTGCTCACTCCATAATGGTATTATTGCAGTGCTTAGCATCTCACTATGTACAAATTATGTTCGGCCAGTACCAATCAGAAATCGTAATATCTGTTCAATGTTGTGATCAGGTAAACAGATTGGCACTCTGATCAATGATGCAGATGCTAGACTCGTGGAAAGGGGCTCTAGCCATCACCTGGCCACTCGGATTTATCTTTCCCATTGGTTCCCTAAACTAAATGAGGTAAACTGCGTATTTCCTTAATAAATGTCGCGACCACGACTTCCCTGTATTTGTTCAATCTACACTTGTGCTCCATTAGTAATTATGTCGATAAGATCCTAGAAATCCAGAAGCCCTAGGCAGCACTGAGGAAGGAAACCAGAACCAAAAACTGCTGAAATAATAAAAAATATTGAAAATGCAAAATACTGGACCCATTAATGACTTATAGAGAAGTAAACGACCATGAACATCGACGTAATAGTTTGTAATGTTGTTTACCAGATCCCATTCGTTTTTAGACACATGTTAAAAGACATCTGGTAAATGCCACAAGTGAAGGAATTTCCGTCTGCAAGACGGTCTAAGATACTTACTGTGTGTTCATCTACACCTACACTTATATCTACATGATTACTCTGCAATTTACAATTATTATCCTGGCAGAGCGTTCATCGAGGCACATTCAAGCTGTTTCTCTACCGATCCACTCTCCAACAGAGCGTAGGAAAAATGAAGACTTAAGTCTTTCCGTGCGAGCTTTGATTTCTCTTATTTTGTTATGATGGTCATTTCTCCCCACGTTGGAGGAGGCTAACAAAATACATTCACACTCCGAGGACAAGACTGGTGATTGAAATTTGCGGTTCAGGCGTTCAGTCCGGAGCCGCGAGACTGCTACGGTCGCAGGTTCGAATCCTGCCTCGGGCGTGGATGTGTGTGATGTCCTTAGGTTAGTTAGGTTTAGGTCGTTCTAAGTTCTAGGGGACTGATGACTACAGATGTTTAGTCCCATAGTGCTCAGAGCCATTTGATTGAAATTTCATGAGAAAGTCCTCCCGCACCGGATATCACCTTTGTTTTAATGACTGCCACCCGAATTCATTTATCATATCCGTGGCACTCTCTCCACTACTTCGCGATAATACAAAACTGCCCGCCCTCCGTTCTACTTTTTCGATGTCCTCTGTCAGTCCTATCCGTTGCGGATGCGGCACCGCACAGCAATCTCTTTAGAAGGCCTGTTGCATTTTCTAGTGTTCTGCCAGCAAACTGCAGTCTTTGGTCTGCTTTCCCCACAACATTATCTGTGAGATCATTCCGGTTCAAGTTATTAATAATTGTAATACCTAAGTATTCAGCAGAATTTACAGCACTTAGTTTTGTGTGTTTTGTCCTGTAAACGAAATTTAGCGGGTTCCTTGTAGTACCCATGCGTACAGCATCACACTTTTCATTATTTAAAGTCAATTACCAGTTTCAGCATCATACAAATATCTTGTCTAAATCATTTTGCAATTCGTTTTGGTCATCTGATGACTTAACAAGACGGTAAATAACAGCATAAGTAGCAAACAACCTAAGAGTGCTACTCAGATTGTCCCCTAAATCGATTATGCAGATCAGGAACAGCAAAGGGTGTATAACACTTCCCAATGGAACGCCAAACATTGCTTTTGTTTCACTAGATGACTCTCCCTCAGTTACTACAAACTGTGGCCTTTCTGACAGTAAATCACGAATCCAGTCGCACAGTTGAGACTATAGTCCTTAGACAAGCTACGTGATTAGAAGCCCTTGTCAGGAACGGTGTCGAAAGCCTTCAGTAAATCTAAAAATATGGAATCAATTTGATATCCCCTGTCGAGGGTGTAATATTGCTACAAGAATTTTGCTATGCTGAAATCGGGATCCAATAGTAGAATAAAAGCGGGTTAAAAGCTGTGAGCTGTCTGGGGAGAAGTTAACCGTGCATTACTGCGCAACTGTTTCACCAGGTAACTAGTCTAGCTTTACCACATTACCAATCAGACTAACATTGATTATAATCTTTTACAGTCATACAACAACCGGTAATATATCTATATATAAAAAGGAGAATTTAAATAAAAAGAAAGAAATCAGTTTATATTTGGAAACTTATTTTAAGATTGTTCATTGAAAATTTCAGCATATTATACGTGAGTTATAACTGAGCTGGTGCCTTGTTTAAGGATTGTAAAAATGTGAGATTTTAATCTTACGGAACACATCAAATATGAAGCCAAGATTGGGAGACTGCCTACAACACTGCATTCACAAAACAACACCCAAAGAACGTTGAAACATAAGCAAGAAGAAATTAACCACAACCAACAGATTCGGTTTTCACCCAAAGAAATTACCTTCGTAACACAATCCTGTCCGTCATGTAATTACCACACACTGGTATACTAAATTCATATTAACTCTTTGTGAAATCTTCCCAAAAAGAATAGCTGAAGGCTACTTTGATGATTAAACCACATGCTCCACGTGGTCAACTTGGTTTACAGAAAGCGTATAACTCCACAGTAATTTTGATAATTAAAATAAATTCGATCGAAAAGCAATTGACAAAAGAAAAACCTTGAACTGGTTACTAACGTCTTACTATTAACCTGATGGGTCAAACAGTTATATAAGCACGTGGTACTGGTCTCGCAAAGTACACTCCACGTGGGTTGAACATAAAGAAAAGCATAAAGAAAAGTTGCTATATTGTAAAATATTGTCAAGACGAGACATTATAATCACACAAGCATTCACATTTAAGATTGATGAACTTAGTTAGAGTTACTGATCAACACGTGGTTCCACTTTACTCACAAAGTAATGACAAAGCAACTACCGCAAAATAATCTGAACTTCACACGAGAATTACACTCCGCTGCAATTTAAGATAGCATTAGATATTTTACAGCTAAATCTGAAATCAAGGTATTAAGTTTTCAGTTAGGCTGAACTTAAGAAATCCATTGTCCTACGGACTTAGCAGACACGCGCTTAGCCGGAGATCTTACCACTTCAGACGCTCGCCACGGTCCCACAGCAACTGCCTACTACCGAGCGTGCTTCCTGAGGGTGGCTCACAAAAACAAACGGAAGTGGCCAGAGGGGCAGCTTCCTATACCAACATGACAACGGACGGACAGAACCATACTAAGGATAGAAACCCCTTTGCTTTTAGGAAGCGTAGCTACCTGTTCTGACGTTGGTCCTACTGTTCCCTAGCAGACAGCCTTGTCTGCTACCCTCAAGCATGCAACTACAAACACATTTGATCATTCATCCTCTCACACAGAAGGGAAGGGGGATGACAGTATCTTATCATATACAGTATATAAAAGAAAGCGGATGTAGGTTCCGTATGAGACTGTGTGACATGAATTACATATAAACTGTGTTCTAAAGTGTAGTAGTGTGACAGATCGTTCTTGTTTATGTGTAAAAGTAACACGTTCCACTACTCAGTCTCCTCCCAGATAGTCAGAAACGCCACAGTAAATTTAGAAGAGGAATTTATTCCATAAATGACAACAGATTTAAGAAATCAAACATGAAAGGAATCCAACAGAGACCTTTCATAACCCCAACGCTCCTGGAAAAGACTGTGCAGGGAATTTTCTGGCCATGCTAGGACATTCCCAAGCAGGCTTCTCATACCCTACTTAAACCAAAAGTGCAAAGAAAAGGCAAAAGGCCACCAGCTACTTGCTAAAACACAATAATTACAACAAATCTTTAAAATCTACTAATTTCAAACAAAAAAAAAAAAAAGAAAACACAATCTGTGACACCTATTTAAAAGATAGTGTAGACCTAATTCGGTCAGCAAGTAAAAAGAATGGTTCCTGTGTCATTAATATGAAAACAATTTCTGGTTGTTACCCTTATGGAGTTCACCAGTATTTGCTCATTGCAAGAGCCAACTGATCATAGGCAAATTTATGACTGTTTATTAACAAGCAAAATTTATGAAAATAGCAAAGGTGCCACAGCAATTAAAAAAGAACATGAAATAACATCAGTACTATAAAGCAGAACATTACAATGCACAATCCGCAAAACAAAAATTGATAAGAAAAAAAACATATTTTACAAAGTGGTTATCGCAAAAAAAAATTCTATATCTTATAAAACTAATAATTTGTAGAATTAACATAACTATGTGGCACTAATTTAATCACTCTACTATATTTCAGTTAGTTAGCAAACAATGAGCACTGTGTCATTATACTGAAAATACAATTAATTATGTGATTGTTACCCTTAAGAGGTTCCTCACTATAAATATGCCCCATGCAAAGGCTAATCGATCACAGTCGAATGAGAATGAATAGCAATCTGACTGATAAACGAAGCAATGCCACATGAATGAATTTACGAAACAAAATAACACAAATCTAATACATCACACAAGAACAAACATTGATCAATAAAACAATACAATAGTCAATATCTAATAAAAAACACCAATAAATAAAACACCTGCAAAATACAAGAGTCAAAGTCTAAAATAAACAATAAATAGAACACCTACAAAATACGAGAGTCAAAGTCTAAAAAAAAATTAATAAATAGAACACCTGCAAAATACGAGAGTCAAAGTCTAAAAAAAATTAATAAATAGAACACCTGCAAAATACAAGAGTCAGTCTAGTAAACACCAATAAATCGAATCCCTGCAAAACACACGAGTCAAAGTTTCTGTGACAGAAACACACGTATATGCATTGAACTAAGAACCGTATAATCACTGTTCACTGACACACTCACTAGTTCCACTGTTCCGAGGCACAATATAAGGGGAGGGGAAGGGGGTGCGTCGCCGCAGCTGTCAGTAGGGATTTTTTGTCCATCTGTTGCGTGCAATCCCGCCGTCTCTGCCCTCTCATGAAGTTTCTCTTGGTGGTCTGTGTCACGTACATCTCGATTTGGTTCCATGTTTGTGTTGTCAAATTCGTGCGGTATCCTCGATTGACACGCCAGGTTGATATTCCTGGGCAAGGATGGCACTTAGGGGCTCTTCTTTTGTGCCACCCTTAGCGACCAGAGAACATCGAACCATGATTTACTGTCGCTTGACAGTAGCCATCCATCAGGAGATGTTGATAGGCGTCGTTGAAGTCTGCCAGTTTCTCTGGACAGTACCTGTCAAAAGGCTCCACGCCCCTTGTGTTGTTTCTCCGCGGCCGTCTCGTCACGGTCGCGTGCGTGTGGTGCGTTGCCAGCAGATGGATTTCTGCGCGGTGGACCGCTCGCCCATCTCAGGTCATCGCCTCGAGGAAGGGTCGCACGGGGCGGCCGCCCATTAGCTCCAGGTACAAGGGAAAGTGTTTGCCGCGTACCTTCTTTTGTTGTCGGCCGCGCTCCCGAAGTGGCCCGGTTGACAGTGTGTCCTGCTGGGAAACCCGCCAGTTTACAACTAGTCCGGCTGCTCCCGCTGTCTCGTAAGAGTTTAGCCGGTTCGCTTTCACGTTCTCAACTGCATTCACAGAAATTTTTCATCATCCTTATGTGATTACACAATGTCATACATAATACCACTTAGTATTGTCTTTCACAATTTTTAAGAACAAAGTGAGACTTAATTTTTTTTAAATAAAAAAATTAGATGAATCGACAATATAAAATAAAAGTTAAATGACTTGACAATGTAAAAAAAATAAAAGTTAAATGACTTGACAATGCAAAAAAATAAGAATTAAATGAACTGACAATATAATATTTAAATCCACATCACTAATGTGGTTCACTTGTGTTTTAATAAATCAAATGCCACTTATTAATTCACTAAAATGAATAGGGTTATGCCTTGCGCAAGTATAGGTCAGGAGAGCATAGGGTTCACATGTTATTTACACACACACATGCACACCTGTTGTCTATTCTACAAACTAACTACCCATAAACATGCATTACTCAAAATTTTACTTCAGTCCACTACTAGTTAATCCAACAAGTTACTTCAATGCTATTTCAACACCGTGTATATACCACTACAACATTGTTCTAATTCGTCCTCTTCTTGACGCTCGCGGCATACGTCTTGTCACATGATAAATATGGAGAAACTTTCCTTAAACATACACAGTAAAAAGAACAATGGTTATTTACACACCAAAACATTTATACCAGTTGACACACCTGATAAGAGACTCGCAATTATACATTTATCATACTCATATATTCACACATAAAACAGTAAGACAATTTCATCTAAAATTACGTTATCACAAGAGTTAATCACGCAGATGACTCTGAGAACGGTAAAAATATCTGCATTATACAGGTTATACTACATTTTCTTACCCATTTTGCTTCGATTTCGTTCCTTCTTTACGTTACCTTTCGCTTCCAAATCAGTTATTTCGCCTGTGGTGGTTATTCTGGATTCATTTCTCATGAATGGCAAAATTGTGGTCACCTCTATTCTGTAAAACAGTATCATCTTAACATATTGAACTTACAACAGACACAAAAGATCCGAATCCTCCTGCAGTTTAAATGACAAATGTTTTGCTTCGTCCTTATTACCTTAAACCAAGCTTTCCTTCGTTCCCATAATCAAAATTATTTAATCATCCTCTACCTTCAAGAGGGAAATTTCCTCAGTACAAATCATATAGGCTGCAGTGCATCCCGCACCAGCGAAAACGGTAAGCTGTAATGCTCACAGCATCAGCAAAAATACATAAACGTCGCTTTTCTAGGACAAGTATTAACGCAGAATAATTTTTTTAGGCTTTGGCTCAACATCAATCAAGAGTACAGAAAGGATCCATATTTCTGTTCCATTCTCCATTTGCTGAAAAACTGCTCGTATCTGACTACCACAATAATATTTCAGGGCCACGTAAATTACACAAACCACAATTCTTCTTTCACCTTGAAGGGAATCAATATACTTACGAAATCCACAGACAGCACTTTACGTACTCAGCTATAAAGAACAAAAAAGACATATATCATCAATATTAACATATCATCGCATATTGGGAAGACAATGGTTAAACAATCGTATTATCGCTTCCTGTTTTCAAGATTCCAAACTTACTCATTCCTTTCTCAGAGTTCTCCTATCTTAAAATATTCATACAGCACGCATACTATAGTAAGAGATCCTCATTTATAATTTATACTGACAGATATAGAATAGTAATAGATAGATAGTAGCACTGAAAGCAGAAAATCGGAAACAAGGCTACTAACAGCTGGGGACCTGAGTTTGCCAGACCCATAATACCCACAGATCGGATATTCCCCTGAGTTTTTTTTTTTTTTTTTTTTTTTTACTAATTCAGCAACGATCTTGCTTCCCTCAGGAGCGACACTTTTCAATTGACACAAAAAAAACAAACAGCATTTCACTCGTTCACAAGGAAACCTTTTATGTTCACATTAGAACCAGCCTAAATCCTAATTGCACAAGGAAAGAAAAAAAAGGCTAGAAACAACACATAGAAACATCTTTATCATTATTTTTACCAACGTATTATTCAAAATGCATATGTCACACATTTAAACTAATCAATTGTTTCTCTTCACCGTCCTCTCTACTCCTCACTGTCCTTTCTACTCAATGTATGGTTTTACGTTTGACACATGGTGTAGCCCTTTTGATTTCTTCGATCGAAGAGTTTCCACTTGCAGACACCTGACCGTTTGTTAGACATCTTGTGTGATCTGATAAGAACTTTGTGTCCTACCTGAAACACTGTTTTTCTCACGTGTTTCTTATACGCCTTGACTCTGGCTTCTGCTGCACGCTTGATGTTGCGTAAAGCTAAGTCAACAATTGCGTTCCGGCGTAGTCTCGGCTCTAGTGGCCAAGGCACCACCTCTTTGATTTTGCTCGGGGGCTCCTTGTTTTTTAGCACAGTGATTGGCGGAAGCTTTGTTGACGTATTAGGCAACTCATTAATTACGTTCTGAAATCCTTTTAGGTGTATGTCCCACGATCGGTGATCACGACTGCAGTATAACCTACATAATATTCCTAATTCACGCATAATACGCCCACTGGGGTTCGAGCTGGGGTGAAAGAGAGATATATATATATATATAGGTTTAATTCTTTTACTTCGAAGCATCCGCTGCCAGTATTGCGATCTAAATTGTGGTCCATTATCCGAGATAACCCTTTTCACGCTCCCAACTTCATGCAGAAACTGCTTTGCAAATGCAGTTGCCACTGCCCTTCCTGTGGCCCGCTTCAACGGAGTCAGACACACAAACTTGGAACCAAATCGAGATGTACGTGACGCAGACCACCAAGAGAAACTTCATGAGAGGGCAGAGACGGCGGGATTGCACGCAACAGATGGACAAAAAATCCCTACTGACAGCTGCGGCGACGCACCCTCTTCCCCTCCCCTTATATTGTGCCTCGGAACAGTGGAACTAGTGAGTGTATCAGTGAACAGTGATTATACAGTTCTTAGTTCAATGCATATACGTGTGTTTCTGTCACAGAAACTTTGACTCGTGTGTTTTGCAGGGATTCGATTTATTGGTGTTTACTAGACTGACTCTTGTATTTTGCAGGTGTTCTATTTATTAATTTTTTTTAGACTTTGACTCTCGTATTTTGCAGGTGTTCTATTTATTAATTTTTTTTAGACTTTGACTCTCGTATTTTGCAGGTGTTCTATTTATTAATTTTTTTTAGACTTTGACTCTCGTATTTTGTAGGTGTTCTATTTGTTGTTTATTTTAGACTTTGACTCTTGTATTTTGCAGGTGTTTTATTTATTGGTGTTTTTTATTAGATATTGACTATTGTACTGTTTTATTGATCAATGTTTGTTCTTGTGTGATGTATTAGATTTGTGTTATTTTGTTTCGTAAATTCATTCATGTGGCATTGCTTCGTTTATCAGTCAGATTGCTATTCATTCTCATTCGACTGTGATCGATTAGCCTTTGCATGGGGCATATTTATAGTGAGGAACCCCTTAAGGGTAACAATCACATAATTAATTGTATTTTCAGTATAATGACACAGTGCTCATTGTTTGCTAACTAACTGAAATATAGTAGAGTGATTAAATTAGTGCCACATAGTTATGTTAATTCTACAAATTATTAGTTTTATAAGATATAAAATTTTTTTGCGATAACCACTTTGTAAAACATGTTTTTTTTCTTATCAATTTTTGCTTTTGCGGATTGTGCATTGTAATGTTCTGCTTTATAGTACTGATGTTATTTCATGTTCTTTTTTAATTGCTGTGGCACCTTTGCTATTTTCATAAATTTTGCTTGTTAATAAAAAGTCATAAATTTGCCTGTGATCAGTTGGCTCTTGCAATGAGCAAATACTGGTGAACTCCATAAGGGTAACAACCAGAAATTGTTTTCATATTAATGACACAGGAACCATTCTTTTTACTTGCTGACCGAATTAAGTCTACACTATCTTTTAAATAGGTGTCACAGATTGTGTTTTATATATATATATATATATATATATATATATATATATATATTTGGAAATTTATTTTAAGATTGTTCATTGAAAATTTCAGCATATTATACGTGAGTTATAACTGAGCTGGTGCCTTGTTTAAGGATTGTAAAAATGTGAGATTTTAATCTTACGGAACACATCAAATATGGAGCCAAGATTGGGAGACTGCCTACAACACTGCATTCACAAAACAACACCCAAAGAACGTTGAAACATAAGCAAGAAGAAATTAACCACAACCAACAGATTCGGGTTTCACCCAAAGAAATTACCTTCGTAACACAATCCTGTCCGTCATGTAATTACCACACACTGGTATACTAAATTCATATTAACTCTTTGTGAAATCTTCCCAAAAAGAATAGCTGAAGGCTACTTTAATGATTACACCACATGCTCCACGTGGTCAACTTGGTTTACAGAAAGCGTATAACTCCACAGTAATTTTGATAATTAAAATAAATTCGATCGAAAAGCAATTGACAAAAGAAAAACCTTGAACTGGTTACTAACGTCTTACTATTAACCTGATGGGTCAAACAGTTATATAAGCACGTGGTACTGGTCTCGCAAAGTACACTTCACGTGGGTTGAACATAAAGAAAAGCATAAAGAAAAGTTGCTATATTGTAAAATATTGTCAAGACGAGACGTTATAATCACACAAGCATTCACATTTAAGATTGATGAACTTAGTTAGAGTTACTGATCAACACGTGGTTCCACTTTACTCACAAAGTAATGACAAAGCAACTACCGCAAAATAATCTGAACTTCACACGAGAATTACACTCCGCTGCAATTTAAGATAGCATTAGATATTTTAGAGCTAAATCTGAAATCAAGGTATTAAGTTTTCAGTTAGGCTGAACTTAAGAAATCCATTGTCCTACGGACTTAGCAGACACACGCTTAGCCGGAGATCTTACCACTTCAGACGCTCGCCACGGTCCCACAGCAACTGCCTACTACCGAGCGTGCTTCCTGAGGGTGGCTCACAAAAACAAACGGAAGTGGCCAGAGGGGCAGCTTCCTATACCAACATGACAACGGACGGACAGAACCATACTAAGGATAGAAACCTCTTTGCTTTTAGGAAGCGTAGATACCTGTTCCGACGTTGGTCCTACTGTTCTCTAGCAGACAGCCTTGTCTGCTACCCTCAAGCATGCAACTACAAACACATTTGATCATTCATCCTCTCACACAGAAGGGAAGGGGGATGACAGTATCTTATCATATACAGTATATAAAAGAAAGCGGATGTAGGTTCCGTATGAGACTGTGTGACATGAATTACATATAAACTGTGTTCTAAAGTGTAGTAGTGTGACAGATCGTTCTTGTTTATGTGTAAAAGTAACACGTTCCACTACTCAGTCTCCTCCCAGATAGTCAGAAACGCCACAGTAAATTTAGAAGAGGAATTTATTCCATAAATGACAACAGATTTAAGAAATCAAACATGAAAGGAATCCAACAGAGACCTTTCAAGAGTACTCATTACTTCGTGAGAATAAAGAGCCATTTGTGTTTCACAAGAACGATATTTTCTGAATCCGTGTTCTTCGAAGTAACTCATCATGTTTGAATACAGAGTATGTTCCAAAATCTTACTGCAAACAGACGATAGCGATTTGGGTCTGTAATTCAGCGGATTACTCCTATTTTCTTTCTTTGGTATTTGTGTGACTTGTGTAACTTTCCATTCTTTAGGTGTAGACCTTTCCGTAGTGCACGATTGAAAGTCCTCACATTTGCTGACTGAAATAAAACGGTTTGGTGCATGTCGGCTAGTTAAAATTACTAAGAAAATATCTAGCTAATAGTAATAGCAGACACACGTCTAGTTCGTATGAAGATTTATTAAAATACGTGTTTTTCTGTGTTTCAAGCAGTTAAGTTTAAAATAGCACTATCTTCACCATCATTTATGACTCGAGCGGCAGTTTGATTAAAACTGTTGTTGACGGAAGACCATATTCGAATGTAAATTAATAAAGTACAATTTTAAGGGCGTCCTACGTAGCATTCTAATTTCTTTGCTTTGTAACCACCCTTTATCATTATTAGCACTGCGTTTAAAAGAAGGTGACATCTGAAAATGAATATTACTGCTTTCCCTATGAACTGTAAGAAAGAATTACTGATACATCTAGTTTTCTTGCATTTTGTGACTATTCATTGCTTCTGGCATCAAAATATTCCGGCAGACAGCATTCAGTGAGATAATTAATGGTTTAGTATGACTGTATTAATTGCATAATAAAAATACAGTTCTTAACCTGGATTCGATTGCTTGTCCCGAAACAGTTTGACACCGTGCTTCGTCTAAAATAGTAGAATCGTTGTGGTAGGTGATGTAATAAAAATGAAGTAATAAGACCTATGCAAAGAGAACTTAATTGCAAGGCGTGATGAATCACTTTAATGAAGCAGCCCTAAACCACATCTTACTACGGACTGTGTGTCCGCTAAATGCAACTATTATTTAGTGAAGTACACAACACTGAGAACTGGATGTGTGTATAGGAGTCACTGATGGACTACACGACTAAGCATATTTAATGTATCTAGCACGAAGTAAATCAGAAAACGAAAAAAATTAAATTGTTTTCACATCTATGTTATGTGTGATTGAATTGTAAGTGAAATGTTACGTTGATCTAATTTATTTTCGAAAGGGATTCCACTCTGTAAGAATCAGTCAGTTTCGGCTTTGTAAATACAATCCATATATTGCGTACGGAAGTCAGCAAAACACTGGACTTGTGTCACAGGCAGAAACAGTGAGACAGTGTTTTGTGCGAAGATTCTACAAAAATCTGTACGGATCTAAAGTTCGTTACTTTATTGGGCGAGCCACCTTTTAATATCAGTGGTGTATTGAGTCCACGTTATGAGCTCAGAGTCAAGCTGTGAGCTGATATTATCCAGAGGCAATACAAAATTGAAAAGTGGTGCGTGCTTTACGAGAGCAAGTCATAAAGCGTTAATTATCACACTAATCTGTGACTGTAGAAGTTCATGATGGTGGTTAGTCCATCTCAACGTATTCGTTATTCAGTGCAGCCCATTTTTGCCACGGTGGATGAACTAGCAGAGTAATGGATTATAGAATTATGTGTTCTGGCTCTTCAGAACACATTATAAATCGAAAGTCACCTCTTCGTCGTTCTGGAAATACCTGCTAAACATTGATCTCTTCACAGAAGGAAGCAAGGAGTTGCCGGGTAAGGAGAAAATACGAAAAGAGTGAAACTGGGGGGGGGGGGGGGGATGTTGAGATGAAGCAAACTTTGACATACCAAAGAAGCAACACATGTTGCCCTATGCAAAATGAGTTGGGGCGTTATAGTGGAGCAAAAACACATCTTTGTACAGTATCCCAGGACGTAACGTAACGTAACGTCGCCAGGAGATTGCTGGCTGGGCCTTATTCGCATAACCTGCAAGCTCTACACCATGATAATTTCAAGAAGCCCATAGCATCACCTTGTCCTTGGAGGTTGGATGCTCACCTTTTTCGCGGTGGTGAATGCACATGCTTTGAACATTTACCTCTGAATCACAATGTTATACGCAATACTCAGAGCCCTAATAACTCGTCTACTTTGTCCTGCCACAGCTGCAACATTTCCGCCTGCTGCCTCTGCTCGGCAGGCTTTTTGAATGGTTGTGAGCCACGATAGAAACCACCGATCGCTGAAAATTGTTAAGATGGAAATGTCCTGTAGCATGCTGAAAACCGCTCCTACTGATCTTTACCTTTTCCACTGTCACCTCAATTTCGATACTCCGGTTTCCCAGCACCAAGGCCTCCTCTTGTGAGAGAAATGTTATTTCACTTCATTCTACGTCATTTAGGTTTGTTTTTCCGCCCACAACGGAAGCTACCTATCGACTGTGTTATAACAAAGTGTCCGAAAGCCAATAATTTTTTTAAAAAATTATTAAGGTGCATTGTTGCCTTGCACTTCCAGCGACACAGCATAGATTGCCTCAGCGTTGCACCCTTCCACATGCTTACACTATCAATGATCTGCGCTATTTTCATTTGATTTCCTTATCGGCGTGCTACAGCACTGTGATTGGGTTTCCAATGTCTACCAGACCTGCAGACATGTACCTGTAAACAAACGGATAATTAATTACTTTTTTTTTTTCGAGGTGATATTTAAACCTTTGTGACTAACCTTCGAATTTTCAGCCTGAATTACATCACCGCATATGCGGTGGCTATTCAAATCTTGTGAAGGCTCACTGCTGCTCGAATTCTTGAATACTATGCAGATAAGATTAGATTACATTAGATGTACCTACTCCATAGGTCCATACGGAGGAAATCCTCAAGGATACACAATACATAAAAAAGAGATATGCTGATGTTCCTTCCCCAGATCCCAAATTAAATGTTCGTCATGGATGTGGAATGAAGCCATAACTCTTTAGAAAATTTCAGCTTAAGAGGTACTAACGAACTCGTCAAAATCCATGTAAATGTGCATTTCAGTTACAGGGGCAGGTGAAGAATATGAAAACCACGAGGGAAATGCATGCTTCGACATGAAAGCAGATGTTACCCAAGCGTAGAAGTAGCACTGTTGTATTTGACCACGAATGACACTTGTAAATGTCCTCAATACCTTGCATGTGTCAGTCGTGGTCGGAATAGTGTTCTGTGAAGCTGTGAGTGCACTGCGTCGGAGATGAGTGAATTCGAACGTGAGCAATTTGTTGGTGCTCGTATAGTGAGCGCTTCTATAATCAAGTATTCGAACTATGTAGTGTTACAGGAGGCACCATATCGAAAATTTATACCACATAGAGAGAAAGCGGCTAACAGCATTCGCTATGCTACAAGGCGGAAGGAAGTGTGTCTTGAGTGACAGACGTTGAGTGAAGAGGATTCTGACGAAAAAGGAGGACGACAGCTGCAAAAGTCACTGCAGAACTGAGTGTAGCATTTGCGAACGCTGCCAGCAGCAGAACAACTCGAAGGGAGCTCCAGAAACAGGAAACTGCACGGCGAGCTGGAATTCCAAAACCACTCATCAGTCATGCAAATGCCCGTATAACAGGAAAACGTCGTACCGAAGCCTGGACTAAGGAGCAATGGAAGAAAGTCGTTTGGCCGAACGAGTCTTATTTCACGCTGTTTCCTGTTTCTGGCCGAGTTTACATTCTAAGCGTGAAACGTGCCAGGGGTTCGTTGATGATTTGTACTTGCGGCTACCAGATGGCACTCTCGATGCAATGTCATGTTCACCTGCACTCACTTGTTAACGCGGGCGCCTCAGTCCGTTGCAACCTATGGCTGTACAGGTACGAGCAGCCCATAGTGGCTCGCTTTCACGCTTTCCTTTTTTCATATATTTTGTGACTAAAGTCCTTCTGGCCTGTTAATTATTCTATATGTGAGATGTAAGTACTGCCTCTGTCTTTTATTGTTAGTCAGTACTTACACTTTTTATACAAAAATGTCTTTTCCTATAAATTTGTAACTATGTTATGTTGTTGTGGTCTCAGTCCTGAGACTGGTTTGATGCAGCTCTCCATGCCACGCTATCCTGTGCAAGCTGCTTCGCCTCCCAGTACGTACTGCAGCCTACATCCTTCTGAATCTGCTTAGTGTATTCATCTCTTGGTCTCCCTCTACGATTTTTACCCTCCACGCTGCCCTCCAATACTAAATTGGTGATCCCTTGATGCCTCAGAACATGTCCTACCAACCGATCCCTTCTTCTAGTCAAGTTGTGCCACAAACTCCTCTTCTCCCCCATTCTATTAAATACCTCCTCATTAGTTACGTGATCTACCCATTTAATCTTCAGCTTTCTTCTGTAGCACCACACTTCTAAAGCTTCTATTCTCTTCTTGTGCAAACTATTTATCGTCCATGTTTCACTTCCATACATGGCTACACTCCATACAAATACTTTCAGAAACTATGTTATAGGCCATTTTAATTGTTTAATTCTGATGAAGGCACTCTTAGAAGTGTTGAAACCTAGTCAGTAAGACTTAAGTAATTGTGACCGAGGGCTCATTTGTTTCAATTCTAATTTAGAAACGGTCACTGAACCAAGCAGCCATGTTTAAATCTTTACGAATCGTCTCATTTTCCCCGACCACCGCAGTCACCAGATCTCAATATTACTGGACGTCTGTGATCACTATCCACCTCCATCATCATTACCTGAACTAGGCACTATTCTCCAGGTAGAATGTATAAGGTTCCCTTGAAAATCAAACAGGACCTGTATTATTCACTACGTGACGTCTTTAAGCTGCTTTGAATGCTAGCGGTTTTCTTTCACAGTATTAGGCATGATTAGGTATTGCGTTTTCATTTTTCTCGTATTTTTGTCCACCCCTTGATGGTCCGTACGTTAATTCTTGAGCAATTATAACCATGTATCATCAAAGAAAATATTAGACATAATTTTTAGCAAAATAGAACAACTCCTCTTACATTTAGCCTCGAGTGGAGAGATGAATCACTTCTTGTTACGGAAACTTACTGCAGAGTGCTACGTTCATATTCTGTCGGTTTTCTTATTAATATCCTTGGAAGAATCAAGAACTATTGTGCTACACCTTAAAACTTCCCCTTCAAAAATTACAAATGACTGTGCTGGTAAACTTCTACGTTATTTGATTTTCAAACAGCTGAGCAAAACTCAACGTACTGAAACAGTTTTCTCTTTACTTATTCTGTTCATCACTAAACTGACACAATATTTTTAGCGCAACGCAATCTGATTTTAAATAAACCCTACAAAAGAATGGCCCTGACTAACAATAACCTATATCTTTAATGAACCACTTACCTCACAAAAAAAAATAGCTCTGAGCACTACGCGACTTAACTTCTGAGGTCATCAGTCGCCTAGAACTTAGAACTAATTAAATCTATCTAACCTAAGGACATCACACACATCCACGCCCGAGGCAGGATTCGAACCTGCGACCGTAGCGGTCGCCCGGTTCCAGACTGTAGCGCCTAGAACCGCACGGCCACTCCGGCCGGCTACCTCACAAAAATCTTCGTTACTCGACCTACTGCAATAACGAGAGCGCCAATACTGCCATCTAAATAAAAGATTCTAACTACTGCTAGGCATAGTTAGCAAATGAAAGATTCTGGTAGAGAACAAACAATGTATTTACCTTAGTAGTGTACAAAAGTCATCATATATATATATATATCAATCAATTCATGACATCCATCTTTGCAAATTACCTTTTTTTGGCAGACACACGTCCAGCTCGTGCGCTTATAGTAACCTCTCAAAACTCTGCCATCTCTCTCTCCACATCCACCACTGCTGGGGGCTCACCTCCATCTGCCCAACGCTACGCGTAGTTCACATCCAACGGCCGAACACTACACTAGCGAATATTCCAACAATGAGTCCAACCAGCCACAAACTGCGCACAGCGCAGTCAGCGATTTTCATACGGAGCACTACGTGGCGTTACGAACATAAAAGCCTCTACAGCCTACTTGCAACCTTAATATGGAGAGCTGCGAGGACTTTTCTTTCATTATATTCATAATGCTGTGAGTAGCGGAGCCCGGGCTGCGGCCGTATCACGTTACTTTCATAAAGCTTTCAATGCAACTACATATCGCCGCCTAGTTGCGAAGTACGTTTACAGGACTTCAGATTAGGTATGCTGTTGTAGTAAAGATTTTGAAATAACCAGAGGTCAGAATGCGGTTCTTATTGGAGAGATACTGTCCCATCTACATAATATTTGTTATTTATTAGCTTGATTTTCGAGTATGTATGAATGTAAATATCGCTACCAGAGGCTGCATGCGACGAAATCAGGTAGTAAGCTGTTTCAACAGCGACCAAATATTTGGGTAGTAACTGGAAAGTGGTTAAACGATAAATGCGCTACTGCCTTCTCTATGTTACCACAGATGTCACTTAACTGTCTCCATACGTACTGGAATAGCAGAATAAAACACTGAAGCTACAGTGGTTCCAGCGACCTTGCGTCTTCACGCGATGTCGTCCCAGCACAGAGGTAGCAAGATTTTCATTAGAGGCTGTTATGAAATTGCAGAGAAACAGGCTAAGGCTCTCATTTCACCTAAATAATGCAATCGGGGGAATGCCAGCAGTTTCTTGTTCCAAACATTCCTTCAGTAAAATAGTGAACTACAATGTGGCGTAATGGTGCGTACATCTATAAAGTCTACTCCCGAAACCATTAGTTATTTTCATCAATTGAAATACACTCCTTAATCAGTTTTTTAAATGAGGGACACTGACTATTAACATATCGCGAGGCAAATCACATTCCTGAACTAATAATATATTCCACTTTGCTCGCAAATGACTTAGTTTAAGAGCGCACTTCCTAAGGCCATTCCATCAGATTAACTTTGTGCGAATCACTTCGCTGGGCGCCCATTCGTAATCTTTCTGACGACACAAGAAGTGATTCGTGTCTCCTTCGTAAATAAATTGTCTATCTAAAGCCGACTATTCAATTATTTTGTAATTACGTCACAATAGTGCATTGCTGAGAAGAGCTCCCATGCCACTGAACAAGTGTTCTTAGTTCTTAAGGTATGCATATTAGAGCCCGTGTTTAGTGAATGTTATTGCTTGTTGTGGTCCATACCACCTCCTCCCAAAATATGGAAAACAAAGAGATGGAATGTGTTTCACTCTGTCGAAAATGAACAAGCGCAAATTTCTGAGCCTGTGTTTACGAGACACCTTTTCGCGCTGTGCTCCACACTACCACATCTGAATGTTTGTTGGTGGAGTTCTAGTTCACTCTGCAAAATTTATTACCTCTCCTCAAAAAAAGTTGTTTCTGACTGTCAATAAATATTAGCAGAAAAAAAGATAAACAAAACAGGAAAACTGTATCAAATGTTAAGCACAGACTGAAGAAACATGTGTAAAAATGATGGGAGTGAAAATAAATAAGAAATTACGAGCACTCTTATGTAGGAGCCGAAATTATAACTCATGTTACAATAAAACCAACATTAGATATGTGACTACCCGAGTTAGAGAACGAAAGAAATTTCAGGTAGAAAAAATAGGTTGACAGCTTGCTAGAGGTGTTTTAAAGTTAAGAGTGATGGAGTCATGAAAATTACATCATACTAAGCAGCATGGAATATAATATTGTACTCATTTGATACAGGGTGTTAATAAAACTTCTGAGAGGTGATAGTATTCATCGAAACTAGAAAAGTAAGTCCAATACACATGGTTCGGGAAATGTATACTTACTGAGATAAGTAAAATAAACATGGGCTCCGAACATCCAACCTTTCTGCGATAGTCACGTGTTAGAGGAGGTGTTCAACGCGGCATCCATTCACGGTGATGCACCCCTCTGCCATCCGGCGTAATGACTGACGCACTCTTTGAAGTATACCCTGTTGTTGTTGTACGTTCTGGCACGCGTTGAAGACGCGACCCTGCATTGTTCGCATATAGTTGATTGGCGTGGTGTAGACCAGTTCCTTCAAGCGTCCCAAGGAACAAAAGTCCAGGGGATTAAGGTCTGGGGAACGAGCAGCCCAAGGTGTGCGCCCACCCCCGATGATTCCAGCGGTCCTGAAATGTCTACGTCAGATGTTTGCGCACATTGTTATGATGACGACGAACGAGTCATCGCCAGTGTCGACTGGTGGCCAATGCTAAATAGAAACATATAAATCACAGCAGGTTCGTCAGTAACGTCGATAAGGTGCTGGCTGCAGGGTCTGGATCTGCAACGACTAAAATTATTAGAAGTCGTTGGTAATAAATAATATTTATTGTACTTAACTGGTTGTACAGGTTTGGTTTCTTCTTGGCGGCATACATATAATTATAAAAAGATAGTTATTGAGGCCTCACTTAGGCCACACGTTACTAAGTGCCTTGTTAGAGGATGCTTCCTATCGGTTGAAGGCTCTGCTACTTTACTACTTGACGTCCCGAGAAAGAGAGGACGAGAGCTCGCTAGAAACTTGATACAAGCCGCGGAACGACGCTAGCGGCGCTGGTTGCGACTCGCGGGTCCAGCGATACTGATACGGACCGCGGTTGATAACTGCAACCCCTAACAAGTGTGGTACCGAACGTTGGTACCACACACATTGTGACGAAATTGTGCTGGTCCACCTTAAATGATTCACATTTGTATTCGTTGCTGCAATGGCACAGCCTCCAGCAAGATAGGCAACACATCAATGAGAAAGTCCAGATAATGAGGCCTAGTTAACCTTTGTGGTAGCACGTATGGCCCTGTTAATCTACCGCTCAAGTACGCCAACCCACACGTTGATTCTGAATCGGTGTTGATGCCCTCTTTCCAGAACAGCGTGCAGGTTTACGTACGCCCATACGTACTGGTTGTGTAAATTCATAATACCATCTCTTGTGATCCTTGCCTCATTGGTAAATAAAGTCATGGATGTGAACAGTGGATCTACTGCACGTTTCTGCAACAGTCTATGACAGAACCGACATCTGCCATGATGATCCTATGGCGTTAGGCCTGAATGCGCCGTAAATGATATGGGTACAGCAGTTGTTAATGAAAACAGCAATTGTTCATGAAGTAACCCTAGATAAGAGAGTCAGACACGCCTTCTGTTGCTGCTAATCGTCGTACACTGGTCCCAGGGGCTTCTTCCAGCGAACGTAGCACACGCTCCTCCATGCCAGGAGTGCGGACTGTGTAGGGCCTTCCATTGTCAGTCTTCCAAGGTTTAAGGGTACCTGTGTCCCTCAGACGCTAGAAAAGTCTGCCGAATAGTTTATCAGAGGGCACTCAGCACTGTGGATACTTTTCAGCGTAGAGGGTACAGATTTGTAGGCTACGTTCGTCTGCTAATCCACAGCAAATATGGTTCAATTGGTTCAAATGGATCTGAGCACTATGGGACTTAACAGCTGAGGTCATCAGTCCCCTGGAACTTAGAACTACTTAAACCCAACTAACCTGAGGACAGCACACACATGCATGCCTGAGGCAGGATTCGAACCTGCGACCGTAGAGGTCGCGCAGTTCCAGACTGAAGCGCCTAGAACCTCTCGGCCACTCCGGCCGGCTCATAGCAAATATCATAAACGCGATTTCACCTATCGAGTAGTAGGCTTTCATTGCTAACAAGTGGTGGAAGAAAGAAAATGTAAATGTAATACACCATTTGTACGTACCAAAAGCGCAGTAACAGTAAACACGTAAGTGAATCCGTGTTTGTAAGAAGGTTATCCACCATGATACGCACTCAGGGCTGAAAGTACTGTACAATAAGGCACACGAACATGGCGAAAATTAACGTACCCCACAAAACGAATCTAACCACATAACTGACTGCAGACCACGTAATGGTAGGTAAAGAACTGTGAGTAAAACGTCACAATTTACTGCAAATACATTTGACGAAGCGCCAATGCAGCTTCTGTGCTTTATCCACAACAAGCGTCTCGCAGCCCTTCATTTAAACACGTGTTTACCTCAGAAAGAATGTATTCCCATACCCATTTTTATTGGATTTATTTATCTTGTTTGGATGAGTACGACCACCTCTCAAAGTAATCAACATTTTTTTTTAAATCCTGTGGAGCTATGTCACAACGTACAGTATGATCTCCGTTTGGGGAACTGATTGCTGCCCTCTACAATTGAGAGAGAATCTCTGATCAGGTCAGCCGCACAAGCTGTCGAAACAGAACAATATACAACAATCACTCGAATAATCCAAGAACGTCAGCAAGCAGCACATCAGGAAGCGGGCACAAACTCCCGAACGATTTAATACAAAGAGTGCTCTTTCGAAGGCTTCACAAACACACAGCTCGGACATGCATGGAATTTTTTGTATCCCACGTCGTGCTCTCCTGTGGAGACTACAAATAAATCCCTACAAATTTCACGTGCTGTAGGAGGTACAACGTGGCAGCAATAACTGATGAGTCGACTTTCAATTACGCATTTTGTATTTATCTTGTCCTTTGTCTAGATGTTCTTCAAGTCGCTTATATAAAAGGACTAAAGTGTATGTTGATGAAAATGTAATGGTAAACTTTATGATGAGTGGAGAAACATTTCTGATGTGAAAGTGTGTTGTAATGATATTGCCTGAAATTTATTTACACCCGAATATTCTTCAGGCTATCATGTAACAGTTTAAATGTTATTTTGTAGCTCCGTGCCTTAAATGTATATCAATCTTTGAGGATGAATTAAAAGCCGAAATAGGCACTTACATGATGTAAATGATTTTTAATTCAGAGATAAAGTTTGTAGCCTCTATAGCACCACGGTATTAACTTTCAACGGAGTTAACTTTATTGCTGTAACTTTCTGATACAAGGAAATGTTTCCACTCTAGTTTGTTTTGGATGAAGCAACTTTTCATCTGTCAGGTAAGATCAACTTATAGAGATAATATTGGGGACGGAAAACACTGAATATGAAAGAGATTCACGAAAATAAATTTTTTCATGCCGTATTCTGTAGCAAAGCTTTTAGATTTTTGCTCTATTTGAAACTATTCCTAGATTCTGGATCGCCCAAGGCTGGTTCAAATGGCTCTGGGCACTATGGGACTTAATATCTGTGGTCATCAGTCCCCTAGAACTTTGAACTACTTAAACCTAACTAACCTAAGGACATCACACACATCCATGCCCGAGGCAGGATTCGAACCTGCGACCGTAGCAGTCGCGCGGTTCCGGACTGAAGCGCTGGAACCGCTCGGCCAGATCGCCCAAGGGAAGGTAAAAGCTCATACTACATTGTTCGTGACTTTCGATATCATACAATGCGATTCCTGTTTATGGAGACATGCCAGAGACAAGTTAAAGAATTTGTCATCGTGTTGACGTGTCTGTGAGCTACATAACCAGTACCAATTAAGAACGGCACAGCGGAGGACGTGCCCAACGAGAAATTTGGGCAGAACTAGAAAAAAAAATGATTTTTGTAAAATGATATCGCATCCTACTTCATGATGTAATGGGTATTGAGCAGTAGCAATAGTACCCTGAGAAATTTGCAATTGAATTTCAAAACTGTTTTCTGCTCATTGCTGTTATCATCAGAACAGAAATGAGAGACGACTACCAATTTCAAAAATTTCCAGTAGATTACACCTCCGACACGGAATGTTGCTTCTCGTGCTACCGACCAAAGTGGAAAGCTACTGGAAATTTGCCTACAGAAAGTATTCTCCCGTATCAGAACGCTAGTCGCCCGACAGCAAAATAATCTGTACAAACCCCTTACGTATTACACTTTCTCAATTAAGTACATAGGTAGATTATGTGACACTCCAAATATAGAACCCATAATGACCACGCTTTTGTTGCAAAAGAAATAGCAAAATTAGTCATCCTGACAGCGACGACAGCTTCTGACAACAAAGTTTACACTCTTGTCAGTTTGGTTAACAGGGATGTTATATAGATACTAATGCTTATCATAAAGAAAGGACGGAATGAAAGAATACCATACGATTCAAAACAGGAACTTTAAAGAAATAATTCAAAAATTATTATTTACGAAGGTTAAAGCCCAGACCATAAATCGACCAAAGATAACACTTATCCTAGAAGAGGGGCGTAGCCGCATCCAGCTGTAAGTTCGTTGTAACCTCAATGTAACTCGGCAACGGAGATGTTAACTTCACTTCTCTCTTGTAATCGGGCAACAGTAGTACGCATGTTAAGTGCTGCTAGATTGTTTTAAAGCTGATTTAAAGTTCAAAGTTTTAGAATATTGACTGGAAATATCAGTTAGAAGTCGGAGTAAGTAGAATCATCTTTACCGTTAGACAAATAACGGGATTTTGATGTATGTGACATGAAAGTGAATTGTGTGATTACCGATTTGTGATGGGACTTAGCCTTCGTGATACTTAATAGTCACTAACATCGAAGGACACACAAAAAGACTGATCGCCGACATAAACTCGATTATTAGACTTGAGCAAGCTACAACAAAACGTAATCGCGAAGAAATTACAGTTTTGTCGTGGTGTCAGAAAACGACGTCAAGGTCAGCATTACTGATGTTAACATATGCAATTCCCTAAATGAGATATCAGTCTGTGTGCTGAGCGTAGGGGCAAACAATAATTACGAAAGACAATAAACCGTAATTCTACTTTAATTCTTCGTGTCACCTACATCACTTAGCGGACATTTAAAACGTATTGGTGGAAATGACTGAATCTTCGGATAACATAAACGTGCCAAGTGAATTAGTGGTAATTTAAATGCGAATAGCAATAACTTTACACCAAAATTACGACGCATTCTGAACATTTCTCAAGGGAATGTTATCTCTTGAGTTACGTAGTTCAAATCAAATGGCTCTGAGCACTATGGGACTTAACATCTGAGGTCATCAGTCTCCTAGACTTAGTACTACTTAAACCTAACTAACATAAGGACATCACACACATTCATGTCCGAGGCAGGATTCGAACCTGCGACCGTAGCATCAGCGCGGTTCCGGACTGAAGCGCCTAGAACCGCTCAGCCACAGCGGCGGGCTTGGGCTGGGTTTCTCTCCGCCAAACAGAAGACCATTAAGAGCAACGAAGGACCATCTATGCGGAATTGCATGTGCTTGCACATCAGCCAGTAAAGTCATGGTGACGGTCTTCTGGTGCTCTGAAGTGATTATTATGTTTGATGCCCTCCCTCATTTTGTAGTGATCTTGTCTGAACTGTATTGTGCTACCCTCAGGAAATTGAAGTAACGACTTCAACGTATTCGTCACCGCGGATAATGGGGAGCTTATTGAGACAGCAACACATTGGTTCCGACGTCGGCCAGTAGAGTGGTACCATGACAGCATACAGACCCTCCCAGGAAAGTTCAAATGGTTCAAATGGTTCTGAGTACTATGGGACTTAACATCTGAGGTCATCAGTCCCCTAGAACTACTTAAACCCAACTAACCTAAGGACATCACAAACATCAGTGCCCGAGGCGGATTCGAACCAGCGACCGTAGAGGTTGCCCGGTTCCAGATTGAAGAGTCCAGAACCGCTCGGCCACCCAGAAAAGTGGCGTAAGGCCGTCGTACTGAAGGGAGGTTATGCTGAGAAATAAGGTTTTGTATCTAAAAGGGTGTGGAATAATATGCTTTATTGAAATCTTGAATAAAAGCAACATGCTTTGAGAAAGAAATTGTTGCATTACTCATTGAACGGCCTTCGCAGTTTTCGATTTCATTTCCTAAGACGTTATGCTCAGTTTCTTCTATGCCTGCCACGAAACTAATACGAGATCATGAGTTGCCCCTTCTCCCTTGTCTCTGATAGTGGATACGGTCTTCAGTATGGCTCTAACCTCATTATCGATTCGATGTTTATAGTGACACATACCGCACTTTATTTTAAGTCCATGATATCGTCTTTAAATTTTCCTTTCTTACAGTATGCATAATGTCGGTATCAAGTAGATTTAGCAACAAAATTTTTAAAATCTGTTCTTTCTTTTTGAAACACTCGGCACGTGCCTTCTACAAGCTGGCCAGTCTTTATATTCGAGGACGGCAGGGCTTTTATCCCCAATTTAGACGAACTCTTCTCTTCTATGGGTGTGCGTCTGACGGCCAAAGTAGCTGAAGCGGCGTCTTCCGGCAATACAGTGAACAATTTGCATGATAGTAAGCGTAAGCGGGGCTCGAAAATAGACGATTCCGAAGAGTGATGGCTCCGCGTTGCTGACGGTGGCGTAACCTGCCACACGTGTGTCGGCGTCCGCACTGACCGGGACCTGGTTCCCACACGTGCAAGCGCGAAGGCACGGGTCGTCGCCCCCTGCTGGCCACGGGCTCCCCATAGATTTCCCGGCGCGTTTCGCAAAGCTGCCCGCCACCGGCACCGTTGGCTGTGGCGGCCTTGACCGGCGAGGAGGACACCTCATACCACATCTGCTGGGTTCTGCGCAGTCCTCTGTGCCCAACTGGACGACCGCCTGCGTGGTCGCAGAGCCTGGAGCTAGATAGGGCGTGCACCTCCCGTCGTACGACCTCCTCGCACCAGGAAATTCACTTTCGGTTTTAATGGATGAAAGTTTCCGTCAGAGTGGCACCGACAGAGGTCGATAGCATCGCCAGACGTCGCCCTGTAACACTGACGGACAGCTTTATCAGAGTTAAACATATCTCTTTCATCAGTTTTTGGTGGAATCAAGGAAGTCCAAGGCTTGCTCAAATGAAAATGAGACTACAGTGACATAAAGGATGATTAAAAAGTTTCCTTTTGAAGCCGCTACTGCAGCGTACATGCAACGTAGCGCGACTCCGATTCGGGTACATAAGCACTGAAATGTAGGAGAGGGATTATACTTCGATTAAAATTACCTGATAGAGCACACTTCACTCTCTGTAGTTGGTTTCCTCCAATCAGAGCACTCAACGTCACGCTCGAACCATTCGCCATTGCCGAACTACTACAATAGTTAGTTCACTTCCAATTTCTTGTCCGGTTTTCTTTCTTGATGTTTTTCGATCCACAGTCCTAGGCGTCGTCCTTTTATTTTGTATTTCATTACAAATGATTACCACACCAAAAACAAAACACACACACTCAAGGTGTAAACGAAATTCACATGTTTCATATACAGCACTAACCAAATACTACGGGATTCTTCCGCACATGGACGATTCACCGTCACATATACAGTTGTTATAATCATAGAGATGGGCTGACATTAAAGAAGCTTCGTACGACATTGCGTGATGTCGAATTTTTGATAGCTGCAATTAGTCGTTGCGACCAGGGCACCACAGACATAACTACAACACTGTTCCACATTGTAATGACGTAGCGCAGTGGTTAGCGAATGAACCTGCTACGTTGAAGGTTGTAGATTCGAATCGCGTGAAATTCTGTGAAACTTCTTACTTTTCTAAATCTATTCAAATGACTTTAATTACTATTGATATTCAGTTAACTGGTACAAATGTAATTTCTTATTATTTCTAATACTTTGCCGCGTCATTTTCATCATCATTTTGACTTACTTATTTGCTTTATTTTTCTTCCTAGCCCTTTTTTTTCATTTGGAATCTGCTCGTGCCGCCTATAATCTACAGCTAAGTGCCAAAAGAGGACTGTTCATCGGTTGGTAACGCGGTAACCCCTATAGGCAGTGTGACGATAGCTTCAGGTAACCAAAGACAGCGACAATTTACAGTTTGCTTTTACGACAGTAACTGAATTTTTTTTATCTTGAGTTTGCTCGTACAGGTTGACCTTAAACGCTATGAACAAAGCAACCATGATTTTATATCTGCCACAGATTACTCGTCGCCCTTTTCTCGGATTCACTGCGCGTCACGATGTTGTAATTAGGTTAGGACCGAGCTTGAATTGGGGCTACAAAACACGTCGTATGTTGCAGACCAGCCATTGGTCATCTAAAATCAGCTGTTGACATCTCCCATTTTCGTCATACCTCGGCGCGGCCGTTTCCAACATTACTGCATGTTACACATTAACAGAATTTTTGAAGTGATTTGTCGGCAACCGACGTAGAAACATTGTAGGGTCAAGTGACAGATGTCAACTATCAAGTAATTTTAATCGGACTATAGTTCTGGTAGTCGCGTCTTCTCGACATACATGTTGTTAACGCGGGAACGCCGGCCGCGGTGGTCTAGCGGTTCAGGCGCTCAGTCCGGAACCGCGGGACTGCTACGGTCGCAGGTTCGAATCCTGCCTCGGGCATGGATGTGTGTGATGTCCTTAGGTTAGTTAGGTTTAAGTAGTTCTAAGTTCTAGGGGACTGATGACCACAGATGTTAAGTCCCATAGTGCTCAGAGCCATTTGAACGCGGGAACGTGAAATACGCGGAAGTTAATACCAAGCAGCACCAACGAGCTGTTATTCTTTTCTTTTCTGCCGAATGACAAACACCGATTGACATCCATCGGAGAATGAAGAGCCGGCCGGAGTGGCCGTGCGGTTCTATGCGCTACAGTCTGGAACCGCGTGACCGCTAAGGTCGCAGGTTCGAATCCTGCTTCGGGCATGGATGTGTGTGTTGTCCTTAGATTAGTTAGGTTTAAGTAGTTCTAAGTTCTAGGGGACTTATGACCTCAGCAGTTGAGTCCCATAGTGCTCAGAGCCATTTGAACCATTTTTTTGGAGAATGAAGAATATGTATGGAGCAGCATGTCTGTCGGAAACCACCCTACCAAAAGGAGTGCTACTGCTTTACGATAACACACGTCACCATGACGCCAATATCGTAACGCAGAAGCTATGTCAAGTCAAGTGGGAGGCCTCGAGCATCCGTCCTATAATCCTGAGGTCTCCCTCATGCGATTATCACGTCTACGGTCTCTTGCAAAAGTCCTTGAATGGTCGACGATTTCTATCGAATGAGGATGTGCAGTAGACGATTAGGACTTCTTGACGCAACGGTACACGGTGTTTTACCAAACTTCAATACTTCAACCTGGTACATCGGTGGGATGATTAACTCAACGTTCATGGTAATTTCGCCTGATTGACATACCGATTCTAAATTTATGACCTAAGAATGGAAACTTTTTGATCTCCCCTTACATACAAAAATTTTTAATAACAGTATTACAGACATCAAAAAAAGTTTTGCATTACCCCGGTTCCCAGAACTCCTGAAGACAGGCGTTGACTGTGGATGTAGTATCACAGACACAATCCCTATGAGATGTCACTAAACCCACCCAAAGATGCAAACAACCATGTATGAGCAGCGCCTATTACACGGAGGGCGTCCGAGAGCCGATGAGTTCCAGTCATTCCACCAGGAAGGAATACACGGCTCGTGCCGCCTGTAGTTCAACCATGCCTAGACGGTCAATACCGCTGTTCGATCACATCCGTATTGTTACTTCGTGCCAGGAAGGGCTCTCAAAAAGGGAAGTGTCCTGGAGTCTCGGATTGAACCAAAGCGATGTTGTTCCGACATGGAGGAGATACAGAGAGACAGGAACTGTCGATGACATGTCCCGCTCAGGCCGCCCAAGAGCTATTACTGCAGCGGATGACCGTTACCTACGGATTATGGCTCGGAGGAATCCTGACAACAACGCCACCATGTTGAAAAATGCTTTTCGTGCAGCCACAGGACGTCGTGTTTCGACTCAAACTGTGCGCAGTAGGCTGCATGATGCGCAACTTCACTCCCGACATCCATGGCGAGGTCCATCTTTGCAACCACGACACCATGCAGCGCGGTACAGACGGGACCAACAACATGCCAAATGGACCGCTCAGGATTGACATCAGGTTCTCTTCATCGATGAGTGTCGCATATTCCTTCAACCAGACAATCGTTGGAGACGTGTTAGAAGGCAACCCGGTCAGGGTGAACGCCATAGACAAACTGCCCTGCGAGGGCGGCAAGGTGGAGGTTCCCTGCTGTTTTGAGGTGATATTATGTGGGGCCGACGTACGCCGCTGGGAACGCCGGCCGCGGTGGTCTAGCGGTTCAGGCGCTCAGTCCGGAACCGCGGGACTGCTACGGTCGCAGGTTCGAATCCTGCCTCGGGCATGGATGTGTGTGATGTCCTTAGGTTAGTTAGGTTTAAGTAGTTCTAAGTTCTAGGGGACTGATGACCACAGATGTTAAGTCCCATAGTGCTCAGAGCCATTTGAACGCGGGAACGTGAAATACGCGGAAGTTAATACCAAGCAGCACCAACGAGCTGTTATTCTTTTCTTTTCTGCCGAATGACAAACACCGATTGACATCCATCGGAGAATGAAGAGCCGGCCGGAGTGGCCGTGCGGTTCTATGCGCTACAGTCTGGAACCGCGTGACCGCTAAGGTCGCAGGTTCGAATCCTGCTTCGGGCATGGATGTGTGTGTTGTCCTTAGATTAGTTAGGTTTAAGTAGTTCTAAGTTCTAGGGGACTTATGACCTCAGCAGTTGAGTCCCATAGTGCTCAGAGCCATTTGAACCATTTTTTTGGAGAATGAAGAATATGTATGGAGCAGCATGTCTGTCGGAAACCACCCTACCAAAAGGAGTGCTACTGCTTTACGATAACACACGTCACCATGACGCCAATATCGTAACGCAGAAGCTATGTCAAGTCAAGTGGGAGGCCTCGAGCATCCGTCCTATAATCCTGAGGTCTCCCTCATGCGATTATCACGTCTACGGTCTCTTGCAAAAGTCCTTGAATGGTCGACGATTTCTATCGAATGAGGATGTGCAGTAGACGATTAGGACTTCTTGACGCAACGGTACACGGTGTTTTACCAAACTTCAATACTTCAACCTGGTACATCGGTGGGATGATTAACTCAACGTTCATGGTAATTTCGCCTGATTGACATACCGATTCTAAATTTATGACCTAAGAATGGAAACTTTTTGATCTCCCCTTACATACAAAAATTTTTAATAACAGTATTACAGACATCAAAAAAAGTTTTGCATTACCCCGGTTCCCAGAACTCCTGAAGACAGGCGTTGACTGTGGATGTAGTATCACAGACACAATCCCTATGAGATGTCACTAAACCCACCCAAAGATGCAAACAACCATGTATGAGCAGCGCCTATTACACGGAGGGCGTCCGAGAGCCGATGAGTTCCAGTCATTCCACCAGGAAGGAATACACGGCTCGTGCCGCCTGTAGTTCAACCATGCCTAGACGGTCAATACCGCTGTTCGATCACATCCGTATTGTTACTTCGTGCCAGGAAGGGCTCTCAAAAAGGGAAGTGTCCTGGAGTCTCGGATTGAACCAAAGCGATGTTGTTCCGACATGGAGGAGATACAGAGAGACAGGAACTGTCGATGACATGTCCCGCTCAGGCCGCCCAAGAGCTATTACTGCAGCGGATGACCGTTACCTACGGATTATGGCTCGGAGGAATCCTGACAACAACGCCACCATGTTGAAAAATGCTTTTCGTGCAGCCACAGGACGTCGTGTTTCGACTCAAACTGTGCGCAGTAGGCTGCATGATGCGCAACTTCACTCCCGACATCCATGGCGAGGTCCATCTTTGCAACCACGACACCATGCAGCGCGGTACAGACGGGACCAACAACATGCCAAATGGACCGCTCAGGATTGACATCAGGTTCTCTTCATCGATGAGTGTCGCATATTCCTTCAACCAGACAATCGTTGGAGACGTGTTAGAAGGCAACCCGGTCAGGGTGAACGCCATAGACAAACTGCCCTGCGAGGGCGGCAAGGTGGAGGTTCCCTGCTGTTTTGAGGTGATATTATGTGGGGCCGACGTACGCCGCTGGTGGTCATGGAGGCCCCGTAACAGCTGTACGATACGTGAATGCCGCCCTCCGAACGATAGTGCAAAAATATCGGCAGCATACTGGCGTAGCATTCGTCTTCATGGACGACAATTCGCGCCCCCATCGTGCACATCTTGTGAATGACTTCCTACAGGATAATGACATCGCTCCACTAAAGTGACCAGCATGTTCTCCATACATGAACCCTATCGAACATGCCTGGGATAGGTTGAAAAGGGCTGTTTATCGACGACATGACCCACCAACCACTCTGAGGGATCTACGCCGAATCGCCGTTGATTAGTTGGACAATCTGGACCAACAGTGCCTTGATGAACTTGTGCTTAGTATGGCACGACGAATACAGGCATGTATCAATGCAAGAGAACGTGCTGCTGGGTATTAGAGGTATCGGTGTGTACAGCAATCTGGACCACCAACTCTGAAGATCTCACTGTATGGTGGTACAACATAAAATGCGTGATTTTCATGAGCAGTATATGGGGCGGAAGTGATGTTTACGTTGATCTCTATTGCGGTTTTCTGTACAGGTTCCGGAACTCTCGGAAGTGAGGTGATGCAAAACTTTTTTTGATGTTTGTATTATTACAGTTCACACTCTACATAGTTGCCACTGAGATAGGTTGAAAAGGGCTGTTTGTGGACGACGTGACCCACCAACCACTCACACCTACCTCAATGCGGAGGAAGGGAATGGGTGCCTTGATTACACAATTCTCTGGGCTGCTGATGGATCCAACTGTTCACGGTGTCCTCCGCTTCCTTGTCTCAGGTAAACCTCTGATCTTTCAGAGATGATTTTAGGAGGTCAGATATATATGAGTCAGATAGGAAGCTCTACTAAGCTGTAAGGAGAATATTCCACGACGTCCCATCGATATTTTTGAGGGCCATCGATGGTCTCCTTGGACACATGTGGCCTAGCTCTGTCCTAGAGGAGCGGCACCCCATTAGAGAGCTTGACCCTGCGCTTGTTCTTCATGGCCCTTTTGAGCCTCAGCAACGTGTTGCATAACTGCTGAGAGTTTACTGCTGCTACCCGCGGTAGTCAGTCGATGAGTTGAGGTCCTTCTACGTCGAAAAAGAAACTGGGCATACTGGGCATCACTTCTTCCAGCCTTCGATGGAGTGTGGTTTTTTTTTAAAAAAAAAAGTGTGAGAGAAGAATAAAAAGTGGAGTGTACTTCCCGTCTGCACGAAGAAATTAGGTGACTTCCCTTTGTGCTTTGATTAAAGCAGCAGTCGAGAATGTAATGACATTTGTTTATTATGATCGGTTCCAGCTTATGTTAAAGCCATCCTCAGACTTTTTGGGCCCCCTATGGCTGGTGCTGGGGGCCCCTCGGTTCTTCACGTGATACCACGATCGTACACTGTCAGCCAAAGGCGGCCCAAAAAGTCTGAAAAAAGCTTTAACATAAGCCAAAACCGATCATAATAAGCAAACGTTATTCCGATCTCGAGTGTTATTTTAATCCAGGTTACCACCAGATCGCTGCGCTCCACTGACAATACTGTCTAAATTTATGAACTCATTGCGCTGTTCGGGATGAATCCATCATGCAACGAACTGCGGAAACAACTCTCCAGAAACGAGGAAATTGGTGTACAGCTGTTAACTCAGCTTGTGCTGCTGAGAATACCACCATATCGTCTCTTGGCGAAAACATTCATCCACCGGGATTACGTACAACGACTCTACAGCGAAGGTCTACTTTCCAACCGGGCGTACCTAACAGAATCTATTCTAACCTCCTTGAGAGGAATGAATGCTAGGAGGCCTCTATGCTTCGAGACCAATGATGCATTGTTGCTTTTGCTACTAAAACGACGCCAAAAGCACGCTAATGTATATCTGTCTCGAAAAGAAGATGGAGAATATTGCACATTATCTCCTCAATCATTGGAGTAACAAGGCAACTTTTACGAGGTGAAGAGAGAAACCCTCTATTACACACTCGACATGCTTTATTATAATATTGAAAATCTAGATTAGATACACTCTACACTACCTCAAATAAATTCAACAAAACAGACACATGTCAATTAACCTTCTATATCAGTTACCCAGCATGTGTTTGAAAGACAAGCGAATTTTAGAATAAGATACTCTGAACACTTAAAGCACTGAAAATAGGAAACATTTACACCTAATTTGCGAACCATCTTATAAACTTCCAGAAAAAGATATAGCACCCTCAAGGACTGTGTTCTTGTGCATACTGCGGGGCTGTAACGTAATGGCGCTTAGAAGTCTGACTGTACAGGTTCTGTTTTAGATCTGCAAACAATAACTGTACAGAGTTTAGAGGCGGGCAGTGTTTGCAGTGCTCATTCTAGTGTACATCATTGCCCCACTTACGAGTAAGTACTCCTGTTGAAAATCTTCAAACATTTTAATGGGGTTGTGCTCTGGACCTGCAGGAAGCTGCATGTCCATATCGACGTATTGCTGCACACGTTGGGCACGTTGTGTCGGTGGCTTGTCACCGCTTTCAGCAATGGTATGTGGCAGATACGCATACCTGCAGTCCAGGTTCTGGACGTCCACGTGGTACAGACGCACTCAGGGTCGACTCTTTGTGCGAGCAGCGGTGGCCGACCAAACATCATCCAGGGACGACATCTGGGCACACGTTGCACCTTCTGTGTCATCAGGCACAATCGAGAACCGGCTGCTTACAGTAGGATTAAGACCACCTGTGCCTCTGGCCTGGCAGCCACTGACACCACGACACCGCCAAGCATGGCTTTCCAGGTGTCGCCAAGAGTGAGAGTGGCATGGTACTCTGTTGTCTTCAGTGATGCTAGTAGCTTCTGTCTGCATGTAGATGTGGACTTAACTGCGGTTAAGTGACGAGAGTTGATTCTCTCTGAGTGCGAACTGTGTATGGCATATACTTGGTGAGCAGTCTATTCCAGAGTGCATTCGCCCACCACACAGGTCGCGTACCATGTGTGCCAAATGTAACACTTTTCGGCCATATTTGACGTTTTTGCAGACTAAAGTAAACACTGCTCGATACGTTGCACAGGCTGTTATAGTCCTGATACTGCCAGATCATCCACAGGAAGGTGATGTTTCTTTCCAGCAGGACAACGCACTTCCACATATAACTGCTGCGTGGCAACATCCACTTCGTGGTGTACAACTGCCCTGGTAACCATGATAACCAAATCTCTCGCCAATTGAACTTGTGTGGTACACAATGAACTGGGAAATTCCTCGTTCTCAGGTCGTGCATGAACCACTTCTGAATAACAACAAAAGGCGCAATATGCTTCGGACAGTCTATTGAAAAATATCATTTGGCACGTTCATAATTGTTTGCATCGGAGTACATGCCCAAATTGCCGACAGAGGGGGATACACTGTGAACTGTTCAAAAAATGTGTGCGAAATCTTATGGGACTTAACTGCTAAGATCATCAGTCCCTAAGCTTACACACTACTTAACCTAAACTATCCTACGGACAAACACACACACCCATGCCCGAGGGAGGACTCGAACCTCCGCCGTGACCAGCCGCACAGTACATGACTGCAGCGCCCTAGACCGCTCGGCTAATCCCGCGCGGCCACTGTGTACTGAAGCGACTGTTTGGATGCCCTTTACTGTAACATGTGAGTTTCATTAGGTGTGGATTTGTTATCAAATACTTCTACAGTGATGAATTACCCGTCACATCACTTATCACTGACATGACTTTGTCCTTGAAGGTCTGACATAACCCAGAAATGATCCACTGCAGTAACTTTAAGCATTTAATTTGACATACGACTCCTTTCTCACTTGAACACATAATTCTAAGAGGCTACAAATGGTTCAAATGGCTCTAAGCACTATGGGACTTAACATCTGAGGTCATCAGTCCCTTAGAACTACTTAAACCTAACTAACCTAAGGATATCCATGCCCGAGGCAGCATCGGAACCTGCGACCGTAGCAGCCCCGTGGTTCCGGACTGAAGCGCCTAGAACCGCTCGGTCACAGCGGCCGACTAAGAGGTTATAAATTAGGAATAAAATTTCCTATACATATTTCTGCCTGTGTTGCAGAAGACATGCTAGACAGCCGAAAACATGCAAATGTATAACCCAATGTTCAGTTAATTACTATTACATTTTTAAGTTGTTCGAAACTTATGGCATCCATAATGTCTCAATTTCAGACCATAGCTTCCGAGGCATATCTTTCGTATTACATCTCCCATCCTCAGGGTACCACAGACTCCTTCTTCCTTGCACTAAACTTAAACATACCTTACAATCCTTGTCTTGCGTGTAGGAGCGTCACCTCATCCGACCGAACGATATTCGCCAATCGTCGTCTGAAGTCTACACTTTCGGGTGTTGAGGCCAGTTGCACCGATACGGCGCACATACTGGTTTGCTGGTTTGAAAAGATAGACAGCCTTTGGAAGATGCTGGTCGCCGGCAGAATTCTCCGATGTTTGTGCCACTATGTCCGCAAACTACGGCACGTAAATTTAATGAAGGCACTCTAAAACAGTATTGGGCGGCAACCTGTTGTATTATTCCCTGACGAACAAATTACGGGGATATGGAATATTAGACCAGCTTTGAGGCTAGGTTGAACAGGTCATAGAAAATAGAACATAAAGTGTTGATCTTAACAGAGTGATTTCCTCACACGTGAATCTGGAGGCGGGTGCTGCCCATAGGCACGTTACAGGACCACCATACTCTTCACAGTATACTGATATGACGAAAGTCATGGGATAGTGATACGCACATACACAGATGGTGGTAGTATCGCGTACGCAAGGTGTAAAGGGGCAGCGCATTGGTGGAATTGTCATTTGCAATCAGGTGATTCGAGTGAAAAGGTTTCCGATGTGATTATGGTGGCAGCACGACAAGAATTAACAGACTTGGAACACGGTAGTTGGAGCTAGATGCATGGCACATTCCATTTCGGAAATCGTTAGAATATACAATATTCCAAGATCCATACTGTCAAGAGTGTACGGAAAATCCCAGATTTCAGGCATTACCTCTCACCAAGGGCAGCGCAGTAGCCGACAGACGTGACGGATTTCACTTAACGACCGAGAGCAGTGACGTTTGTGTTGCGTTGTCAGTGATTACAGACAAGGAATACTACTTGAATTAACAGCGAAAATCAATGTGGGACGTGCGACGAATGTGTCGGTTAAGACAGTGTGGCGAAATTTGGCGTTAATGGGCTATGGCAGCAGATGACCGACGCAAGTGCCTAGCCTAAGTGCAACTGAGATGCGCAAAGCACGTGACACGAATCTACAGCCCGACACACACGTTCCGCACTCGTTGAGCTAAAAGCACGATATCGCCTGCAGTGCATTTGCTGAGCTCATGACCTTTGTAGAGGCACAACAGTTTAAGATAATAAATTTAGATTCGGTGCAACATTTCTGAGCTAGGCACGGGCCTGTTGACAGTAAGTTACACTGAGCAGCAGTTGCGAAGTAGAATGGAGGCCACAGGGCTGTCGAAACACTAAAATGCGTAAATGCAATGGTTTGCATGGCGCAAGCTACAGGCAGAAGGGGCCCACTGGCGCAACCTAGGTGTGGTGAGTACATGACTCGGAGCAGCACATTAGCAAAACAGGGGCGCACAGCCGACTATAAATAGGTGCCGTTTTCTAACGAGAGTCATTCAAGTGTGGCAACTCTCCTGGACGGCGGGGCGTGTCACTCCACCAGCTACATGCAGCAGCAGATGGGGCGCCAGCATTCCAGTCCACGGCGGGTCACTGGTTCGACCCTCTGAGCCCGATGCGGGGTCCGTAGCCAGCCAGCCAGCGATTGGCCACTCTTCAGCTCCCTACTTTGGGCAGTCGTCTTGGCTCCCAACGCACGCTGGAGGCATCCCAGGGCCAGGACCGCAGATTTGGACACCATATAGTGTGTGCTTGTGGTCGCGCCGATCTCAGCTACACCAGTGAGGAAGGACGCAGCGGGCCACTCGGCAGCTCCCAGCAGAGCAGAGCTGAGTCAGCAGGGAAGAAGACCGCTGAGCTGGCAGTCGGCGCAGCCCTGACGACGCAGTCCTACAAAGCTGACACACAGCAATGAGTTGCACTGGGTCGCTGCGGCGGTGGCCTCAGCATTGTGGGACCTTGTGACGCAGACCAAGGTGTACAAGGGCACTGTGGTTGGAAACAATAAATCATTTGAGAAGCTCAGACAAGTCTCAATACAGCGCTTTCTACCTCTTCCCGCTACATTTGGTCATCGTGATACATTCAGTGGCAGAAGTCGCCACTATTCCTTATCAGTTGGACCCTAGACGACGGGAAAATCTTGGTCTGGTCATATGAGTCCTGATTTCAGTTGGTAAGATCTGAGGGCATGGTTCGAGTGTGGCGCAGACCCCCGAAGGCATGGACCCCAGTTGTCAACAAGGCACTGTGCAAGCTGGTTGTGACTCCATAATGGTGTGGGTTATGTTCACAAGAAATGGACTGGATGCTGTGGTCCAACTGAACCGATCATTGAGCGGTTACTTGGAAACATTTGCAGCCATTCATGGACTTCATGTTCCCAAACAAAAATGCCATGTCGCCAGGCCACAGTTCTTCGTGATTGGTTCGAAGAACATTCTGTAAAATTTGAGCGACTTATTTGGCAACCCAAATCGCCCAGCTTGAATCATATCGATCATTTATGGAACATAACCGAGAGATCAGTTGGTGCACTGAGTCCTGCGACTGCAACACTTTCGCAGTTATGGACAGCTATAGAGGCAGCAAGGCTCAATATTTTTACAGGGGACTCTCAGCGACTTGTTGTGCGCATGTTACTTCTTGTTGCTGCACTACATCGGGCAAAAGGCACTCCCACACGATATCAGGTGGTACTCCCTGTCTTTTATCGCCACAGTGTATTTCACCACTTTTCTACTCTCACTCACGCGAATACACTTGTTATGACCGTTTTACATACACAGTAAATGATGCTGCTACATTTCACAGACCCAATCTATTTTATCCAATTCACATGCAGTCTCTCAGTCACAAAACTATTCCCAATTTATGAGTCTGAAACAACCAATGTGTAATCATGAAAATATTTACAGTATCAGATCGCCTTCCATTGGTAGTTATTGCTTCTCCTGTTGTACAATGTCTTGGTTACTGGTATCGTTAGAAAGATCATGTGGAAACAAAATAAATGTCTACAGTTGCCACTTTCATGTTGTAGTGATCCGTAAAGACTAGGACAAAAACTCAGAGTCCAGGAGACGTGACGCCCACCACTTCTAGCCGTGATAAGCGTTCCGTTTCAATGAGAAAATTTCTTAGGGGTTTTCATATCCATCTAAAATCACTCACTGATAATTATATCCCATAGAATTACCGGATTGTGGGCCTGTTGGTTGCTATTTTTCACTATCTGTTCCAAAGAGTCCCAGATAATTCGTATGGAATTAAGATCTGGTGACTTGGCAGGCCGATCACGGTGCGACAGGACATTTGTGTGTTTATCGAACCAGAAGTGTAAGGGTGCAGCCTTGTGAACACAGCTGTTATGTTGATGGATGAAAGTGTCTGCAGCATACGTATCATGAAGATGAAGAAGAAGGGGCTACGCTTGGTCGCCAGCAAGGATGACTTATTTTTGTGAGATAGTGCTCCACAACTACAATAAGTTTCATGAAAGATACTGACCAGTGCCAGAAGCTAGTACCCACTTAATAAAATTTCTGATAGCAGCTATACAGGTTGCTAAAAAAAAGAATTCATTATTTTGACAGATGATAGTATGGACCAAAACGAGACAAAAATGTCCAGTAAATTGGAATACAATATGCATACAATAAGAGCTCTGAGAACATGTACATCTTCACTGCGGTGAAACACATCTCTTTGTTTTTGCACAGCTCTTTGCTATTACAAACGACGTACAAAATTCATTAAAGAAATGAGGATACTTTACTTCGCTATTGCCATGGATACACCATTAAGTAAACATCTGTTAGCGTCGTTACTGTTAACAGTATTAACATTTCTGAGTAAGTGCAATGCAAACATTAGTTCTGTTGTGGTGGACGGGAAACACGCGTGAGACAGCCTACTAGGCACTGGTTGTGGGTAGTAGCAAGAATAGATTTACTTCAGGAGGAGATCTAGCAGTCAGTACAACACACACAAAATACACTTAAGGTGCAACAATAACAAAAAGTTGCACCACGAAGGAGTTATCCGAATGCGACGGAAATTGGTAGATATGTACACGCAAAAAATGATTACTGTTTCGGAAAAATTGGATGACTAATTCAGAGAAAGAGCTTCAAAAACTGAGCATGTCAATAATGCGTTTTCATGCCTCTGCCCCTTACGCAAGCAGTTGTTAAGCTTGGCACTGATTCATAGAATACTGGATGTCCTCCTGGGGGATACTGTGCCAAATCATGTCCAACTGGCGCATTTGATCGTCAAAACCCCCGAGTTTGTCGGAGGTCTTTGCCTATAATGCTCCAAACGTTCTCAGATGGGAAGAGATCCGGCGACCTTGCTGCCAAGGCACGGTTTCGCGAGCAGGAAGACAAGCCGCAGAATTGTCGCCAAGTGTAGGTGGGTATCACCTTGCTGAAATGTAACCACAGGATGACTTGCCACGAGAAGTAGCAAAACGGGGTGTACAGTACCGTCGACGTCCGACTGTGCTGTAAGAGTGCCTCGGATAGTAACGAAAGGGATCCTGCTAGGAAATGGCACTCCACACCATCACACGCCGTATGGCGTGTGACACTCGGATCAGTATCTCACTACTATCCGGGGTGTCTGAGACGCGCATTTGGCTTGAAAACTCATTGACTGAAGTAGAATTGTCTTCAGCGCTGATTCCCGGTCGGAGTTGAGCCGAGATGACCAGCGAAGACGAGTTGGTATACCAACCTGACCGTCGCACACCATGTGGCCCGAGAACCAGAGTCTGGGGTGCTACTTCTTCTCATAGCAGGATCTCTTTGATGGTCATCCGCAGCACCCATTTAGTATAGCGGAACGTCGGCGACATTCTTCGCCCAGTTTGGTGGCAAGCCATCCTGGGCTTGCATTCACAGCAAGAGTTTCTGCTGGTTGCCTTTGTGCTTGTCAAATCCTACCTTGGCCAGGAAGGTCACCGAATTCTCCCCAATTGACAACGTTTGGAGCGTTATGTGCAGAGCCCTCCAACTAACGCGGGATTTTGACGATTTTAACTCTCCAGTTGGACAGAATTTCCCATGATATCCCTGCGGAGGACATCTAGTAACGCTGTCAATCAGTGCCAAGCCGAATAACAGCTTGGATAAGGGCCACAGATGGACTACCGCACTGTTGATTTTCTCAACTTGTGAAGCTCTATCTCTTGAATAAATCGTACAATTTTTCTGAAACTGTAATCATTTGTTAGTCTGTTGTAACTTTTCTGCTTTGTTTATTTTCGTGGAGTAAACTAAGCTTCTGTTCTTTACACTCGTTTATCTTTGTTCTTGTCCTAAATAAAACAAGTGGTGTAATTACGGAAACGCCATCTGATAGATAAATCGCTAAAACTAAAACTGTATTTAAGAACATAATTGAAAATCCCAAACTGTAGACTAAATAAGCTGCCCTGTGAAACTATATTCTGCGGTACAATGATCAGTGCTACAATGCGTGACACCACAGTACCTAACTTGAAATTCCAATACTCGAAGTGTTGTAAAAGAAGTAATTTAATTTTAAAATGATGAGCCGTCAAAATGTTTCTCGAAAAAATGCCCTTTGAGTGTATGTGCGCAGTCTGACAAACTTCTGGACACATAATACTGCACACGCCAATGTAACATTGCACTACCCGTCTCTATAAGAAATTAAATCTCTACTGAAATTTTATGATACTGACCTGATAATGGATTCTGAAAAGAAAGCTAACTGAATTATCTATATTTGACCTAATAAATATTCTTATGGCTTAGGTGTGGCAAAGGAAACATGGTACTGTTAGAAGTGATGGAAATAAAATAAGCAGCGCAGCAGCAACTAAAGAAAGAAAAGGAAAGAAAAGCCTTCCGCAGTGCAATGTAAGGACGTGCAGCTCTCCTAATCTGCTATGCTTCAATCACTGTGTTCCGCCAAGTTCAATGCGGCGACACAAATATTCTGAAGAATTTAATTATTTTGTAAGGACACATTGCTGAAATTAGAACTTGGTAAACGGTTAAACAAAAATTGAGCTTTAAAATCTCCATTGCAAAAAGAAATTCAATCTCTGACTATAAGAATCATTTTTACAAAATATATCCTTTATAGCAAGTTTTACTCTGCAAAGCTGTTTACTGAAATGGCAAATGAGTGGTAAAGCCCATAACTTCTGAGTGCAAGACGTGTGAATAGAAAACTTTATTAACTCTCGTCTAAACAATGACACCACGTAACCCAAATCGTTCAAGAGATTCCTCCAAAAACTTCCATTATTCATACTCTTCACAATTACGCGCAAACAAGCAAAGCAGCAGCACTTGTCCAATTAATCTTTACAGCATCATGATTCACAACGTATCCATCTCTGTTTCTTTATCTCTGTGCTCTGCAAGACATTTCCACCCATTCAGCAGCGTAGCCAACACCAGACTCGCTCACTAGCTGCACTCAGAATGTCTATTGCAAGCCCGCATCTCGTGGTCGTGCGGTAGCGTTCTCGCTTCCCACGCCCGGGTTCCCGGGTTCGATTCCCGGCGGGGTCAGGGATTTTCTCTGCCTCGTGATGGCTGGGTGTTGTGTGCTGTCCTTAGGTTAGTTAGGTTTAAGTAGTTCTAAGTTCTAGGGGCCTGATGACCATAGATGTTAAGTCCCATAGTGCTCAGAGCCATTTGAACCATTTGTCTATTGCAACGACAATGCTACTGGCAACCAAGCACCGCAGCGCTTGCACTCAGAACGTATCGACTGCGGAAAAGTATCCAGCATAAGCACTTGATATATGGCACATTCAATGAAAATAGGGATTACGACACTTTTATTGACTACTAAAAATAAATTTAAAAGCTTACACTATACCTGTACATGACATCTATCGATTACCGTCCGATTCAGACACTACTGCCGTCGTGCGTTTTTTGTTTTGTGTATAAAGTGTTACTTTATTTAATTATGTATCTGTTTAGTATAAAATACTTAACTTAGATGCATTCAATGTCCAGCTGAAAGTCAATGTGCTTTTATTACTTGTCGCAGACTACAGGAATAACTGTTTGTGCTTGAATAGTGCTGACGAACAGTCACACATCAAAGTACGTCTAACTTTAAACTTCATTACACAGTTCTCACTAATAATTCTAGTGCTGCGAGATCTAAACTATGTAGCACCTGCTCTCTTCATCGGCGATCACAGACTGCGTGAGCGACGTAAGTAGACTTTCAGCAGCAGTGGCGTATGGAACATCTTGAAGGCATGTCTTCCGACATCTCCTACTGGTGACTGCGTCTAGCAGAGACTCTCTACACTCGTCGTTCCCTAGTGAGGTAGTAACTTCAGCATGGGACCTCGCTTTTCGGAAGATATCACAAGTTCTACCACAGCCATATAGCGTTTTGGTAAGTCTCTGAAGTGCTTTTACGTTATAATTTTATCTTTGCACTTACCAGTGTAACTGAAGGATATTACTCAACACTGGAAATTGCAGATATGATCTTCTGTTATGGTCTGGAAAATTAAAGCAACCGTCGAGCTCTTGTCCTGTACGTTGAAATACTGGTTGACAAATACTGAACTATATGAAATGAAATTTTCGTAACTTCTGAACGGTTTGCGTGAGGACGTTCAAACTGCACTGTTGGCGGCGGGGCACGGTGGGCGTTATTATGCACTGTCTGGTTTGGCTTAGCGACGAAACCCACTTTCATTTGGATGGATCCGTCAGTAAGCAAAATTGGCGCATTTGGGAGACTGAGAATCCGCATTTTGCGATCGATATCTCTTCACCAACTAGTGACTGTATGGCGTGCAATGTGCAGTCACGGAACAGTCAGTGCGATATTCTTTGGAGGCACGGTAACTACCGAACGGTACGTGAAGATTTTGGAAGATGATTTTATCCCTATTATCCAAAGTGATCATCATGTCGACAAGATGTGGTACATGGAGCTCCACTGCATCGAAGCAGGTGATGGTGACCTGGAGCAGCACTTGGAGGACCGCATGGTATGGGCCGTAATTGGCAGCCGTATTCTCGGATCTGAACCCATGTGTCTCCTTTTTGTGGGGCTATATTAAAGACAAGGTGTACAGCAATAACCTCAGAATCATTCTCGAGTTGAAAACAGCCATTCAGGAGGTCATCGAAAGATGTTCCGACATTTTAGTGGGTCAGGCAGAATTTAGCTATTCCTCTGCGCCACATCATCGCCAATCATGGCAGGCATATCGAACATGTCATAACCTAAATCCGAATATCTGTAGTGACGTTTACATGTTGAACAAAGTTTGTAACTAATTTACGTTGTTATATTTACATAGTTCAATAACTATGCCGGGTGCCATCTGCACAATTATTCAGCCATATTTTCCAGCAGCCCCTAGTAGACTGGCTCCGTGCCTCCAACGACGACGGACTGTGGCAGATGTCAGACCATTCGTACTCCTGTTATGGACGAGCGTGTATTGTAGCGAGTGAAGGAAGACCCTGGAACTAGTGTGTCTAGAATTTCGGCACCTATCGATGTTACTCATCCTCTAGTCTAGGCAATCCTGCACCAAGAGTTGCCCTGTATATATAATGTACAGCGTATCCAAGGCCATCGGCCATAATATCAGCCAGTCAGAAAGGATTTCTGCATATTGCTGTTGCAAAGATGCCGTGAAGGTACACTTTTGACAGCAGATATACAGTTCATATACGAGGCTGGTTTCATGCGAGGTGGGATGCTCCATTTTCGTGATCAAGATGTGTGCTGACTCAAATCTACACTTAGTTGAAGAAGCAACGCAGCAGCATAGATTTTTAATTGATGTAGGGGCACTAATTATTGGCGATTGACTAACAGCATTATACATCTACCAAAAAGATTGACTGGTGCAAGGTATCGTCAGGTCTTATCAAACGACTTCCTTGTGCTACTAGATGAGGTACTATTGCAACAACGCCTGGAGATATGGTTCATACATGATGGAGCACCAGTCTATTTTATTCGAAATGTCCGAGAATACCTCACATAAGACATTTAAAGGGCAATCTGGGAGGTCCAGTATGTTGGCCAGTCGTTCTGCCTGTCTTAATCCCCTTGGATCTTTTGTTGTGGGACGCTTGAAATCTGGAAATGAAACAGGTCCCAGTAATGATGAGTGCGCGGGATTAGCCGAGCGGTCTGGGGCGCTGCAGTCATGTACTTTGCGGCTGATCCCGGTGGAGGTTCAAGTCCTCCCTCGGACATGGGCGTGCGTGTTGGTCCTTAGGATAATTTAGGTTAAGTAGTGTGTAAGCTTAGGGAATGATGACCTTAGCAGTAAAGTCCCATAACATTTCACATACATTTCAACATTTAGAGTAATAATGAGCAAACATTACAGTAATGCGTCATCAGTGCCTGTCAGGGGATTCATAACCTGAAGTTTTTCAGAGAATACGTGACTACCTAAGACGTAAGGCAGAAGCGTACCTTAATATGAATGGATACTACATTGAGCACGATCTTTAGCGATGGCTCACATGTGCAGTAGCAAGGAGTTTATTTTAGAAGGTCCAATGTTTCGCAATAACAGAATTATGTGTTCTCATTTGTTTACTGCACGCTGTAGGTCGTTCGCTATAGAAAAAGGCTTGAAGAGGTGTGTTTCACAGTAACGAAGATGAACTAGTGCTCACAGTTCTTAAGGTATGCATTTAACATCCCATGTTTACTAGACGCTTTTGTCTTGCTGTAGCCTGTACTGCCACCGCTCAATATATGGAATACTTTTTAACGCTTTGTATAAATACGTATATCATAAATGTTGAAATAAACATCATGGTTCATGTCTCCGGAAACCTGGAGCAGACCCACGCTATGGTACAAACCCAAAACACCACTGAACGACAGGCTGATTAAACGCCTCTTTAAGCCGTATCTGCCCTCGAGGCCTTGCATAATTTAGGGGGATAAAAGCAAAATGTAGACTCTTTGGACCGTATTACACACCTCTAGTCAGCTACTGTTCGGTTTCTGTGTTATATGGCCCGTTTAAAATGTTCACAGCATTATGTGTTTCTGTGAGTAATTGACCTTCGACAGGTATCCTGCTCCAGATGTTCACTGCATAGACTTACGATCGCGGTGCTCACTCGGTGAGTGGTTGAGATGGCTCTGCGTTCACTGAGAACAGCAGTTCTTGTCACGTTGGACAATATGTTTGACTTTTACAACTGCGTCCCAGACGACTTGAGTGGAGAACTTCTGATTTTTATAATAAAGGTCGCCTGTCTCCTGCAAGATTTTATGTCACATTTATTTACTGAAATTAAAACATTCTCGAAAATCTTAGTCTCCCTGTGACCGTATATTCCACTATTAATATCGATAAAAGGCAAAAATATTCGAGATACACGATTGCCGGAGTGGATGAACTGTCTACGTACATAATTAAATTTGTGTACGCATTGCACATCGAAAGTCACGAACCAAGTTCGTTCATTTCTTCACTTTTGTTTTCATTGCGACCGTAGTTTAAATTCGATTAGCACATTTGCAAGCCGTGGCGAATGGAATTAGTATTCTTAAGTTTTTCCAGTAATAATAGCTACTAACGACAGACAGTTCGCTGAAACAGTGCTAGTCCTGTTGTACAAAAATCTGTTTATAGCGTGCTGTCTTTGCAAAGTCGAAGCACTTTAACTTTAGTTCAAATTGCAGGACATGAAAATAATCCTTCTCCACTGAAAGTAGTGTTAGAACCCCGTTCAAAATAAGAAAAATAGTTAACATCAAATGGCAGATTACTACTACCTCTGGATGCACATAAAAAGTAATGCACAGAAGAGGAAAGTTGACATTGAGTGCTAGTAAACTAAATGGATTTTCAAAAGGAGATTTTAATGTGTATGAATCTTAACATGAATAGACAGTTTGTATTATATGTTTCGACTCATGATAGTGAGACGTGATCTTTTAACATAAAGACCATCCATAATTTGAGTGTGGCTCGTCAACTAATCGAGAGGTCCATATTGTAAATTAATGGGAGAGACAGGAAAGCAAATAAATGGATTAGGGAACAGATCAGCATGGGAGAAAACTTTGATAGTGACGAATAAAAGATGGGAGTGGGGTGGACAGTAGCCAGGGAGGTGCGTGGTAGATGACCAGGAGAAGATCTTTTCTGAATTCTAAGAAAAAAGAAAAGACTAAGTTTGGAAGGTTGGAAATAGCAGTCAACATTATGGGATATGGTGAAACAACACTGATTCGTATCGCTGAAGATCGCAATGAACATGAAATATGTAGAGGAGAATTTAATCCAAAAGTGGATATCAAATCGCTGCTGATAATGATGATATATTATGCAGCGTGGAAAAGGTATAAGTGCATATATTTTTATATGTGGCACCTTAATATGTACACACACCAGTGTGCTGGTTGTTTTTCTCTGCATCAAACAGTCTTCCCACAGACACATCACAAACTTTATGGCCTAATGTTTCCTATATGGCCGTAACCGCACCTCCAACAGGATAACACCTGTCAGTACAGACTACCGTTTTGTGTCTGTGTGTCCGCACTTCAACAACTGACCTATTCCCCAGGGAAAAATAAGCGTTAATGGTTTGCTCTTGCCACGTGTACCTGGAGATACAAACCAACCTAAAAATATACTACTTCTAATAGCTATAATTATTAGTCATCAAATGACGTAAATACGAGGGTCACTCCAAAAGTAATGCACACTTCTTTTTTTAAATCCATCTTTTAGTCTATATGTTTGAAAGTTTTACAGCGTGTAGATACATCCTTTAGGAACAATACATTCATTTCTCCACATAATTTCCATCCCTCTCAACTGCCTTACGCCATCTTGGAACCAGCGCCTGTATACCCGCACGGTAAAATTCTGGACCAGCCTGTTGGAGCCACTGTTTGGCAGCGTGCACAAGGCAGTCGTCATCTTCAAACTTTGTTCCTAGAAGACAGTCTTTCAGTTTCCCAAAGAGATGAAAGTCACATGGAGGCAGGTCAGGACTGTAAGGCGGGTGTTTCAGTGATGTCTATCCGAGTTTTGTGATCGCTTTCATGGTTTTTTGACTGACATGTGGCCGTCCACTGTCGTGCAACAGCAAAACATCCTGCTTTTGCCGATGTAGTCGAACACGACTCAGTCAAGCTTGATGTTTCTTCATTGTTGTCACATATGCATCAGAATTTATGGTGGTTCCATTCGGCATGATGTTCACAAGCAAGAGTCCTTCGGAATCGAAAAACACAGTAGCCATAACTTTTCCAGTAGAAGGTGTGGTTTTGAATTTTTTCTCCATGGGTGAATTTGCATGATGCCACTCCACTGATTGCCTCTTCGTCTCTGGTGAAAATGATGTTGCCATGTTCCATCACCTGCCACAGTTCTTCCAAGACATTCGTCATCACAATTCTCGTACTGTTCCAAAAGTTCGCTCCGTACCGTTCTTGATTCTTTGTGAGCCGCTCTCAACATCCTGGGATCCCACCTGGCACAAACCCTTTTTAACGCCAACACTTTCAGTATTCTGCAAACAATTCCTTCCCCTACCCCAACGTAGCTTGACAATTCGTTCACTGTGATGCGTCTGCCAGCACTCACCAATTCGTTAACTCTCTGCAGATTGTCTGGAGTGTGTGCAGTACCAGGCCTGCCACTGCGGGGACAGTCCTCAATATTGCCGTGCCCACTTTCATCACGTAACTTGCTGCCCACCGACTAACTGTACTGCGATCGACAGCAGCAGCTCCATACACCTTTTTCAACCTCTTGTGGATGTTTTCCACTGTCTCGTTTTCACAGCACAGGAATTCTATGAAAGCACGTTGCTTCTGACGAACGTCAAGTGTAGCAGCCATCTTGATGACATGCCACTCACGGGAACAGGTTGAACTATGTTTGAAAACAAGCGGGAAGGATGTATCTACACGCTGTAAAACTTTCACACATACAGAATGAAAACTGTATTTTTACAACAATAGTGTGCATTTCTTTTGGATTGACCCTCGTTCTGATGGATGTTGTTTGTTACATTGTCGTCAGTCAACAATAGAAATACACCCATTTGTACCTGTTACACCCTTATATTAAAATCTACTGAAATTTTGACAGCGGAGATGATTTTTAACAAATTAATTTTCAGTGCCCACAAAATCTTCATTGAACGCATTTTGTTTTTACCCCTCAGAAGATTTCATTTTATCCAGAGGTTGATAACTACTGATCTACGTCCACTGCTCTTGCGGCATGTTTCTTGGCTGCGAGTGACACGCCATTCCTTGTGGGCGCCAACAAATTGGGCAGCTTCGTTCACGGTGAGGTCATAGGTGTTAGCGCGATGTCTCCAGTGGGTGATAAATTTCTCGTGTGGTGTGTATATCTCCCTTGAGCTAGACGCCTGCGCCGTTCGCACCTAGAAGGCAGAGGCTGTGCAGAATATGCGGGTCCGCTGTGTAATCACTACGGTTGAGAGGGTTTGTTGTGAATCGGAGAGCACAGGGAGGAGCCGTGACGCAGGTGGCTGTTACCCCGCCCTGGAGAGCCGGTCGGCCGGAGGAAGCCATCGACCTCGCAGCGCCGGCGGTCGGCGGTCGGCGGCGGGCAGCGCCGCATTTGCATAAGGAGAGACCTGCCGACACTCGTTTGTTTGCATCGCTCCTCGCAGGCCCCCCGGCACAGATGCCTCCGCAACGGCCGCTGGAATTCTGCCCGTCCCACACGCCGATTCGGACAACTTCCTGGAATCCGGAGCTGGAGCTCCAAGACATTGCCTTTCGTGTCCACATACCTACTCCAGCCTCCGTAAGGACTGAGCAAGCAATAATACTGAAGGGCCAAACAAAGAGACGATAAAATAGCTACTTTCGTAGCAGATGACAAGTGGCCACTTGTTCGGCATTTGACAGTTACTTGCTGTTTCCTGCTCGTGTAATTTTACATCATGTAGTATGCAGAAATGATATCTATTTGTTCTCACAGAGTTTAAGGCACTGATTGCGTATTTAGAAGTCCTCTTTAGTGATACGTGCCATGTGAGAGGTACCAAGCAATACCTTCCACAGATAACACAGAGAAGATCCTCCTTTTTACCGGGGCACCAGTCTTCTGAATGGATCCTACTAATTCCACTCTTATGCGAGCCTGTACATCTCAGGGTATCGCTTGCACCCCGTGTCCTCAATTATTTGCTGAATGTATTCTGTCCTCTGTCTTCCTCTACAGTTTTTACCCTGTACAGTTCCAACTAATACTATGGACGTTATTCTCTGATGTCTTATCACATGTCCCATCATCCTGTCTCTTCTTCTTATCAGTGTCTTCCGTATGCACATTTCTTTGCCTGTTCTGTAGAGAACCTTTTTATCCTTTATCTTACAGGTCCACTTTATTTTCAGCATCGTCCTGTAGCACCATATCTCATACTCTTCGATTACCTTCTCTTCCAGGTTTCCCGAAGTCCGTGATTCACTACCATTCAACGCTGCGCCCCAGTCGTAAAAGCTCTGGTAACTTCCTCAGATTCCAACTTTTGGTGCTGGCAGTCTTCTCTTGGCCAAGAATGCCCTCATTTTCTGTGCCTATCCGCTTTTAATGTTCTTGCTTCGTACGTCGTATGCTATTTTCATTCTACGGTAGCACAATTCCTTTAATTCATGTACTTTGTGGTCCTCAATGTCATCAGTGAATCTTATCAGCCAGCCTTTTGACCGAGCGGTTCTAGGCTGCTGCTACGGTCTCAGGTTCGAATCCTGCTTCGGGCATGGGTCTGTGTCTTGTTCTTAGGTTACTTAGCTTTAAGTAGTCCTAAGTCTAGGGGACTGATGACCTCAGACGTTAAGTCCCTTAGCGCTTAGAGCCATTTGAACCATTTTTTGAATCTTATCGTTGATATCCTTTCACCCTGAAGTTTAATTCCAGCTTGAACTTCATTGCTTCTTCGATGTATAGACTGAAGAGTAGTGGCCAAAGACTACATCCCTGCCTTAGATCCTTTTCCATCCAAGCACTTCATTCTTGTTCATTCATTCTTATTGTTCCCTCTTTGTTCTTGTACATACTGTATATTATCCGTCATTCCCTATGGCTTACTTCCATTTTTCTCAAATGTGACATAGATTAATACCATTGAAATTCTCACCTGTCATGTTATCTCTGAATGCTCGAAACTTCAGGAAGCTTAACAAATATCATTTCTTCTCGCTAGTAATGAATTTTATCAGTTGAAGTTACATTTCAAAAAATGTGAGATGTTTGAATACTCAAAGAAGCATAGATTCCACAATGCTTGGAATTTCATCCATGTTCCGAGACTTACCATAGTGTAATGCAGCTCTCTCTCTCTCTCTCTGACACACATACACACATACACATAGTACTTACCTATCTGCTTGAGCGTACGTGGTTAATAACACTGTCATGTTTAAGGTGCTAGATACATTCTCGAAACATATCGAATAAAATTTTTTCCTTATATTTTTGAACATCTTTGAAGAAATATATGTGCTTCAAAGTACCTGCCTGCTATTTTTTGCAGGGATGCAACTTCTGAAAGCAACTCCCACTTCGAACGTGGGAACTCAACCTGCAGCTGAGTAACTCGCAAAACGCTTAGTGTTGATAACTATAATAAGTTACAGTATGTATCTAAACTATAACAGAAAGTAATTTAAAAAGAAATTATGAAATTATGTGCTATCATATGAAATCATCCCCATTTGATGCTACCTCCGAGACTTTGTCAACAATGGTGATTTCATTATTTCTAGCAGCTTTTCATTTAGCCTCTCGAACTCTAGAAACTTCGGAGAATGTCATCTTGAATCATCGCAAAACCTGCATTGTTAGCAACTGGATCATTTAGGTGGTCAATAAACAAAAAGTAGGAAAATTAGGAAGTCCATGAGGATAGAGAGCCGGCCGTTGTAACCGAGCGGTTCTAGGCCCTTCAGTCCGGAACCGCGCTGCTGTTACGGTCGCAGGTTCGAATCCTGCCTCGGGCATGGATGTGTGTGATGTCCTTAGGCTAGTCAGGTTTAAGTAGTTCTGAGTCTAGAGGATTGATGACCTCAGATGTTAAGTTCCATGGTGCCTAAAGCCATTTGAACCATTTGAGGATAGAGATGTTATGCAGTGAATAACTGTCCATCAGAATTTTTAACTCTGAAACGATGATCAAGGGGTCCAACCAGAAGAAAAAGTAGACAGCAGGCCTATAAATTTAAAATGATTAACTAACTTAACTATTTTCCTCGAGTGTTGCAACTGTGTACATCATTATTCCTCTCAAATTTCACATATGAAGGATGATTAGTAGTTAATAGCGAATATCGACAAAGGTGAAAACCCTTTCATGACGTACATCCGCTGGGTATGGGGAAGAGGGAATATAGGAGAGGTAGGAGAGAAAGGTGAAGGGGTGGAACTGCAGGGTGGTGTGTTAAACATTTGTGAAAGGTAAAAGTAACATTCAAAAGTATTCCAATGTCATATGTCCGTGCATTTAAAAGTTTTACCCTTGCACACACAGAATTTTTTTTTATCAGAACATATTTAGCACTCTTCATTGCTTAAAATTTGTTTCAGATTGCTATCTTGGTTCATGTAGAAGACATAGTCATGTGATCTCACGTGAGTACTTTTGATAACGCCTTTACATTTGAGTAATAAAGGTCTAATTATTTAGATTTATTATTTATTATTATTTATTATTTATTATTCATTATTTATTATTTAGATTTATGTATTTAGATTTATTTGCCAACTTGTACTTAATAGCGAACTGTATATTTTCAAGGTTTACAGTTCACAATGGGACTTCTGCGTCTTTAGAAGACATATGCAGGATGACAATTATTGAACAATATGAAAAAAACGTAAATTACTTACAAACTACGGCGTGCACGAACTTGATTCAACATGTAAACGTCACTACATATTATTAGATTTAGGTTATGACATGGTCGATATTGGCGTTGATGTGACGTAGACGAATAGTGAAATTCTGCATGACCCTCTGAGGTGTCGGAACATCGATGCTGTCGATGACCTCCTAAATGGCTCAGCAATGGTTTTGGGGTCATTGCTGTACACCTGTCATCAATATATCCCCACAAAAAGGAGTCGCATATGTTCAGACCCGGAGAATATGGCGGCCAATTGAGGCACACGCCAGTGGCCTCCGGGTACCCCAGAGTCAGAATGCGGTCCCCAAAGTGCTTCTCCTGGACATCAAACACTCTCCTGCTTCGACGGGGTCGAGTTCCGTATTGCATGAACCACATATTGTCGAAATCAGGGTCACTTTGGATAATGGGAATGAAATCATCTTGCAAAACCTTCTCGTACATTTCGGTAGTCACAGTGCCATCAAGGAATGTCGTACCGATTATTCCGTGACTGGACACTGACCACCACACAGTCACCCGTTGAGGATGAAGAGACTTCTATATCGCGAAATGCGGATACTCAGTCCCCCAAATGCGCCAGTTTTCTTATTGATGAACCCTTCCAAATAAAAGTGGGCTTCGTCGCTAAACCAAACCGTACTGCGCGAAATGCGGATACTCAGTCCCCCAAATGCGCCAGTTTTCTTATTGATGAACCCTTCCAAATAAAAGTGGGCTTCGTCGCTAAACCAAACCGGACTGTGCATACTAATTTCCATCATGCCCCGAGGCCAACCGTGCACTTTGAACGTCCTAACGCAAACGGTTCAATTACTTATTGAACGTCCCTCGTACATAGACGCCGACTTTCTAACTTGTCTACCTCTCGCAGCCACATTACGCGGTATAAGAACAGTAATTACAGAAAGTAGCCGACGGGCTATGGAGACGGGTGGCACGTACTATCAATATTTGCTTTCTAACTTTAGATGAATGACTGCTGTCTGTTAATGTTAGACCGTCTCAAACCGTTCCCGGGTGAACACTGAAAAGCGAACGGCATAAAGGGTCATTTGGGGACGGGTACATGGCAGAGACCACTGTCCACAGAGTCACAAAAAGCTGCACGTCTTCAATAGGCCATACAACGCAGATTGGGGACGTTTAGTGTGGTCTGACTAGCCGTGATGTTTTCACAATGCAGAGCGTCGCGTCTATCGACAACTCATTGTGGCGTTCAACGTACAGTGAGTGAGTGAGTGTGCGTGTGTGTGTGTGTGTGAGTGTATGTGTGTGTGTGGGTGGCTGGGTGGTGGGAAGTCCAAGTCGGAGGACGTTCTGTGATTTTTTTGAGTGTGGCCCACACATTCAGGTTTTGGTGAAATCAACCAGTATGATTATTTCAACATTCTGGGTGACTTCTCGTCTGCATCTTCATGACGAGTGTGCTGTGGACAAATGTTCCAAAATGACAATACCCATGTTCCCAGGGTTGCAAAAAACGTTCCTTGTTTGACGAACACTCCTGCACACCATCGCACGTCGACTGGACTGTTAAATCACCCGATCTTGATCGCTTAGAAAATGTCTGGGACTATTTAGAGAGGCGGGTGAAACGTAGGAGGGAACAGCTCCGCAGTCTGGTAACGTTACAGGGTCTAATCATCAGTGAGAGCCTCCAGTAGCATATGGAATACCTGGAGAAACTTCTGATCCCCAAACTGAGGCCGTTACCAGGGCTGCGTGGACTTCAACGGTATTATCATGTCTCCTGTGGTGACAAAAGTCTTGTGCAGTGTGATTACTACATTGTCCAGTCACATTAATGTGACCATCTGTCAATAGCCTGAATAACAAACTTTTGAAGTGTGAGCGGCTGCAAGACGTGCAGGAACAGAGTGAGTCAGGTTCTGGAAGGTACCGACAGGGATGTGGAGCCATTCTGACTCCAGCGCCGGTGCCAGCTGCATTAGGTTTCTCAGATGAGGATCGATGACGCGAATAGCCCGATCGAAGTGGTCCCACAGATTCTCGACCGGGTTCAAATTTGAGGAGTTTGGAGGCCAGCGGAGGATGATAATCTCATCCCAGTGCTCTTCGAACCACGTTTTGTGTGGCATGTTGCAATGACTTGCTGATAGATGCCATTGGGTCGCGAATGGGTCGCGGATGTGAGTAGAAATGCATAAGATTGCATAAGACGAACATGTAGGAAAGCCACCTAACGTCAGCCAGGGTGCTGGGAAGTAGGAAGGTTGCGTTTTTGTGGCAAGGGACGCTGGAGCTACATGACCAGTTACGACAGAATGTTCTGGAAGGACGACAGGACATGGAAGACGGGCGTGATCGCGGGGGATTGCATGAGACGAGCCTATACAAGCAGGACCTCTGGTGCTGCTAGGGATTCCTTCAACAGTTGCCTCAGACGCTGGACCTGAGCTACTCTGCTCTTGGGACGGGACTTAAGTTTCTCCCCCCTGCGGGTTCAGGGGTAAGAATAGGCCCGCGGCATTCCTGTCTGTCGTAAGAGTCGACTAAAAGGAGTCTCAAACGTTTCAGCCTATATGTGATGGTTCCCTAAGGGGTTTGACCACTACCTTTCAAAATTTTCTGTTAGTGCGTACCATTTGGGGAAGGACGCCTTACATGGTGCATTATATATCCATCTAGCCCTAAGATCTGGCACATTCGTTATTGTCATGGAGTTGAACTTATACTGAGCTTCCAGCCACATCGGCTGCAATGTGTTCCGGGTAGCATACATTCCCTCCATGGTGCACTTCCATCTTTGCTCTCTATATACATACATATTCGACACCCGACAACCAGCACAGTAGCCAGTTCATTGTGGTGGGGCCGTCATGTACCCTCTTGGTGGTAGCCCCCTGACTACACAGGGATCGCACTGCTGATGCCTGAGCTGCTACCTCCCCACGTATGCCGAGGAGTAGATGCCCATCTCTCTGGGGCACCAGGACCCCCAGCAAAGGCCATCCTGCCAGGCGGTCTTAGCTGTCGCTGGGTGGCGCCCGTGGGGAGAGCCCCTTTTTGGAGTGGGTGGCATCAGGTTGGATGACCCGCAATGAAGCATGGTACATCTCTCGCTGGTGGGCCTCCACCAGCAGTCTCTAAAGTGATCGAGGTCTAACCTCAACGGCAAGAAATACGATCCGAGATCATTTCCTCCCCTTACCACTCCATGGGAGGAATGTATGGCTAAAGAAGGCAGTGAAGATTATTCATCCTGATACCTCGTTTGTAAGCAAGTTGATGGTGAATCATTAATGTCGACGAAGTCTCAGTTTTTTGTGGAGCATTTAGAGGACAAGTTCGGGGAGGTGGAGGGCTTGTCCAAAATTCGCTCTGGGTCACTTCTAATCCAAACAGCATCCTCTGCCCAGTCATGGAGGTTGCTCACTTGCGACAAGTTGGGGAATGTTTCAGTTACCATCACGCCCTATAAGAGATTAAACATGGTCCAGGGTATTATATTCCACAGGGATCTTCTTCTGCAGTCAGACGCTGAACTACGCGCCAGCCTAGAGTGACAAGGTGTTCACTTCGTCTGGCGCGTCCATTGGGGTCTGAGAGATATACAGGTAGCCACCGGTGCCTTCATCTTGGCCTTTGAGGGTGACGTCTTACCCGAAAAGGTCAAGGTGTTGGTTTACTGCTGTGATGTGAAGATATGTATACCTCCTTCGATGTGGTGTTTTAAATGCTGGAAGTTTGGGCATATGACATCTCGATGTACTTCCAGAATCACGTGTCGAGATTGTGGACATCCTTCACATCCCAATACTCCATGAGCCCTGCCTCCCATCTGTGTTAACTGCGGAGAACACCATTCCCCCTGCTCACCGGACTGTAGGATATTCCAGAAAGAATGGAAGATAATGGAATATAAGATCCTGGACCTCCTGACCTACACTGAGGCTAAGTGGAAATATGAAAGGCTACATCCTGTGCCAACAACATCAACCTATGCCATTATTGCAACAATGGTTCTCCCATCTCCCATGTCATCACACACAGTTGGCTCTCTGATCCGTCAGAATCCATCTGCCCCGTTGATTTTGGGGGGGAGGGGGGGCACTTCACTCCCTGTTGCTCCTACTCCATCTACTTCAGGAGCAAACCCACCAACCATCGGGGACATCAGTTCCCACTTCCCAGCTGGAGAAAGCTACTCTCCCAAGGAAGGGGTCCCTTGGCGACCTCCCTTCGCAGGTTTTGACTAGTGGAAAAGTGGGCACCCGCAAGTGGCTGATACAACCACTGGTCACTGGTCGTAGGGCCTCTCGGTCCTTGTCTGTCCCTGACCCAATGAAGCCCTCCCAGCCAGAACCACCGAAGGCACAGCGCGAAAAACAGAAAAAGGTTCCCAAGAATCCCGACATTGGGGTGGCTCCCATCCCACCGCTTCCTACAAGCTCAGCGTCTGAGGATGAGGTGGAGATTCTTGCGTCTGCTGAGGTCCTCGATCTCGCTGGTCCCTTAGACATGATGGATGTCGCTCCTGTCGGTACTCAGTCAGTGGCAGCAGGGGACCCAGCAACGTAATTTGCCTCCTCAGTCCCTTCACAACTTTCTCCGCCGTGGACAATATCATCCTCCAGTGGAAATGCGGCGGTTTCTTCCACCATCTTGCTGAACTCCGACAACTTCTCAGCCTTCACCCTTTCGTCTGCATTGCTCTTCAAGAAACTTGGTTTCCAGCAATGCAAACTCCCGCCCTCCGTGGCTATCAGGATTATTATAAGAACTGGGCAGCTTATGAAGTATCTGGTGGCGTCTGCATCTATGTCCTTCCCTCGCTTCACAGCGAGCCTGTCCCTCTACAAACACCTTTAGAGGCTGTCGCTGGTCGGGTGTGTACGCCTCAGGCTGTTACTATCTGCAGTCTGTATCTTCCACCAGATGGTGATGTCCCACAACATGTCCTGGCTGTGCTGATACCCCAATTGCTGGCACCTTTCCTGTTACTGGGCGACTTCAACGCCCATAACCCTCTATGGGGTGTATCTCTGTCAACGGGCAGAGGCAGCACCATTGAGCATGTATTGGCACAACTCGACCTTTCCATTTTAAATGATGGTGCTTTCACACATTTCAGTGTGGCGCATGGCAAGTACTCAGCCATCGACCTTTCGATCTGCAACCCTAACCTCTTACTGTCTGTCCAATGGCGTGTGCATGACGACCTGTATGGTAGTGACCACTTTCCGATCTTTCTGTCACTGCCACAGTGTCACTCTTCTGGGCGCCCTTGCAGATGGGCTATGAATATGACTGACTCGGACTTGTTCTCCTCAATTGCCACTATTGAGCCTCTTTCCAATGAAGCCATTGACGTGGCGGTTCACTCGGTCACCACAGGCATCGTTACTGCCGCAGAATCTGCCATTCCTCGTTCTTCTGGGTCCCCTCGGCGGAGGACTGTGCCTTGGTGGTCGCCTGCGATCGCCGAGGCTATTAAAGATCGCAGGCGGGCGCTCCAGCGTCACCAGTGGCATCCCTCATTAGAAAACCTCATCTCCTTTAAACGGCTCCGTGCACGGGCCCACCTCATCATTCGCCAACACAAGCAGGAGTGCTGGGAACGGTATGTCTCCACCATTGGCCTCCATATATCTCCATCGCAGGTTTGGGCCAAGATTAGGCGCCTCTATGGCTATTGGACCCCTGTCAGCGTCACTGAATGGAGCAGATTGTACTGACCCCGACACAGTTTCCGACCGCTTAGCAGAGCATTTTGCTCAGAGTTCCGCTTCTGCGAATTACCCACTGGCCTTCCGCTCCAATAAAGAGCAGTTGGAACGTCAGAGCCTTTCATTTCACATGCGCCATCCTGAATCCTACAATGTTCCATTCAGTGAGTGGGAATTCCAAAGTGCCCTAGCCGCTTGCCCTGATACAGCTCCCAGGCCAGATTGCATCCACTGTGAGATGCTCAGACACCTCTCAGTGGACTGCCAGCGACGCCTCCTCGACCTTTACAACTGTATCTGGGTCGAGGGTGAGTTTCAGTCGCAATGGCGGGAAAGTATTGTTATTCCCGTTTTGAAACCTGGCAAGAACCCATTGGAGGTGGACAGCTACCGCCCCATTAGCCTCACCTACGTTCTTTGCAAGTTGCTCGAACGCAAGGTGAGTCGGCGGTTGAGTTGGGTACTTGAGTCTTGGGGCCTTCTGGCTCTGTCTCAGGGTGGGTTCCGTAAGGGCCGCTCTGCCGCCGACAATCTGGTGAGCCTCGAGTCAACCATCGCTGTCTTTTTTGACATGCGGAAGGCGTACGATACGACACGGCGACATCACATCCTCTCTACACTTCATGGTTGGGGTCTTCGGGGTGCGTTGCCGATTTTCTGTCACATCGTACCTTCCGCGTGCAAGTTGCGGCCTCCCATAGTTCTCCCCCCCCCCCCCCCCCCCCCCCGAGTTCAGGAGAACGGGGTACCGCAGGGATCTGTCTTAAGTGTCTGCCTGTTTTGAATTGCAATTAATGGTCTCGCTGCCGCGGTGGGAACGTCTGTCTCAGCTTCCTTGTATGCTGACGACTTCTGTCTCTACTATAGCTCCATTGGCATTGCATCTGCTGAACGTCAGCTGCAGGGCGCTATCTGCAAGGCACAGTCTTGGGCTGTAGTACGTGGCTTCCAGTTTTCAGCTGCCAAGACCTCCGTTATGCATTTCTGCCAGCGACGCACAGTTCACCCTGAGCCACGGCTTTATCTTGCCAACGAACTTCTTGCTGTAGTGGAGATACATCGGTTTTTGGGTGTGGTTTTGGTGCCCGGTTGCCTTGGCTCCCTCATATTCGGGAGCTTAAACAGATGTGTTGGCAGCATCTTAATGCTCTGTGATGCTTGAGCCACACCAGCTGGGATGCTAACGGATCTACCCGCTTACGGCTCTACCAGGCGTTAATCCAGTCCCGTCTGGATTATGGGAGCCTGGCTTATGGTTCAGCATCCCCTTCTGCGTTGCAGGTGCTGGACCTAATCCTTCACAGCGGGATCTGACTTGCCCCTGGAGCTTTCCAGACCAGCCGTGTGAACAGCGTACTTGTGGAGGCAGGTGTCTGTCCACTGCGGTTAAGGCGACAACGGTTACTGGCCACTTATGCTACACACGTTTGTAGCTTGCCCAGGCATCCTAATTATCATCTGCTGTTCCCTCCGTCGGTCGTCCATCTCCCAGAACGTCGGCCCCGGTCGGGTTGTACGATCGTGGTCTGCATCAGAGAGCTTCTCTCTGGGCTTGGGGTTTTCCCTCTTCCACCTCCTTCTGGGCCCCTTTGCGTACACACCCGTGCTGTGTGCCCTGCCCTTGCCTTCAGCTCGAATTGGCACAGGGCCCGAAGGACTCAGTCCCTCCGGAGGCCTTCCGCCGCCGCTTTCTTTCCATCCTTGCCACGTATCAGTACTCTGGCATTGTTAACACTGATGGTTCGATGGTTACTGGTCGTGTCGGTTACGCTCTCACTCTAGGGGACCATTACGAACAACACTCATTGCCGGTTGGCTGCAGCGTTTTCACTGCTGAGCTGGTCACCATCTTTCGTGCCCTAGAGTATATCCGCTCCTGTTCGGGTGAGTCCTTCGTTATCTGTAGCGACTCCCTGAGCGGTTTACGAGCTACCGACCATTGTTTCCCTTGCTCTCGTCTGGTGATGGCTATCCAGGAGTCCCTCCATACTCTTGCCCGTTGCGGCTGCTTTGTGGTCTTTGTGTGGATCCCAGGCCATGTTGGGATACCCGGCAATGAACATGTTGACTGCCTAGCCAAACAGGCCACCAGTAAACCATCTCTGGACATTGGCCTCCCGGAGACTGATTTGCGAACAATCTAACGCCGCAAAGTTTTCGAACTTTGGGACACTGAATGGCGCAACCTGACCACACCAAACAAACTCGATCCTACCAAAGAGACGACGAATGTGTGGCGGTCATCCATACGAGCCACTCGTAGGGACACAGTTGTCCTTTGTTAGCTCCGCATTGGCCACACCTGCTTGACACACAGCCATTTACTGCGCCATGAGGACCCGCCTCTATGTCGCTGCAGGTCGGCTTTGACGGTGCTCCACATTTTGTTGGCCTGTCCCCTTTTAACTGTGCTCAGGCAGACGTTTGCGCTGCCTGATACGCTCCCTGTCCTTTTAACAGATGACACTGCTATGGCAGGCTTAGTTTTGCGTTTTATTCGGACAGGGGGCTTTTATCACTTAATCTGAGAGTTTGTCGTTTTTTGTGTTGAGTCTGGCCTTTGGCCTACGATTTTAGACTGGGTTTTTAGTGTGTTTCTAGGAGGTTGGCTTTTCCTTTTTTGTCTCTATGGTCGGCCAACCACAGTCACACTCTGTGTGATTTTAATTCATTTTGTCTGGTCTCTATCTGAGTGTTTCTTGTCCTGTGTCGTCTCTTGTCGTCTCCATTGTTCGTTTTTCTTCTGTGTGGGTGTTTGAATCTTTTGGAAAAAGGCACCGATGACTGTAGCAGTCTGGTCCCTTCTATCCCATAAACCAACCAACCCACTTAGTTTCTCGTGATACTAGCTGCACAGGGTACATGCAGGATTGTCCAACTTACATTCAATGTGTTGGTGCCTCTCAGGGTTCGACAGTGGTCTTAACCTACCTCGAATTTCATCTCAGTTATTTCATCAGAAGTATACGTCCCTTATCCCACCAAGTTCCCTTATCTGCAAAGAATTTCCAGCTTGTTTTCCAGCAACAGGACTTTGAGTTGGACGAGCCACCTCATTACTGGATTTAGTGTCTAGCTCCCATCCTGATCCCCTCGCAGGAAACTACAGACGTGACATTTGCGCCGAGGAAAATCAGATTGAATGTAGAGGTGGACATGGTCGCCAAGCAAAGATGCGTACCTGTATTGATACGTTTCCTTCGAGAACGACGAGGTGGCACCATATTGTCACGTATGGTATACTTTCACGATGGCGGCAAGCGAACAGTTTTACAAAGTAAGCCATTTCGGTAATGCTTTTACCTTTGCCCTGAAAGCCAATGAGCATACCCATTTGGACATCAGACAATCGACAACGACTGTACTGTTTTCTGCATCTCCCCAATACGCTTTATATAACCTTCACTACCAGTGCTGCCAACTGCCAGCTGCTGTTTGTGAGTCGTTGTTACACATTCATGTAGAACATAGGTGGTGGTCACATTAATGTGATTGGACTGTATATATTCGAAAAAGGGTGATTGCTGTAAATGACTTAACTATTTTCTGACAACTACGAATACCGATGTAAATCATAATCAATCAAAACGACGAGCAATTCTCATGCAAGGAGGCTTCGAAAATATACTGACTAGTTGTCTTGAGGAAGCTGGCCGCTATGGCCGAGCGGTTCTAAGCGTTTCAGTCCGGAACCGCGCCGCTGCTACGGTCGCAGGTTCGAATCCTGCCTGGGCACGGATGTGTGTGCTGTCCTTAGGTTAGTTAGGTTTAAGTAGTTCTAAGTCTAGGGGACTGATGACCTCAGATATTAAGTCCCATAGTGCTCAGAGCCATTTGAACCATTTTTTGTCCTGAGGAAGAAGAAAAGTAGATAAGAAAATCATGAAACAGGAGCTTACAGTTGGTGTGATTCTTACCACCAAAGGTTCTTGAACTCCAGTCTATTGAATGTCAGTCTGTTCATTAAGCTTCTAACAGGATGTGATTTTGTATTTGAAATGTTCAAGATGTTCTCCAAGATCCAGCTGGCGGCTTTTGTATTCTACTCGTAGGACCTTTGAGTTATTTTCTTTGTTATCTACTAAGTGTCCAGTTTCAAGCAAACGAGCAGCTATTGTTGATTCATTTGGTTGCTAAAGATAGAAAACTGCGAGATGTCCATTAAACTTCGCTGCTAAAGGTTCCTGCCACTCTGACCAACACTGAAATGATAACAGTTCTGGCAGCTAATTTTATGCACTCTTATATGTTGCAGTTTGTTACGTTATTTAATTTATTGAGTGACAATTTATCTTATGTGTAATTCTAATGCTTATCTAGAACTAATTTTCTCACTTCAGGAGAGTGTGCGCTCATTTGAAACTTCCTGGCAGATAAAACTCTGTCTTGGGCTGGGACTAGAATCTGGGACTTTTGCCATCCACGACTGGCGATCTGCTCTCAGGGCTTTATTTTCGTCTTTCATTGAGTACTAGTTCGGCGTGTGAAAGCGGGTTCTGGGTCGTGCTTGAATAGCTCAGTCGGTAGAGCACTTCCCCGCAAAAGGCAGTGGTCCAAGATTCAAGTCCTGGTCCAGGGCACAGTTTTAATCTAATATTTATAGAGAGTTAATAGAAATTCTTAGTTACTTGGTACGAGAAGTTGACATTGTACTCAGGCTACAGTTAATGTCAAAGGCATTTGAACTTGTAAAAACTGTGTCATTCTTTCCTCATTTGTGAGCAGTTGTCTCATGCCTAACTGCAAACTCATTTAATAATGTTAATGCTTTTTTTTAGATTAACTTCACTAGAGGGTGCAGAAAATCGTCGAATAGAACTTCCGAATGCTGAAGATTCAGTTTTCATCCTCAAATACACAGAGGTACTATAAAATGGCTGACGGACTTTTATTCACAAAATATATATCCCTATTAATGTTTAATTAAGGTCGCTCTATAGCGCTGAAAACGAATTCTAGATTGGATCCTTCTCGTAGGTCACAGCTAACTACATCCTCCCTCGATTCCTCAATTAGGCAATTCGATATGTCTCAAAAGGGAGAAACACCACAAAGAAGTGAAATATTAAAATCAACAGAAATGCCGTAGCTTCAAAATGAGTGTCTCCAAATCGAGACTTCGTACTCGTATTTAAATCTGCACACATATGCTACTGAAATTAAACTGATATCAAAAATCAGCTGCTGAAAATAGCTGGATAAAGAAAACTGTGCCACACAGAGAATTGTATGGAGAACCCTATTATTCATAAATCACACTACCTTGTATGAATGTTTCGCTCAGTAAGCACAATGCAGCACGTGTCTAACTCTTGACAGTCGTTCCATTTCGCGTAGCTTTATTTGCTATAAGGCGATGACTTCATCTCATCCTGCGAGCTCCAGAGGATAAACAAGCCTTTATTCACTGCCTGTACCTGTCTAAGGTTCATGTCGTTTGTATGCCGGATGTCTTAAAACTTAAACGGTCCTGCGTAGTTGGCTTCGAGAGTTGGCACGAAGGGCCACTTCGAAGATACTACTGTACCTACTAGAGAGAGTATCACATACCTATTATACTTGTAACACATATTCGGTTAAGGTGCTACAGTAAAATAATAGATGGAGAGTGACATTATTCCTATTTGGATCGGCGTATACCCACATATGGGCGTTTTCGTTAACTTAGGTTTCAACAACGATATGAACGCCCAAGAACGTGTCTGTCGCAAAATATATTCTACTTCTACATCCTACTAACTAACTCCGTCCAAACAGATTATGAGGCCCAACGGTACCGACCGGCCGCCGTGTCGTCCTCAGCCCACAGGCGTCATTGGATGCGGAAATGGAGGGGCATGTGGTCAGCAAACCGCTCTCCCAGCCGTATGTCAGTTTACGAGACCGAAGCCGCTACTTCTCAATCAAGTAACTCCTCAATTTGCCTCACAAGGGCTGAGTGCACCCCGCTTGCAAACAGCTCTCGGCAGGCCGTATGGTCACTCATCCAACTGCTAGCCCAGCCCGACAGCGCTTAACTTCGGTGATCTGATGGAAACCGGTGTTACCTCATTGGCAAGGCCGTTGGCCTACTTCTACGACTGCTCTCTGTAATTCTTTGTACGACTGGTTAAAGACGATACCTTTTATAGTAGTATATAAACAGCTGAGGAAAGGTTTGCACCACATACATATCTACAAAAACGTATGTACGTCTATTCAGGTGCAGTAATAATTGAGAGAATAAGTCTTCTAGAAATAATAAAATAGGTTTGCTGTGAAACAAAAACTATTATCAAAATATTATTCCAAGTACACACATCTGCATTCGAAGCGATAAATCACGCTGTACGCTGTGGCAACCTGAGGGTTGGGTTCGGATTTGGTGAACGCCTGGACAACGTCAGCAATCATCATGTGTAGTGCCATCAGTGAAGTACGGAGGATGTAGTATTATGATATGGTACTGCTTCGTTGTTCTTAAGAAAAGGCTAAATATGGATGGATGTGAACGCGTTTTACAGCACTGTGTACTACGTACACTGTACGAACAGTTCGGAGACGATAACTGTTCGTATCAGCATGCCGATGCACTCGACCATAAGACATCATCTGTGAGGCATGTCTTGTGAGTAATAACATTCCTGAAATGGTCTGGAGTGCTCAGAGTCCCAACCTGAATCAAATGAAACGCGTTTGGGATGAGTTAGAATGCCGATATCGCTCCAGATCGCAGCGTCGGACATCAATTCCTGAGAAAGAATGGGCTGCTGTTCATCCAAAGACATTCGCAAACTTCATCGGAAGTGTCCGTAGCACAGTTCAAACCGTCGTAAAGGCGAAGTGTGGACACACTCCTTATCTACGCTGAAGCGCCAAGGAAACTGGTACAGGCATGCGTATTCAAATACAGAGATATATGAACAGGCAGAATACGGCCCTGTGGTCGGCAACGCCTGTATAAGACAACAAATGTCTGGCGCAGTTGTTAGATCGGTTACTGCTGCTACAATGGCAGGTTATCAAGATTTAAATGAGATTGAACGTGGTATTATAGTTGGCGCACGAGCGACGGGACACAGCATCTCAGGGGTAGCGATGAATTTGGGATTTTCCCGTAAGACCATGTCACGAGTGCACTGTAAATATCAGGAATCCGGTAAAATATAAAATCTCCGACAATGCTGCGGCTGAAAAAAGATCCTGCAAGAACGGGACCAACGACGACTGAAGAGAATCGTTCAACGTGACAGAAGCGCAACCCATCCGCTGCTGGTTAAATGCTGGGCCATCAACAAGTGTCAGTGCGCGAACCATTCAACGAAACATCATTGACATGGGCTTACAGAACCGAAGGCCCAATCGTGTACCCTTTATGACTCCACGACACAAAGCTTTACGCCTCCCTTAGGCCCGTCACCACCGACATTGGGCCGTTGATGACTGGAAACATGTTGCCTGGTCGGACAGGTCTCGTTTCAAATTGTGTCGAGCGGGTGGACGTGTACGAGTAGGGAAAGAACCTCATGAATCCATGGACCCGGCATGTCAGCAGGGGACTATTCAAGCTGGTAGAGGCTCTGTAATGGTGTGGGGCGTGTGCAGTAGGAGTGATATGGGACCCTGACACGTCTAGATACGATTCTGACCGGTGACACGTACGTAAGCATCCTGTCTGATCACCTGCATCCATTCATGTCCACGGTACATTCCGACGGACTTGGGCAATTCCTGCTGGGCAATGCGAGGCCCCATAAGTCCAGAATTGCTGTAAAGTGGCTCCAGGAACACTCTTCTGAGTTTAAACATTTCCGCTGGCCACCAAACTCCCCAGACATTAACATTATTGAGCGTATCTGGGATGCCTTGAAATTTGCTGTTCAGAAGATTCCTCCACCCCCTCGTGCTCTTACGAATTTATGGACAGCCCTGCAGGATTCTCTCTAGCACTACTTCAGAGAGTAGACAAATAGATACCACGTGGTGTTGCGGGACTTCTGTGTGATCGCGGGGGCCCTACACGGTATTAGTCAGGTGTATTAATTTCAGTGTATTTAATTCCTAAATGATTAATGTTGCTCTAGTCATGTCTTTCCCTAAATATTTTCGCGTTTCCTTCCCTCGTCACTCAACTGAAATGGATCCTGTACTGGGAAACCTTTCTCCGAAGTGCCTTTCGTGTACTTATGTTTGCCTGTCCAACTTTTGTGATTGCCCTTTGTAGACATGTCGACTCCATTTCAACTAAACTACGTTCTGTAGTAATCATTACAGTAGTATCTACAGATTTAGAGAACTTTAAACGCGTGTCATCTCTCTTCAGTACTTCAGTGTCCCACTTGCTTCTATTTATTCTTCCGGTCGATCTTCTTACAGATCAGATACAAATTGTGATCCGAGTCTATATCTGCTCTTGGGTTCGCCTTCCATCCATACCTGCTTTGTGAATATCTGTCTCGCCACGATGTATTCCAGCTGGAATCCTCCCACGCCTCTGGGCCATTTCCAAGTAGACGTCGTCCTCTTCTGACATTTCTGCTAGTTTATTTGCAGAACTCAGTGTTTGTGCCCTATCATTCATACTAACAAACCCTTGCGTGGTTCTTCCTATTCCCCATTCCTTTACATCCTGAAATACCTGTTCAGTATCTTGATATAGTTGCTCTATCTCTTCATCTTGTGCTTGTGGTGTCGGGATGTACACCTCTACTATTAATTCCCTTTTAATTTACGTCTATGGTCACAAACTATTTGTTAACAGATTACCGGTTTCGGTCTATAATGACCATCATCAGATCAGCAGCAAAAAAATGGGGAAAAAATATAAATACACTCGCAGATTGTCTACAGCTTAAAAACAATAAATAGACCATAATGAAAAGTACTACTGACATATATATGCGTTTGTGCGCTGTAAGTATGAAGAGGCATATATGTTTTATAAAAACAAAGCTCTAATGTACTGCAGCCATAGCAGTGTCAAATGTTAAATGCAAAATCAGCACCAGCAGCGTCAAATATATGTAAATAACATCATACGCACGAGTCATGTTGTCAGTAGCACTACTGTTCAAAACAAGCTGCCGTACAGTAGCCACAAGATGTTTGTGTTGTAAGTTCACCAGATGTCGCTAATGTAGGCATACACTCGTTTCCAACGATTAATTGAACAGCGTGAAATAAAGGGGGATACAATAGTTAAAGTCTGTAATGAGCTTATAACATATAAAAGGCAATACAGTAATAACAACAGAGGAAATAACACGACAAAAGTCAGATTGTTAAAAAGAGGAAGAGTTAAGAGACAGTAGTTGGCATATGCTCAAGTGCCAATATTCTAGATAATGACATAAGTAATAAACACCTTTGATTGTGCACGGAATAATATTAAAATTATTTGTGACCACAGACGTAAATTAAAGGAAACTTATTGTATATACGGGTCATTGTTTTATTCGTAACAATGTCGCAGCTTGTGAAACCTCTACTATTGTTGTTGGCGTTGATTTGCTGTCGATTCTTATCAGAATAAGCCTACCACTAAGTTTTTGACAGAAACTCACTCTCTGCCCTGCCTTCTTATTCATAAAGAATCCCACTTGTGTTACAGCACTTTTTCTGCTGTTGGCTTCACCCTATATTCCTCTGATCAGAAATCCTTCGAAGTTTCAATTTCATTTCACTGACTTCCTTTATATCTAGAGTGCGCCATTGCATTTCCTTTTCCAGATTTTCTAGCTTACCCATCACGTTCAAACTTCTGACGTTACAAGTTACGACCCGTGGAATGTCACTTGGATATTCAGTATTTTTGTGATTGTTACCTTCCTCTTGGGAGTCCTCTTTGATATACAAATGAAGGACTAATCCGTAGTATTTTACTTGGAGAGATCATAATTAAACTTTTTCCATTACAGGCCACATGTTCTGTGCATATATACTGTGTGTCTTTAATGCAGTGGTTCCTATTGTCTTCTGCATCCTGATGTCATTGATCATTGCTGATTCTTCGGCCTGTCAGGGCCAGTTTCCCGCTCAAAGTGTATATGAAGTTGTAGTGAAAGTTTGTCCACTCCTCTGTCCTGTTTGACAAGGCAATTGGTAGAACGAGAGTGGCTCCTTCTACACGAAGTGCTTCTACCGTCTTTGCCGATAATCCTTCTTTCTTTTTCAATATTTAAGAAGTGACTGGGATTGAACCTGGAACTAAAACGTCATAATTATTTGCCAAAGACGCTACCATCAGACAACGGTATATAGTTTACACGTCATGTAATCCATATAGCGTACTGAACTAAATTCTGTTAAGTTTCGCGATCGGAGGCAAAATTTTGTCAAATAACGTAATTGATCAAAACAGCAAAAGTATAGCGTCTGGAAGGAATATGGATAACACAAGTTCAGTTAACTTAATATTAACGTGCAGGCACCTGAGTCCGGCAACATACTGACCCAAGACGTTTCCCCAGTTAGGTTTTACCTTTCTTTTTCTTAAGTAAGTGAATGAAGAAATAAAGTGTGTAACATCATAAAAATCATAGAAGAGTGATAACAGTTCTTGCGGCAAACGAGTTCACACGAAAAGGTCTCACAGTCCTCCCAGATGTCAGCCTCTAGAGAGGTGAGACGTCCCACCACTGACAATGAGACTTGTAAGCATTCCACTCCCCCGAATTCTGAACGAGAAATCTGTGGTGTCAGTATGGCTGAAAATACTCTATGGATACTTTGATTTCAGCAATATATGTCCATCTCAACATCAAGAAAAAACAGGATGTTTCAAAAAGATGCATCCGATCTCACAAGACCACATCTCCTACATGAATGAATATGGAAACGTGGCATAGGCGTACGACAGTTTTTTTTTTATTTTTAAAACAGGCATCCGTTTTTCAAAGATATATTTTTCACGAGTATGCATACATTACCTTGGAGTACTTTTTAAACTTGTGTTTAGGATCTAATTTTACATTTATGTTTCACAAATGTTCATTGTATCCTAGACTGAATGCACGACAAACAACCAGATAATAGTCAAAATCGACCTAAGCTTTTGCAGGTATGTTTAGAGTTACTATACTCACTGCTATTGTTACGTGACATCGCGGTTTACTCAAAGTTCGTCACAATTATTTTAGCACATAACCACTAATATTAGGAACGTAATCAAAAGAGACGGGTTTCGTGAGTCAAGCTTCCATCCTCTGCCTGTCTAAGTTAATCCTACACAAAATGCACTTAAAAGAAAGTTTTATTTGTTTTTATATTTTGACATCGAGTGCTTTTAAAGTGCATTTTATGTAGGATTAACTTGCCAGATGATGGGAGCTTGACTTCCAAAACGAGTCGCTGTGAATTATGTTTCCAATTTTAGTGGTTGTATGTTAAAATATTACCTTCACAGCCGCAGTCCTTGTTCCTTAATATGGCCACTATTAGACTTACTCAGAGTTGTTGGAAGGAGATACACAAAGACAGTCTACGACACAACTACTATAAAAATCATATGAGACTGTGGATCAGTTAACTTTGCAGTTCGATGGTGCACTACGTGATCCATGCATTCCTTGAGGCCGATCCATCGTTGACTTGCACACTCTGCTAAAAGCACATTGTGTGATGAACAAACGAGCGAATTACTTGCACCAGGAATGCCACTGTGCAACCACAGGAACCGGCAGGTTACAATTGGCATCAACGAAACTTTAAGTTTCGAAGCGTAAGTTGAAATTTGCATCAAGTATTCGTCTTCATTTATGAGTACGACTAAGATATAATCTATATGAAGATGGTATCTGTTCTGTCGGACGTGTCCGAAAGAACAGATACCATATTGATATGGTAAGGCCACTGATCTTCAGTGCGGATGCACTCACTTTGCTCAAACTCTTACGGGAATCGGTAGATTGACTGCCGCGAATAAAAAGTATAGTGGGCAGGGACACTACAAATGTGGTGTGTGGACAGTAAGTTGGAAATGTGGGCCTCATGGGGAGCGTGCCAGAAATAACTCCCTGCAGTCGCGCCATCCTCTGTGTTCTCGATGGCTCAGTCGGTTAGAGCGTCTGCCATGTAAGCAGGGGATCCCGGGTTGGAGTCCCGGTCGGGCACACATTTTCAACTGTCCCCGTTGATATTTATTAACGCCTGTAAACAGCTGATGGTTTGGATTTCATTGTAATTTCATTCAAGATATAATCTTGTGGAATCGGATGAATCTCTTTGAAATATCAATAAATGTTGAAACGGCGTAACTATAAAATATTACTTTCAATTTTCATTAATTGGCAGAAGTAACCGTAGTAGTTGTGTCAACAGTGACAGCGGAAGAATATCTCGTAACGACAAGCAGTATGAACGTATATTTGTTAAAGGTTCAGTGTGCTACTGATGCTTGATATCTTAACTGCAAGCCGACTTCGGCAGTGGCTGTTTCTACAAGACTGCCAAAAATTACCTTTATTCTTCAGCTTAGACTGGTATTAATATTATTTTCTCAAACATTTGTAGCTGCTATACTTCCCCACATTTGCTATACGAGTATGCTGGGTATTTCTCTACTATAGGCACACACTAAAAGGACGAGCAGAGGATAATGAAGCAGGCAAATAATCCTAGTAAACGTACGTCTGGTAGCCAACGGTTTACCCAGTACGACATATGTACAAATGCAGTCTGCTCAACGCTACAGACCTGACAATGTGTAATGTTACGATTATTTCGAAAAAGTGCAAGTGAAGCGTAAATTACAAAGCGATATGATTTTTATCATAGCTCCAGATACCTATATAAGGGTTAATAACGTTTCGAAAATAAGTGTGTTACTCGTGGCTCGCCAATACCACGGACTCCCACATCCCCCGACTTGAACCCGCCGGATTGTTGCTGTTTTGTTTGTGGAAATTTAAAAGCTTTGGTGGATGCTAGCTCTCATTGAACTCTGGAAAGCAGAGTAGGCGGATATTTGGTATAAATTTCAACTTGATACCTCTACTAGTTCCTGAGAAAAAGGAGTCGTAACATACGGACAGACACACAGAAAGCGAACGGCAAGCAAAAAAATTTGTATGATATAGTTATTTTTCCTTTACTTTTACCGTGAAACTTTGCTTCTTTCGAAAGTTCATGATTATAGTGCAACTTTTTGATAACTGGGTTTTCCAGTATCAAAATATGTGACATATTTGTGGTATCGTCCAAACATCGCGGGCCGTAACAAAGTCGACACCTCGCGTCGATACCACAGAAGATAACGATGTCTCGCTACGTGCTGAAACAACGAATGGGAGGCGCAGACGGAGCCACGCTTTCGCTACCAGCTCTGCAGCGCCACCGCGCAGAGGTCGATAGACAGAGCAGCGGAAAACTCATCCCAGGTCGTGAACTTGGATCGAGCAGAGAATATCGTCTAGTTAGTTACTCATAGCTCAGACTGAATTGTCACTCTGAACTTTGTGACCTCTGTAAATCAAAAGAACAGTTGAGTAAATGTGTGCGTCAAGATGCTTTAATATTGAAAGACAGCCGTTAATATTCGGCACATCCTTGTGGCAATGGACTGTATAAAGCTAAGTAATTATTTTTGATTCGTTCGCCCCCCCCCCCCCCCCCCCCGCCTTTCGTTTTTCCTCTCCTCCCCTCTTTTTTCCCCGTTACCGTGTCCAAGTCCCCCCATCTGCTCTTGCCTGTGGTATGTCATCTTCGTGCCGACTTTTGGTGCAGTGTTTCCAGTGATTGTTAAGTGTTGTGCGTCTTTTCCGAAGTGTTGCCAACGGACGTCAAACCATCGCAGGGTGTGATTTTTATATCTCTTGCGAACAGAAACCAGACTGTAACCGTGTTTTTTAATTATCTGTATACTATTTTTCCTGTCTGCTTCCTGTGTATTTTATTATCATAGCCCACCATTTGTTTTATGTTTTAACTTTCCACAATTTTCCGCCGTTTTACAATTTACGTCACCATTTTATTGCCTGTTTTTGTCGTCTCTTATCTCCTTATGTTTTAAAAATTCTGTAGGCTGAAGAGCAGCGCACTAAGCTGGTGCCAGCCAGCCCCCTTAGGGGGAATCGAAGTCCAATAAAGGAAAAAAAGGGGGGTTGTCATTATTGTAATAAAGTAAAACAATATTTCATAGTTGCATTCCACCATCTCTAAGAGCAATCAGAGAATCCACAGTTATACCAGACGATTGTAGTTTCGTCAGGTCTTGTCAACAAAGTCATATTTTTGATTGCATTAATTTAGACGCTTGCAAGGCACCGTAGACCTTAGTATTTGACATAAACTTCGACGTGATAAGTTTTCCCCTACCTTTACCAGACAGACAGATGAACAAAAATGTGATTCTGCAAGGGTTCCGTGCTTACTGACTGAGTTACGGAACGATAACAGAGGGATATACCACAACTGGATCAGGTATGTAAATGGTCCCCCATGTTAGTGTATGTATGGGGGAGGCGATGTAGAAGCTGTCCTGGTTTGACCGTGATAATATTTTTTTTATAATGTGCGATACTAAAGTTTATATCACTTGAATCATTCAACAGAAAAATCAGCACACAATATCTACATTTATTCATGAAAATATGTATTACGTTTAACTGATGCATTAAGGATTTGATAGAACTGTAACACGAAAGACACAGTCTTGTTTTAAACATTCTGTTCAAATAATTTACTTCTAAGGTATGATTGATTTGACTGAACCCATTCAAAGAAAATATACTTTATACCACATTGCAAATGCATGGTTCTCACTTTCAATAAAGAATTGAATTTACCAAAGTACAGCATGGAATACTTAACCCTCTATGCACAGTACGTTCTAGCGCAAAGGCCAATGTGGAGCGGGTAGCTCACTTGTCAAAGAAATAGGAATTCAAGTGAGACTCAACTACTGATAACCACTATCAAGCCTAATTGCATAATCGGCAGAAAAGTTATGGCTGAAACCAGACCGCGCACCAAATTGTGAAAAATGCTTTTAATTACACATCACAAAAGAAAATTAATCCACACCAGTAAGTATTCGTTCTACGTCGCAAGTTTAGATTTATTTTATGTTTACAAAAGAAATGATATTTTATGTACTCTGGCTACATATGGTGAATGTACACATTGTGCAGACAAAGAAAACCCATATATTCACAAAAAATCTACTTAAATTCGGAAATGTGCATAAATATCACCTAAATGTTGAAGGCGAAATTGTTTACCAAAGATTAATGAAGAAATGCACTGGATGCCTACCATTGGTCATATGCAGCCGTAGCCAAACGAAGCCATCAACCCTCAGCTTCGTAAAGAACATGAAAAATACGAAAATTCAGCCCGTGTTATGGACGACTATACCTCATAAATTTAGTTATACATTAAAATCAGTTCGATCTTGCTACGAGAACAAAGTTTCTTTGAGCTGTGCTCTACGTGGTAGCAAACCAACTCACATACGAAGTACTTCCTGCAAAAACATATGCACACGAAATTACCCGTACAGTATGATTTCCCCTTGATGTCCAAAATGCTGAAATAAAGGTAAGTGAGAACAAATATCACACACTTACTATATCCACATATCTCAGTCCACAGACCACCCGCAAGACATACCTGTTCCTACCAAGTCTCAGACGAAGACTCTGCCAAGTCTCAGAAGAAGACTGTCCCATACCACACGAACCGTAACTGCTCTCGCTTTTTAATGAAGTGGATGTTGCCACCAAGGAGCACCACGTCATTTCCTGGCAACGTCATTGAATCTACCTGACCATGTGTCTGTCCTGACGGTGCAGTTGCATCACGTTGCCTTTCCGCCTATGCTACTACTAGTTAGCAAAACTGCAGCTGCAGCCTACCGATACTATCCAACCTTTAAAACTCACATCCATTCACCTCATTTATGCACACAAGGTTAAATTTCATCAAAGGGATATAGGATAGGAATGATTTAATACAGCAACAAAATACACTACTGGCCATTATAATTGCTACACCAAGAAGAAATGCAGATGATAAACAAATATAATATACTAGAACTGACATGTGATTACATTTTCACGCAATTTGGGTGCATAGATCCTGAGAAATCAGTACCCAGAACAACCACCTCTGGCCGTAATGACGGCCTTGATACGCCTGGGCATTGAGTCAAACAGAGCTTGGATGGCGTGTACAGGTACAGCTGCCCATGCAGCTTCAACACGATACCACAGTTCATCAAGAGAAGTGACGCGTATTGTGATGAGCCAGTTGCTCGGCCACCATTGACCAGACGTTTTCAATTGGTGAGAGATCTGGAGAATGTGCTGGCCAGGGCAGCAGTCGAACATTTTCTGTATCCAGAAAGGACGGTACAAAACCTGCAACATGGGGTCGTGCATTATCCTACTGAAATGTAGGGTTTCGCAGGGATCGAATGAAGGGTAGAGCCACGGGTCGTAACACATCTGAAATGTGACGTCCACTGTACAAAGTCCCTCAGTACGAAGAAGAGGTGACCGAGACTTGTAACCAAAGGCACCCTATACCATCACGTCCAGTGATACGCCAGTATGGCGGTGACGAATACACGCTTCCAATGTGCGTTCACCGTGATGTTGCCAAACACGGATGCGACCATCATGATGCTGTAAACAGAACCTGGATTTATCCGTAAAAATGACGTTTTGCCATTCGTGCACCCAGGTTCGTCGTTGAGTACACCATCGCAGGCGCTCCTGTCTGTGATGCAGCGTCAAGGGTAACCGCACCCATCATCTCCGAACTGATAGTCCATGCTGCTGCAAACGCCGTCGAAACGTTTGTGAAGATGGTTGTTGTCATGCAACGTCCCCATCTGTCGACTCAGGGATCGAGACGTGGCTACACGATCCGTTACAGCCATTCGGATAAGATGCCTGACATCTCGACTGGTAGTGATACGAGGCCGTTGGGACGCAGCACGGCGTTCCGTATTACCCTCCTGAACCCACCGATTCCATATTCTGCTAACAGTCACTGGATCTCGACCAATGCGAGCAGCAATGTCGCGATACGATAAACCGCAATCGCGATAGGCTACAATCCGACCATTATCAAAGTCGGAAACGTGATGGTACGCATTTCCCCTCCTTACGCGAGGCGTCACAATAACGTTTCACCAGGCAACGCCGGTCAACTGCTGCTTGTGTATGAGAAATCGGTTGGAAAAAAAAGATTTGCACGGGGAACAGGACTTCCGACCAAAAACACCATATGCAACCTTTTTCTCACGTACGCAGTCGTAATACGCCGTATCGATCAAACCATAGAAAAAAATCTGTAGACAAACGGAAACCTAAGAATCGTATTTCCACTTAATGGTCACCTCTCACGTAATGGAGCCTAGCGCCTATGCTCCTTTCGACCAGAGCAGACCCTTGGCAGCGCTGTTACCAAGACCGTATTTAGTCAGCGCAACGACAGCAACGTAACTGAAGCAGTCCGCTGCTCTGGGTGTGGGGTCCGTGCCGGCGGTCACCGCTTCGATCCCTGGCGCCTCTGCACCCTCTGCTGCAGCCAGCACTGTTGGGTCCGCCTCCACCCACGTTATCAACTGAAAAACTAAATAAAATGTATGACGTCCAATTAAGCTGTCTTTCTCCGTCAGGCATTGCCCGACACAACCACCCTATCCACGCATTTGACTTGATCGCTAACCTTGTAGTCTACTGATAACGATGACCGTTATCAGAAGACTACAAGATCAGGCTCTAGTGATCGAATGGTATCCTTACTTATGTCTGCCCATCCGTATTGGCAGGATGCGAGCGCATTCCCGAACACTAATAACATTATTTTGCTCGTCAAGGATGATGATGATGAAGTCCCGTTGTAAGTAGGCTGTTTGGGTTTTTATGTTGGTATGTAAGTAGGCTGTTTGGGTTTTTATGTTAGTAACGTCACGTAGAGCTCCGTATGAAAACCACTGGCTGTGCTGTGTGCAGTCTGTGGTTGGTTGGCATTGTTGGAATATTCGCTATTGCAGTGTTCGGTAGTTGGATGTGAACAGCGCGTAGCGTTGCACAGTGGGAGGTAAGCCGCCAGCAGTGCTGGATGTGGGAAGAGAGATGGCAGAGTTAAGAGAGCGGACGATCTGGACGTGTCTCCGTCAGAAAAACGAAATTTGTAAGACTGGATGTCATATATATATATATATATATATATATATATATATATATATATATATATATATATATATATATATATATATATATATATATATATATATATGTATGTATATGTATATTCCGTGACAGCGCGTAGGGGAACGATGCGGGAGACCCGCACCGCCGTACTGGGCAAGGTCCTAGTGGAGGTAGTTTGCCGTTGCCTTCCTCCGACCGTAATGGGGATGAATGATGATGATGCTGAAGACGACACAAGAACACCCAGTCATCTCGAGGCAGGGAAAGTCCCTGACCCCGTCGGGATTCGAGCCCGGGACCCCGTGCTCGTCAAGCGGGAACGCTACAGCGAGACCACGAGCAGCGGACGTCGTCAAGCAAGAAGGCAGTTAATAGGGCGCTAGTTGTGTGGAGGCAGCCATTACAGAGGCTGCCGCTGGCAATGAAACAAGGAAGACGTATTCTGCATAGGCCGGTATAAGAATGATGGAAAACGTACTAATCACCAAGGATACCCTTGACATGTTTACGATACGCTCGACGACAATAGATCTCATGTCATGTTAGACTGTATGATAGATCAGTAAATACGAGCAACAGAATAACACAATTTATTACCATCTGGCAAAGCACTTCATGGGAGGGACAGTTCGAAGTTTCACTAGTATGCTGGATTTTAGGCGATTGAGGTTAACAAATCCTAAAGGATATTTCTTTTCCTTCCACTTCGAGCAGTGGGTGTTGACTCTTCCCGAAACCAAAGGAATTTAACAAAGCTATTTTCTACATCTCTTCATTAGCTGTCCTATATTCCGTTTTACAGCCTTGTTAGAATGCCATGGCAGGCGCTTCAGTGGCATCCTTTTGATGTGATCACACCATTTTCAGGATTCCGTACCACAGTCGGTAGAAACGGAACGCTCCTATAATACACTCCTGTAAATTGAAATAAGAACACCGTGAATTCATTGTCCCAGGAAGGGGAAACTTTATTGACACATTCCTGGGGTCGGATACATCACATGATCACACTGACAGAACCACAGGCACATAGACACAGGCAACAGAGCATGCACAATGTCGGCACTAGTACAGTGTATATCCACCTTTCGCAGCAATGCAGGCTGCTATTCTCCCATGGAGACGATCGTAGAGATGCTGGATGTAGTCCTGTGGAACGGCTTGCCATGCCATTTCCACCTGGCGCCTCAGTTGGACCAGCGTTCGTGCTGGACGTGCAGACCGCGTGAGACGACGATTCATCCAGTCCCAAACATGCTCAATGGGGGACAGATCCGGAGATCTTGCTGGCCAGGGTAGTTGACCTACACCTTCTAGAGCACGTTGGGTGGCACGGGATACATGCGGACGTGCATTGCCCTGTTGGAACAGCAAGCTACCTTGCCGGTCTAGGAATGGTAGAACGATGGTTCGATGACGGTTTGGATGTACCGTGCACTATTCAGTGTCCCCTCGACGATCACCAGTGGTGTACGGCCAGTGTAGGAGATCGCTCCCCACACCATGATGCCGGGTGTTGACCCTGTGTGCCTCGGTCGTATGCAGTCCTGATTGTGGCGCTCACCTGCACGGCGCCAAACACACATACGACCATCATTGGCACCAAGGCAGAAGCGACTCTCATCGCTGAAGACGACACGTCTCCATTCGTCCCTCCATTCACGCCTGTCGCGACACCACTGGAGGCAGGCTGCACGATGTTGGGGAGTGAGCAGAAGACGGCCTAACGGTGTGCGGGACCGTAGCCCAGTTTCATGGAGACGGTTGCGAATGGTCCTCGCCGATACCCCAGGAGCAACAGTGTCCCTAATTTGCTGGGAAGTGGCGGTGCGGTCCCCTACGGCACTGCGTAGGATCCTACGGTCTTGGCGTGCATCCGTGCGTCGCTGCGGTCCGGTCCCAGGTCGACGGGCACGTGCACCTTCCGCCGACCACTGGCGACAACATCGATATACTGTGGAGACCTCACGCCCCACGTGTTGAGCAATTCGGCGGTACGTCCACCCGGCCTCCCGCATGCCCACTATACGCCCTCGCTCAAAGTCCGTCAACTGCACATACGGTTCACGTCCACGCTGTCGCGGCATGCTACCAGTGTTAAAGACTGCGATGGAGCTCCGTATGCCACGGCAAACTGGCTGACACTGACGGCGGCGGTGCACAAATGCTGCGCAGCTAGCGCCATTCGACAGCCAACACCGCGGTTCCTGGTGTGTCCGCTGTGCCGTGCGTGTGATCATTGCTTGTACAGCCCTCTCGCAGTGTCCGGAGCAAGTATGGTGGGTCTGACACACCGGTGTCAATGTGTTCTTTTTTCCATTTCCAGGAGTGTAGAATCGGTTTGTTGTCCATCTGTCTGTCTGTGTCTCCGACTGTTAAGACCCATTTTTCTCGGGAACTGGCGGAGGTATCCAGTTGAAATTTATATTACAAACTAAGGTCTGTCATCCCTTTGCGCTGTGAAAAAAATTTAAGATTTTAAGTCAATGAAATACTGCCATATATTTCACACCTTTTGAAACTGGAAAACTCATTAAAATCTGTTTAATTTGCATGTCTGAAGGAACAGACATTGCTGACGATTTACATCTGTATTAAATATTACGAAAATTATTCGTAGATTGTGAATTCATTTGACGTCAGCTGTACTAGGAACCGATACACTCTATCGGCGATATATGAAAGTCTGTAGCGGGCTGAGACTCGAACCTAGATTAACGTTTATCGCGAGCAGTCACCTTAACCACTTCAGCTCGCTGCCCTCACTGATCCAAATTTCCGATCAAAACTTATGTATGAACTATCTATACACATGATGAGACTGGTAGTAAAGCCATAAGGGCAACCTGGAATGCGAGAGATTGTGGGATCCAATTTCGGTCTTAATTTTTACCTAGCCTTCACCTCTCAACGACCTGAGGAGTCGCCATGAATAACACACGGTTCGGATTGCACGTTAAACTGTAGGTGCCCTTGCCCCGGTTGGATAAATGGGGTAGGTTACGAACACACAAGTCGACGACATGGCGTCCAATAGAAAGAACTGCACTAGACCATTGAGGCACACAAGATTATTGTTACCTACGTACAACTCTGTACGGGACCCTCAGAGCACTTGTTCAGTGTTCTTTTTTTTAATGTCTAATCTCTTGTGTCATTGTTGTTTTTACGTCTAGTCGGAGCCTTATATCTTCACCCCGCACCGTGTCTCTTAGCGTTAGTCCAACAAGTGACCTCAGAAACCTCATCTCAGTTGCATTAATTTTTCGTTAATCTGCTCTTCTAAGGATCCAGTTTCCATTACCACAAATAAGAGTAGGCTTAGATACCACGTTGCGTAGTTTTAGCGTTCCCCCAGGGGATCCACAACTCCTTTGTGGATACGTGCATAGCGAGCTCGGGGCCCCGAGCTAATGTGGCCTTCCTTCCTTTCCGGGCTGCATACCTTCCCTTTCCTCATCCTTCCCCATCCCCTGTCTTTGCCCCCCCCCCTCACCTCTGGCTCTTTCCTTCCCTTTCTCCCCCTCTGGGAGTATGGTTTGTGCCTACGTCCGGAGACGGACGCTTGTAAATGTACCGCATTCTTCGCCTTCCTTGCTTGTATGTCTTCTTCCTTCCTTTGTCGTTCTCTTTTCCTTACCTCTTCTCTTTACCCTTTTCTCCGCTGCGGCGTTTGAGACCCCCTCTTCTTTCCTTTCCCTTTCTCTTTCTTCCTCCCTGTGCGTGTCTGAAGGCCGACCCACGCACTTCCATGCGTAGCCAGTGACGGGGTAACGCGTAATTCCCCGCCCCGGGTAGACAGGTAGGACACGTACGTACCCCCTGGTAACGGCCAGGCCCAGGGAGGGGTGATTACCCGAGCTGATACCTTCCGAAAGTGCCGATTGGTCCCTCCGTCCGTTTGTCGGGAGGTGTGACCTGAGGTGTGAACAATCACCTAAGGCAGGAGTGCCCTCAGAGAGGGCCCCCACAAGGGAGGAGCGCGCCATCGGAGACGCCGGTAATCATGGGGGATTCTTCCGCAGTGGTTTCCTCACCTTCCACTATGTCCGCTCACAAACGTAAGTTCACTGAGTCTCAGCCACAGTCAGTTCTTCCATCGTTGCCACAGTTCCTTGTTGTTTCTCGGTCTGACGAAGGTCACGACTTCTCCACGGTCAACCCTTTCATTATTCAGAAAGGTGTCGACGCAATTGCAGGTCCTGTGAAGTCTTGTTCCAGATTACGGAATGGCACCCTGTTGTTAGAAACAGTCATTGCCCTCCAGGCACAAAAATTGCTGCGTACCTCACTACTACACACCTTCCCTGCCCGGGTGGAACCGCACCGTACTTTAAATTCCTCGCGTGGAGTCGTTTATACACGCTCCCTCGATGGATTGTCTGACGAAGAAACTCAGCACTACCTGTCTGACCAGGGCGTAACGGCTGTTCGTAGGGTTATGAAGAGGGTTGACACAAACATCATTCCAACCCGCATTGTCTTCTTGACATTTGACAAAGTTCAACTCCCATCGAAAATCAAAGCAGGCTATGAGATAATTTCCGTTCGCCCTTACGTCCCAAACCCTATGCGTTGCTATCGGTGTCAGCGGTTCAATCACACCAGCCAGTCCTGTTCCAATCCAGCCAAATGTGTTACGTGTGGCAAGGATGCCCATGAGGGTGCTTGTCCACCTCCATCCCCTTGCTGCATCAACTGTATGGGTGACCATGCTGCTTCCTCTCGAGATTGTCCCGTTTTTAAGGACGAAAAGCTCATCCAGGAAATCAGAGTAAAGGAAAAGGTGTCGACCTTTGCTGCTCGAAAATTATTCGCCAGTCGACAGCCCACCGTGCCTCAGACAGGAAAATACAGCACTGTCCTTGCTTCTCCTCGGCCAACAAAGGAGGCGGCCACGCAGACTTGCGACCTCACATTTAGTGCCACGGTCGTCAGATCGGCCAGCGCAAAGATCGCCCGTTCCACCTCCCCGCTTTCGCCTGCCCACTCTATGGCTCGCCCTTCGTCGGGTTCTGCTAAATCTCGAGCCCATAAGTCAGACACGAAGTCTTCGAAAAAAGAGCATACTCGTGAAGAGTTTTTACGTACCGCAACTTCACAACCATCGGTTTCTCCTTCATCTAAACATCATACTTCCAAGACGGCTACAAAGAAACCCAGTTCCTCTCCTTCTCCTCCAAGGCGTGTCCCATCTACAGCCCCATCTGGCGGAAATTGCCCTCGGCCATCTTCTGTGTCGCCGAGGCGCACTGCTGGTGGCCGGTCAACCGGCCGATCGCTGGTGGCAGGAGCTGCTCCTGACCAACCTATGGATCAGGATCTTCTGCCTTCGGCTGAATGCCATTCCATGCTGTCGGTCGCAAGCTCTGAGCAGTCGTTGAGTTGACAGCGACCTTGGTCACAGTCCTCAATTTTCTGTTCACCCTATGTCCATTATCCACTGGAATATCCGCGGCATTCGAGCCAATCGGGATGAATTGCCGATCCTCTTACGATCCTACTCGCCGGTCATCTTCTGTCTTCAGGAAACAAAGCTGCGTCCCCATGACCGCTTTGTTCTCCCTCATTTTCAGTCCGTCCGATATGACCTCCCCTCTGTTGAAGGCACCCCAGCACATGGAGGACTCGTGATTCTTCTCCATGAAACTCTCCATTATCACCCAATCCCCTTAAACAGTTCCTTCCAAGCTGTCGCCGGCCGTCTTTCTCTTTCTGGATACACGTTCTCTCTTTGTACTGTATACATTCCATCGTCCACACCAATGGCACGAGCTGATCTCCTTCATCTTCTTGGTCAGCTTCCACCCCCCTATTTGCTGGTTGGGGACTTCAATGCCCACCACCCGCTTTGGGGATCTCCACATCCTTGTCCACGTGGCTCACTATTGCTAGACGTCTTCCACCAAGCGGATCTAGTTTGCCTCAACACTGGGGTCCCCACATTTTTGTCTGCCTCCACGACAAATTTATCTCATTTGGATCTTGCCGTCGGTACTGTTCCGCTCGCTCGGCGCTTCGAATGGTTCGCCCTTGATGATACACACTCGAGTGACCACTTTCCATGTGTCCTTAGACTGCAGCCTCAACTGCCATATATGCGCCCGCGACGCTGGAAGTTTGCCCAAGCCGATTGGACACTTTTTTCGTCTCTAGCGACATTCGATGACCGTCGCTTTCCCAGCGTCGACGATGAGGTCACACATATTACCGATGTTATTCTTACAGCTGCAGAACGTTCAATACCACGCACCTCCGAATTGCCCCGGCGCCCCCCCAGTTCCTTGGTGGAACGAGGCATGCCGTGACGCAATACGTGAGCGGCGACGTGCTCTTCGCGTTTTCCGTCACCATCCTACTTTGGCCAACTGTATCCGCTATAAGCAGCTCCGTGCGCGATGCCGTCGCGTCATCCGCGATAGCAAGAAGGCAAGCTGGAAATTCTTTATTAGCTCATTTAACACCTTCACTCCCTCCTCGGAAGTTTGGAGTCGGCTTCGACGGTTCTCAGGCGCGCCTAGTTTCTCCCCGGTCTCTGGGCTCACTGTCGCGCACGATACCTTAGTGGACCCCGTCGCAATTTCTAACTCATTGGGTCAGCACTTTGCTGAGATTTCGAGCTCTTCCAATTACCCGCCAGCATTTCTCCCGAAGAAACGTGCAGCGGAAGTGCGACATCTTGCTTTCTCCTCTCAAAATCACGAAAGCTACAATACTGTTTTCTCCATGCGGGAACTCCAACATGCCCTCTCTTCTTCTCGCTCCTCCGCCCCAGGACCGGATGGTATCCATGTCCAAATGTTGCTGCATTTATCCACCCATAGTCTGCGTTTCCCCCTTCGCCTTTATAATCGAATTTGGACCGACAGTACTTTTCCCAGACAATGGCGGGAAGCTATCGTCGTTCCCGTTCCGAAACCTGGAAAGGACAAACATCTCCCCTCTAGCTATCGCCCCATTTCTCTCACGAGTAGTGTCTGTAAGGTTTTAGAGCGTATGGTGAATTACCGTTTAGCTTGGTGGCTGGAATCCCGCAGTCTTTTAACATCTGCCCAATGCGGATTCCGAAAGCATCGTTCTGCAGTTGACCATCTTGTTGCTCTCTCCACTTATATCATGAACAATTTTCTCCGGAAACGCCAAACGGTAGCAATATTTTTTGATCTGGAGAGAGCATACGATACCTGTTGGAGGACAGGCATCCTCCGCACACTGTTCTCTTGGGGCTTTCGAGGCCGGCTGCCCCTTTTTCTTCGCGAATTTATGGCAGAGCGCACATTTAGGGTGCGGGTGAACACTACTCTCTCCCGTACTTTCTCCCAAGAAAACGGGGTACCCCAGAGCTCCGTGCTGAGTGTTGTACTGTTTGCCATCGCCATAAATCCAATTATGGATTGTCTCCTTCCTGATGTCTCGGGCTCCCTCTTTGTGGACGATTTTGCGATCTACTACAGCTCTCAACGGACAAGCCTTATTGAACGACGTCTTCAAGGATGTCTCGATCGCCTCCACTCGTGGAGCATCGAAACCGGCTTCCGTTTCTCACCCAGTAAGACCGTTTGTGTTAATTTTTGGCGACGTAAGGAGTTTCTTCCGCCCTCCTTACATCTAGGTCCTGTCAACCTTCCGTTTTCCGACGTCGCTAAATTCTTGGGTCTTATGTTCGACAGAAAACTGTGCTGGTCCTCCCACGTTTCCTATCTTTCGGCTCGCTGTCTGCGTTCCCTTAACACCCTCCGTGTCCTGAATGGTACCTCCTGGGGAGCGGACCGAGTGGTCCTTCTCCGACTCTATCGCGCCTTAGTGCGCTCGAAATTGGATTATGGAAGCATAGTCTACTCCTCTGCTCGGCCGTCTATTCTTCGGCGTCTCGACTCTATCCACCACCGTGGATTACGTTTAGTGTCTGGAGCTTTTTACACCAGCCCTGTGGAAAGCCTTTATGCTGAGACTGCTGAACCTCCGCTGTCCAATCGGCGGGCAGTCCTTCTGAGTCGTTATGCTAGCCATCTGTCTTCCATGCCTGCTAATCCAGCCCATGACCTTTTTTTCGACGCCTCCTTTGATGTAGGGTATGCAGGCCGCTCCTCCTCCCTCCTACCCCCGGGAGTCCGCTTCCGTCAACTGCTCCATTCTCTTTCCTTCCGCTTTCCTAAAACCTTCTTGACAACTTGCGGTACAGCACCGCCTTGGCTCCGTCCCCGGATCTACTTGCTCCGTGACCTATGTCAATTTCCCAAGGATGGTACCCCTACACTTGTTTACCGTCGGGCATTTGCTGCTCTATGTGCACAAATGACGGACGTCACATTTATTTACACCGACGGCTCGAAAACATCGTTAGGTGTAGGGAGTGCCTATATTGTTGGCGACACCCCAAATCACTTTCGGCTTCCCGACCAGTGTTCGGTTTATACTGCGGAGCTTTACGCTGTTCTCCAGGCTGTCCACTACATCCGCCGCCATCAGCGGATACAGTACGTAATCTGCTCAGATTCTCTCAGCTCTCTCCTCAGTCTCCAAGCCCTTTACCCTGTCCACCCTCTGGTCCACCGGATTCAGGACTGTCTGCGCTTGCTCCACCTGGGGGGCGTCTCGGTGGCGTTCCTCTGGCTCCCGGGACACGCTGGTATCTGTGGGAATGAGGCGGCCGACATAGCGGCCAAGGCAGCAGTCTCTCTTCTTCGGCCAGCTATTCAGTCGCTTCCCTTCACCGATCTACGGAGCGGTTTATGTCGCCAAGTTGCTCATTTATGGCATGCGCATTGGTCAACACTTCCCCATAATAAATTGCGGGAAGTGAAAGCCCTTCCTTGCGCTTGGACCTCTTCCTCCCGAACGCGTCGTCGGGAGGAGGTAATTTTAGCTAGACTCCGGATAGGGCACTGTCTTTTTAACCATCGACATCTTTTAAGCGGCGATCCTCCCCCACTCTGTCCCCACTGCTCTCAGCTGTGGACGGTCAGACACATTTTAATTGAATGCCCCTATTTTAATCCGTTACGCTCCCGTCTACAGCTATCGCCTGATCTATCGTCGATTTTAGCAGATGACACGCGCTCAGCCGACCGCGTTCTCCAGTTTATTAGTGACAGTGAAATGACTTCAGTCATTTGAAGCTTTTTTTGGGGACAACCAACCCCTTTCTGTAGTGGATTTTTAAGCATTCCTTCTGCTTTTAGTTTCTCAAATTTTATGACTTTGTTTCCATTGCTGCTGGTTTTAAATTTCGGTTTTTTCCTGTTTCCTAAGTCACGGGCTGGGCGCTAATGACCATAGAAGTTTTGCGCCCAAAAACCACAAAAAAAAAAAGTTTTAGCGTTTTATATATTTCTTCATAGTTCTACCAAGATATCTACTTATAAAATTCTTTATAGCATTATATTTATGTATATTTTGAACCATATCTGAATTAGTTGTATATTGTTATCCGTTCCTAGATATTTAAGCAAATTTATAGTTTTATTATTTTATCGTTATCACTATTTTTGCTCTCCTTTTGTGTTTCTCTTTCACTGCCATTGCTTTTGTTTTATTTACAGGTACAACTATTTTATATGTTCCTAAAACGGTATTCAGTTTAAGTTCCTTTACTTGGAAAGCGCTTTCACTATCTTCTAGGGAGAACTTGGTCGTCTGCAAATAAAACAGTGTTAGTAAATTTGTTCTCCATCTTGGTGGAGAGTTCAATTGTGTATTTGCTAAACAATAGAACCCGTTTGCTGATCTCGTATGTTTTATGTCTGTTCGTCTATTCATCACTTTTAAATATAAGTTACAGAACTGCATGTTTCAGTAAGAGAACCATACTTCATATCAGGTAAACGGCCAGAAAAGTATGCCAGCGATGATGTTTGATTCTCTCTATTAGCATCGTGCGTCGTAAATGTCAGATCCCCGAAGTTGAAACTAGTCAGTTTTCGGGCACTTCATACTGCCAAACGGAAAAGAGACATAAAGTGGTTATGGAGTGGGAGATGGGGTGTGCCAAGGGGCAGAGCATCAAGGGCCCGTTACCAGTCCCACATGACTTTCTGACACACCTATCCAAATTTATGGGATTGCCTTAAATATCGTTTCTACTGCTTAGTAGTAACCGAATCATTTAGAATTAAATGTTCGTGTATCAGATCAGAGTAGATATAATCTGCTATAGTTGCCTAGAACACAAGTCTTATCTGAAATGTAGCAACTCAGTGACGTTAAATTATCACTAAACTAAGAGGACAAATTCCTGTCGACGGAGGGTGCAGAGTAAATATGCCAGTAGCTGACTGCCTTGCGGAGATTCCGGGTCCTGTTTATTTTGTGCCAAGGTAGTTTCTTCTGCAGGACACAAAAAGAGTACAGTAAGCCTGTTGGCGACAACTGAAGAGAAAATGGAAGGAGAAGTAGCTGTTTCGAATCCACAAACCGACACTGATCGTTGGAACAACAGAGAAAAGTGTGTGCTACCAGTTTCACTGTCCGGTGATTCCCTGGACAGATGACGAATCAGCAGTCTGGAGATATCTTCGCCTTGAGTTCAGTGGTTGGCAACGGAATTCAGTTTTACCTAAAAATTCGGTTCAGTGATTAATGAGTGCAACTGCAGATTATCACTTTTCCTTCAATAGGCAGTTATTAGAGGTTTTGTACAGATATCTCCGCAGATTATCCGCTCACACAGTAATAACTAATTTGCGAAGAAAAACCCGTGTAGATGTGGTTATCCATGAAGACGTATGTAGGCGGGTATTCGCAATAATAATTACTTTACGGCTAAAACTTATAGCATAGTGTGAGATTATTATTTTGGCCACAATTCAATAATAGCTATAGCTTGTAACTTCTTAAATTCGCCGGCCGTGGTGGCCAAGCGGTTAAAGGCGCTACAGTCTGGAACCGCGTGGCCGCTACGGTCGCAGGTTCGAATCCTGCCTCGGGCATGGATGTGTGTGATGCCCTTAGGTTAGTTAGGTCTAAGTAGTTCTAAGTTCTAGGGGACTGATGACCTTAGAAGTTAAGTCCCATAGTGCTCAGAGCCATGTGAACTTCTTAAATTCGCAAAACGGGTTTCAGCAATTGTGACAGAAAACAGTAACTTATGGGACGTACAGAGAATACGACCACGCTATGTTGTTTTCAAATTTGATCATGTTCAGCGTCTACACTTTTAGCCAATGGAATATAAACTACGGAGTACGACTTCGGCGCCGGCCGAAGTGGCCGTGCGGTTAAAGGCGCCACAGTCTGGAACCGCAAGACCGCTACGGTCGCAGGTTCGAATCCTGCCTCGGGCATGGATGTTTGTGATGTCCTTAGGTTAGTTAGGTTTAACTAGTTCTAAGTTATAGGGGACTAATGACCTCAGCAGTTGAGTCCCATAGTGCTCAGAGCCATTTGAACCATTTTTTGAACGACTTCGGCAGGCGAAAACTCCTGCCTGGCGCAACCTTACTTTCAGCGCCCCGGAGTATCGAACGGACTAAAGTGGCCTATAATCAAAGGATTCTGATGCTGGTAAAAGACTTGCTGATGCGTAATGAGCCGTAACCGGATGCGGTGCGGATGTGAGAAGCATTTCTCTCATCCGTGAACACCGCTAACCGTTATTGTTTTGGTATTCTTCACGTTTTTTGCGGTGTGACTGAAAAATCCTTGTACGGCTGTTCGATGGTTCCGCTGAGCGTGCGAGATCCGACTTACCGGTGCTGGCCGCTCCTTCCTCTCCCACTCTGGTGTCCGGCGCCATTTGCGTCTGAGCGGCGGACCGAGCAGTCCTTATGGGGAGAGCTATGCGCCCTCCTGCGCTTCTGCCAACACTGCAGTACTTAAAAGGACCTCCACTGCGAGCCGGCGTTAGGCAGCATACTGGCTCTCCGGCACAGCACACGTGCTTAGTTCTGTCTATTACGTTCTACCAGTTATTCCCGCATAGACTTGGATTTATGTATTCTGCTTATTATCATAATTTAAATACACTGGTGTCAAAAATTAAATTTAAAAAAATCGAAGTTTTGCAAGGTTGTGTTTATTTTGTCACAAAACACTATGATGAGGTGATAGTACAGTAGAAACAATGTAAAGAATGTAGAGTGTAAACAACTTCAACATGCGTAATGGTGGACAAAAGTGTTTTCTTTTTTTCCAATTTAACTGATTTGCACACACAATCTGACAACTGGATAATACACTCAGCATGGGATGTGACCACTTCTGGCAGCAATACAGGCCTGACAACGATGATGCAAACTGTGAACGATGTCATCAGTCTCATGAACTTTATCCATAGTGGATGCTGTTGAACTCCGTGACTGTTCCTCTATAGGGTGTAGAAAAATTTGCACTACCACTCACAATAAAAGGTTATTTATTTGTCACACGACCGGTTTCGGACTTGCGCCCATCTTCAGGTGTTTATACATTCATGTAGATGTTTATATGCTGGAGATTACTGTATAAATACAAAAAAAATATTTGCTGGTGACTGAACAGATACAAGTGGGACAATTGTAAGTGGGAAGGTAGCATTTGTCGAAAATATATCTGTACTTACATAAAGCTGAAGCATCATTATTATATTTACGCTGTGGTGACAGATTTTCCATTTAATTACACACTTATTATCATTTTCACGTCCATATTTCAGTTTTATGAAGTTAGGGTGCATATTCCACTATTACGATGTGCACTCGTGAAATACACTGTGTTTACATACAAACATGTGGGCTATGGTCAAAAGATGCTGCTTATACAGAAACATGTAGATTATGGTAAAAGAACTTAGCCACAGGAAGTGAAAGGGTGTTTCACATATATAAACTGAAACTACTAAAGCTATTACACGCTAAAAAATGACAGCTAGAACGGTTTTGAGCCACACTGTTGTCAGAGAACTTAGATCTAGGAAGTAAAATGATATTACACACATGAAATTTTGAAAGCTATTACAAATTATGCAATGAAAGTTTCAGCTTGTGATTATGATATGACTGTTACAAAAAATGGTTCAAACGGCTCTGAGCACTATGGGACTTAACATCTGAGATCGTCAGTCCTCTAAAACTTAGAACTACTTAAACCTAAATAACCTAAGGACATCATACACATTCATGCCTGAGGCAGAATTCGAACCTGCGACTGTGGCAGTCGCTCGGTTCCGGACTGAAGCGCCTAGAACCGCTCGGTGACTATTACAAATAACGATAATGACACTTGAACTGTTGTATGAGTGCTACTCTTTTATTATATCAAAGCATAATTAGTTTACGTTTTTGAATATTTCATTAAATATGTGTAGATAAGATTTGTTTACAAGCTCCACATGTTCGTTGAGATTAAAGTCTGGTGAATGAGAGCTGTGGATATAAATTTCTAGGTCTTCGAGTAGATACATTTTCTTTCCTCTGTTCACAGCGTGTAGTACTTATAGGTTGTCTGTACTGGCTGTGGCTGAGTGACCACGGTCTTTTGGATGCATTGCAAAGGTGCATTTATCAAAGTTATTTATCCGGAAGGCATCAATATGCTCACGGTATCTTATAGTGAAACTCCTTCCGGTTTGGCCTATGTAGAACTGTTCACGAGTGCACATTGTAATAGTGAAATATGCAGCTTAACTTCATAAAACTGAAATATGGACGTGAAAATGTTAATGAGTGTGCAACTAAGTGGAAAGACTGTCACCACAGCGTAACTATAATAATGATGCTTCAGCTTTATGTAAGTCCAAATATATTTTCGACAAATGCTGCCTTCCCACTTAAAATTGTCCCGCTTGTATCTGTTTAGTAACCATCAAATATTTTTTTTTTGTATTTACACAATGATCTCCAGCATATAAACATGTATATGAATGTATAAACACCTGAAGATGGGCGCAAGCCCGAAACCGGTCGTGTGCCAAATGAATAACCTTTTATTGTGACTGGTAGCTGAAATTTTTCTACACCCCATCAGTCTCATATTTCAGCAGTGATGCCCATTCTTCCTGCACAACTGCTCGTGGTCTTGAAGAGTGGCTGTTGGATGCTGACATGATGCAATCCATCCCCTAGTGCATCTCAGACATGCTCTATGGGATTCAAATCCGAAGAGCTAGCAGACCAGGCCATGAGTGTAATATCTTCTGTTTCCAAGTAAACATGAATCACCAATGCTGTATGAGGTCGAGCATTGTTGCCCATCACTACCCACAGCACATCGTAACAACCGTAAATGAGGTCCCAAGATCTCCTCACGATGCCTGACAGCAGTTAAACATTGCCGATTTAACCGTAAAGTTTCATGAAGAGGTATTCGAGTGGTCAACTGCCCACATCATTAGAGATCCTCCCCGCGGTCTTGGAGAGTGGTTGGTGGATGCTGACATGATGCAGTCCGTCCGCTTTAGTCCCGAAACTGTCTTCCACATTCCCTCCAGATGCGAATTCATCGAGAATCACTCTCCAGACTAAACCGGGACTCATCTGTAAAAACAGCATTGGCCCACCGTTCGGCCACGCAGGTGGCATGTTGATGGCTCCACTCTACATGTTCCCTTCTGTGAAGACGCGTCAGAAGCAGACATACAGCAGGTCTGTGACAGTAAAGGCTACTCTGCGGAAGTCTTCTGCACACCGTTTGCCTCGATACAGCACGTCCAGTGGATGCTGCGAGTTCATATGCCAGTTGCCGACCAGTAGTATTCGGTACCGTCGGACCCTTACGGTCAAATAACAGCCCTCTCTTCTGAAGTCATACTTGGTCGGACCTGCCCTGGTCCTCCGAATACAATTTCGGTCTCCATACACGGTAGCCACATCCGAGAAACAACAGATCGATTCACTCTAAGCCATTGGGCCACATCAGTTTCCTATTGTCCTGTTTCCTTTCTTTCTCTGGCCCTCCACCGCAGATGGTCTGATAAGCATCTTCTATGTGTCATATTGAATCGTTTGTGACTGTGTACGCAGCGATTGTGGATGCTTGGTTACCCGGAAAACACTGCCTCGTTTGGTAGATGTCCTGACGTCTCTATTGTTACTGATCTATATTAACGACATAGGAGACAATCTGAGTAGCCGTCTTAGACTGTTTGCAGATGGCGCTGTCGTTTATCGTCTTATAAAGACATCAGATGATCAAAACGACTTGCAAAATGATTTAGATAAGATATCTGTATGGTGCTAAAAGTGGCAATTGGCCCTGAATAAGGAAAAGTGTGAAGTTATTCACATGAGTACTAAAAGAAATCAGCTAAATTTCGATTACGCGGTAAGTCACACAAATCTGAAGGCTGTAAGTTCAGCTAAATACTTAGGGATTACAATTACAAATAACCTAAATTGGAACGATAACATAGATAATATTGTGGGGGTAGCAAACCAAAGACTGCGATTCATTGGCAGAACACTTAGAAGTTGCAACAGGACTACTAAAGAGACTGCTTACACCACGCTTGTCCGCCCTATTCTGGAGTATTGCTGTGCGGTGTAGGATCCGCATCAGGTGGGACTGACGGATGACATCGAAAAAGTACAAAGAAGGGCAGCTCGTTTTGTATTATCGCGAAAAAGGGGAGCGGTGTCACAGATATGATACATGAATTGGAGTGGCAATCAGTAAAACATGAAATTTCAATCACCAGTTTTCTCTTGGGATTGCGAAAACATTGTGTTGGCACCCCCCTGCCGAGGGAAAAATGATCATCACGATAAAATAAGAGAAATCAGGGTTCGCACAGAAAAATTTAAGTGTTCGTTTTTCCCGCATGCCGTTCGAGAGTGGAACGGTAGAGAGACACCTTGAAGGTGGTTGATTGAACCCTCTGCTAGGCATCTGGTTGAAAATCTGTATGATCATATTGTGAATTAGACGCAGGACGGGAAAATAGCGGTTTCTTGGTTTAATTTTGGACGCCAGTGTAAGCTGCGTATTGGTTAACGTCCCGTTACCAAACACTGTGCAACACTTCTCAAGTGAATCGGGTTGCACATTACAGTATCTTACATAAGGTATATTTAAGTACACGTTACTTAAAAAAGCGGACAAGTATTGTAGGACTCGCGCCCTGATGGTTCCGTTGCTTGGCAGATTTGGGGAAGGGAGCCGAATAGCGAGTCATCGTTCTCATCGGTTTAGGGAAGGACGGGGAAGGAAGTCGGCTGTCCCTTTCAAACGAACCATTCTGTCATTTGCCTGAAGCGATTTAGGGAAATCACGGGAAACCTAAATCAGGATAGGCGGACGCGGGTTTGAACCGTCGTCCTCCCGAATGCGAGCCCAGTAAGAGTTCCGCACAAACTTAATTATATATATGTAGAAAGTTCATCCATCCCACAAATCGATAATCTCGACGATTTTCACTTGTTATCGACACTGATACAGGCAGGAAATAGATTCCGGGAATTCCTAGACTATCGAGAGTGTTTTAATTGTGAGTTTAAATTTCTTGTGTAATTTCGCATACACTATTGTAATTTCTTATATATTTTATTAATGTTGAGTTCTATTAACATTCTTTTCGAACTGGGAATTGCAATTAGTGGTAAGACTTGACTGAAGTCTCCAGAGACGGAAATGCTACAGCCGGCCATTGGGCTATTGCTGTTATACAGGTGTCGAAATGTTCCGTGGAACATTTAAAGGCATATTTTATGCGATATCGAAACCTCATCGTGAGCAATGGAAATGCAATCCTCCATCAGTTGCCAGTACTACAACGGTTTCAGACATTACAGATGCTGTAAGCGTCGTAGGCATTTTATTTTCTCAAGTCCGTCTTGATCACACAGATTTCTTACACTTTATTGCACTTCACTACCGGTTTCGCATTCTGCCATCCTCATATCTGTTACAAAGATAAGCTTGTGTAAGCGACAGGTTCAATAAGTTAACGCTAAATCTAACGAATCTTAGTGATACATAAACTACAAATTATAAAATGCTCATAACTACGTATAGCAGCCATACATACGATTAAAATATTCTGATGTAAATCATCGTCAAGTTAAACATGTGAGTATTTGGTACTCAGATTGCGTCTGGAGTTTATACAAGAGACTAATGCCAGCAGAGGGCACTTTAGCTAGAGCGTATATTAAACCAGTGTGGCCAATGTGATGATTAAATTGCAGCGTGCACAGTCATTAGTTAAACATTTTCTTTAAATTACTTCCCATAGCAAAACAAGCGTCTGACAATACTGATGAGAAATTAGATTCATAATTAAAATACTATAAAAAGTACAAATACTAATATAATAGAGCCACTAGCCTGACTAGATAAAACATACAACTTGTATAAGCTAGTACGGAAAGTGTAACAAAAAAATACACTACTGGCCATTAAAATTGCTACACCAAGAAGAAATGCAGATTGTAAACGGGTATTCATTGGACACATATATTATGCCACAACTGACATGTCATTACATTTTCACGCAATTTCGGTGCGTAGATCCTGAGAAATCAGTACCCAGAACAACCACCTCTGGCCGTAATAACGGCCTTGATACGCCTGGGCATTGAGTCAAACAGGGCTTGGATGGCGTGTACAGGTACAGCTGCCCATGCAGCTTCGATACGATACCACAGTTCATCTAGAGTAGTGACTGGTGTATTGTGACGAGCCAGTTGCTCGGCCACCATTGACCAGACGTTTTCAATTGGTGAGAGATCTGGAGAATGTGCTGGCCAGGGCAGCAGTCAAACATTTTCTGTATCCTGAAAGGGCCGTACAAGACCTGCAACATGCGGTCGTGCATTATCCTGCTGAAATGTAGGGTTTCGCAGGGATCGAATGAAGGGTACAGCCACGGGTCGTAACACATCTGAAATGTAACGTCCACTGTTCAAAGTGTCGTCAGTGCGAACAAGAGGTGACCGAGACGTGTAACCAATGGCACCCTATACCATCACGCCGGGTGAGACGCCAGTATGGCGATAATGAATACACGCATCCAATGTGCGTTCACCGAGATGTCGTCAAACACGGATGCGACCATCATGATGCTGTAAACGGAACCTGGATTCATCCGAAAAAATGACGTTTTGCCATTCGTCCACCCAGGTCCGTCGTTGAGTACACCATCACAGGCGCTCCTTCCCGTCTGTGATCCAGCGTCAAGAGTAACCGCAGCCACGGTCTCCGAGCTGATAGTCCATGCTGCTGCAAACGTCGTCGAACTGTTCGTGCAGATGGTTGTTGTCTTGCAAACGTCCTCATTTGTTGACTCAGGGATCGAGACGTGGCTGCACGATCCGTTACAGCTATGCGAATGACATGCCTGTCATCTCGACTGCTAGTGATACGAGGCCGTTGGGATCCAGCACGGCGTTCCGTATGACCCTCCTGAACCCACCGATTCCATATTCTGCTAACAGTCATTGGATCTCGACCAACGCGAGCAGCAATGTCGCGATGCATAAACCACAATCGCGATAGGCTACAATCCGACCTTCATCAAAGTCGGAAACGTGATGGTTCTCATTTCTCATCCTTCCACGAGGCATCACAACAACGTTTCACCAGGCAACGCCGGTCAACTGCTGTTTGTGTATGAGAAATCGGTTGGAAACTTTCCTCATGTCAGCACGTTGCAGGTGTCGCCACCGGTGCCAACCTTGTGTGAATGCTCTGAAAAGCTAGTCGTTTGCATATCACAGCATCTTCTTCCTGTCGGTTAAATCTCGCCTGTAGCACGTCATCTTCGTGGTGTAGCAATTTTAATGGCCAGTAGTGTTGTTTTTGTGGTCTTCAGTCCTAAGACTGGTTTGATGCAGCTCTCCATGCTACTCTATCCTGTGCAAGGTTCTTCATCTGCCAGTACCTGCTGCAACCTACATCCTTCTGAATCTGCTTAGTGTATTCATCTCTTGGCCTCTCTCTACGATTTTTACCCTCCACGCTGCCCTCCAATACTAAATTGGTGATCCCTTGATGCCTCAGAACATGTCCTACCAACCGATCCCTTCTTCTGGTCAAGTTGTGCCACAAACTTCTCTTCTCCCCAATCCTATTCAATACTTCCTCTTTAGTTATGTGATCTACCCATCTAATCTTCAGCATTCTTCTGTAGCACCACATTTCGAAAGCCATTAGTGTAAAATATCTAAAACATCTTCCAGTTACCATAAGCGTAATTGTAGTACGTTTGTGGTAACTGATCTCTCAGGCTGGAAGATTTTTTATGCTAGCTCATATAAGTTATATGTTTCGTACTAGCTTTTAACTAATGACTGTGTATGCTGCAATTTAATCATCACATTGGCCACACTGGTTTAATATGCGCTATAACTAAAGTGCCCTCTGCTGGCATTAGTCTCTTGTATAAATACCAGACGCAATCTGAGTACCATGTACTCACATGTTTAACTTGACGATGATTTACTTCAGAATGTTTTGATCGTGTGTATGGCTGCTATACGTGGTTATAAACATTTTAGAATTTTATATTTTATGTATCTCTAAGACTTGTTAGATTTAGCGTTAACTTATTGAACCGTCGCTTACACTGTACTTATCTTTGTAACAAATCTGAGGAAGGCAGTATGCCGAAATCGGTAATAAAGTGTAAGAAATCTGTGTGATCAAGACGGACTTGTGAAAAATAAAGTGCCAATAATGATTGTGGACTCATTTACAGACTTTATGTCTTGAATTAATAAGCCGTATGCATTGACTGTCAGGAGGATGTTTGCACGTAGAATAAGCAGTTAGTAAATGACGTGCTTCGCTAGCGCTGGCGTTGCAAGGTAGTCAGGCGGCCTTAAGCCTACTAATGAAAGATGGCAAAGGCATCCTTTTTATAGCAGCAGGGGACTTCATTTCGTCGTGGCTCAGCCAATTAGGACGAAATATTTGAAAGGCCTTCCTCGTGAATCACTCCATATGTTACAAAAAACCAGTTCACAATCGCTACTTCCTGAGATTTTTGGCAGATTACAAATTCAATGTAAATTTGTAATGATAAAAAAATATATATTATTCATGTGATATGTTTAGAAATCAAGAAACTTCAGATTTCTTCCTTTACTTTTCTGTAAAAGCTTGCTCCCTGTTAAATTTTATGAATCTACAGTATAGGAAGTACTCTTTATGGTTTTGGTGAGTGACATTGCATCAAAAATGGCAGCATATTTTGATTTAATTGACTCAGAAGCTTAATACACTGCTAAGGTGCCGTAGACCTTAGTTTGTTACCTAAATTTCTATTCGATACCTCTAACCTTTCCAGAAAAAATGAGATTTAACAGCCGGCAGATAGACACACAGACACGAACAACAAAGTGATCGTGTAAGGTTTTCCTTTTCACCGTCTGACGTACCTACCCCGAAAATAAGCATTGTAATCTCTACAAACGTCTCCGTAATAAAAATTTTATTATTATAACCTCTTCGGGAAAAATAACAATCTCATCGTTAAAAGAATATACTGGTTCTTTAGGAGCGCCGTAGCTGAAGTGGAACTGGTACCAAGCGCAATGTATGGTTCAACAATCCACTATGGTATTTCCATAGTGAAAACACCCTCAAACCTAGTTGCGAGGTCTCTGTGAAGGACGCTTAAATTATGAACGTAGGTTGAAACGTCACCATCCTGACAGTTTATCTGTGAGGAAATGGGAAAATTTTGAAAATTCGCGTCACCCAGTGTTTAGCTCCGTTAGTTTAATTCCCTCAAGGAAATATGAAGTGCTGGACTTTACTTTTATCAGATTCATACTGTCTCCTTGTAAATGTAAGTTAACCTTATTAAATTTAGTGAACAAATGTGTTAAATAAGCACAGACTGGTTTCTGCCTCATTAAATCTTATTTCGAAATTGGATGTTTAGTATCCATAACCTCTTAAGCAGTATAAAAGTGAAAAAAATCTTGTCAGAACAAACCTTTTGACGCCAGAATTCTTCAGTGCGAAGAAGTAATCGATCAAAGTTCTTGTTATTTTCTTCACATAACTGCGCAAACAACCTAGTATTGGACGCTTTGCTTCGAATTTTGTTCACGATGTTAATGACAAATTGAAGAGATTTATGCAATCTTTGAATCAGATTTTTAGCAACTAAATGTTGTTGATGGTTTACGCATTGTATTGCACATACCCCGGGTACATTTTGTTTTGCCGGCCGGAGTGGCCGTGCGGTTCTAGGTGCTACAGCCTGGAATCGGGCAACCCCTACGGTCGCAGGTTCGAATCCTGCCTCGGGCATGGATGTGTGTGATGTCCTTAGGTTAGTTAGGTTTAATTAGTTCTAAGTTCTAGGCGACTGATGACCTCCGAAGTTAAGTCGCATAGTGCTCAGAGCCATTTAAATCATTTTGTTTTAAATGCACTATAGTACCCAAACTTGAGAGGTCTTCCATCTCATGCCACCGACATTATGTAAGCGGCGATCAAAAAGTTTCCGATTGACGGCATTGTTGCAACACATACGCAACGCAGCGCGACTCCGATGCGGGTCTATACCTACATGCAGGCAAGGGATTAGTGTGGAATTAGTGCCTTTCCGACGAGCATTCAGTAAATGCGGGAACGTGGATTTCGCCGACGTTATCACCAAATACTTCCAAACGACCATCATGCTGTTACTCGTTCCTCGTCTGCCGAAGGACTAACACCAGTAGACATCCACTGGAGAACAAAGAACGTTTATGGGGCAGCATGTCTGTCGAAAACAAGGTTTTGAAACGGTGCACCAAGCTCAGCTCGATACGAGACGCCGGTCGATCTGAGAGACAGCCTCAGCCATTACGTACTAATGGGAGACCCTCGGGCGCCTTCCGTATAGTCCAGATCTCTCCCAGTGCAGTTACCACGGTTTTGATCCCTTGCAATAAGCCTTGAAGAGTCGACGAATCCTGTCGGGTGAGCATGTGCGGCAGGCAGTTACGAACTTGTATCAATGCATGGTGTCTGTTCTTTCATATAACTGACTCACCCAGATGGGCAATGGATCCACCTTCTTGAGTGTGGACACTTAGTTGCATGAAAGACACATGGGTAGTTGTTTGGCCGACAATGATGGAATGAAGCCAAACTTCAAACAACCAAAACTGTACTGTGTACATTTATTTTTGGATTCGGTCATATTTAGTATTAGTTATAAATGAACAAAAATTAAGTTATTGACGTAAATACGATAAGACGTACCAATCACAACCAACCTTCTCATCCTCAAGTCATGAGCGGTGCGTTCCTACGCGATCGTAGGAACTACAAATAGAAAACATGATTTTAAAAAATTTACTCACTTTTCTCCGGCACTCTCAAACAACACATCATCAATTCAATGTAACTTTTATGGTACTTAACTATGTTCATAAACTGATGAAAGTGTGCTCCCTTATCTTGGATCAGCAAAAGTGGGTAGAAGTCAGTCGACTTCTACCTATTCGTGTTTTGTCCGGCCGCTGCCAACTTCAGCTATGTAAGTCAGAACCTTTCGTATGTAGCCATTGCGAAGTGATTGTTGTACTGTGTTGCTATATTTCGCAAATTAATACATCTCTCAATCAGTGACGAAGTAGTTCTTGGCCTCTCACGGGCAGTGCCAGATACTGTTGCGATTCCTCGGAGAAGGGCAGGGGGTAGAACGTTACAGACTGGAACTAGAAAAAATAATAACTAAAATGTTGCTCAATGTTGCGTGCAAGTGAGCGAAAATAGGGAGCTGTTCCACGCTCTCTCTTAGCCGATGAGACGAACAATGACATACACGGGAAATAGCTTCAGCTCTGCGAAATAATTCGTAATTTTGGTTGCGGCCTGGCTATTTGGAATCCACCCTTTTGTACCCCATTTACATTTAATGCATCCTCATTTTTTTTCCTCTGACATGGACCCCTTGCAAGTTCGAGTCGATATAGACCAGTTTGGGAATCCTTGTTTTAGATTTTATTGTGATGGAAACAGAATGGTGTGAAGCATTTAGTGACCAAAACACAGTGGGGTTCCAGAAAGCCAGTGCAACCTTCATATATGTGCTAATGGTGGGAACGTAATGAGGGAAATGACACGAACGTTCTTCAGTGCATGGAAGTGGTACTTCGGAAAGGCCGAAGTGGTATTTTACATCTCTGCGCGTAACCGTTGTACATCGCAAGAACTCGACCTGGACAGTCCCACACTTACTGGCAGTGATTACTAATGTTCGAAAGCCTCTGCACCAGACTTCGCTGCAATTATACTAACGAAAGTTCCGTAAGTCAGTGCTGGGTAGGTGTGACCCCTCAATTACTCAGAACTCTAGGTCGCGTTTTCGACAACCTGACCTTTCACAACGGACGCGACCTCTTCTCCAAATACGTAGGTCGCGGTGTGTAGAATCGGCAAGAACGAGGAACCAGTCGGCAACGGTATCGACAGCCCACGGCCGGTGCGTGTGACCTACAGGGCAGCAGACGCTTACCTAACTACGAGATGACGGTCTCGTCTTCGTTTAGCATATGTGTGTGGAAAGAGCAAGGACTGCCCGTTCGAAAGAACACCTAATGATATTATTCCTGGACGTAACAGGCTAATAAAGTCTGTCGAAAGAACACCTAACGATATCATTCCAGGACGTAATAGGCTAATAAAGTCTGCTATGACAGCAGCCAGAAGTACCATAAATACCATATGTCGACGGAAAACAGGACACGTGGAGAGCAAAGGAAAGAAATGAAGGTTAGAGTTTAATGTTTCATCGACGGCAATGTCCTGTTAATGATGTAGAATTTCGGATAGGACAAAGATGGGCAAGGAAATCGACCGGGCCCATTTCAAAGGAACCATCCCAACGTTTGCCACTTGTAAAAACCACGCGCTAAATCAGATGTTTATAAAAACAACGGTGGAACATACTAAAAATCTGTGCAATCAGAACGGAAGACCCTGCAATACCAGTTACACTACGTGATCAAAAGTATCCGGACACCTGGCTGAAAATGACTTACAAATTCGTGGCGCCCTTCATCGGTAATGCTGGAATTCAATGTGGTGCTGGCCCACCCTTAGCCCTGATGACAGCTTCCACTCTCGCAGTCATAAGTTCAGTCAGGTGCTGGCGGGTTTCTTGGGGAATGGCAGCCCATTCTTCACGGAGTGCTGCTCTGAGGAGAGGTATCGATGTCGGTCGGTGAGACATGGCATGAAGTCGGCGTTCAGAAACTGAAACGTCCCCTTAGAAAAATTATACATGACTGTGCTTAAACTGACATACAATATTTTTAGCGCAACGCAATCTGACTTTCAAAATTCCCTACAAAAGAATGGCCCTGACTAACATTAACCTATACCTTTCACAAATCACTTATCTCACAAAAAATCTTCGTTACTCGAGCTACTGCAATACAGCGAGCGCCACTACTGCCAGCTAAATAAAAGATTCAAACTACTGAAGCCACTAACTACTGATAGGCATAGTTAGCAAATGAAAGATTTTGATAGAGAACAAACAATGTATTTACCTTAATAGTGTTCAAAAGTCATAATATATACAGCAGTTCATGACATCCAATCTTACAAATTTACTGTCTCTGTCCAGATCATCCGCTCTCAAAATTCTGCCATCCCTCTCTCCACATCCACCACTGCTGGCGGCTCACAGCCAACTGCCCAAAACTACAATAGCAAGTTCCAACAATGCCACCCAGCCACATACTGCACACAGCACAGCCAGTGATTTTCATACAGAGCGCTATGTGGCGGTGGCGTTACCAATATAAGAACCTAAACAGCCTACTTACATAGCCGCCATGCCCCCACAAAAAATTTGGGCAGTGGCCAATACAGATTTGAAAAGAATTCTTCATAATTACAATAATAAAGAAATCAAATGCACACACTTATCGATACAATGTTGGTCAAAAGCTAAAATTTTCTCGCAGTCCATAAAGACAGTCCTGATCATTCATCACAGTAAAATTGCAGTGTTTTTCTCAAAGTATGAGCAGTAAAAGAAAATGCACACGGAAGTAGTGGATTCCCATGCAGTCTTGAAGAAGTAGTGTTGTCCTTCATTAAGCAAATGCGGATGAGTTCTGAGGGTCTGTAGGAGTTTGACAGGTACTGATTCTTGTGCAACATGTCTTTAAAATATTTCACAAGACTGGAAAATTCAGATTGTTAGAAATGTTTCATCATTATGATGCCATGTTTTACTCGGTCTTGTGTGGCTTGAGACCAATATGCTGAGAGGAAGGCATGATAAAATTCTCCTTCACTGTGACAATCATGAATGACCGATTGCATTCTTTCAGCTGGTTCATTCTCTAAGTAGCCACACATAAATTCTAATCTGTGCTCTAATGACCAGTTGGTAGGAAAACAACGAGAGAATTGATGGAGCCACGCTTGTGGATGAATGTCGTTGCCAGAATTCTTAAATGTTTTGAATTTACATGTGGTAATGAACAGCTTATAGTCGAAATCATCATGTCGGCGAGTCGCATATCGGTCATTGTTACGTCGTGTCGGCGGTTCCATCTCAAAATTCGGTGCACCTTGCCAATTTCTTTCACAATTTCCAAAATGCCCTGTGTTATTATTTTGCGGCTTTTCCGTATTTCTAAGTCCCTCTTCCCGTGTTGGAGCCCGAGTGTCCTCTGAAATATGTAATTTTTGTATTACTTGTGCCAACTGATCTTGTACTTCCCGGATTTCTCTTTTGTGTTGCGTATTAATTTGATCCTCATTTTGTTTGAATTTCTTAATTTGTTCATACTCTTCTGTATCAGTGGTGGCTACAGGTTTTGTGCCATTCATTTCATCACCTACCTTTGTAGATAAGTATGTGAATTGATCCGAAAGTTCGGCTACTTTCTCCGATAGTGTACTTATTTCCTCAGTGTGTTTTTCTGAACCAAGTTTCAGGGTGTGCAGTTGTATTGAAATCGTATCTACTGTGTCCTTTAAGTTTTCCTGAGTTTTTGCAAGTTGCGTAACCGAATCGGTAGATGCAACTCAATCAATTTTATCTTGCAAGGTCTCGTGATTTTCATGAACAATAGTGTGCAGTTCTTTTATGGCTGCTTCGTGATTCTGGAATGTATTTTCATGCCGCGAAAAAATAGGTTGGAAATGCTCACAAATTTGTGTTTTTACGTCATTACAGACTTTTTGACATTTCGATTCAATTTTATGTAACTCAGTAATTAAATCTTCACGTGTTTGTTCAAGCGTGGTGTGAAGATTTTGTTCCATTGCGTCCAACTGTTGCTGTGTTTGTCTCTGGTGTTGTTCCATTGTGTCAACTTTTGAAGGTTTTGTTCCATTGTGTCTAACTTTTGAAGCTTTTATCCCATTTGTTGCATTAATTGTAATAACAATGCACTGGTGTCTGAAACTTGTTCCTCAGTGCTACTGAACCGGCAATATTCGGATTTTGAAAAGCAGAAAATGTGTCTTGACTTATTTGTGAAAACGGCGAGGACGCAAAACCTGAATCTACAGTATTTGCAAGATTGCGTCCTGTCATTTCGGAATCCTGAGGCGAGCGATTGCCGACCGATCGATCGAAAATGCTTCCCTGTTCACTATTTGTTTCAGTGTCTACGCTGTTATTTGCTGCCCGCTCCATTTCCCTATGCACAATTATCAAATTACTACTTTGAATGTCCGTTAATTCACTGCACAGTGGTGCTAATAAGCTACACTCGTCGTCACTATTATTTCTCAGTTTACTTTGGAGCCTAGTGTTACGTTTTTCACACGCCATTATTGTCACAATATTTCACACGATAACACAGAAAAGCACAATTTGAAGAGCAAAATAAGAAAACGCATTAAGATAGCACTGAAAATAATATCTCGTTAATTGCAAGCACAGCTGCAATATACTTGGTGCAAATCTACACGCATGCCACAACTGTTTTACTGAACAACAATGAAAAACTACAACTACAAAGGAAATTCTCTCTATAATTACATGCTAGCAATAAACAATAGCTACACTAATTACAGAAACTAAAAGAATAAATCAGAAGATTACAGGTTTGTATCCTGGCAGGGTCGCCATATGAAACGTCCCCTTAGAAAAATTATACATGACTGTGCTTAAACTGACATACAATATTTTTAGCGCAACGCAATCTGACTTTCAAAAATCCCTACAAAAGAATGGCCCTGACTAACATTAACCTATACCTTTCACAAATCACTTACCTCACAAAAACCTTCGTTACTCGAACTACTGCAATACAGCGAGCGCCACTACTGCCAACTAAATAAAAGATTCAAACTACTGAAGGCACTAACTACTGATAGGCATAGTTAGCAAATGAAAGATTTTGATGGAGTACAAACAATGTATTTATCTTAATAGTGTTCAAAAGTCATAATATATACAGCAGTTCATGACATCCAGTCTTACAAATTTACTGTCTCTCTTCAGATCATCCGCTCTCAAAATTCTGCCATCTCTCTCCCCACATCCACCACTGCTGGCGGCTCACCTCCAACTTCGCAATGCTACACGCTGTTCACAGCCAACTGCCCAACACTACAATAGCAAATCCCAACAATGCCACCCAGCCACAGACTGCACACAGCACAGCCAGTGATTTTCATACAGAGCGCTACGTGGCGGTGCCGTTACCAATATAAGAACCTAAACAGGCTACTTACAAAACATCCTAAAGGTGTTCTACAGGATACAAGTCAGGACTCTGTGCAGGCCGGTCCGTTACTGATGTGTTATTGTAGTGTAACCACTCCGCCACAGGCCGTGCATTATGAACATGTGCTCGACCGTGTTGAAAAACGCAGTCGCCATCCCCGAACTGCTCTTCAACAGTGGGAAGCAACAAGGTGCTTAAAACATCAATGTAGGCTTGTGCTGTGATAGTGGCACACAAAACAACAAGGGGTGCAAGCCCCCTCCATGAAAAACACGCCTCCGAATTTTACTGTTGGCACTACACACGCTGGCAGATGACGTTCACCGGGCATTCGCCATACCCACATCCTTCTATCGCATCGCCACCTTGTGTACCGTCATTCGTCACTCCACACAACGTTTTTGCACTGTTCAGTCGTCCAATGTTTACGCTCCTTACACCAAGCAAGGTGTAGTTCGTCATTTACCGGTGTGATGTGTGGCTTACGAGCAGCAGCTCGATCATGAAATCCAAGTTTTCTCACCTCCCGCCTAACTGTCAAAGTACTTGCAGTTTGGAATTCCTGTGTGATGGTCTGAATAGATGTCCACCTATTACACATTACGACCCTCTTCAGCTGTCGGCGGTCTCTATCAGTCAACTACAAGGTCGGCCTGTGCGTTTTTGTGCTGCACGTATCCCTTCACGTTTCCACTTCACTATCACATCGTATACAGTGGACCTAGGAATGTTTAGGAGTGTGGAAATCTCGTGTACAGACGTATGACACAAGTGACACACAGTCACGTGACCACGTTCGAAGTCCGTGAGTTCCGCGGAGCGCCCCATTATGCTCTCTCGCGGTGTCTAATGACAACTGAGGTCGCTGATACGGAGTACCTGGCAGTAAGTGGCAGCACAATGCACCTAATATGGAAAACGTATGTTTTTGGGGATACCAGGATATTTTTGATCACGTAGTGTAGGTTCCTCTCGGAGTATGCTGATGTAATATTTCCATATTTAGGAATCATATAAACTGCTAGCTGGACAAAAAGTCCATACCTAAAGGCCACAGAAGTAAACAAGAAAGGAAACAGAGGTAATCAAGTAAATTATAGCCTCATAACACTGATATCAATTTTTAGTAAGATTTTGAAACATGCATGGGCCTTACTGTGTTCCAACACTTTCAAAAACATTCAAGAAAACGATTTGTTGACACATAGTACGTATTTAGAAAAGAATGTTCTTGTTCAACATTACTGTCTCTTCATTCACACGAAGTAATGAGTACTATTGACAGGGAACCTCCAGTTGATTCCATAGTTTTAGGTTTCCAGGAGACTGAAAGTTTCTTATGTATTTATGTTGTTCGTAAGTGTCAAGTTGGTATCTGAGAAATGTGTAAAACTTATGTGTAAAACTTATGTGTAAAACTTATTTTTGATATCGAAATATGTAAATGTAAGAGCAGGGCAACAGCACTATGCGAAAATTTATTTTTGAACGGAAATATGTGGAGCTCATGCTACACGATGCGAATTCCAGACTACAATTTCTGATAAAACTGATTGAAAAGTCGCAAGGCAGCAGTTTACTGAAATCTTTTACTGATATTAAGCCTCTAAAATGATACTGATATTATTTTCACAAATAAACGATGCCAATCACTGTGCTTTACAATGGAAGTGAACTATGATGATAATTTAATTTATTGACCTACCTCTGCGCACGGAATACTCCTTGAGTTGAACCACGTACTGACACATGAGAACCCGCCATTTTTCTTTAAACTTCCAATGCACATCTGGTGCTGGTGTTCACCCGTGTCGCGTTTTTCGTGCCGCTTTTTTACTATCTTACAAAATGAGTGTAAAGTGATCCGAAAGCGTCATGTTCAAATTTTTGGAACTGTACGATAAGCACGATTGCGTTTGGGAGCATCGTTTGGATAATTATACAAGTAAGGATGCGCGGGAAAATGCTATGATATATATTATAAAAGAAATGGACATTCCTGGTTTAACCATTTTTGACATACAAAACAAAATTAAGACAGAACTATGCACAAGAAAGAATATTCATTGGTGTACAAGTCCAAACAGTGAAATGGGCATGGATATGTGCCATATTAGTTTTGGTATGAAAGAGCATATACATTTCTGAACGATGTTACAAATGCAAGAGACGCGTCATTAAATCTTTGTTTGGTTTGTTTTGTTTTAGGGCGCAAAAACAAATAGCTTCATACGCGGCCATGTGAAAACTGTAGAACACGCAGACAACGAGAGGAATTAAAAACAACTACTAGTTAATCCCAATCGACGGAAGAGAAGAGAGCTAAAAACAGGAACTTGGAGAATGTTGTTGTTGTCTTCAGTCCTGAGACTGGTTTGATGCAGCTCTCCATGTTACTCTATCCTGTGCAAGCTTCTTGATCTCCCAGTACTTACTGCAACCTACATCCTTCTGAATCTGCTTAGTGCATTCATCTCTTGGTCTCCCTCTACGATTTTTACCCTCCACGCTGCCCTCCAATGCTAAATTTGTGATCCCTTGATGCCTTAGAACATGTCCTACCAACCGGTCCCTTCTACTAGTCAAGTTGGCCACAAACTTCTCTTCTCCCCAATTCTATTCAATACCTCCTCATTAGTTATGTGATCTACCCATCTAATCTTCAGCATTCTTCTGTAGCACCACATTTCGAAAGCCAGTAGTGTAAAATATCTAAAAAATCTTCCAGTTACCATAAGCGTAATTGTAGTACGTTTGTGGTAACTGATCTCTCAGGCTGGAAGATTTTTTATGCTAGCTTATATAAGTTATATGTTTCGTACTAGCTTTTAACTAATGACTGTGTATGCTGCAATTTAATCATCACATTGGCCACACTGGTTTAATATGCGCACTAACTAAAGTGCCCTCTGCTGGCATTAGTCTCTTGTATAAGTACCAGACGCAATCTGAGTACCATGTACTCACATGTTTAACTGAATTAAAAATTAAATGTTCTTCGTCATATTGCTACGACGGATAAAAAGTAAAACGCGGTCGACAGCCCTCGCGTCATTCGCTAATATGGTCGGTAACTCAGACGGTAAACACAAATGAGAACGTAAGTGATTAAAAAAAGGGCATCCCGTCAGGAAGTGGCGGAGCCGTCAAAGGTTGAGGGCAATGAGCACAAAGTGGATGGGGAGCACCACTTAACATGTGGCGATGGCTAAAAAGACAGTGCCCGGTACGCAACGTAACGAAAATGATCTCCTCACGGCGAGAGGGCCGAGAGGAGGTCGTCCAAGTCGCTGAGAGACGCTTGATAACCCGGAGCTTGTTCCCGTGAAGGGACGACCAGTGGTGATACAAAGTGACACCACCTGCTGACAGACGGCAACACAGAGAACAACTGAGGGAATGGAAGAACCACCAGGCTGAGGTAAGAGAACTGCAGCATTGAGAGCAGCGTCAGCCTCCCTGCAGGGTGTGAATATATCTGATTTAGAGCACATCCGGGCGTCCCCTGGTAACGGTGTAACAGCCAGTAATCCTTCCACACCAAAAGCATTAGCCATCGAAATGGCAACCCAGCGTGTTTCAAAATTGCCCGTATCAGAGCCAGCTTTGACTTTAGTCTCTGTCAATATAGCGAGCTTAAGTAACCACAAGGAGGAACTCCTTAAGGAGCTGTGCCAGGGCAGTAGTTGAGACATGCTCTGCTTCCAGGAGACACATCGGGACTTTCAAGACAGGCGCTTCAAGGTTCTTGGCATGACACTTGGCGCAGAACAACCTCATAGTCAGTATAGCAGCGCCAGCTTTGCAAAATCCAGCTTAGATATTAACTCTATTGGAATTACTGCAAAGAATCATAACAGTTGAGGTGTGTGGTGTCACGGTAACACCAGTTTATAAACCTCCCACACAAGCCTTCATTTTTTCAGAAACACTTAATTTCCATAGCCAGCCTGCTAAGTATGTAATAGGCGACTTTAACATCTGTAACCAGTTGACAACCAAAATGTAGTCTGGCAATGGATAGGAAAGCGTTTCTAAAGAAGAGAAATTTGTCAACATCGAGTCTAGATTTAAGTGTGAGGGAGTCGTTTCTTAAAGTATTTCTATGCAGTGTAGCCACGTATGGAAGTGAAACATGGACGATAAACAGTTTACACAAGAAGAGAATATAACCTTTCGAAATGCGGTGCTACAGAAGAATGCTGAAGATTAGATGGGTAGATCACATAACTAATGATGAGATATTGAATAGAATTGGGGAGAAGAGGAGTTTATGACACAACTTGACAAGAAGAAGGGACCGGTTGGTAGGACATCTTCTGAGGCATCAAGGGATCGCAAATTTAGCATTGAAGGGCAGCGTGGAGGGTAATAATCGTAGAGGGAGACCAAGAGATGAATAAACTAAGCAGATTCAGAAGGATGTAGGATGCAGTAAGAACTGGGAGATGAAGAAGCTTGTACAGGATAGGGTAGCATGGAAAGCTGCATCAAACCAGTGTCAGGACTGAAGACCACAACAACAACAACACAACCAGTTGGGGTTATAGTGAAGATGACAACGGAGATGCAGTACTAAATTGGGCGGATTCTGGGTCTATGACACTTATACACGATAGTAAGATACTACCATCTTTCAACTGTGCGCGATGGAAGCCTTAGTACAATCCTGACCTCATATTTGCCAGCGACACCATCACACAGCTATGCAGAATGACAGTATGCTCGCCGATCCCTAAATCTCAACATAGACCAGATCTTGCCTGCAATACGTCCACAGTCCGTTCCATTTCACCGCCATTTATAACTTTAAAAAAGCAAACTGGAAGCAGTGTACAACTCTTCTTGATCAAGAGGTAACACATATCAGCCCATACCCCCCAAAAAATGGCTCTGAGCACTATGGGACTTAACTTCTGAGGTCATCAGTCCCCTAGAACGTAGAACTACTTAAAAGTAACTAACCTAAGGACATCACACACGTCCATACCCGAGGCAGGATTCGAACCTGCGACCGTAGCGGTCGCGCGGTTCCAGACTGTAGTGCCTAGATCCGCTCGGCCACCCCGCCCGGCATACCCTGACCAATACGATGGTTTCGTAAGAGCTGTGAACAAATTTTCTAGAATGTCCATTCCTCGTGGATGTCGAACTATGTACGTACAAGGACTGTCCCCTGGGATAGCATCAGATTTGATCGCTACTACATAGCATTTGAGCAAGACACTTTTGGCGAAGAAACAACATCTAGTGGATTGCAATTACTTGAATCACTATAAGCCGCCAAGTTGGATTAGTGGATCAAGCTTATGGAAGAAACTGATTTCAGCAAGAACAGTCAGAAAGCCTGGAAGCTTCTCAGACGCCTTAATAATGACCCTGCTAGCGCGACCCTCCATGCAAACATAATAGTCAATGATATTGCCCATCAACTGCTATTAAATGGGAAATTGGATAACCGAAACATCAAGACAAAGTCTAATAACATGCGTACTTCTGTTACCGACCTGTCTTTCTGCTCGTAAGAGCTGCAGAGGGAGATTAGTGTGTGTGAAACAGGAAAGGCTGCTGGGCTCGATGATCTTAGGAATTCTCAAACAAAATGTTTTGGACCTGCATCACTACAATGGATTCTAGATCTTTTTAACAACTGCTTATGCTCTGGTAGGATCCCCAAAGTATGGCGGAAAGCTCATGTCATCGCTATCCTTAAAGCCAGTAAAGAGAGCAATGTTCCTAAGAACTACCGTCTCATATCACTTCTTTGCCATTTGTGTAAAATCTCGGAGAGAATGATTTTGAACCGCTTGACAGAAGCAATTGACTTTGCGCTCATACCTCAACAGGCTGGCTTTAGACCGGGTAAAAGCTGCACATCACAGATCCTCAGTCTCACTCAGTACACCGCAGACCGTCTTGAATCACGTATGGTAACCGGTGTGGCCTTTCTTGAACTGTCTGCTGCGTACGACACTGTGGACCATGAATTACTCCTGAAAAAATTTTATGACATCACTAATGACTCTACTTTAACCACCTTAATAGCCAACTTCCTTAGCAACAGGAGGTTTTTCGTGGAATATCAAGGACGGCGGAGTAGATGGATACTACAGAGGAATGGGCTACCCCAGGGCAGTGTTCTGACCCCTATACTCTTTAATATGTAAGCGAATGGTCAACCACTCCCGCTGTATACATTTTGAGTTTTCTGTATGCGGATGACCTCGCATTGGCCACCCAGGGAAAGGATTTCCATGACTTCGAAAATAAGCTGTCTGAAGCACTGGAAGAACTACGACGGTTCTACAAAAATAATAACTTAAGGCCTAACCCTATGAAAACACAAGTCTGTGCTTTCCACCTAAAAAACGGACAGACCAACCAACAATTAAATGTTGCATGGAATGGCACTCAACTCGAACATTCATTTTCCCGAAAGTATCTTGGGGTAACCTTAGATCGGACCCTAGCGCTCAAAACGCATTGTCAAAACACCAAAGTAAAAGTGTCCAAAAGGTATAATTTCATACGAAAACCAAAGGGATCTAACTAGAGTGCACAGCCAGTCATTATTCGGACTTCGGCTTTGGCGTTGTGCTACTCTGCGGGCGAATATGCAGCGCCTGTCTGGCATAACTCCTGCCATGCTAGGCATCTACATCTACATCTACATACATACCGCAATCCACCATACGGTGCGTGGCGGACGGTACCTCGTAGCACAACTAGCATCTTCTCCCCCTGTTCCACTCCCAAACAGAACGAGGGAAAAATGACTGCCTATATGCCTTTGTACGAGCCCTAATCTCTCTTATCTTATCTTTGTGGTCTTTCCGCGAAATGTAAGTTGGTGGCAGTAAAATTGTACTGCAGTCAGCCTCAAATGCTGGTTCTCTAAATTTCTGCAGTAGCGATTCACGAAAAGAACGCCTCCTTTCCTCTAGAGACTCCCAAACGAGTTCGTGAAGCATTTCCGTAACACTCGCGCGATGATCAAACCTACAAGTAACAAATCTAGCAGCCCGCCTCTGAATTGCTTCTATGTCCTTCCTCAATCCGACCTGATAGGGATCCCAAACGCTCGAGCAGTACTCAAGAGTAGGTCGTATTAGTGTTTTATAAGCGGTCTCCTTTACAGATGAACCACATCTTCCCAAAATTCTACCAATGAACCGAAGACGACTATCCATCTTCCCCACAACTGCCATTACATGCTTGTCCCACTTCATATCGCTCTGCAATGTTACGCCCAAATATTTAATCGACGTGACTGTGTCAAGCGCTTCACTACTAATGGAGTATTCAAACATTACAGGATTCTTTTTCCTATTCATCTGCATTAATTTACATTTACCTATGTTTAGAGTTAGCTGCCATTCTTTCCACCAATCACAAATCCTGTCCAAGTCATCTTGTATCCTCCTACAGTCACTCAACGATGACACCTTCCCGTACACCACAGCATCATCAGCAAACAGCCGCACATTGCTATCCACCCTATCCAAAAGATCATTTATGTAGATAGAAAACAACAGCGGACCTACCACACTTCCCTGGGGCACTCCAGATGATACCTTCACCTCCGATAAACACTCACCATCGAGGACAACGTACTGGGTTCTATTACTTAAGAAGTCTTCGAGCCACTCACATACATAGGTACCAATCCCATATGCTCGTACCTTAGTTAGGAGTCTTGACGCCACTTCGGCGACTTGCGTGTCGATGTAGATGAAATCATGATGGCAAGGGCAACACAACACCGAGTCCCTGAGCGGAGAAAGTCTCCGACCCAGCCGAGAATCGAACCGGGGCCGTTGGGTATAACATTCCGTCACACTGACCACTCACCTCACAGCGAAGTGATCGTACGGCATTGTTGGCCAGGAGACGGCATCTGGCGCTATTCGGCCTCCTAGAGCGAGTCTTTTTATTTGATATCACTTCGGCGAATTGTGTGTTATCATGACAATGAAATGATAAAGAGAACACAACATTTAGCCCAGACTGAGCTGACCCGTTTCGGAATCGAACACAGGACCCAATGACACAGAGGCAGGGAGGGGAGGGGGGCGGTTGGCTTGATTTGAGGGGGACGAAACCAAACAGCGACGTCATCGGTCTCGTCGGATTAGGGAAGGAAGTCGACCGTGCCCTGTCAAAGGAACCATCCCGGCATTTGCTTCAAGCGATTTAGGGAAATCACGGAAAACCTAAATCAAGATGGCCTGCCACGGGTTTGGACCGTCGTCCAACCGAATGCAAGTCCAGTGTGCTGACCACTGCGCCACCTCGCTCGGGCCAACCATTAGACAACGAGCTGCTGACTAGTAGAAGAAGAAGAAATAAGGATGTGATAAGTTAAAAGCCTTTCATAGACGCCTCCCTTCACATATTCTTTTTAATATTTCTTTTTATTATTTCTTTCGACTTAATTTTTAACATTCTTCGACAGAAGCACATTTAGAATGTTTACAGTTGCTGCATGATGATCGATACGAGAACAAATACAACCTCTGAGAAATAAGAGGGTTGGGGGTTGGGTTGTTTGGGGAAGGAGACCAGACAGCGAGGTCGTCGGTCTCATCGGATTAGGGAATGATGGGGAAGAAAGTCGGCCGTGCCCTTTCAAAGGAACCATCCCGGCATTTGCCTGGAGCGATTTAGGGAAATCACGGAAAACCTAAATCAGGATGGCCGGACGCGGGATTGAACCATCGTCCTCCCGAATGCGAGTCCAGTGTCTAACCACTGCGCCACCTCGCTCGGTGAGAAATAAGACAACGTATAGTTAAGCACCTCTCGGCTCGACGATAAGTTTTAAGCGTGCTTGCTTTTGTACGCAGTCATTAAAGTGGAGCCTACAGATGTTGCCCATGACGAACACTCAGTTGGTCGAAATATTCGAAAGAAAGTCAACAGTGTACTGAATTTTATCGTTTAACTTCAGCAGAATACTGAACACTGATTTTCACGTAAGGATTCACCTTCATGATTGGAGTATTCATGCAAATTGAAGCGTTATTCGAATCTCGTGGCTTGACTTTGTTGCCATGACTCGTTAATGTCATTCTAAAAAGGGTGTAACAATCTAACAGTGACAACTCAGTCCATTGCACTTAGTGAAATCCACCTAACCAATCTATGTGTGTCTGTACTGGTGCAGTCGAGAATTCGGCGCGCGAGCAGTACCGTGGCACGAGCGCCATAGCGCTAATCCCGGCTAGCACATTTTCCGCACTGCCACGCCACGATGTCCGGCCGCGAAGAGGGGGAAGAGGGGAAAGCTGCCGACCAATGCATACGATTTGGTTTTACATTTCGCGTATCTCAATAACACAGGTAACAAACAAAACAGGTTTTCTGTATTATTTAATTGTTTTCGGCGCACTAAGGCAACAATATAATTTGTATCTTGTGCAAAATGTCAACATACGGACAAATGCAGACAGTTTCATTCAGTATGCCATGTAAACGTGACTTACTTAGTTTCATAATCGAAAAAAGGTCTTTCATACAAATATGTTAATCAAAATATTGTAGCACTTTTTCACCCTCATTGTGGAGCTGTGGTAACTCTACCTGAGAAAAATAATGCAGATGTTAAATGGTTCAAGGAGCTTCCGTCTGGAACCGCGCGAACGCTACGGTCGCAGGTTCGAATCCTGCCTCGGGCATGGGTGTGTGTGATGTCCTTAGGTTAGTTATGTTTAAGTAGTTCTAAGTCTAGGGCACTGATGACCTCAGATGTTAAGTCCCATAGTGCTTGGAGCCATTTGAACCATTTTTTGAATCTTATCGTTGATATCCTTTCACCCCGAATTTTAATTCCAGGCTTGAACTTCATTGCTTCTTCGATGTATAGATTGAAGAATAGTGGCAAAAGACTACAGCCCTTCGCACAAATGGCTCTAAGCACTATGGGACTTAACATCTAAGGTCATCAGTCCCCTAGACGTGCAGTATATTAACAAGTTTTGGACGACGAACGGGAGCTGGCGCCCAGGCAAATTGTGTGAATCTATTAAATCATTCTGCAAAAGATTTTAATTGAGTTGAAATTATTGCTCAGCTAACGGAACCATTAGTATCTGCACCGTTCGGATTTTACGTGAAAAAACAGTCATCCTAAATTTATGGTTTAAATGTGGTCCATTGGTGTATCGGACCTTGATGTACTTTAAACTTATATACTTTAAACTTGTACAAATAGGTTCAAACTTCGCATGAAAGTAGATAAATGGAAAAGTATCAAAGAAATTTTTGTATCCAATAATCTTTATCCGTTTTCGAGATAAGGTGGTTTAAAGCCGAGTTAAATATAGCAAGTAAAATTTGTTCTTGGGTGAACTGAATGGGCGAAAACGATTTAAAGTGAATCAAATAAATAAAAAATGCATTCTTATCATAAAACTGAAAACTCGCTTTCCAGAATCTAACTTCATTCGGATTTTACGTAAAAAAACTTCCGAAGATAGGCGTTGACTGCGGATATTGTATCACAGACACAGTCCCTCTGACCGTTCAGAGATGTGGCTAAACCCGTGCAAAGATGTAAACAACTATGCATGAGCAGCCCCTATTAGACGGAGGGGGTCCTACAGCCGAACAGTTCCAGTCATACCACCCGAAGGAGGTACAAGGCTCGCGTTGTTTGTAGTTCAACCATGCCTAGACGATCAATACCGCGGTTCGATCGCGTACGGATTGTTAATTTGTGCCAGGAACGGCTCTCAACAAGGGAAGTGTCCAGGCGTCTCGGAGTGAACCAAAGCGACGTCGTTCGGACATGGAGGAGATACAGAGAGCCGTCGATGACATGCATCTCTCAGGCCGCCTAAGGGTTAATACTGCAGTGGATGACTGCTACCTACAGACTATAGCCTGGAGGAACCCTCACAGCAACGCCACCATCTTGAATAATACTTTTCGTGCAGCCACAGGACGTCGTGTTACGACACAAACTGTGAGTAACAGGCTGCATGATGAGCAACTTCACTCCCGACGTCCATGGCGAGGTCCATCTTTGCAGCCACGACGCCATGCAGCGCGGTACAGACGGGCCCAACAACATGCTGAATGGACCGCTCAGGATTGGCATCACGTCCTCTCCACCGATTAGTGTCGCATATGCCTTCAACCAGACAATCGTTGGAGATGTGTTTGGAGGCAACCTGGTCAGGCTGAACGCCTTCGACACACTTTTCAGCGAGTGCAGCAAGCTGGAAGTTCCCTGGTGATTTGGGGTGACATTATGTGGGGCCGACATACGCCGCTGCTGTCATGGAAGGCGCCGTATTGGTTGTACGATACGTTAATGCCATCCTCAGACCGATAGTGCAACAATATCGGCAGCATATTGGTGGCGCACTCGTCTTCATGGACGACAATTCGCGCCCCCATATTGCACATCTTGTGAATGACATCCTTCAGGATAACGGCATCGCTCGATTAGAGTGGCCAGCACGTTCTCCAGACATGAACTTTATCGAACATGCCTGGAATAAATAGAAAAGGGGTGTTTATGGACGACGTGACCCACCAAACACTCTGAGAGATCTACGCCGAATCGCCGTTGAGGGCTGGGACGATCTAGACCAACAGTGCCTTCATGGACTTGTGGATAGTACAAGTATGCCACGACGAACAGAGGCATACGTCACTGCAAGAGGACGTGCTACTGGGTATTAGACGTACCGGTGTGTACAGCAATCTGGACCACCACCTCTGAAGGTCTCGCTGTATGGTGGTACAACATGCATTGTGTGGTTTTCATGCGCAGTGAAAAGGGCGGAAATAATGTTTATGTTCATCTCTATTCCAATTTTCTGTACAGGTTCCGGAACTCTCGGAACCGAGGTCAAACAAAACATTTTTGGTGTGTGTATGACGTCATGTCGTATAACATGACACATGCCATCAAATCACAGTTACTATGGCTGGCGAATCTTCTGCATTTTGGACATAGGATCAGGAATTTTAGCCTATAAATTGCAAGATGCAGGTTTGCCAACATCTTGCAGCTAGGAGAGCTCACTGTGCTGAGGAAGTAGATTAATTCGTACAGAAAAGCGAGTATGTCAAGATGTTTTGATTTAAATGTCTTTGCAGAGCTTTAAGTGAACAGTGCGCAGTGAGCTAGAATAAGCAGTCAGCTAAATGCCAACAAGGGATCAACAGTGTGGGACGAGAAGACAGACGTTATTCCGTGCTAGCCATACAGCACTTGCACTGGCTGGCCTCTCTCTCTCTCTCTCTCTCCCTCTCACTCTCTTTCTCTCTCTCTCTGTGTAACGGCGTAAAGTCAGCGCCGGCGTACCAGTCGGGATCGACACAGAAGTTGTGGCTGTGGGAAGAGGTCAGCTAATCGCACACTGACTGACCTACCTCCAGGACGACAACGCGACAGCAGCGGCCCCTTGGTGAAGACGAGATAAGCGGCGCGCCCGACTGATGGAAGACACTCCGATAGCAGCTTCAGCATTAGCCACTTCGTTTGCCGACGCATCGTAGCCTCTTCATTAGCAATCTCTAGCACAGAGATCAGCAATCACTACAATTCAGTTGACAGACGGTTGTTAGTGACGGTTGCTAGGACCAGAAGTATTTCTTGTGTGTGTCTACTCTGAAGAAGATTGGTTATTTTGTATGTCACCCTTTGCTTGCAACACATCTGTGTAACTGCAGCTGTGGATGATCGTATATAAAGGACTACAAGAATTCTCAGATCAAAGTTAAGTATTTTTACTTGTTTTGTTGTAATAAAAATCATTAATTAGAGTTGTTTGACTAGCGAACCAAGTATGTAGGATTCCTAGACGCAACACTATCTCTCCCTCTCCCTCCCTCCCTTTCTCTCTCTCTCTCTCTCTCTCTGGCTGGCTCTGAGCACTATGTGACTTAACTTCTGAGGTCATCAGTCGCCTAGAACTTAGAACTACTTAAACCTAACTAACCTAAGAACATCACACACATCCATGCCCGAGGCAGGATTCGAACCTGCGACCGTAGCGGTCGCTCGGCTCCAGACTGTAGCGCCTAGAACCGCACGGCCACTCCGGCCGGCTCTCTCTCTCTCTCTCTCTCTCTCTCTCTCTCTCTCTCTCTCTCTCTCTCCATCTATCTATGTATCTACCTCTCTCTCTGCCACTGGAGTGTGTACTGAGGGCGGTGCGCTGACTGAGGTACGTCGGTGACTTTCAGTTAGGGGTCCACGAGAGATACGGGACCCCGCATCGAACATGTGACGTCACAGCAGGCGCCTCGTCCTCCATACCTCGCGAACGTTCGGATCCTTACAAGACCCAGCGACAATCAATACGTCAATGAAAAGGTAACCACTAAAGGTCTTAACTTTGTCGTGTGCTGTCGACTGATTCCATGCAATCAAAACTGCAGTGAAGAATTATTAAACTCATCTGAAGCAGTTACTTGCTCCACACCGTAGACAGCTCGTGGCGTTCGTATGACCTGCAGTGTTAAATGCAGTTACGTTGGATGTGGAAGTAAGAGCTAGGCACCAGGTTGAGTGGCAGTGGTTTGAAGGAGAAATAGACGCTAGTATAGGCCAATGTGAAGTTTCTTGCAATTGAATGGCTCTGCAGACTTTAAATCTCACTAAAGGCCGTTAAAGATGGTTTCCTTCCTGTCGTGTTGAGAGACAAGAATGTGTTGAAGCAGTATTTGAATGGTATTGTTTTTCAGATATTTTGCTTTGGTCAAGACGTCGAGTTTATCTGCAGTACAGACACGCGTTCCTTATTGTTTCATATGATAATAGGTTGCATTCTAGAAAAGAATGTAGTCTTCCTGCTGTTTCAGATCATTGCATTTGTGTCCAGTACAAGTTAATGGACTCCGCGATTGTCAAAGAATTACGGGTTGACCCTCCTCTGGTTCCTGACAATGTAGTATTAACCGTAGCAGTTCTAATGCATTTTCCATAGTATACATCACACGTTACTAAGAGGGGAGCGGGTGCATCATGCCCAACTTAAAAAAATGTTTCAAAAATTCATTGACTGTTGTTGATTTACATTAACAAGATCCTTTTCAAAGAATTACTGTGTAAGTAGAGGATCAAGGAACTGAAAATATATTTTACCACACACTCAGTAATACCAATTAATTTTCAATAACGTGTACTACCAGGCTGGTAATGTTTTATGACCACCACAAAAAATGAAGATAATTTTGTTCATTTTTGCTCATAATACAGAGAGATTTTAATTTGTAAATAAGGTTCTGATTCTGAAAATATTGAGTAACATTCATTATGTCATTGTGGAAAGTGCCATCTATTACTTACACTTAAATATTTGGGTTCAGTTTAACTGAAAAACTTAAAACATTTATAGGACCCGGTAAGCAAATTCATTGAAAGCAATAACTGTTTTTCACTGTTTCAAAATATGAAGTAACTGACTAGAGCACAATATTTTCAAAAGTTGTACACGAAGTACTCCCCACTCCCACTTGCTAATGTAAGGATTAACACTTTTCATTTAATTGGTTACGTATGTTGATACCATATAAATTTTAATATAAAATTTAATCGAGTGTACAGTTCTATTAAAGGTGGCCACATATAATTGTGTCAAAGCATTCAGATCACAGTTGGTGCCCCATATTAATTGAAATTTTGTCTTTCATTCGTGTTGTTTAAGAAAACAAGTTTCCTTTTTGTTTTAAAATATGTAATTGAGGAATGTGTTATTCGGACTTAACTTCTGTGCATTGAACCCCATGTGGTAGGTGAATGTCTGTTGAACAACATGAATTGCGTTTGTCGTTTACATATTTAATTACTCTGAATGGTTACCTTGTGCTACCTTAACTACCGTGAAGTGCGTCTTGAAGCAAGACTAAAACTCTAGATCTGGTTCTTATTAATAAATTTTTTAAAGCATTATATGACAGTGCTTACTCCAGCACGTTCCAAAGCCAATCCCCATGCTCACTACCATTTCAGTTCGTCGAGCGATATCGAGTATATTGTTCTACCTACGCGCAACACATTACATTTCTTTACGCTGAAAGTCAGTAGTTAATCATTCCATTTAGTCTTCTATGTGCTGATCATCTTCAAGTCTTTCTGCTTGTCGTAACAACCTTCTAACGACCTCGCTTCTCTATACAGAACTGTATAGTTTGTGAAGAGCCTCAGAGAGCAACAGACACCGTCCACCATCACTGTAGTAACTTAACGTCCGAGATAATTAACAACCGATGAATTCTGTACTGCGCCATTTAAGTGTAAGTACATGCGTCATCATAAAGAAACTATCATAGCTACTTTATTCTGCATCGTTAGGCTCTCACGTCTAGAGTTGTAATTTCACACCTAGCCGTACATATTTTATACGCTCGGTGAGTCTTTCCCAGAAGGTACAGGTATGAAGTTGAACGTCTACTGCAGCTATTAATAATCCCAAACGCTGTCCGCATCTTAGGAGTGCAATGTTTCTAATTAGGCATCTGTCTCACTGCGTACACAGCTCACAAGTTAGTGCAAATTTCCACGAGCATCGTGTATTTTTTTTTTATCATAACCGACTGATAGGTTTCACATAAAATCGAGAGATATCGATTACAGACGCCTGAAAGAAAGCAACGCTATTCTGAAAGAAGCTTTTCACATAATTCCAAGAATCATTTTTCAGTCCGAACCCTAAAAAATAATGTACCGTACATCTGAGCGTAGCGGCGCAGAAATTTGGATTTATTAGCGCTCGCACTGAAGGAGCTAAGCAGTCAATTTTACTCACGCTTCCTCTTCTGTGGAACTCAACGAGCAGCTGATACACATGCAAAACGAAACTTCGTCAAACGGTTCAGAGTGAATTAGACCGCTAGTTGCCAGATTCTTCATTAATTGATTAATTGGTGGCACAGCTTTTTCATTAACTGGCTGTTCTGTTGGTTCTTAATAGAATATTTCATACTTTTTGTGTGAAAAAACTACACGATGCTGGTGTACTCTGTAATAGTTATTAATTTACAAATTTGGTTTCACATTTTACGCTATTTGAAAAAATGATCTTTTCTGATCGGGGAATAGTCAGCTGATAGAATGTGATCCTGTACAGAGAAGAAAATCAGAAGCGTTAGGGAAATGCGAAAGCATCCAATGTATGTTTCTCGATTGACTAGAGATTTATATTATACGCTGTTTAAGTGTATATGTGCAGCTGACAGTAAGTTTTTCAGTTATCTTCGAATATTGAAATCCTCGTTTTATGGGTTTCTCGACTACTTACGTCAAGAATCAACAAGGAATTAAAGTGCTTACGTCAATCTTGGAGGATATAATTTATGTTCAGTTATTAACAGACAATCAAAACACAATTGTTAGATTCTAAAGACTATCACTGTCGAAATCTGCAATTATTTTGGTTAAAACCTTGAGAAAGGGGCACTCAAACCATACAGTAGCCTACGGACAGAGAACTGGTAAAACTTTCTACAGTATCGTAGCCTACCTATACTCCAGGAGCCGGCGCCTCGAAGAAACCTGCGTGCGCCACGGGCGAGGCTTTGGATGTCGCCAGCAATGGAGGGCCCTCAGGCGGCAACCTTGGCGCCAGTCCTCTAGTCAAGATTACTTCCATGTCGCTAGTTAGTGCCGACGTTACACCGAGTTGTTGATAGCTAGTCCTGCCGGAAAGAATTCAGTGAACATATCTTCACGCTCGTGTCGGGCCTCTGATAATAACTAGTGACGGCTGTCACCAGTTGTCAGCAGTGTAGCAGTTTCCTTCTCAAAAGTTGAATAAACTATATTTATTTAAAGTGAACTTTTGTCAGCTAATGTTTTGCCTGCATGTCTATATTCCCTTTGTCTATAAGATCCCTTTGGCCACATTCTACCCATTTATAATTAACAGCCAAGACATTAACATTCGGTTCTTCGGAGCATAACGGTTATCGACGTGCATCATAACACTTATATCAAACCGAAGGCTTGTTTAAACGCCACAGCGATGTAGTAGACACGATATTCTCAGAGTGCCGTGCTTTTTGCCTTCCTCCGACTTTTCGAGCTTACTCACCCTGCCTGCGACGTAACGCCGGCTCAGAACGAGGGTAAAACACGGAATTTTTTCTCATTAACAAGTCGGGATACAAAGAAAGCACACAGAAGGGGGTAAATGCTCTGGACAGGGACTGCTCCGATGCACATTTGACGGTTTCTACTGGCTCTTGCAATTTAAATATTCCAGTGAATGTCTCAAATTCTGTCACACAACGGCGTGCAAAACTTAAGGACGGGAGTAATTTTCACATGGCGTGTCACAGTATAATAATGTAACTTCATTAAACTTGCACTCCGTCTTCAGGCCACAAGTGGCCCATTGGTACCATCCGGCCGCCGTGTCGTCCTTCGCTGTGGATGCGGATAGAAGGGGGCGTGTGGTCAGCACATCGCTCTGCCGGTCGTTATGACGGTTTTCTGTGACCGGAGCCGCTACTATTCGGTCGAGTAGTTCCTCAATTGGCATCACGAGGCTGAGTACACCCCGAAAAATGGCAACACCCAAGTGCCGGCCACACCCGACAGCGCTTAACTTCGGTGATCTGACGGGAACCGGTGTATCCACTGCGGCGAGGCCGTTGCCCCCCATTAAACTTGGACTATACATAAAAAGAACTGCTATAAATTGCACAGAGGGTAACTGAAAGAAATACGCAGTGAGGTGAACAAAAATGCCAATGTTATTCAAAGATAATAATTACACTGAAATCACCGTGATTTAAGACGGCCATTTAGACGTTAGAAAAGGCAAGATTTGGAGGTCAGTACGCCCATAAAATATCATGCTTTCCCACACCACAACACGTGGACCACCGAAATAATGATGTTAGACAATGTTCTTGAATGTGTTACATGTTCCCACCTCTTCACCATATGAGGGTATGGTGAGCTTTGTCGAACATGGTCGTTTTGATGGTCTGGGTGTTATGGTGTGGGGGAGGCATAAAGTTTCATGGGAATACTGGCCTCCAAATTTTTGAACGTGGTACACTAACCACACAATGCTATTTTGAGACTGTACGCCTTCCTCATGTGTGTCTCGTCAGGGGTGTATTCGGCCCTCTCATTATTTTTATGGATGACTTTGAGCGACCGCATCGAACAGCACAGGCAGAGGATATCTTGGAACGAAAGGACATTTGGCAAATGGATTGGCCTGCCGGTTCCCCCAACTTAAGTACCATCGAGCACGGGCGTGATGCCTAGGGGGGACGTAGTGCGGAACGTCCACAGGCACTATCGACCATCCAGCAGCCGTAGAACACCCTGGTAGAAGACTGGAAGGCCCTACCATAAGAACTCCTTTCCAACCTTGTGGCCGACATGGGAGCACGTTGCAGAGCATGAACTGCTTCCCGTGGTGGTCACACACCCTATTAAGAACTATTCCCTCATTTTGTAATGTCCGGGGACCATCACAAATCCCGCTGACTTCAGAGTAATTATAGTCTCTGAATAAAACTGTTGCTCTGTTCGTTTCATTGCTTATTTCATTCAGTCTCCTTCTGTATCGAACTGTAGAAGATCTTTCTATGTATAGTCCAACTTTCATGTAGGTATGTTACAGACCAGTGACACATGATGCGAAAATTACTTTCGTCCTTAAGTTTTGCCCACTACTGTACAATTATCGAACACCTGCCAACAGCTAATACATGTAAATAAATTATTTCTTTTTTCTTCTCTCATTACACCTGACTACAGTTACTTATTGTTAGTTTTATAATTGCAGCTAAGGCTGTATAGTCTGTGATTATGAGTGTTCACATGCTGCAACACAGTAGACTACAGCTGAAACCTGTAATTGTAAAAACAAATATTAATAATTGTCGAATGGTTTAATAAGAGAAGAAGAAAAAAATCATATTTCAGTCACGAGTCCTCCAACTCGAAATTTTTATCGTGTTGCAGAGAACTAAGCTTGTTTCCACACTTTAAGCAGACTCTGTTCCATTTTCCTGTGTAATTTTTTTAATTATTTTGGAAGAAAGAAGTAACCGGGCAACGCTAGGTAATCTGATAGCTTTATGTGAACGAGAAATGCGGTGACCTAAATTGACTCTACGTCACGTGTTGAGATAAGGGCATAACAGGGCTGGGGAATCGACGTATTGCCCCATAGCGAAGGGTCTCCTGGTTCCTAAGAGAAAGAAGCGAAGAAAAACCAAGGGAAAATTAAAATGGGAAGGACTGGAAAACTTATTAAAATTAAGTAACTAAATTAATTGCAAAGGATAGAAAAACGTCAACAAGACTACTACATGTTCAAATACAAATTTCATTTTCATTTCTTGGAAAATAAATCTTGCTAACACTTTTCAAAAATAATTCAAAAACACACTGAATTTCCGCTACACTTTTCCGCCATATACTCGACTAAATGAGACGGCAATAGCGACATTCGCCACTTCCCTCTCCCAATAATAGTTTTATTGACTCCCCCCCCCCCCCCCCCGATATCCCTCTATTGTATTTGAACAGGCCCCAAGTATTATATTCCTAAATTGATTCACTACTAGACACTTGTAACCAACCTCATCTAATTCCTTGCAACTCATCCACCCATCTGACATTGTGACAGACCCATAGGCTATATGCTTTCTTATTAGGTAAGGCTGTCCTATTTTGTACTGATTTGAATACAATGTCAAGACAAGGATCACCACCAGAAGCAACTGCGCCCCCGTCCACAGAAAATGTGAGTATCCCAGAACATCCTCTCACTCTTCTTTTTTCCAAACTGAGACACGTCTATTTCAAAAATGATGCTTGCTCCCTCACCGCTATTTATCCACTTTTCCTTATAAACTGAGAACTAATTCCCCTTCAGAATAAAAACCAGTTATAAATGTTTTCTGTCTGTCTGTGTTTCATGAACAGAAAACCAAACTGTAGGCCTAAGACAAACAAGTAATTCAGAAACACAAGGTTGTTCATGGTTGCTGTAGCCTTGATATCTCAAACCAAGTGCCTCGACGAACAGAACACCACAAATGATCCTTGCTTCAGCGTCATGTCCATAGTTCCCCAATACATTTATTGGGAACCTTAGACTTCATTTCAATGCTACATGCACTCTATTTACACTGATTAGCAATTAGGTTCAATTTCCTCATAAACTTAATGGTGCTGCTTGCATCCTTTAAGTCCATCCACCTATTTCACAAAGCCGCTTCAACACTCGCACTTGAAAGTTATTCACCACATCAGGCGCAGATCTTGGATTAACATTGGTTTCCACATTTTGTTACTGAAAGGACTAGAAAATGAGGGACTGATTATCAGACAACATTTTGTTTCTCATAAATATCAAAGATTAAGAAATTAGTTTCTCTCTAAATGAACGAGATTACGACAGAAAACAATGCTATAAAAAAGTATAGCTCAAAATACGCACTAGAAGGTGACGTCATAGAAGCCATTAACATAACGTTAGTGGTCAAAGCCGAATACCAGAATGCGACATTTCTCTAAACTCAACGTGTGTTTTAAGACACGACTGTGACACCCTCTACTTGTCTAACAGTGTCTGTTCTAGAGAGATTACAGAAATCGCTTTGCACGAAAACTTGGTAAAAGTGCAGTTACTGTATAATTTATAGTATTCCGAATTTCTTAAGATTTGTAAAATTCGTGTTTCTCCAGCATAAACTAACTCAGATCACTCCAGTGCACAAGATCTGCATTTTCCTTAAATACACACGTCTCTGAGAATTTATGTCATGCATCTGCAGAAAGGTGCACTCGATTTGACGCCTGTACTTTGACTGCCACGGATTGGTGGAGCTTGGATGGCTTACCTTCTGCCTGCTGTCGTTACTTCGTGCTCTGAATGCACTCCACGGTTTTCTTACAGCCTTTTTCTGAGCGGGGACGGACGCGTTCGTGTCGCTCGCTGGGCTCCTCGTCTCAGACTGGCGCTAAGCAACGTCGTGGCCCGCCACAGGGGATCACTGCATTGTTGAGAACCGCAGCACGACGCGACATGTTTGTTGTTTACTCTAAGAGGATAAGCGGAAAATATAATGACTCAATGGTGGATACAGATAAATCTCAAGGAATGGGCGCTAAGGATATCTTGAGTTTCAATTATTTTTACCGCAATAAAAAATAATCAATTTACATGTAATGTTTAAGGAAGTTTTATTTAAACTGATTATACACATATACAAGATAGTGCCATCTTATAATACAAAAAAGTTACAATTGTGGTTCTCTTCCTTAAATGATGAATTCTATGCGCCTCTCCTTCCTGGAAAACTGGTTAATTACATCGTCAATAAGACAATCAATGTCAGGGTGAGTGTGCAACAGAGCTAAGCCATTACATCGATCGTATTTATAACGCTACGTATCGAAGGTTCTCTGTATAAGAAAACAGTAGGATATTCTGACTTTTCTCGAACAAATGCCAGACAGAATAACGTATCGAGATCACTAGAATGGCTGCGACTTTTCTCCTAGGTATCTATGTGCCAGGCAGAAACGTATAATATACGATGAAGTGGACGTGCGTGATACATAGGAAAGTACAACTACTCGATAACTCGATTCAGTCGAGTCGACTGACGAAACAAACGAACGAATAGCGTGCGGGCTGACTGGTGGGTGTCAATGTGAACGGCCTCGCAAGGGGGGGGGGGGGGGAGGGCGGCGCCCCCCCCCTCCCCGTATGTATCCGCCACTGTAATGACCTCAGCTGTAAACAATGGTAAGAGACAAGTGGTTATTTTGAGAAGTTATACACAAAAATTTCAATAAACCCTCATAAGACAATTCAAGTACGTGCAAAGCATTTTTTTTTTAATTCAGATAAGTCATTGTTTTGGAAGTAGTCTGTCCAGTCACATTAATGTGAGCACCTGCCGAAAGTCTGAATAAATACCTTTTGCATCTTGAACAGTTGCGAGACGTACAGGAAGAGAGTCAATGCGGTTCTGAAAGTTACCTGTAGGGGATATGGACCCACGTCGACTCCAGTTCTGTGGCCATCTGCGCTTGGTTTCTCCGATGAGGATCCATGGAGCGTGGAACCACCTCGATCAGACTTGATCGAGGTGGTTCCACGGATTTTCGATTCAGTTTAGTGGCCAGGGGAGTACGGTATACTCACCCTATTGCTCTTCGATCCACGAATGTATACTTCGAGCTGTGTGACACGTTGCATTGTTCTGCTGGTAGATACAATCATGCCGAGGAAAGACAAAGTGCAAGTAGCGATGAGCATGTTTTCCGAATTTAGATGCATATTTCTGTTGGTCGATTGTGCGTTCCAGAATGCCACGAGAACTTTCCCCAGATCATAACACTCCCTCCTCTGGCCTGGACCCTTACGACGATTGATGAAGGGTGTTCGCTTTCAGAAGTTCCACGCCGTACGTGCCAACGCCCGTCTGTCGTCTGAAAAGACCACCAGTCGCCTCTCAGCGGCCGTCCAGTTGCGGTACTGGCGTGCAAATACCAGCAATCGTTTCAGCCTTTCCAAGCAACATCTCGAACCCACAAATTTAAAAATTCCGGATTGTTTACGTTTTTCACAATCAGATTTGCATTAGCAATTGTTTTAGTAATAAAATATAACAACCTCAAAAACTAATCAATAATTCAGTATAACATGAAATTAATCTTAGCAAATTACAGCAGGTAAAAAACGCTAAGGAGATCCTTAACATCTCTATTATCTCCCTGTTACTTAAATTCGCTTAAATTATGGTAAGGGACACAACATTGTTTGCTCGTTTAAATAAACGTTCACACTCACTCATTAGGAAAAACTTTTGAAGCACATTTGCGTTTAGGAACATGTTCAGGAACGTTATCTGAGGCGTAGTTATCCATATCATCCTCAGATTCTTACAAATCGTCCCTGAAAAGCGTTTTGCTGGCACATGCGTTACTATAGTCCGATTAAAATTACTTGATAGTTGGCACTTCACGTGTTGTAGCTGGTTTTCTCCATTCAGAGCGCTCGACGTCATCTCTGAATCGTTCGTTGTTGGCAAACTGCCGCAACATTCGTCATGGCGTACTATCCACAAGTTCATCAAGGCACTGTTGGTGCAGATCGTCCCACTCCTCAACGGCGATTCGGCGTAGATCTCTCAGAGTGGTTGGTGGGTCACATCGTATATAACAGCCTTTTTCTATTTATTCCAGGCATGCTCGATAGGGTTCATGGCTGGAGAACATGCTGGCCACTCTAGTCGAGCGATGTCGTTATCCTGAAGGATGTCATTCACAAGATGTGCACGATGGGGGCGCGAATTGTCGTCCCTGAAGACGAATGCCTCTCCAATATGCTGTCGATATGGTTGCACTATCGGTCGGAGGATGGCATTCACATACCGTACAGGTGTTACGGCGGCTTCCATGACCACCAGCAGCGCACGTCGTCCCCACATAATGCTACCCCAAAACAGCAGGGAACCTCCACCATGCTGCACTCGCTGGACAATGTGTCTAAGGCGTTCGGCCTGACCTGGCGGCCTCGAAACACGTCTCCGACGACTGTCTGCTTGAAGGAATGTGCGACACTCATCGGTGAAGAGAACGTGATGCCAATCCTGGGCGGTCCATTCGGCGTGTTGTTGGGCTTATCTATACCGCGCTGCATGGTGTCGTGGTTGCAAGGACGGACCTCGCCTTTGACGTCGGGAGTGAAGTTGAGCATCATGCAGCCTATTTCGAATAGTTTGAGTGGTAACTCGACGTCCTGTGGCTGCACAGAAAGCATTATTCAACATGGTGGCGTTGCTGTCCGGATTCCTCCGAACCATAATCCGTATGTAGCGGTCGTCCACTGCAGTAGTGAAACGTCCCCTTAGAAAAATTATAAATGACTGTGCTTAAACTGACATGCAATATTTTTAGCGCAACACAATCTGACTTTTAATAATCCCTACAAAAGAATGGCCCTCACTAACAATAACCTATACCTTTCATGAATCACTTACCTCACAAAAATCTTCGTTACTCAAACTACTGCAGTACATCGAGCGCCAATACTGCCAGCTAAATAAATGATTCTAACTACTGAAGGCACTAACTACTGATAGGCATAGCTAGCAAATGAAAGATTTTGATAAAGAACAAACAATGTATTTACCTTAACAGTGTTCAAAAGTCATAATATATATATCAGTTCATGACATCCAGTCTTACAAATTCACTGTCTGATGGACACACGTCCAGATCACCCGCTCTCAAAACTCCGCCATCTCTCTCCCCTCATCCACCACTGCTGGTGAGTCACCTCCGACTGCGCAGCGCTACGCGCTGTCAACAGCCAACTGCCCAACTACAAAAGCAAATTCCAACAATGCCACCCAGCCACAGACTGCACACAGCACAGCCAGTGATTTTCATACAGAGCGCTACGTGGCGGTGGCGTTACCAATATAACTACCTAAACAGCCTACTTACAGTAGTAGCCCTTGGGTGGCCTGAGCGAGGAATGTCATCGACAGTTCCTGTCTCTCTGTATCTCCTCCATGTCCGAAGAAAATAGCTTTCGTTCACCCCGAGAAGCCTGGGCACTTACGTGTTGAGAGCCCTTCCTGGCACAAAGTAACAATGCGATGCGATCGAAACGCGGTATTGACGGCCTAGGCATGGTTGAACTACAGACAACATCTCCTTCCTGGTGGAATGACTGGAACTGATCGGCTGTCGGACCCCCTCCGTGTAATAGGCGCTGCTCATGCACGGTTGTTCACATTTTTTGGGCGGGTTTAATGACATCTCTGAGCAGTCTAAGGGACTGTGTCTGTGGTACGATATCCACAGTCAACGTTTATCTTCAGGAGTTCTGGGATCCGGAGTGATGCAAAACTTTTTTTGATGTGCGTACGTACTGACTTTTCTGTTTGTTCTTATTTTTATCGTATCATTCGTTTCCCGTCTGGAATTTATCTTTGTCGACTATAACCAGCAACCAAGTGCCAACCTGGACTGCTCATGGCTTGTAACGCAGCAACCAATGACAGGTAGAAATTAGTTTGCTTTCACCGCTAATACTGAAATTTTGCGGGAGAAGATGCCTATACAAACAAGCATATTACGAAATTTTTCTGTCTTTACTCATAGAGGCTGGCCTCAAATGCTGTGAACAAGGCACTCGTGATTTTACTTCTGCCCCAGATTGTTAATCGCAGTTTTCTTGGATACATTGCACATCACGAGGTTGTGGTTAGATTAGGACATGAGTTTAAATACAGGGCTACAAAACCTGTCTTCTGCCGCTTCAGTCATTTGTCACTTAAAATCAGCTGTCGACGATTATCTCCCACTTCCGTCATATCTCGCGGTGGCTGCTCCCAACATTCCTCCGCGTTTCTTATTAACGGCATCTGTGAAGTGACCCGCCGGGTTTCTGCGTCGCCTGTAATCGACTGGTAGCCGACAGCGGGTGTGGTAATACTGTAGCGGCAAGTGAGAGATGTCAGCTACCAAGTAATTTTAATCGGACTACACTACTGTCAGCCCAGTCTTTGTCACTTACCCCTGCTCACATGCACACATCCTCACGAAGCTCTCATTAGTGATAATCAGACATAGAGTTGCCATGATTCTATTTACCTTGGAACTATCAATTAATATGGATAAAACATGTCATTTTCCATGTTTTACGTACGATAACTGCCATTGACTGTCCCTTACCATAGCTTACAACCGAAGTCTTCTTACCTCCACATGGTTAAGGAAACTGTCCATCGATATTAAGTGGAGGTATAACTAGGCTGGCATGATCATGGCATTGTTCCCTGAGTATATATATCTCAGGAAAAATTAAAACGGGAAGGAAAAGTCGAAAAATTAGTAAAATAGATCAGCCAAGAGAAGTCTTTTCCTGTGTTAAAAAATGAAATATTATTTTGTAAATCCTTCTAACGTAAAGATATGCCAATCGTTTATCTCCAGCACCTAGGTGAAAGATCAGTCTGCATCAGGATATGAACATCAGTTAACTCAAAGTAAAAAATGAGATGGACTAGATGCGAGGAAGTGTTTCGGCCAAGGATATGACAGAACACCCTCCCATGAACCATGGACCTTGCCGTTGGTGAGGACGCTTGGGTGCCTCAGTGACACAGATAGCAATAGCGAAGTTAAAACCACAACAAAGGGGTATCCGATGAGAGGCCAGACAAACATGTGGTTCCTGAAGAGGGGCAGCAGCCATTTCAATAGCTGCAGGAGCAACAGTCTGGATGAGTGGCTGATCTAGCTGTGCTAGAATTTGCTGTGCTGGTACTGCAAACGGCTGTACATTTTCCCGAGGGCATGCAGATGCGGCTCTACTGTATGCTTAAACGATGATGGTATCCTGTGGGGTATCATGTTTCGGAGACCAAATAGCCCCCATTCGGGTCTCCAGGCAGCGACTACTCAGGAGATTATCATGGTCAGGAGAAACAAAACAGGTGTTCTACTGATCGGAGGGTGGTATGTTAAATCCCTTAATTGAGCAGGTAAGTTAGAAAATTTAAAAGGGGAACTGACAGGTGTAGGTTAGATATAGTAGTAATTAGTGAAGTTCGGTAGCAGGAGGAGCACGACTTATGGTCAGTTGAATTTAGAGTTATAAATACAAAATCAAATAGCGGTTATGCAGGAGTAGGTTTAATTATGAATAAGAGAATATGAATGTGGGTAAACTACCATGAACAGCACAATGAATGAGTTGTTGTACCAAGATAGACACTAAGCCCACATCCAACACATTAGCAAAAGTTTATATGCCAGCTAGCTCCGCAGATGGTGAAGAGACTGAAGAAATCTATGATAAGAGAAATTGTTCATATTGCTAAGGGAGACGAAAATTTAATAGCAGTGGTGTACTGGAACTGGGCAGTAGGAAAATGGAGAGAAGGAAAGGTAATAGCTGAATATGGATATCGGGGAAGGAATGAAAGAGGAAGCCATCTGGTAGAATTTTGCACAGAGTATAATTTAATCATCGCTAACACTTACTATAACAATCATGAAAGAAGACTGTACACGTGAAAGAGACTGGAGACACTGGAAGCTTTCCCATTGATTATATAAGGGTAAGACAGAGATTTCGGAATCAGATTTAAAAATTATAAGACATTTCCAGGGGCTGATGTGAACTCTGACCCCAATTTATTGGTTATCAACTCAAGATTAAAACTGAAGAAATAGCAAACGCGTAGGAAATTAAGGATATGGGACCAGAATAAGTTGCAACAACTAAAAGTTGTTGAGAGTTTCAGAGGAAATATTAGGCAGCGATTGACAAGGAAAAGGAATACAGTAGAAGACGGATGGGCAGCTTTGAGATATGAAATAATGAAATCAGTAGAGGATGAAATAGGTAAAAAGAAAGCCTAGTAGAAATCCTTGGATAAAGCAGGAGATATTGAATATAATCAATGAGACGAGACAATATAAAAATGTAGTAAAAGAAGCAAACAAAAGAGAACACAGACGTTTAAAAAAATTAGATTGCCAGGAAGCGCAAAACAGCTAAGCAGAAATGGCTAGAGGATAAATGTAAGGATGAAGAAGTATGCCGGCCGGAGTGGCCGAAGGGTTCTAGGCGCTACAGTCTGGAACCGCACGACCGCTACAGTCGCAGGTTCGAATCCTGCCTCGGGCATGGGTGTGTGTGACGTCCATACGTTAGTTAGGTTTAAGTAGTTCTAAGGACTATGGGACTGAAGACCTCAGAAGTGCTCAGAGCCAAGAAGTACATTTCACCAGGGGAAATACAGATACCGCCTACAGAAAAATTAATATAGTCTTTAGAGAAAAGAGAAGCAGCTCTACAAATATCCAGAGCTCAGATAGAAAACTATTCCTAAGCAAAGAAGGGAAAGCTTGAAGACGGGAGGAGTATGTAGAAATTTATTAATATAATATTAATATTATAGAAATGGAAGAGGACGCAGATGAAGATGAACTGGGGGATATGATACTACGAGAAGAATTTGACAGAGCACTGAAAGACCTAAATCAAAACAAGGTCCCGGGAGCAGGCGACATTCCGTCAGAACTACTGATAGCCTTGGATGAACCACCCTTGACATAACTCTTCCATCTGGTGAGCAAGATGCATGAGACAGGGGAAATACCCTCAGACTTTAAGAGGAATGTAATAATTACTGAATGTGAAATTACTGAACTATCACTTTAACAAGGCACTAACATGAATTATTTACAGAAGAATGGAAGAACTGGTACAAGCCAACCTCGGGGAAGGTAAGTTTAGATACCAGAGTAATGGAGGAACATGAGAGGCAATACTGATCCTACGACCTCTCACAGAAGATAGGTTAAGGAAAAGCAAATCTATATGTATACCATTTGTACACTTCGAGAAACCTTTTGACAATGTTGACTGGAATACTCTGTTTGAAATTCTGAAGAAAGCAGAAGAAAAATACAGGGAGCGGAAGGCTGTTTACAACTTGTACAGAGACCAGACGGCAGTCATAAGAGTCGACGAGCATAAAATGGAGGTAGTGGTTGAAAAGGGAGTGAGACAGCGTTCAGTTGAACAAAATGGTCACTGTCTTGAAAGGAGGATATGAAATGAACGTCAGCAATAGCACAACAAGGATAATGGAACATAGTCTAATTAGATCAGGAGATGCTGAGGGAAATAGATTAGGAAACCAGACACTTAAAGTAGCAAATGAGTTTTGCTATTTGGGCAGAAAAACATCTGGAAATGGTTTAAGGAGAGAGGATGTAAAAAGTAGACTGGCAATGGCAAGAAAAGTGTTTCGGAGGAAGAGAAATCTGTTAATGTCGAGTATAGATTTCTGGTAGCATAATTTTTCTGAGAGTATTTGTATGGAGTGTGGCCATGTATGGAAATGAAACATGGACGATAAACAGTTTAGACAAGAACAGAATAGAAGTTACTGAAATGTGGTGCTACAGAAGAAAGCTGAAGATTAGATGGGAAGAATACATAGGTAACGATGAGGTACTAAATAGAATTGTGGAGAATAGAACTATGTGGCAGGGCCTGACTAGGAGGAGGGAGCGGTTGATAGGGTACGTTCTGAAACATCAACGGATCACTAAGCTAGTATTGGAAGGGAGTGTGAGGAGTAAAGGTGGTATAGAGTGACCAAGAGGTGAATACAGCAGAAACAGATTCAGAAGGATGCGGGGTGCAGTAGTTACTTGGAGATGAACAGGCGTAAACAGCGTAGAGTAGCATGGAGAGCTGGATTAAACCAATCTTGGAACCGAAGACCACAACAACACCACGTAGACAGTTCATAAGAGATGCCCACGTGTGGATGAGCATTGTGCTATGGAAAAATTGCACCACGATACAGTCACGTGTATTGTTGTGCTGTCATAGTTCGCTCAATTACTACCAGTTATGACCTGGAGTCATACCCGATGTCTCTCCACACAATGAAGCCACGTGTAATACAGTTGTGCCTCTCCAAAAGATTGAAATAAAGGGACGGTCCCCCGAGGTCACCTGCGTACTCATCGACGCGGTTATCCACGGTAGTACAGAACCACGACTGTTCGTTGAACACAGTGCGATTCCATTCATCCCCTGCCTATGCTTCCCGGTGACCCCACCACTCCAAACGCAGCCGTTAGTGTTGTTTGGATAATTGCTATGTACTCCTGGACGGTAATACGCTAGCACGGCCGCTGCTATTCCTGATCAATGGCGTGGGATATCTGTGTGTTGCAGCGAGTCAGTTATTTGTTCTCCGAGGGCAGGCACGGTTGTGGAGGGCTGACGTTGATATTGGTTCACAATACGGCCATTCTCCTTTTAAGGCGGGAAAACGAGGTGGAAAAGAAAAAAAAATGTTTGTACAGAATAGACTACTGTGGAATGCAAATGCAACGATTTGATAGTAAATTAATGCGCATATGACTTGTATGGATGTGTAAATCATCATCATCATTATCATCATCATCATTTAAGACTGATTATGCCTTTCAGCGTTCAGTCTGGAGCATAGCCCCCTTATAAAATTCCTCCATGATCCCCTATCCAGTGCTAACATTGGTGCCTCTTCTGATGTTAAACCCATTACTTCAAAATCATTCTTAACCGAATCCAGGTACCTTCTCCTTGGTCTGCCCCGACTCCTCCCACCCTCTACTGCTGAACCCATGAGTATCTTGGGTAACCTTGCTTCTCCCATGCGTGTAACATGACCCCGCCATCTAAACCAGTTCATCCTGACTGCTACATCTATAGAGTTCATTCCCAGTTTTTCTTTGATTTCCTCATTCTGGACACCCTCCTGCCATTGTTCCCATCTACTAGGAGCTGCATATCCGTAACCTCAATCTTGTTGATAAGGTAACCTGAATCCACCCAGCTTTCTACATCTACATTTATACTCCGCAAGCCACCCAACGGTGTTTGGCGGAGGGCACTTTACGTGCCACGGGCATTACCTCCCTTTTCTGTTACAGTCGCGTATGGTTCGCGGGAAGAACGACTGTCTGAAAGCGTCCGTACGCGCTCGAATCTCTCCAATTTTACATTCGTGATCTCCTCGGGAGGTATAAGTAGGGGGAAGCAATATATTCGATACCTCATCCAGAAACGCATCCTCTCGGAACCTGGACAGCAAGCTGCACCGCAATGCAGAGCGCCTCTCTTGCAGAGTCTGCCACTTGAGTTTGCTAAACATCTCCGTAACGCTATCACGGTTACCAAATAACCCTGTGACGAAACGCGACGCTCTTCTTTGGATCTTCACTATCTCCTCCGTCAACCCGATCTGGTACGGATCCCACACTGATGAGCAATACTCAAGTATAGGTCGAACGAGTGTTTTGTAAGCCACCTCCTTTGTTGATGGACTACATTTTCTAAGGACTCTCCCAATGAATCTCAACCTGGCACCCACCTCACCAACAATTAATTTTATATGATCATTCCACTTCAAATCGTTCCGCACGCATACTCCCAGATATTTTACAGAAGTAACTGCTACCAGTGTTTGTTCCGCTATCATATAATCATACCCCCCCCCCCCCCCTCATGAACCATGGACCTTGCCGTTGGTGGGGAGGTGGGGAGGCTTGCGTGACTCAGCTATACAGATAGCCGTACCGTAGGTGCAACCACAACGGAGGGGTATTTGTTGAGAGGCCAGACAAACGTGTTTTCCTGAAGAGGGGCAGCAGCCTTTTCAGTAGTTGCAAGGGCAACAGTCTGGATGATTGACTGATCTGGCCTTGTAACAATAACCAAAACGGCCTTGCTGTGCTGGTACTGCGAACGGCTGAAAGCAAGGGGAAACTACAACCGTAATTTTTCCCGAGGGCATGCAGCTTTACTGTATGATTACATGATGATGGCGTCCTCTTGGGTAAAATATTCCGGAGGTAAAATAGTCCCCCATTCGGATCTCCGGGTGGGGACTACTCAAGAGGATGTCGTTATCAGGAGAAAGAAAACTGGCGTTCTACGGATAGGAGCGTGGAATGTCAGATCCCTTAATCGGGCAGGTAGGTTAGAAAATTTAAAAAGGGAAATGGATAGGTTAAAGTTAGATATAGTGGGAATTAGTGAAGTTCGGTGGCAGGAGGAACAAGACTTCTGGTCAGGTGACTACAGGGTTATAAACACAAAATCAAGTAGGGGTAATGCAGGAGTAGGTTTAATAATGAATAGGAAAATAGGAATGCGGGTAAGCTACTACAAACAGCATAGTGAACGCATTATTGTGGCCAAGATAGATACGAAGCCCACACCTACTACAGTAGTACAAGTTTATATGCCAACTAGCTCTGCAGATGACGAAGAAATTGATGAAATGTATGATGAGATAAAAGAAATTAGTCAGGTAGTGAAGGGAGACGAAAATTTAATAGTCTGGAATTCGTCAGTAGGAAAAGGGAGAGAAGGAAACATAGTAGGTGAATATGGATTGGGGCTAAGAAATGAAAGAGGAAGCCGCCTGGTAGAATTTTGCACAGAGCACAACATAATCATAACTAACACTTGGTTTAAGAATCATGAAAGAAGGTTGTATACATGGAAGAACCCCGGAGATACTAAAAGGTATCAGACATATTATATAATGGTAAGACAGAGATTTAGGAACCAGGTTTTAAATTGTAAGACATTTCCAGGGGCAGATGTGGACTCTGACCACAATCTATTGGTTATGACCTGTAGATTAAAACTGAAGAACCTGCAAGAAGGTGGGAATTTAAGGAGATGGGACCTGGATAAACTAAAAGAACCAGAGGTTGTACAGAGATTCAGGTAGAGCATAAGGGAGCAATTGACAGGAATGGGGGAAATAAATACAGCAGAAGAAGAATGGGTAGCTTTGAGGGATGAAGTAGTGAAGGCAGCAGAGGATCAAGTAGGTAAAAAGACGAGGGCTAGTAGAAATCCTTGGGAAACAGAAGAAATATTGAATTTAATTGATGAAAGGAGAAAATATAAAAATGCAGTAAGTGAAGCAGGCAAAAAGGAATACAAATGTCTCAAAAATGAGATCGACAGGAAGTGCTAAATGGCTAAGCAGGGATGGGTAGAGGACAAATGTAAGGATTTAGAGGCCTATCTCACTAGGAGTAAGATAGATACCGCCTACAGGAAAATTAAAGAGACCTTTGGAGATAAGAGAACGACTTGTATGAATATCAAGAGCTCAGATGGAAACCCAGTTCTAAGCAAAGGAGGGAAAGCAGAAAGATGGAAGGAGTATATAGAGGGTCTATACAAGGGCGATGTACTTGAGGACAATATTATGGAAATGGAAGACGATGTAGATGAAGATGAAATGGGAGATATGATACTGCGTGAAGAGTTTGACAGAGCACTGAAAGACCTGAGTCGAAACAAGGCCCCCGGAGTAGACAATATTCCATTGGAACTACTGACGGCCGTGGGAGAGCCAGTCCTGACAAAACTCTACCATCTGGTGAGCAAGATGTATGAAACAGGCGAAATACCCTCAGACTTCAAGAAGAATATAATAATTCCAATCCCAAAGAAAGCAGGTGTTGACAGATGTGAAAATTACCGAACTATCATTTTAATAAGTCACAGCTGCAAAATACTAACACGAATTCTTTACAGACGAATGGAAAAACTAGTAGAAGCCAACCTCGGGGAAGATCAGTTTGGATTCCGTAGAAACACCGGAACACGTGAGGCAATACTGACCTTACGACTTATCTTAGAAGAAAGATTAAGGAAAGGCAAACCTACGTTTCTAGCATTTGTAGACTTAGAGAAAGCTTTTGGCAATGTTGACTGGAATACTCTCTTTCAAATTCTAAAGGTGGCAGGGGAAAAATACAGGGAGCGAAAGGTTATTTACAATTTGTACAGAAACCAGATGGCAGTTATAAGAGTCGAGGGACATGAGAGGGAAGCAGGTGTTTGGTAAGGGAGTAAGACAGGGTTGTAGCCTATCCCCGATGTTGTTCAATCTGTATATTGAGCAAAACAAGGATAATGGAATGTAGTCTAATTAAGTCGGGTGATGCTGAGGGAATTAGATTAGGAAATGAGGCACTTAAAGTAGTAAAGGAGTTTTGCTATTTGGGGAGCAAAATAACTGATGATGGTCGAAGTAGAGAGGATATACAATGTAGGCTGGCAATGGCAAGGAAAGCGTTTCTGAAGAAGAGAAATTTGTTAACATCCAGTATTGATTTAAGTGTCAGGAAGTCATTTCTGAAAGTATTCGTATGGAGTGTAGCCATGGATGGAAGTGAAACATGGACGATAAATAGTTTGGACAAGAAGAGAACAGAAGCTTTCGAAATGTGGTGCTACAGAAGAATGCTGAAGATTAGATGGGTAGATCACATAACTAATGAGGAAGTATTGAATAGGATTGGGGAGAAGAGAAGTTTGTGGCACAACTTGACCAGAAGAAGGAATCGGTTGGTAGGACATGTTCTGAGGCATCAAGGGATCACCAATTTAGTATTGGAGGGCAGCGTGGAGGGTAAAAATCGTAGAGGGAGACCAAGAGATGAATACACTAAGCAGATTCAGAAGGATGTAGGTTGCAGTAGGTACTGGAAGATGAAAAAGCTTACACAGGATAGAGTAGCATAGAGAGCTGCATCAAACCGGTCTCAGGACTGAAGACCACCACAACAACAACATAATCGTACAATAAAGGATCCTTCTTTCTATGTATTCGCAGTACATTACATTTGTCTATGTTAAGGGTCAGTTGCCACTCCCTGCACCAAGTGCCTATCCGCTTCAGATCTTCCTGCATTTCGCTACAATTTTCTAATGCTGCAACTTCTCTGTATACTACAGCATCATCCTCGAAAAGCCGAATGGAACTTCCGACACTATCTACTAGGTCATTTATATATATTGTGAAAAGCAATGGTCCCATAACACTCCCCTGTGGCACGCCAGAGGTTACTTTAACGTCTGTAGACGTCTACCCATTGATAACAACATGCTGTGTTCTGTTCGCTAAAAACTCTTCAATCCAGCCACACAGCTGGTCTGATATTCCGTGGGCTCTTACTTTGTTTATCAGGCGACAGTGCGGAACTGTATCGAACGCCTTCCGGAAGTCAAGGAAAATAGCATCTACCTGCGATCCTGTATCTAATATTTTCTGGGTCTCATGAACAAATAAAGCGAGTTGGGTCTCACACGATCGCTGTTTCCGGAATCCATGTTGATTCCTACATAGTAGATTCTGGGTTTCCAAAAACAACATGACACGCGAGCAAAAAACATTTTCTAATATTCTACAACAGATCGACGTAGAGATATAGGTCTATAGTTTTGCGCATCTGCTCGACGACCCTTCTTGAAGACTGGGACTACCTGTGCTCTTTTCCAATCATTTGGAACCTTCCGTTCCTCTAGAGACTTGCGGTACACGGCTGTTAGAAAGGGGGCAAGTTCTTTCGCGTACTCTGTGTAGAATCGAATTGGCATCCCGTCAGGTCCAGTGGACTTTCCTCTGTTGAGTGATTCCAGTTGCTTTTCTATTCCTTGGACACTTATTTCGATGTCAGCCATTTTTTCGTTTGTGTGAGGATTTAGAGAAGGAACTGCAGTGCGGTCTTCCTCTGTGAAACAGCTTTGGAAAAAGGTGTTTAGTATTTCAGCTTTACGCGTGTCATCCTCTGTTTCAATGCCATCATCATCCCGGAGTGTCTGGATATGCTGTTTCGAGCCACCTACTGATTTAACGTAAGACCAGAACTTCCGAGGATTTTCTGCGAAGTCTCTACATAGAATTTTACTTTGCAATTCACTGAACGCTTCACGCATAGCCCTCCTTACGCTAACTTTGGCATCGTTTAGATTCTGTTTGTCTGAGAGGTTTTGGCTGCGTTTACACTTGGAGTGAAGCTCTCTTTGCTTTCGCAGTAGTTTCCTAACTTTGTTGTTGAACCACGGTGGGTTTTTCCCGTCCCTCACAGTTTTACTCGGCACGTACCTGTCTAAAACGCATTTTACGATTGCCTTGAACTTTTTCCGTAAACACTCAACATTGTCAGTATCGGAACAGAAATTTTCGTTTTGATCTGTTAGGTAATATGAAATCTGCCTTCTATTGCTCTTGCTAAACAGATAAACCTTCCTCCCTTTTTTCATATTCCTATTAACTTCCATATTCAGGGATGCTGCAACGGCTGTGATCACTGATTCCCTGTTCTGCACTTACAGAGTCGAAAAGTTCGGGTCTGTTTGTTATCAGTAGGTCCAAGATGTTATCTCCACGAGTCGGTTCTCTGTTTAATTGCTCGAGGTAATTTTCGGATAGTGCACTCAGTATAATGTCACTCGATGCTCTGTCCCTACCACCCGTCCTAAACATTTGAGTGCCCCAGCCTTCGCTCCCATACAACAAAGTTGGTCGAAAGATTGAACGGTGCACAGATAACTTAGTCTTGGTACTGACTTCCTTCTTGCAGAAGAGAGTAGATCGTAGCTGAGCGCTCACTGCATTAGCTTTGCTACACCTCGCTTCCAGTTCTTTCACTATGTTGCCATCCTGTGAGAATATGCATCCTAAGTACTTGAAACCGTCCACCTGTTCTAACTTTGCTCCTCCTATTTGGCACTCAACCCGTTTATATTACTTTCCCACTGACATTACTTTCGTTTTGGAGATGCTAATCTTCATACCATAGTCCTTACATTTCTGATCTAGCTCTGAAATATTACTTTGCAAACTTTCAATCGAATCTGCCATCACAACTAAGTCATCCGCATATGCAAGACTGCTTATTTTGTGTTCACATATCTTGATCTCACCCAGCCAGTCTATTGTTTTCAACATATGATCCATAAATAATATGAACAACAGTGGAGACAGGTTGCAGACTTGTCTTACCCCTGAAACTACTCTGAACCATGAACTCAATTTACCGTCAACTCTAACTGCTGCCTGACTATCCATGTAAAGACCTTTAATTGCTTGCAAAAGTTTGCCTCCTATTCCATAATCTCGTAGAACAGGCAATAACTTCCTCCTAGGAACCCGGTCATATGCCTTTTCTAGATCTATAAAGCATAGATACAGTTCCCTGTTCCACTCATGACACTTCTCCATTATTTGCCGTAAGCTAAAGATCTGGTCCTGCATTCTCTAAGAGGCCTAAGCCCACACTGATTTTCATCCTATTGGTCCTCAACTAATACTCGCACTTTCCTTTCAACAATACCTGAGAAGATTTTACCCACAACGCTGATTAAAGTGATACCCCCGTAGTTGTTACAATCTTTTCTGTTTCCATGTTTAAAGATTGGTGTGGTTACTGCTTTTGTCCAGTCTGATGGAACCTGTCCCGACTCCCAGGTCATTTCAGTTATCCTGTGTAGCCATTCAAGACCTGACATTCCACTGTATTTGATGAGTTCCGACTTAATTTCATCCACCCCAGCTGCTTTATTGCACTGCAATCTATTGACCGTTTTCTCCACTTCCTCAAATGTGATCCTACTTCCCTCACCATTCCTATCCCATTCTACCTCGAAATCTGAAACATTGCTGATCGTATTTTCACCTACATTGAGCAACTCTTCAAAATATTCCCTCCATCTTCCCAAGGCATCCACAGGATTCACCAGCAGTTTTCCTGACCTGTCCAAAATACTTGTCATTTCCTTCTTACTTCCCTCTCGAAGACTGCTAATTACACTCCAGAATGGTATTCCAGCAGCTTGACCCATACTCTCCAACCTGTTTCCAAAGTCTTCCCAAGATTTCTTCTTGGATGCTGCAATTATCTGTTTGGCTTTGTTTCTTTCTTCAACATAATTTTCTCTGTCTACCTGAGTTCTAGTATGTAGCCATTTTTGATAAGCCTTCTTTTTCCTTTTACAGGCTGCCTTGACTGTGTCATTCCACCAAGCTGTTTGCTTCATCCTACTTTTACACACTACTGTTGCAAGACATTCTTTAGCCACTTCTAGTACTGTGTCCCTGTACCTTGTCCATTCCTTTTCCAATGACTGTAATTGACTGGATGTGTAAAGGGAACGGAATTTAATATGATATTTAAATATAAATGTACAAGTAGATATTTTGTGACCATAAAAGAAAATGCCAGATCGACGCTGTTATATTCTAATCAACCACACACTGGCTATTTTAACAGTGGCGTCACGTGATGAGCAAGAGTGCCACCAAATCGTTATAGTTTAGCAAAAAACAGGACTGTATTATTCAAATGTGCGAAAAGTCATTCTCAAAACATAGCTGAATGACAGTGTATTCATCACATATAACACATGGTTTTTCCTCGAACAGAACCATCAGGAATAAAGGAATCACTAACCACAGTTAACTAAATCTGTGTTCACTGAAGTTGTGCATTCAGACGATGGATATATCATTCACAGATAATACAGAAAAGACAGCGACAGAAATTCCTGCATGCATTTGCTGTGAAGACATTGTTTTGTAGAATTAAAATAAAAATAAGAACTTTCCAAAACTAAATCAAATAGGTATCAAATACGATATCATGTAAACAAGTCATCATATATCCTGAATGTTAGATGAATTTTACTTTCTAACCAGATCAGGCAAAAACCTTGTCGTCTCTCTGGCTACCGCATGGTACGCAGACCACGAAATTAGTACACTCTAAGACAGAAAGAAACAATGTACCATGAAGTAATTATCCAAATGGGACGGGAACTGATAGCTGTGGTGGACGTGTAGAGAAAACAAATGATTACAATTTCAGAAGAAATGGATGATTTGTTCAGGGGAAAGACCTTCATAAACTGAGCAAGTTAGTAACACGGTAGACCGCCTTTGTTGTTATGGAAGCATTTACTCAGCTTGTCATCAATTGACAGAGTTGTCAGTGTGCTGGCGTATGCTCCCGCCAGCACACCGGGCGGTAAAGCTGTGGTAAGAAGATCGGCAGTAGGCACCAGATCAAGCATGAGTATCGGGAGAGAGGCCAAAGACTCGCTAGCGACGCGCCGCCAGCGCCCTCTCGACCGCAAGTGTTTAGATCGCCTCCGCTGACCGGAGGGCCTCAGTCTCAGCCAGTCTCAGTTATTAGCTCAGTCTGCCACTATCGCAGTCGCTCAGTCACTGTGGCAGTAACTCGCATTCTAGCTTGGCGTCTCTGATTCTTCTCATAGCGGCCCTTGTGTATCACCAGCAGTGAGGCTAACCTTTTTAAGTAAGTAAGGAACCATGTTAATACTTGTGTGCAGTTGTGTTCTAGAAAGAGGACACCGGCCACCAATGAACGTCCTCTCCCTTGATTCCATGGAACAAGACTCAACAGTATCGATGAGGATAGGTTGGTTGGTTTGTGGGATTGAAGGGACCAGACTGCTACGGTCATCGGTCCCTCGATGAGGATACAAAAGTCGGATGTGCTCCAGAGGGATGTCAGGTCAAATTGTATCCAATTGGAGCGTTAGATCGTAAAATCCTGAAATGGTTGGAGAGTCCTGTACGTAGTGAGATCCAGCAAGCACGAAGACAAGCAGTAGAAATTCTCAGCGTTTGGGCGGGCATTATCTTGCTGAGATGTAAGCACAGGATGGTTTACTATGAAGAGCAATAAAATGGGGCATAGAATATCCTCGACGTCTCACTGCTCTGTAAGGGTGATGCAAATGACAACCAAAGGGCTCCTGCTATGAATGGAAATGACGCGCTCAGAACATCACTCCTGGTTTTTGGGCTGTGTGACAGGCGACAGGTGACAGTTCCACTGAAGAAGAGTTATAAAACACGGTTTTCCGAAACTCCTTCACCAAAGAAGACGAAGTAAATATTCCTGAATTCCAGTCAAGAACAACTGCCAAGATGAGAAACATAGATATCCCCGGTGTAACAGAGCAGCTTAAATCACTCAATAAAGGCAAGGCCTTCGGTCCAGATTGTATACCAGTCAGGTCCCTCTCAGAGTATGCTGATAAAACAGCTCCATATTTAGCAATTATATTCAACCACTCGCTCGCAGAAAGATCCGTACCCAAAGATTGGAAAGTGCTCAAGTCACACCAATACCCAAAAAGGGAAATAGGAGTAATCCGCTGAATTACTGGCACATATCACAAACGTCGATTTGCAGTAGGGTTTTGGAATATATACTGTATTCGAATATTATGAAGTACCCCGAAGAAAACGATTTATTGACACATAGTCAGCACTGATTCAGAAAATATCGTTCTTGTGAAACACAACTAGCTCATTATACTCATGAAGTAATAAGAGCTATCGACAGGAGATGTAAAATTAATTCCATATTTTTGGATTTCCAGAAGGCTTTCGACACCGTTCCTCACAATCGTCTTCTCACCAAACTGTGTGCCTACGGAGTATCGCCTCACTTGTGCGGCTGGATTCGTGATTTCCTGTAAGGTAAGTATCACTTCGTAGTAACAGACGGAAAGTCATCGACTATAACAGAAGTAATATCCGGCGCTCCCCAAGGAAGTGTTATAGGCCCTCTATTGTTCCTGATCTATATTAACGACATATGAGACAACCTGAGTAGCCGTCTTAGATTGTTTGCAGATGAAGCTGTCATTTACCGTCTTGTAAAGTCATCAGATGATCCAAACAACTTGCAAAATGTTTTAGATAAGATATCTGTATGGTACGAAAAGTGGCAATTGACCCTGAATAAAGAAAAGTATAGAGTTATTCACATGAGCACTAAAAGAAATCAGTTATATTTCGATTAGGCGATAAGTCACACAAATATAAAGAGTGTAACTTCAGCTAAATACTTAGGGGTTACAATCACAAATAACCTAAATTGGAACGATCACATAGATAATACTGTGCGTAGAGCAAACCAAAGACTGCGATTCATTGGCAGAACACTTAGGAGCAGCAACAGGTCTACTAAAGAGACTGCTTACACCACTCTTGTCCGCCTTATTCTGGAGTATTGCTGTGCGGTGTGGGATCCGCATCAGGTGGGACTGACGGATGACATCGAAAAAGTACAAAGAAGGGCAGCTCGTTTCCTATTATCGTGAAAAATGGGAGATAGTATCACAGACATGATACGTGAATTGGAGTGGCAATCAGTAAAACAAAGGCGTTTTTCGTTGTGACGGGATTTTCTCATGAAATTTTAATCACTACTTTTGTCTTGCGATTGCGAAAACATTCTGTTGGCACCCACCTACCTAGGGAGAAATGATCATCACGATAAAATAAGAGAAATCATGGCTCGCACAGAAAAATTTAAGTTCTCGTTTTTTCCGCGTGCCGATCGAGAGTAGAATGGTTGAGAGACAGCTTGAAGGTGATTCATTGAACCCTCTGCCAGGCACTTTATTGTGAATAGCAGAGTAATCACGTAGATGTAGATGTAGACAGTCGTGTTGGTATCCCACAACTGTTCGGGCCCTCTCCAGACACGTCTGTTCCTGGGAGCACATTGGCTGGAGTAGAATTGTTTTCAGTGTTCGTCCCACTTCGAACTGAGCTCCATAGACCAGTGAAGACGGGTTTGAAGAAGCCCCAACAGCGTCGGCATACCAATATGACTGTCGCCCCACGACCAAGAGCTATGAGCTGAGGTGCGATTTCTTTTCATAGCAAGATCCCGTTAGCTGTTATCCACAGCACCTGCAGGGTACGTCGACGAATTTCTATGCCCCGCGTTGCTTCCCTTCGTGGCAAGACAACCTGGGTTTCCATATCAGCAAGCTAATGCCAGCACGCACACGCCGAGACTTTCTACTGTTTGCCATACCCTACCTTGGCCAGCAACGACACCGGATCTTTCCCCAACTGAGAAAGTTTGGAGCATTATGGGATTTTGACGATGTAATGCGCCAGCTGGATGGAATTTGGCACATTATCCCTCAGGGGGACATCCAAAGACTCTCTCAATCAGTGCCATTCTGAATAACTGCACTCAATGATTTATTTTCGATATGACCTTGTATTGTAACAGATAATAATGTCTCAAGACTGTCTTATACCTTCTGTCGTAGCTGTCGTAGTGAACGGATGTAACAAAAGGTTATTTCTTACAATGTTAATTTCGATTGGATGAATTACAATAACAGAAGATTTAGTTTATTCATTTGTACTTTTTAAGTTACTCCTCTTCCTCACCTAACAATTTTTAATGCTTTTCAAGCTAACATTCGTTATGGATCGTCTTAATACGATGGAGCAATGAGTCGGTCGCCATTGTCGCTATCTTAAATGTTCACAGTATGTTCCAGAAGAAACCTATCTTCATTCATTTTTATGCTAACGAAGTCAGATGCCGATTTATTACCGTCATTTTATTGCAAAGTGAATCCTGACCCACAAAACTGATCATTCATCTTCCCACAGTCACTCACCACCGTGTTAAAGACAGGCCTACAACAAAGGTTCAAATAGTTCAAATAGCTCTAAGCACTATGCGACTTAACATCTGAGGTCATCAGTCCCCTAGACGTAGAAGTACTTAAACCTAACTATCCTAAGGACATCATACACATCCGTGCCCGAGGCAGGATTCGAACCTGCGACCGTAGCAGCAGCGCGGTTCCGGACTGAAGCGCCTAGAACCGCTCAGCCACAATGACCGGCTACAACAGATGCTTTACCGATTTTTGTCATTCATCTCGTCATTATAATCGCCCTTATAGCGCCAGATGTTGACCAACGCGTTATTAACTTGTTCAGTTTGTGAAGCTCCTTGTCTTGAAGAAATAATCTAATTTTTTTTAGGAGAGCGGGGTCGTTAACCACTGATAATCGCTGAAAGAGGTTCAAGCAGCGGTAAATTGGTAAAATTGATAGCGATGACCAAAATGAGGTGGTATATATAAACCAAGCAAGTATAAGGAAAAGCTCGGTTTTGCATGCGCCAGTAGTGTATCATCCATGTATTGCAGGCCCAGAGGTGCCGAATTTTGTGGTAGATACCGTACCAGTAAACACCCGATAAACAGACTCTCGCTCGGCAGACAGCACACCGAATCAACAAGCTACCGACAAGCTCGGAAAAGCAGAGACCTCCAGAGAGGTTGATACAGAACTGTTAAAGGAAGTGTAGAAGCGTGAAGCTTATACACAAGTACGAATGCCATTTAAACGGGAGTGCAAGACTATTCATACCTGGTTGGACCCTTTCATCCTTCGTGGTGGTCAAACACGGACGACCCGAATGTTGACAAATGTACGCCTGCTCTCACGTTCCGATGGAGTTCAGCATCTTGCTTCTGTCGCATCTGAACGCTCCACAAAACTATATATTGCACGATTCGGCCAGCCGGCTAACTGGAGACCCATAATGAGGCCCATTTCAAACTCCAACACGTAATGATATCTGTGTCTAACGAGTAAGAGAATTATCCGTCTCTTTCAGTGATCTGACGCTTTTCGAATCCCTCATAGACACTACCAGGCCTGGTAACAAAATTAAACCTGAACGACAATATTGCACTGCGCTGTCCGTTCTACCTATCGAAACAGGGATTCATCTCACCGGGCCATGGCTTTCCAGTAGTGTAGGGTTCATCTGAAAAGATCACATGCCAAGGAGAGGCGCTGCAGGCTATGTCGTGCTGTTAGCAAAGGCACTCGCGTCGGTCGTCTGCTGCCATAGCCCATTAACGCCAAATTGTGCTGCACTGTCTTACCGAATGCGTTCGTCGTACGTCCCACATTGATTTCTGCTGTTATTTTATGCAGCGTTGCTTTCTGCTAGCACTGACAATATCCAAAGGCCGCAGCTGTTGGTCGTTAAGTGAAGGATGTCGGCCACTGCCTTTTCCGTGGTGAGCGGTAATACTTGAAAGTTGGTACTGCAGGCACAACCTTGACACTGCGAATCTCAGCCTACTGAATTCCCTAAAGATTCCCGAAATGGAATTTTCCATACGTCTGGCTCCAACTACCATTCCGCGATCAAAGTCTCTTAATTTCCGTCATGCGACGATAATCACGTCGGAAACATTTTCACATGAATTACTTGAGTGCAACTGACAGCTCCACAAACGCATTACCCTTTTATACCTTGTGTAGGCAACACTGAGGGGAGGTACCCGTGGTCTAGGGGTAGCGTCTTTGATTCATAATCAAAACGTGTTCGGTCCCGGGTTCGATCCCCGCCACTGCCTAATTTTTGATAAATAATCAGCATTGGCGGCCGAAGACTTCCGGCATAAGAAGTCAGCCTCATTCTGCCAACGGCCTTCTCAAAGAGGGCGGAGGAGCGGATGGAGGTTCAGGGCACTCTCTTGTCCTAGGGGTGGGAAATTGCCCCTAATGGCGGAAGAATCAGCAATGATCAACTACATGAGGATGCAGAAGGCAATGGAAACCACTGCATTAAAGACACGTAACGTGTATCCACAGGACATGTGGCCTGTAATTGAAGAAGTGTCATGATGATCTCTCCTTTGGCAAAAGATTCCGGAATAGTCCCCCATTCGGATCTCCGGGAGGGGACTGCCAAGGGGGAGGTTACCATGAGAAAAAGATTGAATAATCAATGAAAGGATAACGTTCTACGAGTCGGGGCGTGGAATGTCAGAAGCTTGAACGTGGCAGGGAAACTAGAAAATCTGAAAAGGGAAATGCAAAGTCTCAATCTAGATATAGTAGGGGTCAGTGAAGTGAAGTGGAAGGAAGACAAGGATTTCTGGTCAGATGAGTATCGGGTAATATCAACAGCAGCAGAAAATGGTATAACAGGTGTAGGATTCGTTATGAATAGGAAGGTAGCGCAGAGGGTGTGTTACTGTGAACAGTTCAGTGACCGGGTTGTTTTAATCAGAATCGACAGCAGACCAACACCGACAACGATAATTCAGGTATACATGCCGACGTCGCAAGCTGAAGATGAACAGATAGAGAAAGTGTATGAGGATATTGAAAGGGTAATGCAGTATGTAAAGGGGGACGAAAATCTAATAGTCATGGGCGACTGGAATGCAGTTGTAGGGGAAGGAGTAGAAGAAAAGGTTACAGGAGAATATGGGCTTGGGACAAGAAATGAAAGAGGAGAAAGACTAATTGAGTTCTGTAACAAGTTTCAGCTAGTAATATCGAATACCCTGTTCAAGAATCACAAGAGGAGGAGGTATACTTGGAAAAGGCCTGGAGATAGGGGAAGATTTCAATTAGATTACATCATGGTCAGACAGAGATTCCGAAATCAGATACTGGATTCTAAGGCGTACCCAGGAGCAGATATAGACTCAGATCACAATATAGTAGTGATGAAGAGTAGGCTGAAGTTCAAGACATTAGTCAGGAAGAATCAATACGCAAAGAAGTGGGATACGGAAGTACTAAGGAATGACGAGATACGTTTGAAGTTCTCTAACGCTATAGATACAGCAATAAGGAATAGCGCAGTAGGCAGTACAGTTGAAGAGGAATGGACATGTCTAAAAAGGGCCATCACAGAAGTTTGGAAGGAAAACATAGGTACAAAGAAGGTAGCTGCGAAGGAACCATGGGTAACAGAAGAAATACTTCAGTTGATTGATGAAAGGAGGAAGTACAAACATGTTCCGGGAAAATCAGGAATACAGAAATACAAGTCGCTGAGGAATGAAATAAATAGGAAATGCAAGGAAGCTAAGACGAAATGGCTGCAGGAAAAATGTAAAGACATCGAAAAAGATATGATTGTCGGAAGGACAGACTCAGCATACAGGAAATTCAAAACAACCTTTGGTGACATTAAAGCAACGGTGGTAACATTAAGAGTGCAACGGGAATCCCACTGTTAAATGCAGAGGAGAGAGCAGATAGGTGAAAAGGATACATTGAAAGCCTCTATGAGGGTGAAGATTTGTCTGATGTGATAGAAGAAGAAACAGGAGTCGATTTAGAAGAGATAGGGGATCCAGTATTAGAATCGGAATTTAAAAGAGCTTTGGAGGTCTTACGGTCAAACAAGGAGAAGGGACAGGATGATAGGACATCTGCTAAGACATGAGGGAATGACTTCCATGGTACTAGAGGGAGCTGTAGAGGGCAAAAACTGTAGAGGAAGACAGAGATTGGAATACGTTAAGCAAATAATTGAGGACGTAGGTTGCAAGTGCTACTCTGAGACGAAGAGGTTAGCACAGGAAAGGAATTTCTTGGCGGGCCGCATCAAACCAGTCAGTAGACTGATGACCAAAAAAAAAAGGCGATACTACCGCCATCTGTATTCGTGTATATTGCTACCCCATGACTTTAGTCACCTCAGTGTCTATACGGGGTGCTTAAGAACGTATTCCGTATTTTAAACGTGTTTAGTATGGACCAAAGAAAGACGAAAGTGTTTAGCCAATTGTTGTTGTTGTTGTTGTGGTCTTCAGTCCTGAGACTGGTTTCATGCAGCTCTCCATGCTACTCTATCCTGTGCAAGCTTCTTCATCTCCCAGTACCTACTGCAGCCTACATCCTTCTGAATCTGCTTAGTGCATTCATCTCTTGGTCTCCCTCTACGATTTTTACCCTCCACGCTGCCCTCCAATATTAAATTGGTGATCCCTCGATGTCTCAGAACATGTCCTACCAACCGATTCCTTCTTCTAGTCAAGTTGTGCCACAAACTTCTCTTCTCCCCAATCGTATTCAATACTTCCTCATTAGTTACGTGATCTACCCATCTTATCTTCAGCATTCTTCTGTAGCACCACATTTCGAAAGCTTCTATTCTCTTCTTGTCCAAACTATTTCTCGTACACGTTTCACTTCCATACATGGCTACACTCCATACAAATACTTTCAGAAACGACTTCCTGACACTTAAATCTACACCCGATGTTAACAAATTTCTCTTCTTCAGAACTGCTTTCCTTGCCTTTGCCGGTCTACATTTTATATCCTCTCTACTTCGACCATCATCAGTTATTTTGCTCCTCAAATAGCAAAACTCCTTTACCGGCTTTAAGTGTCTCATTTCCTAATCTAATTCCCTCAGCATCACCCAACTTAATTTGACTACATTCCATTATTCTCGTTTTGCTTTTGTTGATGTTCATCTTGTACCCTCCTTTCAAGACACTGTCCATTCCGTTCAGCTGCTCTTCCAAGTCCTTTGCTGTCTCTGACAGAATTACAATGTCATCGACGAACCTCAAAGTTTTTATTCCTTCTCCATGGATTTTAATACCTACTCCGAAGTTTTCTTTTGTTTCCTTTATTGCTTGCTCAATATACAGATTGAATAACATCGGGGATAGGCTACAACCCTGTCTCACTCTTTTCCCAACCACTGCTTCCCTTTCATACCCCTCGACTCTTATAACCGCCATCTGCTTTCTGTACAAATTGTAAATAGCCTTTCGCTCCCTGTATTTTACCCCTGCCACCTTCAAAATTTGAAAGATGGTATTCCAATCAACATTGTCAAAAGCTTTCTCTAAGTCTACAAATGCTAGAAACGTAGGTTTGCCTTTCCTTAATGTTTCTTCTAAGATAAGTCGTGGGGTCAGTATTGCCACAGGTGTTCCAACATTTCTATGGAATTCAAACTAATCTTCCCCGAGGTCGGCTTCTATCAGTTTTTCCATTCGTCTGTAAAGAATTCGCGTTAGTATTTTGCAGCTGTGACTTATTAAACTGATAGTTCGGTAATTTTCACATTTGTCAACACCTGCTTTCTTTGGGATTTGAATTATTATATTCTTCTTGAAGTCTGAGGGTATTTCGCCTGTTCCATACATCTTGCTCACCAGATGGTAGAGTTTTGTCAGGACTTGCTCTCCCAAGGCTGTCAGTAGTTCTAATGGGATGTTGTCTACTCCTGGGCCCTTATTTCGACTCAGGTCTTTCAGTGCTCTGTCAAACTCTTTACGCAGTATCATATCTCCTATTTCATCTTCATCTACATCCTCTTCCATTTCCATAATATTGTCCTCAGGTACGTCGCCCTTGTATAGACCCTCTATATACTCCTTCCACCTTTCTGCTTTCCCGTCTTTGCTTAGAGCTGGGTTTCCATCTGAGCTCTTGATATTCATACTAGTGGATTTCTTCTCTCCAAAGGTCTCTTTAATTTTCCTGTAGGCGGTATCTATCTTACCCCTAGTCAGATAAGCCTCTACATCCTTACATTTGTCCTCTAGCCATCCCTGCTTAACCATTTTGCACTTCCTGTCGATCTCATTTTTGAGACATTTGTATTCCTTTTTGCCTGCTTCATTTACTGCATTTTTATATTTTCCCCTTTCATCAATTAAATTCAATATTTCTTCTGATATCCAAGGGTTTCTACTAGCCCTCGTCTTTTTACCTATTTGATCCTCTGCTGCCTTCACTATTTCATCCCTCAAAGCTACCCATTCTTCTTCTACTGTATTCCTTTCCCCCATTACTGTCAATTGTTCCCTTATGCTCTCCCTGAAACTCTGTACAACCTCTGGTTCTTTCAGTTTATCCAGGTCCCATCTCCTTAAATTTCCACCTTTTTGAAGTTTCTTCAGTTTTGGTCTACAGTTCATAACCAATAGATTGTGGTCAGAGTCAACATCTGCCCCTGGGAATGTCTTACAATTTAAAACCTGGTTCCTAAATCTCTGTCTTACCATTATATAATCTATCTGATACCTTTTAGTATCTCCAGGGTTCTTCCATGTATACAACCTTCTTTTATGATTCTTGAACCAAGTGTTAGCTATGATTAAGTTATGCTCTGCGCAAAATTCTACCGGGCGACTTCCTCTTTCATTTCTTAGCCCCAATCCATATTCACCTACTATGTTTCCTTCTCTCCCTTTTCCTACTGACGAATTCCAGACTATTAAATTTTCGTCTCCCTTCACTACCTGACTAATTTCTTTTATCTCATCATACATTTCATCAATTTCTTCGTCATCTGCAGAGCTAGTAGGCACATAAACTTGTACTACTGTAGTAGGCATGGGCTTCGTGTCTATCTTGGCCACAATAATGCGTTCACTATGCTGTTTGTGGTAGCTTACCCTCACTCCTATTTTTTTTATTCGTTATTAAACCTACACCTGCATTACCTTTATTTGATTTTGTATTTATAACCCTGTATTCACCTGACCAAAAGTCTTGTTCCTCCTGCCACTGAACTTCACTAATTCCCACTATATCTAACTTTAACCTATCCATTTCCCTTTTTAAATTTTCTAACCTACCTGCCCGATTAAGGGATCTGACATTCCACGCTCCGATCCGTAGAACGCCAGTTTTCATTCTCCTGATAATGACGTCCTCTTGAGTAATCCCCGCCCGGAGATCCGAATGAGGGACTATTTTACCTCCGGAATATTTTACCCAAGAGGACGCCATCATCATTTAATCATACAGTAAAGCTGCATGCCCTCGGGAAAAATTACGGCTGTAGTTTCCCCTTGCTTTCAGCCGTTCGCAGTACCAGAACAGCAAGGCCATTTTGGTTAGTGTTACAAGGCCAAATCAGTCAATCATCCAGACTGTTGCCCCTGCAACTACTGAAAAGGCTGCTGCCCCTCTTCAGGAACCACACGTTTGTCTCTCCTCTCAACAGATACCCCTCCGTTGTGGTTGCACCTACGGTACGGCTATCTGTATCGTTGAGGCACACAAGCCTCCCCCACCAACGGCAAGGTCCATGGTTCATGGGGGGGTTAGCCAATATGGGCTCTAAAAAGGTACCTTCAAACGTATGAGCACTTGTTTACCGTCGCTACTGTGAAACGCCTGACCGCACACCGCCATAAATCTCTTAAACTTTGCCCTCAAGAATATTCAGTGTGTACTACAGTATTTAAATATTTACTGTTATTTATTTATTTATTTATGGATCATAGACCTGCGACTGGTATGATATGCCACGCCACTATTTCTTCTCCTGCTCCAACCTTTTCACCCCATTGTGGCATTGCGTCTTTCATCTTCAATTATTTGTTGGATGTCTTCTGATATCTGTCGCCACTGCGATTTTTACTCTCTGCAGCTCCCTTTAGCACCGCGGAAGTTATTCCCTGCTCTATCAACCAGTCAAGTCTCGATGTCAGTGTTTTCCATATGTTCCTCTTTTCGTCGATTGTTCAAAGAAACTCTTAACTGCTTATCATTCCACCTAATTTTCAACATCCTCCCGGAACACCACATCTCAAACGCTTCGATTCTCTTCTTTTCTGATTTGCCACCTTCCCTGATCACTACCTAATGACGTATTCTAAATTCGCATTAAGGAAAACGTTTGATGCTCTTTCAGATTTTCATCTGTTTCCAAAAGTTAAAGACGACCTTCGAGAATTTCAGTTTGATAGTGATGAATCGGTGCAAGCGGAATTGTGGTCAACAAACTTAAACAGTCTACTGTGAAAGTATCCAATGGTCTCTCGTTGGGAGCAATGTGTCCGATGGAAGGGTGACTTTGATGGAGTAATAAATAATAGCTATGAAGAATAAAGATATAGACTGTTAATAAGTTTTCTGTACTTAAAAAGCTTTAAGAGTTTTCAAATAAGAAATTCGGTGGCTTTACTTTTCATCGCACCCTCGTATTCTTTCCATTTATCCGGTCTCTCATCCACTTTGAACAGCGGAATGCCTCCTGCACTCTTCAGATTAATACCTTTGCATTTAATTTTACCAAAGGTTGTATTTCGTTTCCGATTTCTTCACATTTTTCCTGCAGCCATTTTGTCTTAGCTCCTTTGCACTTTCTATTTATTTTTATTTCTAAGTGATTTACCTTGATGTACTCCTTTGTCCTACTGAGTATTCTCAGTCTACATATCCATCCACATCTTACTCTGCAAGGCACCTAACGGTGTGTGGTGGAGGTTATTCTGGTACCGCTAACTAATAGCCCCTTTCCTGTTACGCTCACGGATGGCGTGTGGGAAAAATGGTTTTTGTACTTTCTTCTTCTGTCGATCTATTCAAGTGGTTCAAATGACTCTGAGCACTATGGGACTTAACATCTGAAGTCATCGGTCCTCTAGAACTTATAACTACTTAAACCTAACTAACCTAACATCACACACATCCATGCCCGAGGCAGGATTCGAACCTGCGACCGTAGCAGCAGCGCGGTTCCGGACTAAAGCGCCTAGAACCGCTCGGCCACACCGGCCGGCGTCGATCTATTGAAGTACTTCTTCTCCTACCTAAGGTTTCTTCGCAGTTACTTTCCTTGTGCCTGTATTTGTCTTCAGTCTATTTTCCTTGGTTGACCATTTACAAATGAACTACTTACTGCACTATTCACTATCGCAGCATCTGAGAGAACTTCAAACGTATGTCATCGTTCCTCAGTACTTCAGAATCCCACATTTTCAATTTTCTTAAGTTTCAACCTCCTGTTCATCATTATTAAATTGTGGATCAGTCTGTATCTGCTACTGGGTATTTGATTTCGAATCTCTGTCTCACCATGATGTAATCCTCGTGGAATCTTCCCGTGACTCGATGCCTTTTGCAACTATGCCTTCTCCTCTTGTGATTTTTGAATAGTGTTCGTCCTGTTATGAACTGAAAATCACTACGCGACTCAATTGGTGTTTGTCCTCTGACATACTACCAAGTTCATCTTCTCGCGAAACACGGATTTCAGCTCCTTCCTCTGCCGCGGCTATGCGCTCCCCCGTAGTTACTATATTATCATCTCCTATCACATGCCGAATTACCCGTTCTAAACGAGCATATATTTTCTCTAACTCTTAATCTTCTGCTTGTGACGTCTTGGTTTACTATCGATTCCTGTCATTAAATTGTGAAAGTAATGCTATCTCTGACCTACCTTCCCATTCATGCCGAGCCATACTCCGGGTAAACTGTTTTGCACTGCTGTTAACGTTACCTTATTTTTATTTCACAAAAAAAAATTTTCTTGTTTCCATTTCACTTCACTGACCCTCCATATCTCAATCGAGACTTTGCATTTCTCGTTTCAGATTTTCTAGCTTCCCTTCTACATTGACTTCTGACATTCCAAGGTCTAACTCGTACAATATTATCCTTTGTTGGTTATTCAATCTTTTTATCACGGTTACGTCCTCCTTGACAATCCATGGGGTACTAATCAGGAATCTGTTGGCAATGGGGGGATCGTCTGATACTCTTTCTGTTCCAGGCCACATGTCTCGACGGCTACAAAATAAATGTCTTTACGTCGGTGATTTCCATAGGTTTTTGCATCATCATGCCGTTGATCAACACTGATTTTCCGCCGTTTAACCGCACTTTCCCATTTCAAGGACAAGAGGGATGGCGTATCAAAGTTCAGGTTTACGTCACTTGCTGAGATCTATGGTTCCTAGACAGGGTAAAACTGTAACCTTCTAAGTTAATGCAGTCAAAACATACGGCCATTTGTGTCGCATATTTTGATACTCGAAAACTAACTCAACAAACACTATAGGGTGCTTTCCCTTTCCCTAGAATCATTAAAGTTGACACAAAGTAAGATTTCGTAGTAAAGGTACAGGGAAAAATCCGAAAATTGTTAATTTGTAATTACATCACACGGGAAGATATATCTTTGTCATATTTTTAACCACTTGTCTGTCTGTTCGTCTGTTAAGACCATTTTTCTCTGGAACAGTTCACAGTATCAAGTTGAAATTTATGTCACATACTAAAGTTTATGGTCCCTTGCTGGTGCAAAAAATTTAAGCTTCTGAGTCAAGGCAGTCGAGAGATTCGGTCATTTGTGTAACATATTTTGATACTCGCAAACTCACTCATCGGAACCTAAGAGTACTTCCCGTTGACCTAGAATCATGAAATTCGGCAACAAGCAATGTTTCATATCACAAGTAAAGTAAAAAATCTAAAACTTGCTAATCTCTAATTATTTCACATGAAAAACACATTTTGCCGTCTGAACATACATCATCCGTCAGAAGCATAATAGACAAACATTACTGCATGCAAGTTACAATCATGTTTTAGTAAGTAAATAAAAATGTTTCATTAAATGTTTTCTAGATATGAACATGTAAACTGTAGTCCCCCGCTCGCTTCTTTTTGTAGGTATCCATAAACAGCCAAAATTCATTGAGGCTTTCGATTCCCATATGCATATGAAATAGTCCGCTGCTCGTGGTCTCGCGGTACCGTTTTCGCTTCCCGAGCACGAGGTCCCGGATTCGATGCCCGGCGGGTCAGGGATTTTCCCTGCCTCGAGATGACTGAGCGTTGCGTCCTCTTCATCATCATCATTCATCCCCATCACGGTCGGAGGAAGGCAACGGTAAACTACCTCCACTAGGACCTTGCCTAGTATGGCGTTGCGGGTCTTCCGCATCGTTCCCCTGCACTCTGTCACGTAGTGTGTGTTGTGTTTGGCAAGACAGCCTAGACACAATGAGAGGAAGCCGAAAGGCACGCGCTTAAACTCAGGCAGGCTGGCGTGAGGTCTGAAACAGGATACGTAATGAATGGTATAAAGAAAAATACGTAGCTGCTGGAATACTTAACTTTAATCCACATTTGTTGAACATCGCTCTTGATGATACATGCTTCATAGTATTAATTAGCAATTGAATACGGCGCCTTGCTAGGTCGTAGCAAATGTAACTGAAGGCTAGGCTAACTATCGTTTCGGCAATTGAGAGCGTAATTGTCAGTGATCCCCTTCTGGCAAAGTCGTCTGTACAACTGGGGCGAGTGCTAGTACGTCTCTCTAGACCTGCCGTGTGGTGGAGCTCGGTCTGCGATCACTGACAGTGGCGACACGCGTGTCCGACTTATACTACCGGACCGCGGCCGATTTAAAAGCTACCACCTAGCAAGTGTGGTGTCTGGCGGTGACACCACAGTGTGGAACTTCATCATCATCATGACGTATATGAATATGTATATATACATATATAATTAATTATGTACGGAACCATCAGTGCGCGAGTCCTGCTCGCACTTAACCATTTTTTTCCTCCGATCTCCTCTTCAGCCGGTTTTTGCGCTCGCCAGACTGTGCCTGTTTCAGCCAGGTTCCTTCAGCTTTACTCGTTTCTTTCCATGACAAATCTTCTTTGAAATTAATGATAATTCACTTTTGTTCTTCTTAAAACAAAAAATTCTCCTTCTTATACGTTATTTATTTCTTATTTCAGAACATTTTAGAGAATATAAAATAAATTTGCCTCCTTGATAGGAATCTAAGGAACTAAAACCATTTTTCCGATACGACTCATACTCTCTCTTTCTGTTTCTAAAAACGTCTTCCTCGTAGCATTCTCAGCAGGTGCTTTTTCCTTTTTCTGGTTTCTGCCATGGCCTTCAATGCTACCGTAGTGGACATGGGGCGCTCGTAGTCCCTACTTTATTTCCCCCAGGCAGTAATGCAAACTTCTGGTTGACAACTAATTGTGTGAATCGTCTTGTTATGAATATGCTGGCAAGACTTCATTGCAATAATGTTTATAAGAAAAATAAAAGTTAAGGATAATGAGAAAAAAAGAAAATTTTTAAATAAAAATGAAAATCTTTTCCATCGAAGCTTACTTATTTATTTTGAAATGTCTGATTAAATTTTTCCTTTTACGTCACGGCATTATTAACATTAATTCATTATATTTGTCTGATTGTTGTTGTTATCCTATGCCCATTCTTTCGAATTCCATTTTTCGTGGTCTGAGTACTTAATAATTCTATCAAATCAGCACTTCACATACAGGATGTCCAGCCCAGCTTTACCATCTCATATATTTTCGAAATGAAGCATAATATGAAAAACGCTATTGGCTGGGGATGCACCTATGTCAAGGAATCATAGCCCCTACAAGTAAAACGTCACATTCAACAAAGAGTTACATTTTTTATGGCCCATGTGCGTTTATATCTACCAAAATGAAAACTAGAGTATAATTAGTGATTGCATATTTGGTTTCATTGCTGTAAACCTTATACTTTCTGGACTGCTTAGACTTTACCCTTTTCATGGTTAAAATTTATTTTGCATATATTAAAAAAATTGAAGAAAAAAACTAGCTTCCTTTGTGACAAATAATACTCATTAACTATCAAAAACGGTTTATGGTGACCGATTTTGAAAACTGGTAAAGTGGCTCACATGTTCCCCACGAACGGAACTAGATCCATGCTTTCACGTAAACCTGGAATTTTCAGGTTGAAATTTTTAATTTTTTGATGATTTTATCAGGATGCCAGTTATGGAAAAGAGTATAACAGATAGTAGCAAAAGACATTTATTCTCCTGACAATGAAAAACATGAAAATCGCTCACGAGTTTTCAACATAAATATTTTCTACATCCCATGAAGCTTTCTAGAGAATATACATCCCAATCTATACAAATTATGTACAAACCAGTAGAATTACCCAGGTGAATAATAATATTTCAAAATAATATCTATGATATATAAGAATACACAATTAGTTACTTCAGACATTCTTGAAGAGAAGAAGATGGCTTTTTGATCTGATTTTCGTGGAACAAACATACTGTAAACACACGTCACCCCACTTGGTCGCTCACAGCCTTCTCTATATCCGCCCCATGGTCCATAAAATTTTTCTCCAGGTGTTGGAGGCATCTTACTACATGGTAGCAGTAGGCAGATGTGTGATATAGACATCTCAACCCTAAAAACTGCTTATTGCTTTACTGGGACATATGTATCCCATCAACCGCGAAAGGGTTAATAATGGAAACGGCGCCACAATTCCTGCCGTAATGCTGTAATGCAGTAATACGGTAGTCTGCACTGTCCTGAAGTCAGCTATAGGCAACCCTTGCTCTGCGCAGAACGGCAGAAACTTGACGCCGTTGCCGTCCTTTAAAAAACTACGTATTTGAGAAGGCATGATGTTTAGAACAGTGAAAACAAGTTTGCCGTCATAACTATAACTCTGATTTTCATTCCCGTAAAAAAACATACATGTGCCATTTAAAAAAAACGTAACTTTTGGTTGAAAGTGAAGTTTGTTGACATTGACGGATTGTACATTCGTGTTCATTGTGTGAACCCCTGACATAGGTGCACCCCTATCCAATTACATTTCTCACATTTTGTTTCGTTTCGGAAAAATATGAGTTGGTAGCTAGGTGGGACATCCTGAATATGGCGACTTCAGTTGTGATATCATTTCCCAGGTGATTAATGAAGTAGCTCATTACTTTCCAATTAACCAAGACAGGTATTGTTTCTCTGTTTTAGGACGGTATAGAGTCTGCGGAGTGTTGTTGATTTAAAAAATTATCTATCGTGGATCTTGCAGGAAAAGTTAATTGATCTCTGAGGCGCTTCCAGTTTTGTATATTTCCAGCGCATGTAAATCTCTATCGACGAAATTACAAGTCAGACAAAAGTTTTTCTTGCTAATCTGGACTGCGCCTAGCCTTTCGTTTGAATGCTGACTTTTTTTTTTACCATACCTTTCCATGCGATAGCGTATCGTACGGCACAATACCATATCATACCACGACCATGTTGATATTGTTCCATACAGTATCCCATTAACATTTCGATATTTCCTTTCTATTTTGTTTCTCCTTTCATGTTTCTTTCTATGCAACATAAATTCTCTGGGCATTATGTGTCGCAGCGTAGTTATATCTTTGCTGGGGTAACTTCTTTCCATGTTCTCGCATGGGGGAAGACGTGATTTATTTTTTACACCTCTGCCTGTGTTTGAAAACTTTCTGGACAGAGAGTTTCAAATAATTTAGAAATCATACTGTCTGCATTTTTTTAGAGTAGCATCGGTCCTTTTTATATCAAGTGTATAGGCCGTGTTTTTATGTCGACTAAACACAAACATCCATTTTTGGGCTCTAGGGTGGCAGTTCTTGTGTTCACTCTGAACATTTCTCCTTTTCACGGGTAGTTGTCAACGGTTGACATAATACCACGGTGCAAATACAGGGTGTTTCAAAAAGGTACGGCCAAACTTTCAGGAAACATTCTTCACACACAAAGAAATAAAATATGTTATGTGGACATGTGTCCGGAAACGCTTACTTTCCATGTTAGAGCTCATTTTATTGCTTCTCTTCAAATCACATTAATCATGGAATGGAAGCACACAGCAACAGAACGTACCAGCGTGACTTCAAACACTTTGTTACAGGAAATGTTCAAAATGTCCTCCGTTAGCGAGGCTACATGCATCCACCTTCCGTCGCATGGAATCCCTGATGCGCTGATGCAGCCCTGGAGAATGGCGTATTGTATCACAGCCGTCCACAATACGAGCACGAAGAGTCTTTACATTTGGTACCGGAGTTGCGTAAACAATAGCTTTCAAATGCCCCCATAAATGAAAGTCAACAAAGTTGAGGTGAGGAGAGCGTGGAGGCCATGGAATTGGTCCGCCTCTACCAATCCATCGGTCACCGAATCTGTTGTTGAGAAGCGTACGAACACTTCGACTGAAATGTGCAGGAGCTCCATCGTGCATGAACCATATGTTGTGTCGTACTTCGAAAGGCACATCTTCTAGCAGCACAGGTAGAGTATCCCGTATGAAATCATGATAACGTCCTCCATTGAGCGTAGGTGGAAGAACATACTGACGAAACTAAAATGAGCTCCAACGTGGAAATTAAGCATTTTCGGACACATGTCCACATAACATCTTTTCTTTATTTGTGTGTGAGGAATGTTACCTGAAAGTTTGGCCGTACCTTTTTGTAACACCTTGTATACACATCCGGAAAATGTTCCGAGTGACATTTTTTTGTGAAAAATAGAATTTTACGTCTCCAAAAGTACCCTACTGTCACAATACGAGTGAGTCAACAGAATGTCGCCTCACACTGTCTTCGCAGACCCTTAAGTGTTTCCTTGGCATTACAAGTAACTCTCAGGTTTTCCCTTTCTCCTTGCCCGACCCACAGAAATGCCTTTGAGGCACACTACGGATCGTTACCTGGAGAGATACTGCTCCTTCGGAATGCGGCAGCTGTGTGTTTAGTTCCAAGGCTGCGTGCGAATCCCAGAGGCCCCTGCGACATGTTGCTAGTCGAACCAAGTAGCACTCACACCTTTGCCTGTAGTTAGCTGGTAGATATTTACACAACAGAATTTGCCTTTGTTATTTCTCGCTTTCTTTGACGCAACTGGCGAGAACAATAGTCCCAGATTGAGCTATAAACGTACACTGAAGCTTCAGCAACAACTGAGAACCCAGTGGAAGATAATATACTTCTTAAATGAAGACATTTATTGTTTTAAAAGTTCGACGCCGATGTGATTCAGGATGGACCATTAAATCGAATGGCAATGGTCGTGGAAAGACCAGCCATTGTATTCAGAGAAATCTTAACGGCCATAGTCTGAAGCTTTCTTTGAACTATGTTCCTCCAGAAAATGAGTCTGTTTCCATATCTCTCGGTGAGTTCAATTGGTCTAAGAAAAAAATTGTTATTTAGATAATTATTTGCTTGTTCCGCGTATTATATTTGTCATACTTACGACAGGTCTGTACAATGTGGAATCTATAAGTACATTTAAAAGTAACTTAAAGTTCCTAGATGAAAATATGGATACTTGATCTTCATTGTCATAACTTAATTTTTACTTTCAACTCAATCTACAATGAAATGTAACAAATGCAGCCCAACTATATACTCATATAATCTATATATAAATTCATTTACGGACTAGGAGCATTTGTTTTTTCTCCTAGCAATATAAATTCATAGTGGCGGTAGAGAAATCGTTACAGCATGGAAGCGCTGTAACAAAAACAAACAGAATCGCCGTTTGTGGGGTTTGAGCTACGTACATGGCGTAAAAAGCAAACACTTTTTTGCCCGAAACAGTGGCCAGTTGTATAACCATTCGAACATCTTTCGTACTGTAGACAAGTTACAGTATATTAAGCAAGTTTTGAACGACGAACGGGAGCTGGCGCCCAGACAAATTGTGCGAATCGAGTAATTCATTCTGCAAAAGATTTTAATTGAGTTGAAATTAATGCTCACCTAACGGAACCATTAGTATCTGCACCGTCCGAATTTTACGTGAAAAACATTCATCCTTAAATAACTCGCAAGCTACTTTTATGGTTTAAATGTGGTCCATCGGTGCATCGGACCGTTTGAAAAAAATCTTGCTTCGTTCGGATTTATACCCAAAAAAAACGTTTTTCTCGGAGGCTTTTGAAGCGCGCCTCTTATATACTTTAAAACTGTACAAATACGTTTAAACTTTGCATGAAAGTAGATAAATCAAAAACAAGTAACGAAATTTTTTAATCCAGTAATTTTTATCCGTTTTCGAGGTAAGATGGTTTAAAGCCGAGTTAAGTATAGCACGTAAAATTTGTTCTTGGGTAAACTGAATGGGCGAAAACGGTTTGAAATGAATCAACAGGCCTAAATAAAAAATGCATTCTTATCATAGAATTGAAAACTCGCTTTTAAGAATCTAACTTCATTCGAATTTTACGTGAAAAAGCACGTGGTTTTTTTAATTTTTTATTTACTTATTTATATGTAAATTCGTGAGAATGGGTACAAATTGACGGCAGACAAACACTTAATTATCTGACAGCTGCAAAGACATTTAAATCAAAGAATATCGACATATTCGCGTTTCTTTACGAATTAATCTACTTTCTCGGCACAATGAGCTCTCCTAGCTTCAAGGTGTTGGCAAACCTGCGTCTTACAATTTATAGGTTAAAATCCCTGATCCTATGCCCAAAATGCAGAAGATTCGCCAGCCATAGTAACTGTGATTTGATGGCATGTGTCATGTTATACGACATGACGTCATACACACACCAAAAAAGTTTTGTTTCACCTCGGTTCCGAGAGTTCCGGAACCTGTACAGAAATTTGGAATAGAGATCAACATAAACATCATTTCCGCCCTTTTCATTGCGCATGAAAACCACACAATGCATGTTGTACCACCATACAGCGAGACCTTCAGAAGTAGGGGTCCAGATTGCTGTACACATCGTTATCTATATCACCCAGTAGCACTTCCTCTTGCATTGATGCATCCCTCTATTCGTCGTGGCACACTATCCACAAGTTCATCAAGACACTGTCAGTCCAGATTTTCCCACTCCTACGCGATTCGGTGTAGATCTCTCAGAGTGGTTGGTGGGCCACGTCGTTCATAACAGCCCTTTATTATTTATTCCAGGCATATTCGACAGGGATCATGTCTGGAGAACATGCTGGCCACTCTAGTCGAGCGATGTCTTTATCCTGAAGGATATAATTCACAAGATACCCAACGCCATGTCTTGTAAGCGATGACATCTCGCTCGGCGAATGATTCCAATCCAGGTAGAGAGGCATTCTCACATCGGACGATAGCGAGAGTACAGGTTTGTGACGTCATCGCTCAGAGATTAAGGCAGCAAAGTTAAAGTCCTTATACATTGAATGCCGTATGGGACATAGTCTGTGAGCTATATCTGCAACAGCATTGAAGCACTATGTCTCGTCGACGTGTGTATTATAGTACAGAGTTACACCTCCAGTTACAGTTACATTCTCAGCAAGTACACCAAGTCCTTTCATCCATACATGTATTTTTTCACCATTACTAACTTTACGACAAGAGCGGGTATACAATGTAAAAGGCATATTACTATATATGTTAATAATTTGGTTATTTGTTAGTATAACTTGCTGATATTAAGAGTTAATTTCAGTCTTGACGTTACCACAGGGAGTACTGGAAGTGGATGGTTTACTCTCGCCATCGTCCGATGTGAGAATGCCTCTCTAGCTGGATTGGAATCATTCGCCGACCACGATGTCATTGCTTACAAGATCTGACATTGTGGAATAGATGCTAAAACCCAATCTAGACCTAGTTATGTATACAGTATATGATATGTATATGTATATGAAAAAATACATGTATGGATGAAAGGACTTAGTGTACTTGCTGAGAATGTAACTCTAACTGAAGATGTAACTCTGTACTATAATTATTAATAAAGTCTGATCTGTAGCGTCAGGCACCAATCGCTAGACGTACATCTGGTGAACGTGGGGTCAAGGATGGAACAATTTTTTAAAAAATCGAAAACATAGTGCCGCATTGGCCGCTGAGCACGTGCGAGGCTGCATGATGCAACCCGCACGAGGGGGCGCGAATTGTCGTCCAAAAACACGAATGCCTCACCAACATGCTGGCAATATGGTTGCACTATCGGTCGCAGGATGGCATTCGCGTATCGTACAGCCGTTACGGCGCCTTCCATGACCACCAGCGGCGTATGTCGGCCTCACATAATGCCACCCCAAATCTGCAGGGAACTTCAACGTTGCTGCACTCGCTGAACAGTGTGTTCAATATGACCAGGTTGCCTCCAAAACGTCTCCGACGATTGTCTCGTTGAAGGCATATGTGACACTAATCGGTGGAGAGAACGTGATGCCAATTCTGAGCCTTCCATTCGGCATGTTGTTGGCCCCAGCTGTACCGCGCTAAATGGTGTCGTGGTTGCAAAGATGGACCTCGACATGGACATCGGGAGTGAAGTTGCGCTTCATGCAGCCCATTGCGTACAGTTTGAGTCGTAACACGACGTTATGTGGCTGCACGAAAAACATTATTCAACTCGGTGGCGTTGCTGTCAGGGTTCCTCCGGGCCATGATCCGTAGGTAGCGGTCATCCACTGCAGTAGTAGCCCTTGGGCGGCCTGAGCAGGCATGTCTCTCTGTATCTTCTCCATGTCCGAACAACATCGCTTTGGTTCACTCTGAGACGCCTAGACACTTCCCTTGTGGAGAGCCCATCCTCGCAGAAAGTAACAAAGCGGAGCGATCGAACAGCGGTATTGACCGTCTAGGCATGGTTGAACTACGAACAACGAGAGCCTTGTACCTCCTTCTGGTGGAATGACTGGAACTGATCGGCTGTCGGACCCCCTCCGTCTAATAGGAGCTGCTCATGTATGATTGTTTACATCTTTGCGCAGGATTAGTGACATCTCTGAACTGTCAAAGGGACTGTGCCTGTGATGCAATATCCACAGTCAACGTCTATCTTCAGGAGTTCTGGGAACCGGGGTGATGCAAAACTTTTTTTATGAATGTATATCACGTTATTATACCCATGGCATAACTAACAAGTAAAAAATCGCGAATATGTCAAGAGATCATGATTTAAATGGTTTTGAAGCTGCCAGCTAATTCTCTTCTTTCACATCCCTAACTCTGCCCAGGACATATTCACCTCTTTGTTGCTATGATAGGATCATTTTTCATTGTGGTCTTATTATGGCTGCGTACTTGGCTCCTTTATGTGTAAGAGTAAGGTTAGGCTGTGAATAGTGGAGGCTTTTCCTATAGCTGCTGTTATACACCTCCTGACAGAAAAAGGGATGCGCAAAGAATACATGGTCAGATGTCAATGTAAAACTTCGTGCACGTGCACACCATAAACGTGGATATACACGATTAGGGTTGTAATTCACCGTGACAGGTAGAGCGGTGAACACAGTGTGTTAGTGTGTCGTGTTTGGTGTTCTTAGCAGACCTGGTAGAGCATACAACAGACGTGAACAGCATCAAATGTTCAGTGATAATTTTGCCACGGATCCACCAAGGACGTGTGTCAATCAGATCCAGTGGAGCAATATCGTGATTTGTGGGACGCTGAGGTGTGATAGTTCTACGTTGGACTGCGTGGGAACGCGTGGGCAAGCGTACTCACTGTCAAGCTTCCGGTCGACCATGCCTGACCGCCACAGTATTGTGCACCAAGCATATTGTAACCCATTTATGTCTGCACTCGCCATCCGAGAACAATTAATGGACCCCTGGTACATTGTGTGTCGTCTCGCACTATTGGCCGACGGGTTTGTAGTGCTGCCGCCGCCTGCCGTGAGGGTCGCTTGTCTCCCGACCCGCTACGGTCGCAGGTTCGAATCCTGCCTCGGGCATGGATGTTTGTGGTGTCCTTAGGTTAGTTAGGTTTAACTAGTTCTAAGTTCTAGGGGACTAATGACCTCAGCAGTTGAGTCCCATAGTGCTCAGAGCCATTTGAGCCATTTGTCTCCCGACCGTCGTTTGGTACCGATGGGCATACGGTTTGCTGATTCGGGGGAAACGTGGGTGTAGCAGTTGTGGTAAAGCGATACATATTCTGGGCAGCTCGTTACTTGCTTCCTTGGCCACAGAACGCGTTGGCTTAATCTGACTATAATTTGTGGCACCTGTTGTATAGTTAGCTATGACTTCACGAGCTGCCCAAATGAGCAGTCCTTGTTGCGCTTTCTCCATACAGTCTTCCACAGTTTTTGGTACCTTTGCACAGTATTAGGCTCATATTATAATTTGATTTGAGTTTCAGGAAATCTTGCACCGCCTTAATTTTTATTGTGAATTTTGTCTGTGACTAGATCAAATACTCTCAAAAACAGAATACTTTGAACGACTAGAGATAAGGTGTTTATATACACAGGACATGTACATTAGTATGTTCTGCAGAAAGGAGTAGCATTTCAGTCACCTCAGTTCAGCATGCGCCCTGTCGCCTGGGGCCCGGCCTGGACCTGATAACTTGTTTCAGGCTTGATAGCATCGACGAGTATAAAGCGCAAATGACGTCCTATCCTATAGCCATTCATGCTGCTTTCACCTGGTTCCAAAGTTGTTCTGTGGTGGTTGGCACTGAGTCACGGCACTGCACCCGTCGCATCACACAGTGCCACACATTTTCAATTGGCGACAAGTCTTCCGATCTGGCGGTCAGGGCAAAAGGCTAACATCTTGTGACACCAAAAAGGCACGTGTTCGTGCAGCAACATATGGTAGTACACTGTCTTATTGAAAATAGCGTCTGCGGTGTTGTGCAGAAAGAGAATCTTCACGTAGGTTACACTGCTCAGTGCCCTGGACACACACCGACTGAGATTTGTGGTTGCACCCAATAGAATCCCACACTGTAACGCCTTGCGTTGGTGCTGTATGTCTTACGCGATTTCTAATGTGATGCCGCTCTCCCTGTCCTTGCTGAACCAAAATGCGGCCATCACTTTCAAACAAACAGAAGCTGTATTCGTCCGATAACACTATCTGATGCCATTCCTTCCCCAGTGACGTCGTTCCATACCCCATGCCGTCTACCATGCTTCTGCACATTCGTCAAAAAGAGGAGGAGAAATGAACGAAGCGCACGTAATCCATGCCGTATAAACGGCAACGGACTGTCACCCCTGATAGTGTCCAATGTGCTACATTGTTCCACTGTTGCGCCAGCGTCGAGGGAGACGCAGATCTGCGTGCAATGCCATGCGGATGAAGTGTCGAGCTTCTCATGAGGTGCTCTGGGTGGTGTGATCTGACCCATCTTGTCGTGTTCTCCGGCCTTCCGTGAACCGTTCTGCACACACCCACTGCGCTGCCGAAATACTGCATCCCGCACGAGCAGCAATTTCTAGGATGGATGCATCACATTCCCTCACGCCAATAATGCGCCATCTTTCGAACTCATTGATTTGACGATACGGTTCGTGCATACGTCTGCGAGGCATCTTGCGCTTCTGCTCAAGTCGCACTGATCCATTACCTCCGGCTTACAGCGACAATGAGACCCGCAAGCACATTTTACCGGTAGTTGGCGCTGCGCCGCGATATCGATTTCACCTCGAACCCGCGGGCCGAAATGGTTCAAATTCTGATTATTTCTGCAGAATATATTCTTGTACATGTCCTGGAATATGAACGTCTAATCTCTAGTTCAATGTGTTCCATTCTTTCAGAACATGAATGCATACAGTCCAGTCACCTTAATCTGACCACCATCTGTGTTCGGCGTCAGCGTGTAGTAACCAGACGTAGACAGTAAGTGGCAGCACTAGCAACGGTGAGTAAAGTGTGTCAGGGGGGGATGTGGTGAAAAGTGCAGTCATTGTTGTAATGGGAAAACGGTGCTCTGTGTCTGACGTCAAAAAGGGCAATGTCATTGGCTTTAAGGCCAAGGATCGAAGCATTTCCGAAATGGCTAAGCTTGTAAAATGTTAACGTGTAGCCGTGTAACATTCTTGGCTAAACGGTAGTATCCAGGACTTGATGCCCCGCCGGCAACCGTTGAGCAGACAGGCAACTGTTGAGCAGCTGACCGACAAGATTCGCCAGAGGCTACCAACAGCGTCTTCTCAACGAGTTCTGCGAACATTGTTGCTTGTGGGCCTCTGCAGCAGGCGACTGTTTCATACACCCATGTTGACTGCTGTTCATCCGCGACGGAAGCTGGAATCTGCACGCCAATAGCGCAACTGGACGTCCACTGACTGGCGACAGGTGACCTTTTCAGATGAATCACATATTATGCTCCATCGGACAGATGACTGCTGGCGTGTATGACGTGAAACATATCACAACAAACATCCTGCAGAAGTAGTCGTAAAGATGGAAGGCAGAGGGCATGCCCTAGGACAGGGGCGGGCAAACGTTGCACGCGGCTCATGAGCGCACAGCGCTGCACGTGTGCTGCTCGCGTGCAGGGGTCGACCGGGGCTGTGGCGACAGCCGGCAGGTTGCGGCAGTGTAGTGCCAGGCTAAGCTGCGGACGTTGATGCGAAGCGAGCACTATGTAGTGAACGTTGTATTTCAAGAAACGGAGAAGTGGAGATTTGCTATCTTTTAAAAAGTAATGGAAGAATCATTTTTTCTTTGTGCAAAAACGTGAAAATTCGAAATGTTTAATATGTGGCAGCATTCTCGCTGGTCAACGGAAGTTTAGTATTGAAGGCCATTATAATAAATTTCACAAGGACGAGTACAATTTATTGTCTGATTCTGAGCGGATGGGGAATTGACTGAGCTTAAGAAGAGCGATCTGACGATACCAGATGAATCTGTCGTAGTTGGCCGGCCGGAGTGGCCGAGCGGTTCTAGGCACTACAGTCTGGAACCGCGCGACCGCTATGGTCGCAGGTTCGAGTCCTGCCTCGGGCATGGATGTGTGTGATGTCCTTAGGTTAGTTAGGTTTAAGTAATTCTAAGTTCTAGGGGACTGATGACCACAGCAGTTAAGTTCCACAGTGCTCAGAGCCATTTGAATTTGTCGTAGTTGCTGTTGTCACGAGAGATCTGCGACTTTCTCTCGTCATGTCTCTCATCTACCTGACTTAAAATTTTATGGCGCACTGTTTTCAAGTTTTCAGGACGACAACAATAATAGCCCAGCGGTATGTGCAAGTTATAAGAGTGCGCTTAATATAGCGAGAGCTGGAAAACCATTTGCTGAATTAATAAGTCTCGGTTAAGAGCAAACATCAGTGATGAAAAATTACGTAACTGTTTGTGTTTGTCTGTATGTAGAAATTTTGTTCCGGATATTAAACGTATTGTAAACTCCACCTGTGATAATTAAATAAAACGTATCGTAGGTAATAGGTACTCTTTCAAACCATGATTTCCTTCAAGCACTCCTACTAACCTTATTCATTCACTCAATAAAGCAAGCTAGGAAACAAAACGCATTACAGAGGAAGGAGCGGACAGAAGGTATGGTGGGGATGGGAGATAAGCGGGTGGCCAGCTTGCCCCTGTGTGCACGCGGAACACCTGTTAACTGCCCGCGTGCAAGTGCACCGCATACGTGCAGGATTCCTGCCCGCCCCCGCCCTAGGAGGTCTCATCATTGAGAAGTGACAATGGATCACCACAAGTGTGCATGTGCCCTTGGGACCATGTCCACCACTACATGCAAATTTTATTTCCTCCACAAGATTGCATCTACCATCGGGACAATGCAAATTGTCACACAGCTCACAGTGTACGAGCGTAGTCCGAAGAGTACTAGTGTGGGTCTACCGTACTCCCCTGGCCAACAAACTGGCGGCGGATATTAGTCAGTATCGCACATCACCACCCTGTGCTTTGTAACACGTTTAGATCATGTTTGGCGTGCTGTCTGCAAGCGGTCGATACGTTGCATTTCGTACCAGCTATACTCTGCATCCTTTCCGGATTTAAACCCAGTCGATAATCTGTGGGACCACCTCGATCAGACTGTTCGCCATGGATCCTCAGCATAGAAACTTGGTGCTGCTGGCAACGGCACTCGGGTCGGCATGGCTCCACAACTCAGTCGGTACGTTCTAGAGCCTCACTGATGCTTTTTCTGCATGTCTCGCAGAAAACGCTGCAAGAAGCAGTCGGGCTGCATAAACAGTGAAAATGTAGCGATAAACTTCTTTCCTCTCATCATTTTATGGGGCCTGTTAACGAGAAAAATTTTGGCATTATGTGTAAAGTTTGTTGCACAGCACTATGTGCTCCCATTCTCAAATACTGGATGAATAAAATCTGTGTGTTTGTGCAGTGCGGTCTACATTTCGTTTTCACCCTCGCCTTTAAGCCTTTGATAGGTAGGTGACACTTACCCCACAGCTATTCTTTTCAGACAGTACGTGATATGTGTACCACGTCGTGTTGAAATCAGTCCCGTGGTTTCCAAGGAGATGTGGAACATACCCATATACAATATGGAAGGATATCTTTTTTCGTGATCCGATTTTGATGGAATATAGCCCGCATTGAGTCCCTAGCTACCCCGAAGTTACCAGTGAAAATCCCACAAAAATCTGTCAAGTAGTTTTCGATATTAGTGTGTTCAGAGACAAAGAGACAAGATAGAACAGTTTATCAGATGCATTATCATTATATATCAGGGCTGGCCACGGCATGCCAAACCCCACGCGGGCCGGGAGCATTGTGGTGTGGCATTTTTCGGTCAGCTCAACTCTCTACAATTTGGCAGAATTGTGATGTCGGCGCTGTTTACCCTTCGCTGTTTGTTCATTGTACGCTGGACATTCACAGGTCTACTAGCTGTTTGCGCAAAAAGAGGCAGTGTAGCCATCTGTCGTTACAAGCTTTTCAAAATGAATCGGAAAGACAGAATAGAGGGATGAGAATCCTTAGTATATATTAGGCATTCACACAAGCGCCACGAACTGCAAATTTTCTTGGAAACAATATTACGAGGGTTACCCAGAAAGTAAATGCACCGCACTTTATTTCCTCAGTGGAAAACAATGTTACGAATGCGAAACGTTACGTATGTATTATCTGAAGTCTCCTGAGTGAGCGGACAAAGTTTCTCTGACTTTCAACAGATAGCGTAGCTGCAGAACAGTTTCAAAATGACGTCTGTAGGTGATGTAGCCTACAAGCAACGTGCCGTCATTGATATTTCTCATTGCAGAGAATGAACCTATGGGGAATATTCACAAACGCTTGTACAAATTCTATGAAGCATCTGTTGTCGGCAGAAGTACAGTTAGTCGCTGGGCACCGGAGCTGGATCAGCTCAATGATTTGTTGCGGCCGGGAAGACCATCCATGACTGTCACTCCTGACATGGTGCAGCGAGCTGATGTCATTCTCGAGGACAGACGCACTACGACTCGGCAGTTGCCGCTGCATCTGTCAAACAGCAAAGGAAGTCTGGATGCAATTACCTGCAAGATGTGTCCCACGGTGTCTAACGGTGGATCACAAATAGCACAGAAAAAAACGTTTGAAGCTGAGGCAGTGGCCTTCTTGTCCCGTTTTGTGACACGTGATGAAACCTGGGTTCACCATTTGAGCCCGAAACAAAACGACAGTCAATGTAATGGCGCCATTCCCACTCCCCACAGAAGAAAAAATTCAAATCAACTTTCCGTCTGTAAGGTCATGATCACCGTGTTCTGGAACTGTGAAGGTATGTTTCTCACTGTTGTGATGCCAGGAAGTGGTGCCATTAATTCAGAAACGTATGTCAGGACATCAACAAAAGTCAAGATGCGCTTCTGGCAACTCCGTCGCCTCAGCAACCCAGGAGATGTTTTGCCGCAACACAATAACGCTCGGCCCCACACAAGTCTGAAGACTGCTGCACACATCGCAAAATATGGTTGGACAGTTACCTCATCCACCCTAAGCCCTGACCTAGCCCCCTCGGACTTTCACTTGCTTAGGACATTAACGGATGCCATTCGTGGAAGACATTTTGTGGACGATAAGGAGGCGATTCACACAGTGAAGCACTGGCTCCGCCACCAGGACATGGACTGATACCGACTGGGCAAACTCGCCCTTGTTTCGCGCTAGGGGAAGGCCATAGTTAGGGATGGAGAATACGTGGAAAAATAGGGTGTATAGATAAAACACCAATCTTTCTTGTGTGCAATTGTCATTATGATCAATAAAGAACTGTTCAAAGAAGAAAATGCGGTGCATTACTTTCTGGGCAACCCTCGTACAATACCACGCACAAAGGATTTAAAGGTTCAGTTGACAACAAAAGAGAAAAAAATTACAACGAGCGTCAGATGGGGATCATAGTTCTGTACATTAAGAGGCCCTTTCTGCTAATTTTGCAGGCTTGTATCATTAAAAGAAATTGGTGGTAGGAATAGTAAAATTTCTGAAATCACGCGCATTAACCGACTGTCAGTTGCAATAGTTTTCGATTGAACTGAACGAAGAGTTTGGAGACTTTATTCAATATTTCGAAGTACGTTCGTGAAGTCAAGGGGCACTTTTTCGGTTTAAAACTCGCTGTTGCTGAATTTATGATCGAAAAATATCTGGAATGAACTGCATTTAAAGTAAACTTGCTTACACATTGCCCACAGTAAGACATTACGGTGTGCGAAAAAACTTCTTTCTGATTCGATGCGGTTACATTGAAAAGTAACATCGCATTATGGAAGAGACACATTCTGACAAACAGAGTTCAGTTCCCTAAGCTCACTGCCGTAAAAAAAAAAAAAAAAAAAAAAAAAAAAAAAATTATGTGTTTTCGACTGGTTCTCGAGACCATTTTTCATTGGAACCTTCCCGTCTCCTCTATATCTCTTTTGTTACGCAACCTTCCCTTCTACAATAACCTATGAAACCTCTTAGGATTTCTGTCTCTTGCTTAATAATAACAAATGAAATCTTCCCTTTGAAATTAATTCTCTTTCTCAATAATAATAATAATAATAAGTGCAATCTTCGCCTACAAATTTAAATGCTGCTTATTAAAAGTAATTTGCTGATTATTTCGACGAAACATAGAATGTGTCGTTGTCGTGGCCCTCAGTCGTTACCTGCAATAACCCAAAACTGTTCCTTACCTTTTTGATTGTTACTGGATCGCCATCTGACTGCTACATCGAACTGCGACATGAATATACTTACTCTGTTTTACTATACTCTATTAGCTGCTGGTGGGCTTTCATAATAAGTGGCTGTATTTATTACCAAAGCTGACGTTATTCTTTAATATCAAAGCTGACGTTATTCTTTAATTAATTTGTCTGAAGTTATGTAATTCATAGTTAAACTTTTTCTTGACAACAATAAAATTTTGCACAGTTTTACGTTGATGGTTTTTGGGATGGATTATAATCAGTAATGCAACGTTGCTGGCAAAAATTAATTATGTTCTGAAAACGTTTCTTCAAATATTTACTGCTGGTAATGAAATTATTTTACAAACGTTCAAATGGGACTTACTTTTTACAATAATCTTACAACTAGCATTGCGCAAACATACCTTCAGTAGTCTTGAGTTTCTCAAAAAAAATAATTCAGTAATATTAGTTCCTCTTATGATAATAGTTAGCTGATGTCTCTGTACATACGTTTATAATCTCTTGTAAATCATAGCTAGTGGCTGGCAGGCACACCGCTCCTCTCAACCTCTTGCTTCAGACCTGCTACCGACTCGCTTCACATCTCGCTTACTACTGACTTCCTACGAACGCTAGAGTGCGGTCTCTGCTGCCAACAATGCTTTCTGGTGCAAATAATCCCTGCTACCATTACAAAATGTATCAATGCGCTGTCTTTCCCGCTCTTTTCTTAAAATGTATCCATACGTGGATCTCCCGCCATTTTTAAAATTATATCAATGTGCGGTCTCTCCCGCCAACAATACTTTGGTGCAGACATTCCCTGCTACCACAATTATTTCCAAAATGACAAATATTAATTATTCTTACTTAATCCTATTAACAAAATATAAACATCTTTCATAAATTGTGATTTGACAATACACAATAGAAATATACACGTCTTACACCATTTCAGATGAAAGTGAGCCTGTGCACGTGCAGATGCAACTGATTTATTGGAAGGTATTTGCTATTTTAATGACAAACGCTTTCATGTTAAAACTGTTTAGGACATCTGCAGTATTTTTCTCAGGTAGAGTTACCATAATGAGGGTGAAAAAGTGCTACAATATTTGTATGAAAGACCTTTTTTCGATTATGAAACTAAATTAGTCACAGTTACATGGCAGACTGAGTGAAACTGTAGGCATCTGTCAGTATGTTGACATTTCGCACCAGATAAAAATTATATTGTGTCTTCAGCGCGCCAAAAATAATCAAACAATACAGAAAAACCGTTTTGTTTGTGACCTGTGTTGAGATATGTGAAATACAAAACCAAATTGTATGCAGTGGCTTGCACTGCCATTTAAATGCGGCATGTTGGCAGCTTTCCCCTCTTCGCGCCCAGACGTCGTGGCGTGACAGTGGGGAAAATGTGCTAGCCGGGCTTAGCGCTACGTCGCTCGTGCCAGGGCACTGTTCGCGAACCGAATTCTCGACCGCGGTTGTACAGACAGACATAGATTGGGTACGTGGATTTTACTAAGCATATTGGACCGAGTTGTCACTGTTAGATTGCTACATCCTTTTTCGATGGGCTTTAATGAGTCTCGTCATGGACAACATCTATAGGCTCCACTTTAATGACTGCATACAAATGCAAGCACGCTTAAAACTTATCGTAGAGCCGAGAGGTACTTAACTATGCGTTATCTTAATTCTCAGAGATTGTATTTGTTCTCGAACCGACCAAAATGCAGCATCTGTAAACGTTCTAAATGTGCTCCTGTCGCAGAATGTTAAAAATTAAGTTGACAGGTAAGATGTTACATGAAGATATATTAAAAAGAATATGCGAAGGGAGGGGTCTATGAAAGGCTCTTAACTTATCACGTCCTTATATGTTCTTCTTCTACTAGTCCGCAGGTCGTTGTCAACTGGTTGCTACCTCCGTGGACCGGGCGAGGTGGCGCAGTGGCTAGCACACTGGACTCGCATTCGGGAGGACGACGGTTCAATCCCGCGTCCGCCATATTGATTTAGGTTTTCCGGAATTTCCCTAAATCGCTTCAGGAAAGTGCCAGGATGGTTCCTTTGACAGGGTCCGGCCGACTTCCTTCCCCATTCTTCCCTAATCCTATGAGACTGATGACCTCGCTGTTTGGTCTCTTCCCCCAAAATCAAGCCAACCGCCCCCCCCCCCCTCCCCACTAAAAAAAAAAGGTTCAAATGGCTCTGAGCACTATGGGACTTAACTTCTAAGGTCATCAGCCCCCTAGAACTTAGAACTACTTAAACCTAACTAACCTAAGGACATTACACACATCCATTCCCGAGGCAGGATTCGAACCTGCGACCGTAGCGGTCGCGCGGTTCCAGACTGTAGCGCCTAGAACCCCTCGTCCACCTCGGCCGGCCTCCACCCCTACCTCTGTGTCATTTGGTCGTGTGTTCGATTCCCAAACAGCTCAGAGATTTTACTCAATCTGGGCTATATGCTGTATTGTCTTTATCATTTCACCATTAACATACAATTCGCCGAAGTGATGCCAAATAAAAAGACTTGCCCTAGGAGGCCGAATGGTTTCAGATGCCGTCTCCCGGCCAACAATTCCGTATGATCACTTCATTTCTAAACTTCTGAAAGGATCGGTTAGCGTGACATCTGTTACGTCATCCACAATAGTACTCGGTGGAGCAACGGATGGTAGGAGTAGTGAGGGTAGCAAAAACTAGAATACGGGAAATAGGTTATATAGAATGTTCGACCTATTAGGCTGGTGCATCAGGTCGTAGTATTTTTGCATCTGTTTAATAAGCACAATGGATACACTTAACAGAGACTTTAGTCATTAGTAATACATTCTCCTTCACTATTTCAACAGTCTGCCAACGCTGGGGTAACTTTTCAGTTCAGTGGCTGTAGAAATCACTTGGATTTAGGGCGAAGAACTGGTCAAGCCATGTTCGGAGCGCTTTTTCATCTGGAATGCAAGCTCCTTGAAGGCTGTTCCATACAGAGCGGAAAAGGCGGGTGCGGAATTACTTCACGGCTCAACTCCTGTATTATGTATTTGGTCAGTCTAACAGAATTCGGACTGGCGTTATCGTGGAGTAGCACCACTTCATGCAGTCTTCCTGGTCGTTTGTAACTCCTCTTTTTTTTCATTATTATTACCGCTACCAGTCACAAACTTTCTCAACTATTCTATTACGTATTTATTTAGCTACATGTTTCGAGGGTTAAACCTCATCTTCAGGCAAAATGGCATTACAATAACGACTTTACAATAAGGTCATACTGATATTACATAGTCTTTTCGTAAATGATGTGGTCATCCTGTGGAAGAAGAGAAAACTTAGTAAAAGGCGATGTCACTTTGGAAGCTGGACTGATCCTTGCACGAAAATGTTATGTAACGGTCACTCACTTTGTTCGTCTGGCGTGGCAGCCTCGTTGTGATGTGTTGCGGTGTATCCATTTCCGTGGCTCTCTTGGTCATTGTCCACAAATTGTCACTAACGTAGCAGTAACTTGCAAACACGATCACAAACAGTTCTCTAGCGCAGAGGACAAGATGGCGGTCGAAATACAGCTGCCGGCCGCTGTGGCCGAACGGTTCTAGGCGCTGCAGTCTGGAAGCACGCTAGGGCAGGTTCAAATCCTGCTTCGGGCATTGATGTGTGTGATGTCCTTAGGTTAGTTAGGTTTAAGTAGTTCTAAGTTCTAGGGGACTGATGACCTCAGATGTTAAATCCAATAGCACTCAGAGCCATTTGAACCATTTTGAAATACAGCTGGTTTCCATTTTACTATCGATTTGTCGATCTATGTGGTGTCAGATGTGTACATGTCGTCTGCGCTTCTTTTTATCGTATTACAGATCCAGGTTGACGAAATACATTACTAGTTGAGCACCTGTTACAACATTATTGAACACATCATGATATAAACTATTTATTTTACATATGTCTAAGCTATTGGTGGGGCTAGAGTCAAACGACTGTCATATTAAGTATCTTTTATTCTAGGAGCTCCGTAGTGAAACAGTAGTCCAGGAAACATTACTCCAGCTTCCAAAGTGACATCGCCTTTTACTAAGTTTTCTCTTCTTCAACAAGATTACCACAGCATTTACGAAAAGACTATGTAACATCAGTATGACCTTATTGTAAAGTTGGTTTTGTAATGCCATTTAGCCTGAAGATGATCAACGCTTGAAACCTGTCGCTAAATAAGTAAGTAATACAATAGTTGACAAAGTTTGTGACTGGTAGCGGTAATTCAAAACAATACCTTTACATATGTCTTGAGACAGTCACCGTCGAAAAATAGTCAGAAAGGCTTCAAATTCTTGGTCGTTGTTTTTCTTGTACGGCGTCTGCAAGAAAATTGGAAATTTGTTGTAAGGTCTTATGGGACCAATCTGCTGAGGTCATCGGTCCCTAAGCCTACACACTATGTAATGTAACTTAAACTAACGTACGCTAAGGACGACACACACACAAACCCATGCCCGAGGGAGGACTCGAACACCCGACGGGGGGAGCCGCGTGGACCATGACAAGACGCCTAGACCGCGCGGCTACCCCGCGGTGTCTGCAAGACATTTCAGTTCTTGCCAGTCAATGTCAGCAGTTATGGCACACCTTGGGGAAGTAATTCTTGGCACGCCACACCATTGCTGTCCCACCAGATGCATAACAGTATTGTTTGTTGTTGGGTAACTGCTTTGTTTGGCCTCACCCACCCCTAGGTTTTCCTTGTGTTAGCATAGAGAGACAATTTCTCGTCGCCAGTAACGATACGAGGTAGCAATGCACGGTGTTGTTCACGAGCCACTTGATGACAAGCAAGCAGAGGTGCACGTATAGCCACCAGCTGAGTTTTGTGATTCTGCCTAATACCCTAACCTCCAGATTTCATACACTCAGATCGGTACCAAACGTTGTGTGTCGATAGATTATCAACCAAAACACTGATTTCGTTCGTGCTGTGTTCTATCGTTCAGTTGGATGCGTAAAGATATTGAAAAGTAACGAGAACGGTGATTGTTGCCTACAAATGTGGTTAGTGCGTCAGATCGTCATTCAAAAGATCCCGAGTTCGAAACCACCGATGGCTATTTTTTTAACAATTTATGCTTGAAATTGTTGTATAGGAGAACAGTTTTCTGACATGTAAAAGTACGTTATGGCGTTTTCTTCAATGCGCTTTTGGCAGTCTGCTTTCGCTTCAGTAGTTGAAAGTAGCAAAACTATAGAGAACATTTGTATAGATAGGTACAGTGCTATCTATACAAATGTACGCCATAGATCTGCTACTTGCAACTAACGAAGCAAACGCAGACCGCCAAAAGAACACTTCTACTGACTCCGAAACGTCATTTTCAATAAAATGTTCTCCCATATAACAATTTTACTCGTAAATTGTTAAAAAAAATCGCCATCAGTGGGCTTCGATCTCGGGACCTTGCGTACAACGAGTTACGGCTCTAGCAACTCACGTACCATGAACTTCATAGTCCAGCCTCACACAAACGGTTTCGGTTTACTCCGTACTTCTGGTGCTACTTTACCATTTACACACCTTCTACTGGATGATAGCACACAGCAAGAACTAAATCTTTATTAAAAATGAAACTCGTCCAGCTGTGCTTAAGATTTTATATTTATTTGGCTACTAGTTTCGACGTTGCGTCAACGCTATCTTCTGGCCCGTACAGTTTGATGATATCAATTGTGTATGGCTGAGTACTAGAAGTCCGCGGTGAGACAAATGCGTGCTCCACATGGATGGCGGGCCATACCAGCTGATGTCCCACCATCATCCAAGTTAAATTTGCATGTACGAAGAAGAACTAAATCGGTGTATTGCTTGATACTCTATCGACACGCAACGCTTGGTACCTATCTGAGTGTCTGACATCTGGAGGTATGGTGTAAGCCATGCGGTACCCATACACCTGATTTTTAACCTTCCCCACTACATGCAAATGCCGCATGATGGCGGAACGAGATGTTGGATTGATCACAGTTCATCACATTTTCCACTTTCGAGTACACCGACATCGATCATTGTGGATTAATGCGTTTAAACGGTCTTCATAAGACCCCGAAGGTCTTTCTGAGAGTCAAGAGCCACTGTTAAAACGGTCCTCTTTAAAACGAGAAAATCATTTTCTGGCCGTGCTTTATCCGATGGCATTACCCCACAGACGGTGCAAATGTTTCTGGCTACCTCCGCTGCCGTCACCCCTCTGATGGACTCAAACAGAAGAATATATCGGAAATGTTCCGATTTCTCCACTTCGCCCTCCGTTTTCTAGCGTCCACACCTCCATTCAGTATCTTCAGATGACAAAATTACAATATACAGATTCAAATAGTAACAGTGAACTAGAAATGAAAACTGACAATCGATAATTAAAACCATAGCAACTGTAATACCAATATTCAAAACAAAAGCTCTATGCACTTATGCACCGACCTAAAAGTAGTTATGTAGAAATGTACCAATTATTACCACATATGAAAATATAGAGGACAGTACCAGACAAAGACATGAAACACGTCGGTGACAGGCGCTCCGCCCTGTTTCATAATTCACACATTCCGTCCTAGCTAGCTTTGCGCGGGTCACTTGTTTACGGAATTACGTCACTCAAGAGCAGAAAGGCAAGCGGCAAAAGACATGGTCACATGGCACCTCATATTTTGCTCGGAAGTTCGCTTAAGAACCAAAGCACCTATACACTTTGCAATGCCTCCGCCCGTATCTTTCGAACAAAAATTTCAGCAATCTGGTAAGTTCGGCGTTACGCAGATCCTGAGACGCAGCTTCGAGTAGATGTTCAATAATTTCCAGATCCACTATAGCTTGCTATCTACTAATTTCGAAGCGATATTATAACCAACGGCAAGCATCTACATCTACATCCATACTCAACAAGCCACCTGACGGTTTGTGGCGGAGGGTACTTTGCGTACCTATCGGTTCTCTCTTCTATTCCAGTATTGTTCGTGGGAAGAAAGATTGCCGGTATGCCTCTGTGTGGGCTCTAATCTCTCTGATTTTGTCCTCATGGTCTCTTCGCGAGATGTACGTAGGAGGGAGTAATATACTACTTGACTCCTCGGTGAAGGTATGTTCTCGAAACTTTAACAAAAGCCCTTACCGAGCTACTGAGCGTCTCTCCTGCAGAGTCTTCCACTGGAGTTTATCTATCATCTCCGTAACGCTTTCGCGATTACTAAATGATCCTGTAACGAAGCGCGCTGCTCTCCGTTGAATCTTCTCTATCTCTTCTATCAACCCACACTGCTGAGCATTTCCGTAGGATTCTTCCAATGAATCTCAGTCTGGCATCTGCTTTACAGACGATCAACTTTATATGATCATTCCATTTTAAATCACTCCTAATGCCTCCTCCCACATAATTTATGGAATTAACTGCTTCCAGTTGCTGACCTGCTATATTGTAGCTAAATGTTAAAGGATCTTTCTTTTGTGTATTCGCAGCACATTACACTTGTCTACATTGAGATTCAATTGCCATTCCCTGCACTATGCGTCAATTCGTTGCAGATCCTCCTGCATTTCAGCACAATTTTCCATTGTTACAACCTCTCGATATACTACAGCATCATCCGCCAAAAGCCTCAGTGAACTTCCGATGTTGTCCACAAGGTCATTTATGTATATTGTGAATAGCAACACTCCCCTGCGGCACACCAGAAATCACTCTTACTTCGGAAGACTTCTCTCCAATGAGAATGACAAAGATTCGCCCATCGCGAAGCGAGCTCATAAGGCAAGTTTTACTAAACTTTTTGTTTTTGTTTGGACAAGGACTATACGCTCTTAAACTGCATTACATAAAACAAACCCGCTATGCTTACAGAGGTTCTATAACGTCTTCATACAGGTTGTACGAGTCAGATTTGTGTTATCCTAGTACACATAATGAAACTGATATAAATTTCAGGATGAAACTTATTAATAATTTATTTTAACATGGTGAAGGTTTTAACAGAAACATAAAATTCTTTCAGACTGTTGATTTAAAATAAAATCTCCTACATGCTGTTCATTCAAACAGCGATAGGAAGGTGAGAAAAAGAAATCCACCTGTTTTCTATTCCGGGAACCGTCATCTCGCTGTATGAGAAACAATAGCGGAATGTGTGACCTGTTGCCTCCTATAGCCTTAACTTTTTATGAGGTCATCCTTTCGCGTACCCGTCGGAATAATAAGTATACCGCTGACGCAGCAGTAGATGGGCTTTGTCTTAAAGAGAAGTAGTACAGGTCGTCGTGTGTCATGTCAACTGATTGGCACAAATCCTTGACGTCTCCCTGCGTGAAGCCAGTCCTCCGGAAGTATACCAATCACCATTTACCTCCAGATGCTAAATGCACAGTCCCTCCTTCCTCTTAATTTCCTTGAACCTAAGCGGAGGTTGACAGCAATAATGTTCCGTCGCTGAAGGTCTTAACTTATTCTCTTACCGAAGGTATCTACCTTAAACATCGACGAGAACTTAGCATTAGTGTCAGCGGCTGTCATCCTCAAATGTATAATTCATGTTGTCTATAGTACTGCCTGCACGTTCACTAAGTGCTAAAAAGGTTTCGTTGTTAAGCTTTCTTCCTAAATAGCTTAGATCACAGGCGTCATCTACGAGGCTGCATTCCACATGAAAATATCTTCTACCTGGAACTCACAAGCCACAGTTCTACACCAGTTCCGACATTCACTTTGTAACAGTTTTTTCGTGGCTGCTTGCGCATCAGGAGACACCAATTTAACTGCGATTACTGTGGCGTACTTCACGTACACTCAATACGTAACGGTGGCGTCTTCTGCTGTTGTGTGACAAAGAAAAATTTATACGTTATCTGTGACTTGAAAGTACTAAAATAATAGTAAAAAAGAAAAAGCAATGTAAAATGTTATTATTGACCAGAACCGATTACCAACAATTCTATCTCTGTCACTCTCGTGTATTGACCAAAAGAATCAGAGTTGTCATAAAAATTTAAGTAATGTGTCAATATAAATATGAGAAACAATATTCAATTATGATTAGTCTCAGAAAGACATTTAAATAACAGATTTTCAAAAACGTTGAAAGACTAAGCAAAGGTAACCTCTCGGAAAACGTATCAATGACACTCACAAAAAGTAATAAAATATTATGTGTAGCCTTTCAAGAAAGTATGTAATTACAGCCTCTACAGCTAACTCATTTTTGAAGCTCATGGATTTCAAAATGAGCAACTATTGACTTTTCAACTATATTTATTGAAACGGCCTTCCAAAGAGAACGGCACATTTCTCTCGAACCGTATACGAAGTACAAATAGTATATAACTACAGGAGGCTGCACTTAATAGTGTCTCTTTCAGAGTCAGTGAAGAAAAATCTTGAAGTAAACCATACACTGACGGAAAAAATCGAAAAATAATTAACGTAGAGTAATTAAATTTCTGGAATATATTTGTCTAGGAGACATATGTAAATGATTAACATCGCGAGATCACAGATTAATGCAAGCGCGAGATAAGCTGCTACATATGTGAAATGTATTACATTAGTAATTGTTGTAAAACGAGAATGTTGAATGCAAGCATGGAGACGTTTACGCATTTTCCTGTACAGGTGCCGGATGTCAGTTTGTGGGATGTAGTTTTCATTATATACGAACACAGATAAATGCTCCAGAAGAGACGGTTGTTCGTTTGGATGAAGCTGTAGCCATTATTCGTGAAAAACCTGGTTACACTGAGCGTGTTAGACCATCATCAACAGACAGATAGCAGCAATACATGAACCCTCTCATGCTTAAAATTTATTTTGAATTACGGACACTATGGCCACACAAATGAAGAAATTAGATGTATGACACCTGCTGAGAAATCCAGTTGTAATTTTACAAGTTAAATTCTTCAGTTTCTGTTTCAAGAAGTGTACCGTTCATTTGTTTGCATTTATTGAAATTTCTCGGAATTACGTAAGATGTGTTAAGAAATGCATAAATATTTGCTGTAAAATTTTGATTAACAAATTGTCTTTTCTGTTTCAAAGATTGTTTTTTTTTAGAACGTGGCGTCTTACCATTCCCAGCTCCTCGCGTATGATGTCATTTCACATTCTATTCCTAGACAAGCCCTTGTGTCAAAATATGAAAAACAACACATTTCTCAGGTTCCTTGCCAATTATACCTACTGCTCAATTAGGAAGAAAATCGAACTCAGTCTCGAAGAGTACTGATCTTATCTGAGAGTTGAGCGCAACAGACTGCTGCAATACATGAAATACAACGATAACTTGGCTGGATTTTTTACCATTGTACTAACAAACTGGCCTACGCTGTGGAACAGAATAATATTGATGGTACACTACTCGAAAAGAGTGTAACTCGGTAGTGCGCAGGATAAACGTACGCTAAATGCGCGTCTGTGTCCACCACTACCTGTACAAGAAAATTTAAAAGAGGAGCCTTGTTGGTTTTAAAAGAGGAGCCTTGCACTTTTAAAATAAGGGTCTTGGTTGTCCTAGAAAAGGAGTCTTGTACGCTCGTGGTACAGAAGAAATACGTGTCGAACTTACAAGGGGACCGCACCTACACGTCATCACCGATTTCGGTCAAAAATTTATGGTATATGGAGCGCTTGCACAGAAATGGAAGTGACAGTAGTGGGAGCTCCAGCCGGCTAAGGTTGGGGGAAAAAAAAACTTTTTCGGCGCGGGTAGAGACGGACAGACATCGGCGCATGAACGTCAGAGTGGTTTCAGTCAGCGGTAGGCGTAGGGTAAGGATTATAGAACACTATTCCGAAGGTCGTGGCGTCCAGTGCGTATCAGGAAATATTTTTTATACCTCTAATTTTAAATTTTTAGTTTACTTAGAACGCAAATTAAGGGAAATAATGCTCAATACATTTTATTTATTATTTTTTTCATAAGAAGCACGAAAAGTAACGAGAAAGGAAATTCTGGGATGTTAAATAAATTTCTAATAAATAAGTGTACTTAAAGCGACCACCTGTACTCTGCAAATAACATTTAAATAAGAGATTGCAATTGAAGCTTCCTAGACTTTGTATTGCGTCACTTTCATTTTCACTTTGGAGAAGATTGCATCAAAATACATTCTGATCTACATCACCACATATCCTCATCAATATTTGGCGAAATGTTTTGCGTTTTGCGTGGTTTTCTGCCGAATTCTGCGAGGAGAGAGAATCTTTTATGAATGCAAACCAGGTCTCTTTCCTATGTTGTTGTTGTTGTGGTCTTCAGTCCAAAGACTGGTTTTATGCAGTTCTCCATGCTACTCTACCTTGTGCAAGGCTCCTCATCTCCGAGTAACCACTGCAAAGTACATCTTTCCCAAGCTGCTTACTGTATTCATCTCTTGTCCTCCCTCTACGGTTTCCATCCCCCATGCTTCCCTCCAGTAATAAATTCGTGATCCCTTGATGCGTCAGAATGTGTCCTACCAAACGATACCTTCTTCTAGTCTGGTTGTGCCACAGATTTCTCTTCTCCCTTATTCAGTACCTCCTTATTAGCTACCTGATCTTCCCATCTAATCTTCAGCGTTCTTCTGTAGCACCACATCTTACGGGTTCTATTCTCTTCTTGTCTAAACAGTTCATTGCCCATGTTTCACTTCCATACGACGCTACACTCGACACAAATACTTTTAGAAAGGACTTCCTGATACTTAAATATATACTCGATGTTAACAAATTTCTCTTCTTCAGAAACGCTTTCCTGGCCATTACCAGTCTACATGTTATATCGTCCCTAATTCGACCATCATCAGCTATTTTCCTTCCCAGATAGCAAAACTCATCTACTACTTGAAGTGTCTCGTTTCCTAATCTAATTCCCTCAGCTTCACCCGACTTAATTCGACTACAATTCCATCATCCTCGTTTTGCTTTTGTTGATATTCATCTTATATCCTCTTTTCAAGACACTGTCCATTCCGTTCAACTGCTCTTTCAAGTCCTTTGCTGTCTCTGACAGAATTACAATGTCGCCAGGAAACCTCCAAGTTTTTATGTCCTCTCCCTGGACTTTAAATCATACTCCAGATTTTTCTTTTGTTTCCTTTACTGCTTGATCAATATACAGATTGAATAATAACGGGTATAGGTTACAAACCTGTCTCACTCCCTTCTCAACCATTGTTTCCCTTTCGTCACCTCGACTCTTATAACTGCCATCTGGGTTCTGCACAAATTGCAGATAGCCATCCGCTCCCTGGATTTTACCCCTGCCACCTTTAGAATTTGAAAGACAGCATTTCCGTCAACATTGCCAAAACCTTCCTATAAGTCTACAAATGCTATAAACGTAATTTTTCTTTTCCTTAACCTATCTTCTACGAGAAGGTATAGGTGAATATTGCCTCGCGTGTTCCAACATTTCTTCTGAATCTTAACTGATCTTTCCCGTGCTCAGCTTCTACCAGTTTTTCGATTCTTTCGGGGGAGGGATTCGTGTTAGTATTTTGCAACCAAGACTTACTAAACTAAGAGTTCGGTAATTCTCACATCTGTCAGCACCTGCTCTCTTTGGAATAGGAATTATTATATTCTCCTTGAAGTCAGGGTATTTCACTTGTCTCACACACCTTGCTCACCAGATGGAAGAGTTTTGTCATGGCTGGCTCTCCAAAGGCTATCAGTAGCTCTAACGGAATATTACGTACTCCCGGGGCCTTGTTTCGACTTAGGTCTTTCAATGCTGTGTCAAACTCTTCACGCAGTATCATATCTCCCATTTCATCTTCATCTATCTCCTCTTCCATTTCCATAATATTGCCCTCAAGCTCATTTCCCTTGTATAGACCCTCTATATATCCTTCCACCTTTCTGCTTTCCTTTCTTTACTTAGGACTGGTTTTCCATCTGAGCTCTTGATATTCACACAGGTGGTTCTCTTTTCTCGAAAGGTCTCTTTAATTTTCCTGTAGGCAGCATCTACCTTACCCCTGGTGATATACCGTTCTACGTCCGTACATTTGTCCTCTAGCCATTCCTGTTTAGCCATTTTGCACTTCCTATCGTTCTCATTTTTAGACGTTTGTATTCCCTTTCACCTGTTTCATTTATTGCGTTTTTATATTTTCTCTTTTCATGTTACCCAAGGATTACTGGCAGCCCTTGTCTTTTTACCTACTTCATCCTCTGTTCATTTTTACAGAAACTTTAAAACAGCCATGTAATGGTTCAAATGAGAGATGCCGAGGAAATTACTTCTTCCCCTGTGTTCACTCTGAATATCGCCTCGGCACGCGTAAATCATCAACTGCAAAATAACAGAAATATCTAATTTTACACATAAAGTTCTCGTGTATGCCGTGCAATCCCTTACTGTAAATTTATTTTCAGTCTCAGATTTTTCTTTGGCTTTCCTTTGCATGCATTTTATGAAAATAGTAATAAGTACAATATACACATCATTATTTAGATTTAGTTGCAGTCTAAGTAACGCAAAAACTTAAAATAAAAAAGTTTCCGCATCAGAACTCGTCCTCACGACCCCACGATTACCGTACCGTAATCTTTCCACTTTGTCAGCCGCTGCCTTGAAATTATGCTAATGGTTAATAATTCGCCAGATCCGCGCTAAAAATGCTATTTTCTTTTTCCTAAACGCTAGGCTGTCTCGAGATCGTTCTCAAGTCACTTTCATTTCTGTCCAAGCCTTGTATATATGAGAAGTCTGGACGAAGCAGGTGATATACGAGTGGGTGCAGACCCGGCTTGTTTTAGGAGAGTGACCTTTGTTCCTTTTAAAAGCAGAAAAATTCACTCCAGAAAAAGCGTTAGATCTTGAGCAGGACTTCCTTTTTTTTTGAGAAGCAAGTCGTAGCCGTAAGAGTGAAGTATTTTTGCGTTAGAAGAGGTGTCTTCTTTGCGTTAGAAATTTAGCTCTGATGAAAGAAACGATACGTCAATTTTAGACAAAAGAGAGAAGTCCGGTTTGTTTGAGAAGAAGAGTAATGCTTACTTTAGAGGTGAAGCAATGTTCGTTTCAGAAAAGGAGGCTCATTTGCTTCTAAAAGTGGACCTTTCTTTGTTATAAGAAGCCTAAAGCTATTTTTCTTTAGAGGAGGGGTTTTATTTGCTTTGAAAGGTGAATCCTATTTGTTTTGGGAGAGTTATGTTTGGAAAGGATTTTTTTTTTCGAAGGGGAACCGTAGCTATAATTGTACAGGGTGGTTATAATTAAACTTTCACTGCCAGTGTAGACGGAAAACTATTTACCGTGTGAGTACCCAACTTCATACCAATGATGATCAGACTGTATGCTGCATTCTTATTAGTCATTCTGTTATGACTCACCGTTAGGCACCGGCATTGGAATAGCGATTTATTGTTCAAGCACGAGCTTTAATTGCATTATACACTGAAGAGCCAAAGAAACTGGTACACCTGCCTAATATCGCGTAGGACCTCCGCCAGCACGTAGAAGTGCCGCAAGACGACGTGGCATGGACTCAACTAATGACCGAATTAGTGTTGGTGGGAACTGACACCATGAATCCTGCACTGCTGTTCATATATCAGTAAGAGTACGAAGAGGTAGACATCTCTTCTGAACAGCCCGTTGCGAGGCATCCCAGAAATGCTCAATAATGTTCATGTCTCGAGAGTTTGGTGGGCAGCGGAACTGTTTAAACTCAGAAGAGTGTTCCTGGAGCCACTCTGCAGCAATTCCGGACGTGTGGGGCTTCGCATTGTTCTGCTGGAATTGGCCAAATCCATAGGAACGCGCAATTGTTATGAATGGACGTAGGTGACCAGACCGGATGCTTACGTATGTGTCACCTGTCAGTCTTATCTAGCATAAGGGGTCCCTTATCACTCCAGCTGCACACACCCCATACCATTACAGAGCCTCCACAAGCTTGAACAGCCACCTATTGACATGCAAGGTCCGTGGATTCATGAGGTTGCCTCCAAACCCGTACACGTCCATCCGCTCGATACATGTTTTCAGTCATCAACAGTCCAATAACGGTGTTGACGGGCCCAGGCAAGACATAAAGCTTTGTGTCATGCAGTAATTAAGGGTACAAGAGTCGGCCTTCGGCACCGGAAGGCCCAAATCGATGATGTTTCGTTGAATTGTTCGCACGTTGACACTTGTTGATGGCCCAGCATTGAAATCCGCAGCAATTTGCCAAGGGGTGGACTTCTGTCACGTTGAACGATTCTCTTCAATCGTCGTTGGTCCCGTTCTTGCAGGATCTTTTTCCGGTCACATCGATGCCGGAGATTGGATGTCTTACCGGATTCCCGATATTCACCGTACACTCGTGAAATGGTCGTACGGGAAAATCACCACTTCATCGCTATCTCGGAGATACTGTGTCCCATCTCTTGTGCGCCGCCTTCATAACCTGCCATTGTAGCAGCATCTAACATCTAACAACTTCACCAGACACTTGTTGCCATATATAGGCGTTCGAGGCAGCGCCATATTCTGCCTATTTACATATCTCTGTATTTTAATACGCATGCCTGTACAAGTTTCTTTGGCGCTTCAGTGTATTTGCAAACAGTCAACTTGGATCTGGACAAGGTAAGCAGCTACACCTAAAGCCGTTTTATCAAAACAACAGAAACGGTATTGATGCTCTTAGAGAGAATCGGCGCATTAATGGGATTTTTCTTTGAGGAACTAGTACTCAAGGACCGACGACGTGGAGCGTGAACAGTACACGTTACTATGATCTGGTTCGTCAACATATGAACCCCAATGTATGGGAGAGAGGTGTTTTGGACTCAACTGTTCTATGCACGGTGAAGGTGGTCACTCGGTTACTTTGTAATAAATTTGGAGAAAACCGAATCATTGTCCGATCGTTCCAAACTGAATGGCCTCTAACATCACCAGATTTGAATCCGTGTGGTTTCTGAAACTTCCTGGCAGATTAAAACTATGTGCCGGACCGAGACTCGAACTCGGGACCTTCGCCTTTCGCGGGCAAGTGTTCTACCATCTGAGCTACCCAAGCACGACTCACGTCTTCGTCCGTCGTGTGGTTTCTGGTTGTGGAATTATCTGAACGACATGGCTTATCACCGGGATACTATCAAACAATGGACGTTGACGTCGGACATAGCGAGATAGGTAACAAACATCCTACCTGAGATGTTTCAGCTACCAATACAGCAATGTCTAGTGCGGCTCCAGGCAGCCGTGGGTGCCGATGTGCGTCACGTTGAGCAACGTTTGCAACCTGTAACGTGAAAGTGGTATGGAATTAACAAATGTCCTTCCAAAATTTTCCACAACGTTTCATTGTCCTTTGATCACTTATTTACATGGAGGCCCTCTCAGGTAGCAAAAGATCAATTATATCCACCCTCTATTTTGAGGAGAAGTATTACACATTACTCCTTAACAAAATCTAAAACAGGAGTATAGCATCAGAAGCTAGCCATAAACGTTACTTTTGGAGAGAGGTTGGTGGGGGGGGGGGGGGGGGGGGGGCTAAAATGGCCCAAGGCTCGTCTCTGATTCATTAAAGGATAACGCAAGTAATATTTGTTTCTAGTATTGTACATGTGAATATCTGTCATTCTCAAGCGTAGATGGATTGTTTCCTGCATACAATTGATAACATTTAATCCATACATGCCTTGAGTTTCATCTCAATAGTAAGAAGTTAAATCTTGAATAATTCACATTTTTGTATTAGAGACACTCCTCGGAGTTAGACGTGCGAATTAACTCCTCCGAAATGGAAAGATAAAGCAAAATGTTACGGTCATCATCAGCACAAACCGCTCGCAGATTCTTTCATCAGCACTAAAGTCAGAGGCTTCGATCCAAATTAATGCGATTTCTCAGCAGAAGTGGAGGGACAGATCATTTCAGTAGGGTGATTTATTTCGCTTCTGCAGTGTAGTATTGGTATTACGTACTATACAGAGTCAGAATCGATGTATAAAAGTAGCAACTTCATTGAAACTATCCAGTAATAGTCAAAAGCGACTACACTAGGTGGGTAGTTATCACAGTAAAATCTCCTTACGTGAGGAGAGAGCTCATTTCTGTCTTTCCTTAGACCGACAGGAAGATTTTTCGACAATTTTGTCGGTAAGGAATACTCCTCCGCTTATTTCCGGGTGCTTCGCCTCAATATAAAAAATGGTTCAAATGGCTCTGAGCACTATGGGACTTAACTTCTGAGGTCATCAGTCCCCTAGAACTTAGAACTACTTAAACCTAACTAACCTAAGGACATCACACACATCCATGCTCCAGGCAGGATTCGAACCTGCGACCGGAGCGGTCGCGCGGTTCCAGACTGTAGCACCAAGAACCGCTCGGCCACCTCGGCCGGCTCGCCTTAATACACCCGTACTAGTACCTTGCAATCTTACCTCAGGTTGTTATTTCGCGCAAACTTGATTCATCGAGTTTTAGCAACGATCAACCCGACGTTATATCTGGCGTAATATACCTTCGTGAACTACAGTCGCCAGCTAAACCTGATCCTGCGAGACAATAGGAAGTACTTATTAGTGAAAATTGCACCATTGCCAAAAATGTACTCTCTGTTGGCAATTTCAAAAAACTTCAATAGGAAAATATGGACTGTAAATATTAATAATAATTACAGGGGCTGAGTGAAAAGTAATACCTCCGTTAAATGGGTTTGTATGGAAATATTTTAATAAGTTAAACTCAGAAATAATCCTTAGGATGTGATCTTTAATTACCAATATTCATTTTTCCACATAATCGCTAGCCATTTGGATACATTTCTGCCAACGATGAACAAGATTTCTGAAGCCATCACGGAAGAAGTCGACGCTGTTTTCGCAACCACGGTCTCACAGTTCTCTGAACGTCTTCATCAGAAGCATAATGACGTCCACGCAGATCGTCTTTCATTATCGGGAACAGATGGGAGTCAGAAGGTGTTAAATCTGGACTGTATGGAGGATGCCGTACGGTGGTGAGATTAAGTCTCTGAAGTTCTCCTGTGGTGGCACGTGAAGTACGTGGTTTGGCATTGTCATGCTGCAGGAAAACGTGTGACCCAAACGTTCTTGTGAAATGCCGATTGTGCTTGCAGTTTCTCTCTAAGTGATACGACGATCGTCCTGAATCATTCTCTCAACATTCTGCTTGTTAAACTCGGTGGTTGCTGTCACAGGGCGTCCAGCTCCTTGTTTGTCACGCAGGTCAGATGTTCCTGCCTCAACATCTTTAAACGTACTCGACCAACGACACACAGTACTCACATCAACACAATCACCATAAACTGCTTTCATTCTCTGATGAATCTCGTTTGTGGTGACACCTCCTGCTGTCAAGAATTCAATGACTGCACGTTGATTAGATCGCATTGACTGACCTTCTGCGCAGGGTTCCATACTTTACACTGTAACAACACAACCGTTCACTACTAAGGCTTCCCTCCAACTGGAGCTGTAGAGAAAAGGCTACGGAACAAGCTGGTAGCTGCCGCACACCAATGCCGCCAACTGTTGAAGGGTTAGGGAGGTGAGGCACTGCTTTTCAGTCAACCCTCGTACATTCTACATTTTCCAGTCTAAAGTTCCTGTATATTTATAACAAACAGGCGCTCCCACTTCAGACACGTGAGTACTACAGTAAAGTTCTTTCGGTCAAACTCTACATTTTTGCCATATTTATTCAAGATGAGGTTCGCCGATGACATTGTAATTCTGTCAGAGACAGTAAAGGACTTGGAAGAGCAGCTGAATGGAATGTACAGTGTCTTGAGAGGAGTATATAAGATGAACATCAACAAAAGCAAAACGAGGATAATGGAATGTAGCCGAATTAAGTCGGGTGATGATGAGGGAATTAGATTAGGAAATGAGACACTTAAAGTAGTAAAGGAGTTTTGCTATTTGGGGAGCAAAATAACTGATGATGGTCGAAGTAAAGAGGATATAAAATGTAGACTAGCAATGACAAGGAAAGCGTGTGGCACAACTTGACCAGAAGAAGGGATCGGTTGGTAGGACATGTTTTGAGGCATCAAGGGATCACCAATTTAGTATTGGAGGGCAGCGTGGAGGGTAAAAATCGTAGAGGGAGACCAAGAGATGAATACACTAAGCAGATTCAGAAGGATGTAGGTTGCAGTAGGTACTGGGAGATGAAGAAGCTTGCACAGGATAGAGTAGCATGGAGGGCTGCATCAAAGCAGTCTCAGGACTGAAGACCACAACAACAACAATTCAAGATGGCGCATCCAAGATGGCGGCCATAGATGTGGCAACATCACAGTGATGTCATAGTGGGAAGTTCAAATTTTGGCGGGAAAATAGGTCAATTGGACTACCTTTTCTAATGCAACACCTTCTTTCCCCCCTCCAGTCTTCCTTCCCCACTCCTTCCTCCTCTCCCCCACCCGGAAAATGCCATAGAAAGGACTCAGTCTCTGCTGGCTGCCAGATAGGACAGATGTAATTCTTCTCCTCTCCCCTCCTCATTTGGAAATTGGCGGGAAAAGGACTCAGTCTGTGCTGTGCTGCTGGATATGATCGACATACGTCTTTATTTTGTATGCATTGATTATTTAAACAATTTGAGTTGTCACTGACAGTAGCTCCATCCAGTGTGTTCACCATAAGGTCCAGAGGCCAACTAACCTAATTTATAACACCACCACTATACGGCACTGTCGGCCCTCCCCCTCTCTCCTCCCATTATGTAATTCAAGATGGAGATCGGGTGAAAATGGTTGGTACGCGATTCAGTCTGTCTCTAGTTGCTGGACTGGGCGCATGGACATAATTGTTTACTGCTTTCAGTGGATGTATCTTGCAGCTCAGTACTGTGCTGATAGCCATATCCACATTCTTTGGAAAGCCATGATAATTGCTGAAGACAAATACGTTACACCAAATAATGAATATGCAGCAGGATGGGGCCCAGTTATAATTCGCAACTCATACTGATAAATGCATGTGCTGTTACTGTAGACTATTCAGTGAAAGTCCAGCGAGTCTTCTGAAGCGCGAGAGGCAAGATGCTCACTCACTCCAGTGCAAGCATCTATGTGTACAATTGACGAAATGCTGGTGACGAGCAGGGATCAATTCAATTAGTGTACTACATGCAAGCACACAGCTGAGGGCTGTATCCACAACCTCCAAGACATTGAGTGGAAACAAAAGATAATGCACGAGCAGGTGGTAAATACCTTTCAACAAATACTGGTAATGCAGCAGGATGGCGTGAAAATGCGTTTCAATACACACACAGATAGAGGCTTGTGCTGGAACTGCTTATCCTTTTTTAAATTGCCTTACACCCCACGTCAACGCCGCCCTATTCCACAATGAACCACACGTGTTCACCTTGAGGTTTGGGGACCAGTTGGCACAGTTCACAACACCACCACCCCCAGAGTGTGCTGTTGGCCCTCCCCCACTCCCCTCCCATGACATAATCCAAGATGGCAGTCCAGAAAAAATGGGCAGGAACTATTAGGAGCTCTGAACCTGGTCACATGATCAGCCAATAGGATGGCAGGCCACGTCATTGGAGAGGATATGGGGTGGATTCAGCAGCTTCATGGTCTCGGCCTCACTCAGTCAGCCAGCACCAGCAGCGGAAGAAGAAGAACCAGCAGCAGTCAAGAACCAGCATAGCCCTGCAGAACAGGAAGGAAATGAAATGTAAGAATGCCATATCACATCTCAGTCTGCAGTTAGCATTATTGTTATTATTATTCGTTGTTTTCATGTCTTGGTCTGTATGTAATGCTTCCTCCTCCTCTTTGTTTAGCAGTAGCCTTTGACACATTGAAGCCTGGAGGGACGAGTGCCAACATATCTACCTCTGCCGACTCCAGACCTAGAGCAACATCAGCCACCATCTTGTCGAGACCCACACTGATCTCTGGACCTGTTTTAACAACAACCTCCAGCATGTCTGAACCTGTAGCGACCACGTGATATCCTGTAGTGCACATAGCCCACTTTCAGGAGCAGGACATGGAGCTGTTACTGTCTGTCCTATTCATCGATTTGTTGATAAGGATGCGTGGTCTGTTCCCAACACCTCGAATGCTGATGGTGGTCCTAAACAACAGCAGGATGTAGACCGTACTGGTCACCAACATATGGCCCATCTCAGAAGAGTATCCATGTGTCTGCCCAGGGGCAGAGTGCAGATGTTGTGTATAAGAAGGTATCAAGTGTACCCATGCTTTTCAGTTCTCCATATAATGTAACTTGTAGTCCAAGGAAACATGTAAATGTGGGTATAGAAGCAGATCATGACTAGAGCTTGCATGTGAGGATAGAAATTGAAAATGCATCGAAAGGGATAAAGTGCCTATTTCTGGGTTCAATGGGGATGAAAAATGTCGTGCAGAGCGCTACATCATCATCAGATGAACACAGAGTATTATCCAACTCATACACCCCCTGCCCTGGACATTACCTTACTGGTGCGAGACTACCTATTACAAAAGTGTATGATGACTCTGCGCTGTGTGTGAAATTGGGTAACAATTGTGTTTATCTACAGCACGCTTCAGTTATGAACTTATACGGTGTTGATACTGTGCTATGCCTTGCATTGGAGTACTTGGTTGCCGAGCATAGAGTCTGCATACAACAGTTATGTACTTATATGATGTGGATACCGCGCTATGCCTTGCGTTGGAGAGACTGAGTCGTTTGTTGCCGACCATAGACTCCGCATACAACAAAGATGTAAACTTTCTACGTGTGATTAGTGTACATGTTGATCATTTGAAGCAGTACCTTTATTTGTGAAAGAATGCAGAGCCAAAAGAGGAACAGGTTAAATTTGAATGTGAAAAACCAGAGTATTGTCAGGTACCCATCGATTTTATTGCATATCAAAAAGCTTTGTTTGGGAAATACTGTACAGGTGCGAAGAAGAAGATAAACAAAAAGTCTAACGATTTTTTTAAATATATATGGTATTTAAATAAATAATGTGTATATTTAATCTCAAACTGTTTTAGTGTTTTATTTCATATCTCTCTCATTATTGTAGTCCAAGTACTGCACTTATTAATATCATTACTTTCAGTGATGCACCTATAATCAGGCAGCAGCAGTTTCCTCAAACACTTCCTCGTGAATAATGAAGTTACTCTTCAGGGGTAAAGTATTCAGCTGAATTCTCTGTGTAGTCAATATAGCTCAGTTGGTTAAGTCACGGAGCTATAGTGGCCAAACATACAAATGCCATCCTTACAAGTTTATGTTTCTATACACGCCCACTACATGTCAGTACCTGTTGTGGTCGATATCATGGCGGGGTGGGTGAAATATCATCGTCTCAAGGATTTTGTTGCTGGTGATTGGTCCTGTGAAGATGCGAAAGAAAACCTGAAGAAGAAGAATGGACTACTCCTTCCTGATAATATGCGAGCAATTATTGTAGGTCCATCCAATTATGGAAAGTCTAATGTCCTCATGACGCTGCTAATACACATAGAGTGTGATTTGAACATGTTTGTGTATTTTCAAAAACTCTGTTTCTGTTCAAGTATTAACTATTACAGGAGATATAGTGCGGAGTAAAAGGTGTTACATACACGACATTCGGAGAAAGCGATGATATTCCCCACCTGAAAAAGTAAAGCCAAAAACGATGTTCATATTTGACGATGCTGCTGTGGAAAACCAAAACCAAGTTCGAAAATATTTCTGGTTCGGTTGTCATATAGGTGCTGATGTATTTTATCTGAGCCAAACATATTCCAGAATTCCGAAACAGTTGGCTAGGTATAATGCAAACCTCTTTATAGCTTTAAACAAGACAACCTGAATTTAAAACACATTTACCAAGGACATGTAGGAATTGACATGTCATTCAAGGATTTTGAAAAATATGTGACGATTGCTGGAATCATTCACAGTATGGATTTATCGTTATTGATAAAACAACAAAACTGAATGATGGTAGGTACAGCGAAATTTCCAAAAGTTTATGTATATATAGCCCGGTAAGAGACCGGAGTACATCAGTATACGCTGCACCATGGACAAATTCGCGGTCATTTCTAGCTCTCAGCCCGAGAGAATGGGTGTACATAGACAGAACATTCGCTTGTACATGGATGCGAAAGTTCAAGCTATCGTGCATAAAGTTGGAGGTATGAGCAGAGTGCTAGAGACGTACAGGGTGATTCAAAAAGAATACCACAACTTTAAAAATGTGTATTTAATGAAAGAAACATAATATAACCTTCTGTTATACATCATTACAAAGAGTATTTAAAAAGGTTTTTTTTTTCACTCAAAAACAAGTTCAGAGATGTTCAATATGGCCCCCTCCAGACACACGAGCAATATCAACCCGATACTCCAACTCGTTCCACACTCTCTGTAGCATATCAGGCGTAACATTCTGGATAGCTGCTGTTATTTCTCGTTTCAAATCGTCAATGGTGGCTGGGAGAGGTGGCCGAAACATCATATCCTTAACATACCGCCATAAGAAAAAATCGCAGGGGGTAAGATCAGGGCTTCTTGGAGGCCAGTGATGAAGTGCTCTGTCACGGGCTGCCTGGCGGCCGATGCATCGCTTCGGGTAGTTGACGTTCAGGTAGTTACGGACAGATAAGTGCCAATGTGGTGTCGCTCCATCCTGCTGAAATATGAATTGTTGTGCTTCTTGTTCGAGCTGAGGGAACAGCCAATTCTCTAACATCTCCAGATACTGTAGTCCAGTTACAGTAGCACCTTCGAAGAAAAAGGGACCAAAAACTTTATTGGCTGAAATGGCGAACAAATGTACAACTAAATGAAACTTTATAGCTCCCTTAATTCGCCGACAGATAGTGCTTAGCTCTGCCTTTTGTCGTTGCAAAGTTTTAAATTCCTAAAGTTGTGGTATTCTTTTTGAATCACCCCGTATTACCAGACTCTTCTGAGAATGATCAAGGCATTAAATGAGTTAGTTAATGAAATCGGAAAGAAAGTAACTGACCTAACTGAAAAGATCGAGGCTATAGAGGGGAAAATAGATGCAGAGGCCCTTGTTGTTGATAAGGGTGAGTAGGCATATAACAAGAGGAAGAAGAGTGGATATACAAATTCTTACGCTGCAGAGACGTTTGATTAATATACACGAAGATGTCAACGAAGCAGAAAGTCATTCAGGCGCTAAAATCCGTTAAAGGGAGTGTTAGGGCATATGGAGCAACAGCAAACACTAAGAGATTCCTTTAAGCCAGTTACTGAACCTCTCAGGCAGCTCTCACCAAAAACAAAATCACACGACAACGATGGCGTTGCCATTAGCGAGTTCATTATCCGTCACGCCCCTGACCAGGTAGATAGGACATTGGACGTCAGCAGAGGAAGACCATACATGCTTGGTACGCAGCTTATGAATCTAACTGATGAATCAATACAAATTGGTGATAAGAGGTTTGAGAGAAAACCTAGCTTAAACTTATTTTCCTAAGAGCCACGAAAAACCCATAAATTATTCAGTTAATAATAGAGAAATGTACTGTGAAATATTGCATTTGACTGATGTATACAAGATCGCAAAAAGCCAGAGCAAGAAGAAATATAAAACCATTATAAAACCAATAATTGATGGTATAAACAACAACAACAGCAGCAGCAGCGGCGATGGTATTGACATAGAGCATAAAACAATGAACAATCGCGTCCCATGACGACGACCCCAACGAGCTAATAGATGGACTATATCTGCTCATGGGATCAGCAGCTGCAGGTAATACAACTCATTCGAATGAGGCTGCTTCAATAATCGCTGAGAGAGAGGTATCATTGAATAAGTGTGGAGACAGCAGTTCGATAATTGCACGAACCACATACCCTCAAAGGCATGTTATGATTAAAGGTTTGGATGACTTATGACAGGCTGATCGTGTAGATGTGATGGAATATTCACTTGAGGATAATGGATTGAAACACATTTCAATGGTTATTGATATTTGCCTGGGCATTACCTGGAGGAGGAGGATATTAGTGTTTAACGTCCCGTCGACAACGAGGTCACTAGAGACGGAGCGCAAGCTCGGGTGAGGGAAGGATGGGGAAGGAAATCGGCCGTGCCCTTTCAAAGGAACCATCCCGGAATTTGCCTGAAGCGATTTAGGGAAATCACGGAAAATCTAAATCAGGATGGCCGGAGACGGGATTGAACCGTCGTCCTCCCGAATGCGAGTCCAGTGTGCTAACCACTGCGCCACCTCGTTCGGTGGGCATTACCTGTTAAAACAAAAACGAGGAGAAATGTCGCCGATGTTTTTGAGCTTTTGCTGCAGACATGTACGAATCAGTGCCTGGACAGCCTCCAAACCGATCGCGCTGTAGAGTTTAACAATAGGTATTTTAAGACCGTGCTGCAGCGGTATGGAATACAACGCTACTCAACGTTCACCCACCTGAAAGTGAGTATCATGGAACGTCTGAACAGAACAATAAAAGGTCAAATGTGGATGCATTTTAATCTTCGTGGCTCATACGTATTTCTCGGATTAATCAAATCAAACATAGCACAATAAAAATGATACCAATCGATGTTCGTGATAATGTACTCATGGATACGGTGTAATATCGCATTAAAATGCTGGATGCATGCAATTAGAAATTTTGGTACGTATCTCAAAACACAAGGTAGCATTTTAGAAATCATACCTACCAAATTGGTCAACAGGGATATTTACAGTTTCAAAGGTGCAAAGAAAGAATCCTAGAACTTATGTCTTGAAGGATACTAGAGGTGAAGAAACTGCAGGTTGCTTCTACACCGAGGAGTTACAGAAAAGCTCTGGACCGGATGTGTTTCTCGTGCAGAGAGTCATAAGACGTTGGAGAAATTACTTGGTTTTCCTACAGCACAAAACAGTTGGATTGATGCTAACGATTTGATTATAACGGGGCTCGCAGTCCATAACCGTTGCAGTCGCGTAACACGTGTGCTAGGAGACGCATTAGAGGAGGTGGTGGTATTCTAGACAAACTGCCAGTGGAATTGCACATTCCAGGATATAACTACTTTGGACCTGGAACAAAACTTCAAAAACGCTTGGCACAAGGTGCTAAAGGGATTAACCTGCTCGATGAAGCGTGTATGGAACACGACGCGGCATATGCTACAAATAAAGACCTCCCAAGTCGTCACACTGCAGATAGGATTTTAGCTGATAAGGATAAGCAATACGCAGAAGAAAGAATATTGGTATAGGTCAAAGCACTGCAGCATTTACAGTTGATAAAACCATGTGTGGAAAAATTAAGTTGGGTTTAGCAGTGATGAATTTCAAGCAAGTTATGCACGTTGTGCACTAAACAAGAAGAAGAAGAGGAAGGGCACAAAGCAGAAGTTTTTGAAGAACTGTATCCTGACAGCGATGAATGCAGCTAAAAACGCTCCAGAGCAGAAGGGTGCCGGTAGAAGAAGAGGATCGGTTAAAGCACCTTGAGTTCTAACAATACCCAAGACGTCTGGTGGTTTTCTTCTATTCCTCATCCCAGCCCTCTGCGTCTTCTCGGCGATAGGATACCTCGCTGGTGACGCTGAAACCATTTCTCGAACGGTCAAGAACGTCGAAAACTCCCAAGCACAGTTAAAAGAAGACATAACTGCCTCATGGAAACCACAGCCATCTGAAAAGGACTATATGTCAAACTGTACAGGAAAGGAATTAAATTTAAAAACAAGCCCATTAGCAGTCCTACTAGATCGGCCACTCACAAATATTGATTTTCTAAAGTTTGTTAGAAAAAAATTCAACATTCCAAGATTCCTTGGTGTGTTTATGTGAGATGCATTACCGAGGACTATGTGGAAAGCTTGTGAATGTGCTGTTGTGAATTTAGATATTGGTGGAGGTTCCAGAACCCACTGGGTGTCATATGTTATGGAAAATGCAAATACCGACTACTGTTTCGACTCATTCGTTGACCTACAACCGTCAGAAGAATTACAACGATACTTCACTCGCCGAAGACGTGTGTTCTACAATTTTCAGCGCTATCAGGTCTATGGACATATATGCATCATGTTTCTCTTGTCGTTTACAAAGAAGAAAATCAAGAATGTACAATGAAGAGTTTTCAACTTTTCTTCATCAGTTGAGGTTCAGATGCAATGTTGTACACTTGCACTTTAAAAGAACGATCATCGGTGTTATGTGCAAATTACTTCCCCCCAATTAATTTGAGCGTTGGTGAATGGAGTATTGCATTGATTGGACTGGAGATGTACAACAGCATCCCATATATCACCGAGGCTAGCAACAAACTACATCTGGATATTAATGGTGAAAAATACATTGTAGAAATAGAACTTGGTGCATACAACATCGACGATTTAAACGAAGTCTTAAAACAGTCTGAAAAAGGTACTGAGCTACGTGCAGACACCAATACACCTAAATTTGAAATGGGAATGTCCTGGATCTTGACGGGGAACCTGATGCCATCAAAGTTATAACACCCACGAATATTATCACCTACATGGTAACAGTGAGGATGATCCTTACGATGGTAATTTCTCTCTCAACCGAGTGTTGACCATGCAAAACAAGCCTGATGCTTTCTGTTTTCGATATTAATGCCTGCCTGTTTATTAGCCATATCCTTAGGGAGCCTGATACAGCTAGACCCTCCATTTACCGGATCATAGACATGTCTATGGATGTCCTGGTGTAGTATTCAGTTGAGTACTTTAGCTGATTCTCTCACTTCATCTCAGAAAAGGCAGCCAGTATAGCACTCAAGGTGGCTGGTTCAAATGGCTCTGAGCACTATGGGACTTAACTTCTGAGGTCATCAGTCCCCTAGAACGTAGAACTACTTAAACCCAACGAACCTAAGGACATCACACACATCCACGGGCGAGGCAGGATTCGAACCTGCGACCGTAGCGGTCGCCCGGTTCCAGACTGTAGCTCATAGAACCGCTCGGCCACCCCGGCCGGGGCACTCAAGGTGGATTTACGAAACCACTCGGCGACTGACGTACTCCACGTTATGATGCCATTCCCCCCCCCCCCCCCGCCCCTCCAAAGACTTTGAGGGGGTGCTATAGTTCGACACAGTGCACAGCTCTGCACTTAATGGCCGTGTACCTCGGATCACAGACTACTTTGAGGAGCTCCGTTTCCACGACAGAAAGGCATGCCCTTAGAAACCCGAAAGAGTCGCGATACCCTCCTACCGAATTACCGAATATTCTAACTACGGTATGGTGTCACTGACCTGTTCTCGTTCACTAAGAGGATGGGAGAGTTAACTTCAAGTAGCCACAGGATCTTCTCTATTACTAATACTAATACTACAGTGTTAAACACTTGAGGCATTAAACACTTTACCTAATTTGTTTATGCACACAAATATTCCAGAGTAGTGGAGGAAGATTGAGAGGATGCACAAGTGTGCTGCAATCTTTGTTTAGGGCCTGTGTTCAAGCGTGGTGGTATACACCAAAAGATTGAGGTAAATTACTGTGCAGTGATCTTTTTGAAAGTGTACTAAGAGAGATATTCAGTTGGATTATTGTACCTCCTGAAGCAGCTCATGCTCGAAGACTAGGGTATTTCTCACAAAAGTGCACGAAGTGTCTCAGAGACAGTTTCACAAGTGTGTCGCTATCTTTTTAGAGTAGTAGTGGCGGTAGTGGTATTCCTCAGAATAAAACGCTTAGTTACATAGCAAAATTGTTTAAATATTCTTGCGTCATCTGCAAAGTTCCCTCTTTGTACAGTGGTGCATTTAGTTCCCGTGACATCTTCAAGTTATATATGTGACAGTATTCCAGACATTGCTTAAATACCAGATGTAATAACTCCTGAAGCATTTCGTGCTCAACGACAAAGCATATCTGAGCACCGGAGATGGGAAGGAGGAAGCTGCGGGTATTTCCAGCATGACAGGAAGTACATGGCCACCCCTGCGGCAACCTCATGGCATGCCATGACGCCAATGCGTGGCCTTTCTTCCAGCGGCAAGTGGGTTCCCTGGAGTGAATGTCTTGCCTCATGCACTTCGGAAGACTGACTGGACTTCAATCGAATGATCTACAGTTACAACACACGCATTTATCAGTATGAGTTGCGAAGTGTAACTTAGCCCCATCCTGCTGTAGCTTTATAATTTGATGAAGCAGATTCGTCATCACCAAATGTCATTGCTATCGACACAGTCCTGAGCTGTATGATTACAGCTAATATACCCATGAAAGTCCTCCTTCTCCAGCACAGACATGTCATCAGTTGACAGGACCGCCATCTTGGATTACGTCATGGGAGCCGAAAGGGGGAGAGCTTGGTGAACACACTGGATGGAATTACTATGTATGACAATTCAAATTGTTTAAATAAACAATGCATACAAAATAAAGACCTTCATCCATCCTATCCGACAGCCCAGCACAGACTGTAACTTTTCCTGCCACTTCGAGATGGGGAAGGGGAGGGGAGGGGAGCAATGCATACAAAATAAATACTTGTGTCACTGCTATCCGGCAGCCCAAGCGCAGGCTGAGTCCTTTTCCTGCTAATTTACAGGTGGGGGAGGGGAGGCTGGGTTAGTGGAGATAGCCCAGTTGACCTATCTTTCCACCAAAATTTGAACTTCCAGCCTTGACGTCGCTCCAACGTCGCCACATCTACCACCACCAGCTTGGATCCGCTATCTTGAATAAATTTGGCAGCAATGCAGAGTGGGGCCACACGAACTTTGCCATACTACTCACGTGAATCAGAGATAAAATGTAAGCAGACTACATGTTGCCTTCTTGTTTTAAAGAACTCTTTTCCACAGTCGCAGTTTGACATGTAGCCCTGGCACGCACTGGAGGCTAACGTCATGCAACTGCACTGTTGTTGTTGCTGGAGTACTGGTTATACTTCATGTTCCACTGCCCCCGTTAACACATGTCGATAAAAAGAATATAGCATTAGACTGATCTGGAACCTTTCTATCGCAAATTCAGTTTTGAAATTAATTTTATTCGTAACGGGAAAAAAGCCGACACTATCAGTCGACACTAGGCGTCACATGAAAGACTGGTGGGCAGTATTTGCTTGGGCTGCCTCCAGCCAAACATTGAAAAACCAAGTCGCAAATATCTACCGAAACACCGGAAAAGTGCGCCTGAAGACTCTTAGGTGAGACACCCTGCCTGCAGCTCGTCGTCTTGCAGTTAGCGTAGCTCATTCTCGACCACAAGGCCGCGGGTTCGATTCCCAGTCAGGCCTGGGATTTTTCTCATCTCAGGACTGGGTGTGTATGTTGGTTTAATCATCATCATCGACACGCAAGTCGCTGAAGTGGGGTCAACTAAAAAGACTTGTGCAATGCGACCGAAAACCCAATGCCATATACACATTTCAAGAGCGACAACCACCATGTACACTCCCTGGCGAAAAAAAAAGAAGCATCCAAAGGAAAGTAGGGAGTGAAATGAAACTTCGCGTGTTGAGAAGGTATGTGATGTTATTTCAGTTACTGAAAAATATCTCAAATTGACAAATAACTTGGCGTTATGAGCCCAGTTATCAGAATGACGTCCCACCCCCTCTGGCCTGGGTTCATGCAGTGATTTGGTTGGGAAGAGCGTTGTAAATCCATTGTACATTCTCCTGAGGCAAGCTGGCCCACAAATGTTGTAACTGGTCCTCAATATCGTGGATATTGGCACTGAAACGGAGTTGACGTCCTAGTTGGTCCCATAAATGTTTATCAGATCTGCAGATCTCGATGGCCACGCAAACAATTCATAGAGGGATGGCTCATGAGTAAACGAGCATTGTTGTATTGAAACATGGCACAACGATACTCTCTCAGGAGAGATAACACATGAGGATGCAGGATATCCATAACATACATTTGTATCGTCAGGGTTTCCTCAGTCATTATCAGGTGTCACATATAGTCATACCCGATGGCTTCCCACACCAGGACGCCAGGAGTAACATCATTATGCTTCACCATAACATTGTAAGAATGGGACTTCTTCCTAGGTCACCTCATACCTGCCGACGGTGGGCGTCCGGTGTAGAACAGAACCTCAATTCATTGCTGAATATAATGCAACGCCATTGGTCAACAGTCCATGCTTCCCAGTCCTGGCCATGGCATACAGCTACTTATGTTGTAGTGTTAGCGGCAGCCTATGCATGGGATGATAATTCACTGGTGGTCTGGCTGCTGGTAGTCTCCAACTAATGTGGTGGTATGTTGCTGGGAGTTCATTACCTGTTCTCACATGGTAGGTGGTGTTGTGAAAGGGTTATGATGTACTTGGTGCGGAAGATGGCAATCCTTCCATCTGATGTTCAGATGAGGTCGACTAGAACCTTAACGACAGGTGTGTCTGTTCTCACGTTCCCACGAAGTCCAACATCTTGCCACTGCCACATCCGAAGGCTCCAATATCGATGTCACACGATGTTTCCAGCTGGCTCTATAGAGGCCCACAATGAGGCCCCTTTCAATATCTGCCATATGCTGACTATGGTGTCTCACACGGCTACGTGGCATCTCTTTGTCATTCACAGATATCACTAAATATCTGACGCTGTCCAAGCCCCTTATATACCCTATCAGATTTGGTAATAACACTAAACACGAACAACACTAACATAGTCTCGAGGCTGTTCCACCTGTCACAGAGAATTGCAACTCTAATCGATTACATATCGACTGATGTTGTGTACCTGTGAAAAATCACATTGATATCCGACCATATCTTCTGGACGTTCCCTACTTTTGTCAGTCATTGTATGAAACTGGAAATAAAAGTCCTTGGCAGCGACCCCAAAATCAACAACAGGCATTTGGCCTGCAGGTACGGCCGTGCACAACACTCTCTATGACAACTAGCACTATCTAAATTGCCTATAAGGTGTGCAAGCTCTATGAATTATTTTTCTCTGCAGTGACGATTTTGTCGATGGTTCTTTGCAGAGGCCACTACAATGTTGACATTTCTGCCACCCATCCTATACACAGATGAGCTAACTTTACCAGAGGCGGCATCATCAACTTTCAGTATACCCACAAGTGAACGCAGTAGACTCTCCCTGACGTGGTAACAGCGGACCATCAGCACCAGTTCAGTTTGGATGGAGATTATTGGCGACTGCCTCGAGTAACGAGCGATCCTTCCCTAACGCCTCCCTGACGAAGCATATGTGTACTTTCTGTAGGTGATCCTGCCTCCTCTGCTGGAAGACGTGCCTTTGGTGGTACAAAGGGTAATATGGCTGCTACGTGATGGTACGCCAGCTCACTACCCTCTTGAATGAGGAACTGAATCACTAGTATACCAGATCGTTCCCACTTCCGTGGTGTGTGCTCATGTGTGTTTTCAGTCATTGAAACCGACAACGCCAAAGATCTGTTATCTCCACCTTCAAGTTAGTGTACCTCTCTGTGTGTGTGTGTGTGTGTGTGTGTGTGTGTGCGTGTGTGTGTGTGTGTGTGTGTGAAATCTTATGGGACTTAACTGCTAAGGTCATCAGTCCCTAAGCTTACACACTACTTAACCTAAATCATCCTAAGGACAAACACACACTCCCATGCCGGGGGGAGGACTCGAACCTCCGCCAGGACCAGCCGCACAGTCCATAACTGCAGCGCCTCAGACCGCTCGGCTAATCCCACGCGGCGAGTGTACCTCTCTTGACTCTTTTCCAGAGATATGTCTATGTGACCTAATTTGTTCCTTATCCTCAATGGCATCGTTCACTGAAGTTGTGCTCATTTAACAAAATCACCATCCTGGGGAAAAACAATTAGCTGCGAGAAAGGGCCTGTCGGTACGCCAAGTGGGTGACCCATAAACCATATTTCAGTAATGTAATCCTTATTCATAAATGTCACTGTAATTTTCGTTTAAAAATGTCAACTTGCATAGTGATGCTGTAGAATATGAGTTATTTACAGTACCCTTGTCGTTACATCCGTATTCGGCGACTCAGAACGTATGTACTTCACACAGAAGCCACTGTGCTTAATAAACGTTCTCACTGCACCAGAATGAATTTCGCTCTGCAGTGGAGTGTGCGCTGAGTTGAAGCATCCTGGCAGGTTAAAACTGTGTATTGGGCCTGGAGTCGAACCTGGGACATTTAAATTTCATGGGCAAGTGCTCTACGAATTGAGCTATCCAAGCACGATTTTGTCGGAAGATCATGAGTCTTACTTGGATAGCTCAGTCAGTAGAGCGTTTACCCGTGAAAGGCAAAGGTCCCAGATTGGCGTCCTGGTCCGGTACACAATTTTAATCTGCGAGGAAATTTCATTTCTCAGTATTGTTGCAGTATTACTATTTTGTTAGATGTTAGTTTATGACAAGAAGTACTCGCGTATATTTATAATTCACAGAAAGTGCCCCGTGTCAAAGACGGTTCGCTTACTGGACACTATTCCAACGACCAAATATCGCAAGTTTCAAGCTATTTCGTGACATGATAGCTCATGACGTGAAACACTTTAATACGTTTATACTTTAACTTCACAGTCCTCGCTACCCACGGAAATCCTTTCATTTAGCAATGCTACCCCTTCACTGACCCATTGTTAAAGCATTCGAATTTTTATTTTTGTGGGATAATATTTTATAACGAGAACAACTTCGCCATATACTTCCATTAAGTTCGCAGTCCGCGCTAGATTTCCTGAGACCTGGCGGCAGTCGTCATGAATTTATTTGAAACAGATTTTAAGTAGTTGTTTAACAGAAGGTAGTGAAACGGAGCTCACAAAAATTTTAGAGTTAAAAAATTTCATTATTTTCAAGAGTTGCCATTACAACGGACTCTAGGTCTTGGAGGCACATAAGTATGCGGTGGAAAGAAGGTGGAAAATTTTAAAAAAGTGCTTTATTGATAGTTTACTCCACGAAATATAGTATTACTAAGCGTCTATCATTCAAGTACTGATTATAAATTTAAAAAAAATAAAATAGAGTATGACAACATATTTCTGGTGATATTCAAGAAACAGATCGTGTATGATGTTAGACAAAGGAAATCTGAAAAGAATTGGCACTTTATTTTTGTTTTATCGTGCAGCCAGTGCTCTTACATTTCCCACTATTTTTCAGTACAATCAATCCTGACGAACAGGCTGCAGCAGGTGAACGTCATTGTAAAGGATGCCGTCTTCATATTTCAGGAACTGAGTTCTCCTCTTCTTCTTCACAATGTTACTTCTCTTAGCCTCTTAATAAATAGTCTGCATTTCTTAATTTGAAATCAGGATACTTCAGGGTGCTCTTCTTAGCCTCAACATTTTTCAGTTAGATTAATTAAAGTTTACAACGGACGCACATCTGTATAGCGCTGCTGCCAGAAGGGGAAGAAGGAAAAAAACTCAAGTCGCTTTTTACATAGGTAATATTATTGTAGGTGCGTAAAGCAAGTATTAGTACAATATCAGGAGCTTCTAGATATGAATGCTCGAAAAGTTTTACATTTTTATACTTACTGCTATTTTTACTTTTCAGTTAATGTAACTTCCATAATTCGACAAACACTTTATTCGGGTAAAAGAGTCTGTCTTCTTGGCTTCATTAAAAGATGCGTTATAACATCTGTCCAGACACTCTGTGACCATAATAGCATTGAGACGGAGGAATAGCCAGAAATAGAAGAGCCCTCTGTAGTGTAACCTTTAAGTCGTCGCACGAATGACAAAATGGACGATTTGAAAAAGTGATCAGGGGACAGAATAGCAACTGAAATTGTTCAACGGAGGGAAGGCCACTGGACCCGACTGGATTCCCGTACGATTCTACACAGAATACGCGAAAGAAATTGCCCCTCTTCTGGCTGCAGTGTACCGTAGATCCCTAGAGTAGATAAGTGTTCCTAACGATTAGAAAAAAACACAGGGAATTCCTGTTTTCAAGAAGGATCTCGGACATACTGAACTATATGTCCGTCAGCTATACAATTTTGAGACGTGTTTTATGTTCGAATATTACGACATTTCTGGAGGCCGAAAAACTCGTCTGTGGGGAGCAACATAGGTTTCGAAAACAACAGTCATTTTACACCTAGCTCATTCTGTCCATCCACGAGACTCAGAAAGCAGTACATACAGGCTGCCAGATAGATACCGTTTTCCTTGACTTCCGGAAGGCATTCGATACAGTTCTGCACTGCTGCCTGATGAACAAAATACGGGCGTATCGAACATCAGATCAGCTGTGCATTGAAGAGTTTCTAGCAAACACAGCACAGCGTGTCATTCTGAATGGAGAGAAGCCTTCAGGCGTAAAAGTAACTTCCAGCGTGCCTAGGGGAGTGTTATAGGACTGCTACTTTTAACATTAAATGTAAATTATCTAGGGGATAACGTAGGAAATTTCACGAGGATTCTCGTGGTTGATGTTGTTGTACGTACAGAAGTCGCAATGCTAGAAAATTGTGCCGAAATGCAGGAAGACCGGAAGACGATAAACACCTGGTGCAATGAGTAGCAGTCGACCCGCAACATAAACAAATATAAGGTGATGCGAATATGTAGGCAGAAAGATCCTCATTGTATGATTACACAATTACAGAAAAAACACTGGAAGCAGTTACTTCAGTAAAAGACCTAGGAGTATGTGTATAGTGTGATCTGAAGGGGAACGACCACGTAAAATGAATAGCGAATAAGGCAGCTGCCAGACTGGGATTAATTGGAGGAATCCTCAGGGAATGTAGTTCAAAGATGATTCAAATGGCTCTAAGCACTATGGGACTTGACATCTGAGGTCATCGGTCCTCTGGACTTAGAACTACTTAAACCTAACTAACCTAAGGACATCACACACATGCATGCCCGAGGCAGGATTCGAACCTGCGACCGTAGCAGCAGCGCGGTTCCAGACTGAAGGGCCTCGAACCGCTCGGCCACAGCGACCGACTGTAAATGTAGCCCATCAACAAAGGAAGTAGGTTACAAACACTCGTTCGACCAGTATTTGAATATTGTTGATCATGCTGGGATCCATACCAGATCGGACCGATGGAGGAAATAGAGCAGATCCAACGAACAGCGCGTTTCGCTACAGGTTCATTAAGTAAGTACGAAAGCGTCAGAGAGATAATCCATCAACTCCAGCGGCAGACGCAGCAAGAGAGGCGTTCTGCACCACGGCATGGTTTACTGTTAAAGTACTGAAAGCGTACGTTCGTAGAGGAGGCAACAGATACATTATTTCCTTTTACGTATATCTTGCGAAAAAGATAAAATTAAAGAGATTGTACCCAACTCGAAGGCTTACCGGCAACCGTTCTTCCCCCGAACTTCAAGCGACTGGTAAAGGAAAAGCAGGAAATGACAGTGGTACACGAAACACCCTCTGCCACACACCGTAAGACGGCTTGCGGAATATAGATGAAGATGTTGATGTAGTATCGTGACCACACTCGCACCATAAGCTGCAACTAGTAGGAACACTCGGCCGTCATGCACAGTGTATGTTCAGGTGGAACAACCACTTCCGTGACTTGGCCACTCAGTTTAGTTACATTGCTGAAGTCTTAAAACCAGTAATAAGTACCCAAGCTCCGTGGACACGTGGTCTATCTGCAGATGATTTTACCGGTAGCTTCAGGAGGCAGCGGGAGGCTCCCAGCAGCCGATGGAGGCGGTAACCCGAAGAGCTGGGGGCGGCCGCGACCCGCCTTCGGCATTTCCGGCCTAGGGGCAGCTTGCGTCTTTTGTTTCCTCTGCAAGGACGCCCGCCCAGGTTTCGGCAACTCAGCTGGCTGCCGAGTCTACAGGCCTACTGGTCAAGGCTCCACACTTATGTGCGGGCTTCCACAAAAAAGCTTTCCTTGACCCGTATAAACTTCCGATGATAATAATCGGCGTATGGCCATCTGCGAACACACGTTAACTGCTCACAGGCAGCTAATAATGTGAAAAGAGTGAACGATAAAACACAGTACTTAGAAGCTTTTCTCGTGGTATTCCCACAATCTTGTGTCGAGAAGTAGCAGTGTCAGTAGATTTGTAGAGGTATTGTCTTTTTTAGGCTGCCGTATCTCAATCGGTATAAACGGAACCCTTATGGGATCACTTTGTTGTCCCTCTGTCTATCTGTCTGTTAAAAATCCTTCCTCTCAGCGGCAGGTAGAGACGTATCAAGTTGAAATTTATATCGAATACTAAGAGCCACGGTCCCTTGGTGGTGTAAAAGAATGAAACTTCTAAATTAATGCACTCAAAAGGTACGACATGTTACGTCACATATTTTGATACGCGCAATTCACTCTCCAAAAGTTATAGGATACTTCATGTTGGCCTAGAATCATGAAATGTGGCAAGAAGCAAGGAAGAAATCTGAAAACTGTAAATATGTAATTACATCAGACTAAAAAAAGTTTCTTGTCATTTGCTACCTGACTTTTTGTGTGTCCGTCCGTCTATTAAGACCCCTTTATTCCAGGATCGTATACAGGGTGGTCCATTGATAGTGACCGGGCCAAATATCTCACGAAATAAGCATCAAACGAAAAAACTACAACGAACGAAATTCGTCTAGCTTGAATGGGGAAACCAGATGGCGCTATGGTTGGCCCGCAAGATGGCGCTGCCATAGGTCAAACGGATATCAACTTCGTTTCTTTTTTTTTTTTTTTAATAGGAACCCCGATTTTTTATTACCTATTCGTGTAGTTGTAACCTCCCCCTCACTTATCGACTTTAATGACAGTGAAAAATTAAACTGGGTGTACCTAATGGAAATTTGGGAAAAGCAATCGTCACCGACGTTAATCTGTCGGTAAAGAGGGAGGAAAGGGTTACATCTAAATGAAAGGAAAAATGCAACTGAAACTGGTGGAAATTAATTTTGAAAAGGGTTAAAGTTAATGAAGAAAGTAAATGTGCGGCCGTTACGTTAACAATCAACTAGCGGTACTTAGATATTTGAGATTTGGGGGAAATTACGGTCGCCAGTCCTAAGGACAATTACTATAGTAACTGAAAAAGAAAGGTAATTGCACATATAATTAGCACTAGAAGCGTGGCAACTGAAGGTTGACACGTGTAGTGTTAAAACTGAAAGTTTCTCAGAAGTAATAAATTTCGCTACATTCTGACTTAATTTAGCAAAAGAATTAACAAAACCGGAAAATCGAAAGTTAATTTAGTGACTGAAGTTAATAGTGAGCTTTCTTTCTGAAGCACATCGAAATTCAGTAAAATACGGTTAGTCTTGGACTACCTCAACAATCATTTCAAAAGCAACTTGAATCTACGCAATTTAGAAATAAGAGATTTTACTTTGAACTTGAATTAAATGATTCTGAACAATTAACAATTGTAAAATTTAGTACGTACCAAGCTGAGCTGCAGTCACAGGTAAGCTAAAATACGGTAACAAAACTCGCACTCTTAATTTGTGCTTGTGCAATCTAAATATTGTAGCCAGCTATGAATACCTTAAATGAACTTTGAAATTAAAGCAGTGAAATGGAATTATGCTGGCGTTTGAATTTCAACGACACTCGGGTTCATTTCGGAAAAGGAAGGGACCCTGCTTGGCAATGCAATTGGGACAATGAGCAACAAAGGTTCATGCTACGTTGCTGTAATTTTGTGATTTGAACAGTTTTAAAAGTTTGAAAAGCTGAGGTCTGCCATACAGTTCTAAAACTTTACGTGCTTCCAGTCTTCCTTGTTGGTTGATTGAAGGTTTGAAGCCGTCGATCGAGGATGTGGCGACAGTCACTCATTGTCGGCCGTCGCTGTTGCAGAAGCTGGATGTTGGCGCGCCTTCTTCTCGACACGGTCACCAGACGAAACGGGCTCTTGACGTGCGCCAGCTAATGCTTCCCGTCCGCGACACCATGTCAGAAACTATCATCGCAAGTCGAGCGCAGTTACATGCTGCCAAACCCCGAAAGCGCGGCAACTCGCGGGAGCTTCACACCACACACCTGCTCCACTGCACCACCCCAGCCAGACTCCTCTCATGCTCTGCCCGCGCTCCACGCGGCAGAGTTAACACTACCAAAGATCCTACACACTTTGATTCTTCACACGACCTATCGATGTAATCGTGCGATAGCAGTTTTCCCTAGGCAAGACCCAGCGTAAAAATACAAATAATATTTACGAAACAAACCAATTATACATCGACATAAGTGCATAAATATATATATATACAAACAGTAAAACAATTACAATATATAAAGAGACAGAAATGTCATATCTTGAGGTAAAAAACAAGGAAAAAAAATTATGGTACAATAGATGGAAATACGAGGATATGCATTTCCGGCGTTACATAGTACGTAAAGAAATATGAATGTTTTAGTTGGACCACTTTTTTCGCTTTTTGATAGATGCCGCTGTAATAGTCACAAACGTATAAATGCGTGGTATCACGTAACATTCCGCCAGTGCAGACGGTATTTCCTTCGTGACACATTACTCGTGTTAAAACTGACCGTTTACCAATTGCGGAAAAGGCTGATATCGTGTTGTATGGCTAATGTGATCAAAATGCCCAACGGGCGTATGCTGCTCGCTATCCTGTACGACATTATCCAAGTGTCCGGACCGTTCGCCGGATAGTTACGTTATTTAAGGAAACAGGAAGTGTTCAGCCACATGTGAAACGTCAGCCACGACCTGCAACAAAAGATGATGCCCAAGTAGGTGTTTTAGCTGCTAACGCGGCTAATCTGCACATCAGTAGCAGACAAACTGCGCGAGAATCGGGAATCTCAAACACGTCGTTATTGAGAATGCTACATCAACATCGATTGCACCCGTACCATATTTCTATGCACCAGGAATTGCGTGACTACGACTTTGAACTTCGTGTACAGTTGTGCCACTGGGCACAAGAGAAATTACGGGAGGATGACGGATTGTTTGCACGCGTTCTATTTAGCGACGAAGCGTCATTCACTAACAGCGTTAACGTAAACCGGCATAATATGCACTATTGGGCAACGGAAAATCCGCGATGGCTGCGACCAGTGGAACATCAGCGACCTTGGCGGGTTAATGTATGGTGCGGAATTATGGGAGGAAGGATAATTGTCGCGTGGGATTAGTCGAGCGCTCTAAGGCGCTGCAGTCATGGACTGTGCGGTTCGTCCCGGCGGAGGTTCGAGTCCTCCGTCGGGCATGGGTATGTGTGTTTGTCCTTTGGATAATTTAGGTTAAGTAGTGTGTAAGCTTAGGAACTGATCACCTTAGCAGTTAAGTCCCATAGGACTTCTCACACATTTGAAGGATAACTGGCCCCCATTTTATCGATGGCAATCTAAATGGTGCAAGGCATGCTGATTTCCTACGTGATATTCTACCGATGTTACTACAAGATATTTCACTGCTTGACAGAATGGCGATGTACTTCCAACATGATGGATGTCCGGGACATAGCTCGCCTGCGGTTGAAGTGGTATTGAATAGCATATTTCATGACAGGTGGATTGGTCGTCGAAGCACCATACCATGGCCCGCACGTTCACCGGATATGACGTCCCCGGATTTCTTTCTGTGGGGAAAGTTGAAGGATATTTGCTACCGTGATCCACCGACAACGCCTGACAACATGCGTCAGCGCATTGTCAATGCATGTGCGAACATTACGGAAGGCGAACTACTCGCTGTTGAGAGGAATATCGTTACACGTATTGCCAAATGCATTGAGGTTGACGGACATTATTTTGAGCACTTATTGCATGAATGTGGTATTTGCAGGTAATCACGCTGTAACAGCATGCGTTCTCACAAATGATAAGTTCACAAGGTACATGTATCACATTGGAACAACGGAAATAAAATGTTCAGACATACCTACATTCTGTATTTTAATTTCAAAAACCTACCTGTTACCAACTGTTCGTCTAAAATTGTGTGCCATATGTTTGTGACTATTACAGAGCCATCTATCACAAAGCGAAAAAAAGTGGTCCAACTAAAACATTCATATTTCTTTACGTACTACACGAATATGTAATAAAAATGGGGGTTCCTGTTTAAAAAAACGCAGTTGATATCAGTTTGACCTATGGCAGCGCCATCTAGCGGGCCAACCATAGCGCCATCTGGTTTCCCCCTTGAAGCTACACAAGTTTCGTACTTTGTAGTTTTTTCGTTTGACGCTTATTTCGTGAGATATTTGGCCCGGTCACGATCAATGGACCACCCTGCAGACGTAGTAAGTTGAAATCTGTGTCACACGCTAAGGTCTGCCATCCCCTGATGGAATAAAACACTTAGGCTTGTAAATCAACGCAATCAAAAGATACCGCCACTATTGATACATTCGTTGATACTCCCGAACTCTCTTATCAAAACCTGTAGGATACTTCCCGTTGGCAAGAAGCAAGGTTTAACAGTAGAAGTAATTTGTATTTATATCACACGAAAAAAAATTCTTTTCTCATTCGGTGGCTGCCACCAAATTTACAATTAAAATGTTATCGGAAGTATTCGTATTCCCAAGACGAATATCTTGCCACTATCAGTGTCTTTAATAGGTAAAAATCGTCGAGATTCTAGGAAAAATTGTTCGAATGGCTCTAAGCACTATGGGACTTGACATCTGAGGTTATCGGTCCCCCAGAATTACTTAAACCTAACTAACCGAAGGACATCACACAAAGCCATATCCGAGGCAGGATTCAAACCAGTGACCGTAGCAACAGCGCGGTTTGAGAATCTAGGATCTTGATTTTCTTTCCGGTCATTAGTCATCTGGCTCGTATGTTGTGGCCCGCCATGAATTCCTCTTTGTGCCAATCTCTTCACCTCAGAGTAGCGCCTGAACCCTATTTGTGACACAGAAATTTGGAAGCTGTTCACGAAATAGCGACCAGCAGTAATGCCATCCCCTACCAACCAACCACCCGCACCATACTCTGCCCCTGACTGTTTAAAGAAACTGCCACAGCTTCATACTGGATGAGTGTAGCCTGGCCGGGTACAGGGGTTGGACAAAAATATGGAAACACCGCGAGAAAGGTTAAACATACAGGGTGTTTCAAAAATGACCGGTATATTTGAAACAGCAATAAAAACTAAACGAGCAGCGATAGAAATACACCGTTTGTTGCAATATGCTTGGGACACCAGTACATTTTCAGGCGGACAAACTTTCGAAATTACAGTAGTTACAATTTTCAACAACAGATGGCGCTGCAAGTGAAGTGAAAGATATAGAAGACAACGCAGTCTGTGGGTGCACCATTCTGTACGTCGTCTTTCTGCTGTAAGCGTGTGCTGTTCACAATGTGCAAGTGTGCTGTGGACAACATGGTTTATTCCTTAGAACAGAGGATTTTTCTGGTGTTGGAATTCCACCGCCTAGAACACAGTGTTGTTGCAACAAGACGAAGTTTTCAACGGAGGTTTAATGTAACCAAAGGACCGAAAAGCGATACAATAAAGAATCTGTTTGAAAAATTTCAACGGACTGGGAACGTGACGGATGAACGTGCTGGAAAGGTAGGGCGACCGCGTATGGCAACCACAGAGGGCAACGCGCAGCTAGTGCAGCAGGTGATCCAACAGCGGCCTCGGGTTTCCGTTCGCCATGTTGCAGCTGCGGTCCAAATGACGCCAACGTCCACGTATCGTCTCATGCGCCAGAGTTTACACCTCTATCCATACAAAATTCAAACGCGGCAACCCCTCAGCGCCGCTACCATTGCTGCACGAGAGACATTCGCTAACGATATAGTGCACAGGATTGATGACGGCGATATCCATGTGGGCAGCATTTGGTTTACTGACGAAGCTTATTTTTACCTGGACGGCTTCGTCAATAAACAGAACTGGCGCATATGGGGAACCGAAAAGCCCCATGTTGCAGTCCCATCGTCCCTGCATCCTCAAAAAGTACTGGTCTGGGCCGCCATTTGTTCCAAAGGAATCATTGGCCCATTTTTCAGATCCGAAACGATTACTGCATCACGCTATCTGGACATTCTTCGTGAATTTGTGGCGGTACAAACTGCCTTAGACGACACTGCGAACACCTCGTGGTTTATGCAAGATGGTGCCCGGCCACACCGCACGGCCGACGTCTTTAATTTCCTGAATGAATATTTCGATGATCGTGTGATTGCTTTGGGCTATCCGAAACATGCAGGAGGCGGCGTGGATTGGCCTCCCTATTCGCCAGACATGAACCCCTGTGATTTCTTTCTGTGGGGACACGTGAAAGACCAGGTGTACCGCCAGAATCCAGAAACAATTGAACAGCTGAAGCAGTACATCTCATCTGCATGTGAAGCCATTCTGCTAGACACGTTGTCAAAGGATTCGGGTAATTTCATTCAGAGACTACGCCATATTATTGCTACGCATGGTGGATATGTGGAAAATATCGTACTATAGAGTTTCCCAGACCGCAGCGCCATCTGTTGTTGACAATTGTAACTACTTTTAATTTCGAAAGTTTGTCTGCCTGAAAATGTACTGTTGTCCCAAGCATATTGCAACAAACGGTGTATTTCTATCGCTGCTCGTTTAGTTTTTATTACCGTTTCAAATATACCGGTCATTTATGAGACACCCTGTAAATGCAGATGATAACCAAACGTGCAGGTTGCGCAGTTGTATTTGACCACGAACGGCACTTGTGCAATGCTCTCAACACGTTTCAAGTGGCAGTTGAGTTCAGAACAGTGTTCTGTGTTGTTGTGAGAGCATTATGTCGGAACTAAGTGACTTCGAAGCTGGGCGAAATTTTGGTGCTCGTATGGCGGGTGAGATGCCTTGTTTATCCCGCAGGACAGGACAGATAGTATAAATTGTTCAACGGGACCAAAATATGGGGCTGTCAGTTACACTCGAACATACAAGGTTATTATTTGATCAAACAGTACAAGAACCGAAAAATTTTTTTTAATACACAGCTTTAATCTTTGGGACTTAATTACCGGCTGAAAGCCACTTTTATTTAAAAACGACTGAAGGCCAAAAACTTAAAACGCAAGTATAATCAGAAATTTAAAAGGCAAGCGTTATCTTAAAACAGTTCTTTAGTTAGGCTGAAGTAAACAAGTTAAATTCAAAGCGACTAAAAGGCTAGCACTTAAAACTACACAACATTAATATTTTTTTAAATACCAAATGCCTTACGTGAAACAGTATTTTAAACTAGGCTGAAGGTCTTAAGAGCAAAACAACTCTAATTTGAAACAAAATCGGCTCGAAGCCATACAAGTACAAACAAAAAGAACAAATTTTAAAAACTAGGGCAGTACACCCAAGGGCGCTCACATGTTCGTGGGTCCGCCTGGAATTCAAACACTAACGCTTGCTTAGGTGAGACAGGCAGTCGGCCCAACCATTTTCAATCCGCTGGGAAGCTAACCGACAGACAGTCAACATACCAATGATTAAGATCAGTTCCGCTCCACACTTGCACCAAAACTCAAACGATGCTAACAGCGGAGACCTGAACTACAACCAGAACGGATCACAGACAACCCATAAGCGTTGGACGACCGAAATACACGTCGTCTAATCAGACGACCTACCAAACGGCCAAGCAAGGTCGTTGCCACTCAAACGTATGTGTCGGCAATCGTCGGGCGAGTGATTGCTATCCTGTCCTTCCGCGCTACTCCACGCTAACCGACCAATTCAGAGCCGGTACGCCGACAACCTTTAAATAACTTGTCAGTCAAACCACATAAACTACACACAGTTTCACGAACACTTGCACGAAGAACTAGACAATGCTAACGGTAGTGACTGAACAAAACAAGGACGAATCACGAGTTGGCACACACAGCCAACCCATAAGCGATCGCCGGCCAATTATACGTCGTCCGACAAGACGACCGACCGACGACCAACAACAGTCGTCCCCACTCAGATCATGTGTGTCGGCAATCATCGGCGAGTGATGGCTATCCGAGCCTCCCTGGCGCTGCATGCCCCTCTGGTGCTACAACGCGACTGCGCCAACCGACCAACTGCTACACATCAGCACGGAGGCAGCACTAAATAACTGAGCAGTGAACATCACAGGCTGCACACAATTTTACAAACACTAGGACGAAGAACGCGACCAATGCTAAAAGCAGTGACTGTGCAGTCACCAGGACGAACCACGAGTTGAGACACACACCGCCAACCTATAAAAACAGTATTTCATTTGAGTCCATAGACGTATCACGACACTGCACTGAACAGATATGTGAAATTTGTGCAGCATTAGTTGAATTTAGTGAAACTACACTTCTAATTGCTGTTGTTTATAGGTCCCCTAACTCCGACTTCAGAGCATTTTTGCTGAAGCTAGAGAGGATTCTTGATTCACTTTGTAGGAAGTACCAGAAAGTAGTTATATGTGGTGACTTCAATATTAATTTTGTACATGATTGTGCAAGAAAAAGGATGTTGGTAGATCACCTAAATTCATATGATCTAATGCAAACTGTGTTTTTTCCAACTAGGGTGCAGGGGAACAGTAGCACAATCATAGTCAATATTTTTATTCATTCCTCATTACTAGATGGGCATTCTGTTAGTAAAAGGGTGAATGCCCTTTCAGACCATGCTGCACAAATTTTAACACTAAAAGGTTTTTGTACTCAAACCAATGTCGTATTTAATTACAAACTACGTAGGAAAGTTAATCGAACAGCAATAGAGAGTTTTTCAAAACTTGTCAAGGAACAAGAGTGGGGGCTGACTAGTGGGATAAGAATATCATGTAGAACAAAGCGGGAATTATATCAAAATGTTAGAAGAAGTCACAATCAAGCTACAGTAGCCCATTACAAATAGTATTGTAAGGTGCTTAAAAATATTATTAGCAAGGGAAAAAGTATGTGGTATGCAAATAGAATAGCTAATTCACAGGATAAAATTAAAGCCATATGGTCAGTTGTGAAGGAAGTGTCTGGTCAGCAGCACAAGGTTGATGATATAAAGTCAGTTCGCAGTAATAATATTTCTGTTCCTGATAAATCAGATATATGTACAATATTTAACAACCATTTTCTGAGCACTGCTGGTGAATTAAATAAAAATTTAGTTTCTACAGGAAATCATATAAATTTCTTAGCAAATGCCTTTCCGAGATTGACGTCTGAAATACTCCTCTGTGATACAGACAAGAGGGAGATTGAGTCAATTATTAAATCACTGAAGACTAAGGACTCTCATGGTTATGATGGAGTGTCTAGTAGAATATTTAAGTACTGTGCTGCACATGTTAGCCCTGTATTTAGCCATATTTGTAATTTTTCCTTTAGGAATGGTCAGTTTCCTGAGCGATTAAAGTACTCAGTAGTAAAGCCGCTTTATAAAAAGGGAGAAAGGGATAATGTAGATAATTTTAGACCTGTTTCTATGCCATCAGTATTTGCAAAAGTTATCGAAAAGGCTGTGTATGTAAGGTTAATTGATCATTTTATATCACACGATTTGCTATCAAATGTACAGTTCGGCTCTAGAAGTCGTTTGACAACTGAAAACGCTATATTCTCTTTTCTCTGTGAGGTACTGGATGGGATAAGCAAAAAGTTTCCAACGCTTGGCGTATTTTTTGATTTAACAAAGGCATTTGACTGTGTTGATCTCACAATATTGCTCCAGAAGTTGGACCATTACGGAATAAGGGGAGTAGCTCACAATTGGTTCACCTCTTACTTTAGCAACAGGCAGCAAAAGGTCATTATTCACAATGTTGATAACGGGTGTGATGTGCGATCTGAGTGGGGTACTGTCAAGTGGGGGGTGCCCCAGGGATCAGTGTTGGGGCCGCTCTTGTTTCTTATTTATATAAATGATATGTCCTTTAGTATTATGGGTAACTCTGAAATATTTCTGTTTGCTGATGACACTAGCTTGGTAGTAAAGGATGTTGCGTGCAACATTGACTCGGTTTCAAGTAGTGCAGTACATGACCTCAGTTCATGGCTTGTAGAAAATAAACTAACGTTAAATCACAGTAAGACTCAGTTTTTACCGTTTCTAACACACAATTCAACAAAACCTGACGTTTTAATCTCACAGAACGGGCATATGATTAGTGAAACTGAACAGTTCAAATTCCTAGGTGTTCAGATAGATAGTAAGCTGTCGTGGAAAGCCCACGTTCAGGATCCTGTTCAAAGACTTAATACCGCCATTTTCATTATTCGAGCGCTATCGAAAGTGAGTGATACTTCGACACGTAAATTAGTCTACTTTGCTTATTTTCATTCACTTACGTCGTATGGTATTATGTTTTGGGGTAACTCTTCCCATTCTAGAGGGATATTTTTGGCTCAGAAACGGGCGGTTCGGGCAATAAGTGGTGTGAGTTCACGAACCTCTTGTCGATCTCTGTTCACGAGTCTGGGTATTTTGACATTGGCCTCTCAATATGTATATTCCTTATTATCGTTTCTTATTACCAATATTAGTTTATTTCCAAAAATAAGCAGCTATCACTCGGTTACTACTCGGCAGAAATCAAACCTCCATTTGGATCGGACTTCCTTAACTCTTGTGCAAAAAGGTGTGCAGTATACTGCTGCATCCATTTTCAATAAGCTGCCACTCGAATTCAAAAATCTTAGCAGTAATCCACACACTTTCAAATCGAAACTGAAGAGTTTCCTCATGGGTCACTCCTATTCTGCCGAGGAGTTCCTTGAAAAATTAAGCTGATTCACAGTGTATTGCTGATAGTGTTTGCTTAAACTTATGGACTGGTTTTCTTTCAGGTTCATGAACATTTATTTTTATCTGTTATTACTTTTATGTTGTAAGTTCATGTACTGACACGTTCCATGACCTTGGAGATTTGCTCCTCAATTTGGTCCTACGGAACTTCACATGTAAATAAATAAATAAAATAAGCGATCGGCGAACAAATACACGTCGTCCGGTAAGACGACCAACAGACGATCAACCAAGACCGTCCCCAGCCATGTGTGCCGGCAATGGTCGGGCGAGTCATAGCTACCCGAATCTCACTGCCGCTCCAACCCGACCGAACTTCTGCCGCGTCACAACTGCGCTGCTGGCGCGTTCCAACTCGTTGGACGACACACGACGACCAGGAAATCATATCAGTCCAGCGAAGATAATACGGCAGTGCCTATATCGAAAAGCGCTGCTGCTGCCGCTCACGGGCGCGCAAAGCAGCAACTCAGTGACACCAGTAATTGAAAATTAACATAACGAGGCGGCAGTACGGTAAAAACAGGGTGTTAAATAAGAGATGGCACGAACACGAGCCACGCACGGCTCTGTGGGTGCTTCGGAAACTAACGGAATCGAAGTGTTTGGTGATTCAATAGGCTCACTAACAAAGATTTATATCTCATACCTGGAAAGCGGATAAAGTTATCCGCCAAGTCACAGCGATGATGAAAGTGTGTGTTAAGTGAACATGACAGACGCTCACTGGCGAGGACTCAGCGCAGAAGTCAGCGCAGAAATGAATGATGCACTAGCAAAACCTGTCAGCATCAAAACAATAAGAACAGAGCTCCATAAGCAGGGAATTGCAGGGCGACCTGGGATTCCATAACGGCGCTTCAGTGATACACGTCCCCGCATCAGGGAAGCGTTGTGCCGAAGCCATAAAACCTACACTATGGAGCAATTTGTGGTGTCACCGCCAGACACCACACTTGCTAGGTGGTAGCCTTTAAATCGGCCGCGGTCCGTTAGTATACGTCGGACCCGCGTGTCGCCACTATCAGTGATTGCAGACCGAGCGCCGCCACACGGCAGGTCTAGAGAGACTTCCAAGCACTCGCCCCAGTTGTACAACAGACTTTGCTAGCGATGGTTCACTGACAAAATACCCTCTCATTTGCAGAGACGATAGTTAGCATAGCCTTCAGCTACGTCATTTGCTACGACCTAGCAAGATGCCATTATCAGTTACTATTGATATTATGAATTATGTACCGTCAAGACCGACGTTCTTCATTAACGGATTAAAGTTAAGTATTCCACCAGCTACGTCCGTTTATCTAAATTCTAATTTCCTTGTCCTGTTCCAGACCTCCCAGCCTGCGTGAGCTAAAATCGCGTGCCTTTCGGCCTCCTCTAGTAACACGGTGTTGGCTCTCCTGCCAACTAAAACACAATTGAAGAAGGACAGTAGGTCGAATGAGTCATGTTTCTCACTGTTTCCAACTTCTCGCGAAGATTACGCCACAAGAGTGAAACATTGCGAGCGTTAGCTGATGATGTAGACTGCCATATCATGGTGTTCTATGAGTTCCACGGTTACTCTGCAAGATCGCATTACTATCAAAGATTATGTCACCATTCTCGCTGAACAGGTCCATCTCATGGTACAGTTTTTGTTGCCCTATGGCGATGCTGTGCTCCATCTCGTATTTTCCAGGTCAGGTGAGCATGAATATGAACTGATGCGTCTCCCCTACCCAACACAGATACCATTCCACAATATTATTGAACCCTTGTGACCTTCTTTGTGCAGAAAGTAAGTTCCGATCGGTCGCTAAATGGAAACCACAGTGAAAATCAGAACCATTTTATTTGCAAGAGTTAGCTACACCTTCCAGGTACTACTCTACATAGTCGCCGCTCCGACTTAGACATTTGTTGAAGCGTTATACCAAATTCCCAACACCATCGTCATAGAAGCCAGCCAGTGAGGGCTGTGTTGTGGGTGATCGAACACTTCCCACCGAAAAGGCTGCAGGAGCATCTCCACTGCCCCTGCAGAGTGCGACTGAGAATTGCCATGAAGAAGGAAGTGCGGGGCAGTTGTGTTAGGAGGGCTGCATTCATTAAGGCGAAGCCTCTCAGTGGGGCCCTCCTACTTCACGGGAGACATCGTTTTTTTAAGCACCTTTTTCGCTTACAGTGCGCTCATAACTGAAAAGAGAGTCTTAATGCCCTCGACGGTCATACTAGAGACACTACCCAACACATCTGTGCAAAGCTTCATCAGGTTTTCACTGTGGTGTCCATTTCGCGACCGATCGGAACTTACTTTCTGGACAACGCTCGTACATCTACATCTACATAGATGCTCCGCAAGCCACCTTACTGTGTGTGGTGGAAGGTATCCTGTACCACTACTAGGCATTTTCTTTCCTGTTCTACTCGCAAGTGGAGCGACGGAAAAACGACTGTCTATATGTCTCCTTATGAGCCTTAATTTCCAACATCTTATCTTCATGGTCCTTAGGCGCAGTAAATGTTGGCGGCAGTAGAATTGTGTGGCAGTCAGCTTCAAATGCTGGTTCTCTAAATGTCCTCAGTAGTTTTTCTCGAAAAGAACGTCGTTTTTCCTCCAGGGACTCCTGTCTCAGTTTCTGAAGCATCTTCGTAAACCTAAGCGCTTTTCTAATCTACCGGTAACAAATCTACTTCTTCGATGTCTTCCTTCAATCTGACCTGGTACGTATTGCAAACATTTGAGCAATACTCAAGAACAGGTAGCAGCAACGTCCTGTATGCGGTCTCCTTTACAGTTGAACCACTCTTTCCTACCACAAACAGGACAATAGTAATACTATATCCGAACAACACATGTTTGTTTTTCCTACTTATTACCATTAGCGTACTTATTTCCACATTTAGAGCTAGTTGCCATTCATCTCACCAACTAGAAATTTTGTCTAAGTCATCTTGTATCCTCTTATAGTCACTCTACATCGACACCTTACCGTACACCACAGCATCTTCAGCAAACAACTGCAGATTGCTGTCACCCTGCCCGCCAAATCATTTGTGTATACAAAGAACAATAGCAGTCCTATCACGCTTCCCTGGGGCACTCCTGACGATAGCCTTGTCCCTGATGAACACTCAACATCGAGGAAAATATACAGGGTTCTATTATATAAGAAGTCTTCGCGTCACTCACACATACGTGAACTTATTCCATATGCTCGTACCTTCGTTAACAGCCTGCAATGAAGTACCATGTCAAATGCTTTCTGGAAATCTAGAAATATGGAATCTGCCTTTTGCCCTTCATCCATAGTTCACAGCGTATCATGTGAGAAAAAAGCAAGCTGAGTATCTAAAACCATGCTGATTCGTGGACAAAACTTCTCAATCTCAAAAAAGTTAAATATATTCGAACTGAGAATTTGTTCAAGAATTCTGCAGCAAACCAAAATTATGGGTATTGGTCAGTAATTTTGCGGGTCCGCTATTTTACCTTTCTTATATACTGGAGTCAGCTGCGCTTTTTTCTAGTCACTCGGGACTTTCTGCTGGGTGAGAGATTCATGATAAATGCAGGCTAGGTAAAGGGCCAACACCATAGAGTCATCAACATTTTCTGGGAATTCTGTCCCACTTTATTGTGGGTTCGCCCTGTTACTATGGATTTGGCATTGTTAGCGTCAGAGGGTGGCTGGATGCCCTTCCTATCGCCACCCCATACCCCCTGGGATGGAAGTAGTGTACCCCAGCTGTCTGCGTCTAGTGTAAGCTATGAAATAGTGCAAACGTTTGCAAATGTCTCCGAGTCGTGTAACTGAGGCGGGATATGGGGACCAGCTCAGTATTCACATGTTGGGATGTGGAAAACCGCCTAAAAGCCAACCAGGCTGGTCGTTAATCCGCCAGGCGGATCCATTCTGGGGCGGGTTCGCCTACCTGAGTCCAGTAAGCAGCGCATTAGCGCTATCGGCTAACCTGGCGGGTGCCAACGCCATAGAGTACTCTTTGTAAAACGGAATCCAGATCGGGTGATTTATTTGCTTTCAAATCTCTCAGTTGTTTCTCGACGACAGGGGTGCTTATTACTATGTCGTCCATACGGGAGTCTGTTCGATGGTCAAATGAGAGTATGTTTCCACAAATCCCCTGTGTGAACGATTTCTTGAACGTGAAATTTAAAACTTCGACTACCGCACCAGACTAGTGAACAAGGGGCTGAATGGAAGCCTTACACCCGCTTAGCTATTTTACATAGGACCAGAAGTTCCTCGGGTTCTCTGTCAGGTCGGTGGCCAAAGTTGACGGTGGTAGTTGTAGTATGCTTCGCGCTTAGATCTTTCCAAACACGCAAGAATCTGTACTAACCTTCTCTTGTCGTCACTTGTGCGTCCTCTTTTCAACCAAGAGTGCAACAGCACCCGCTTCCTCAGTATCTTCCGAATTGCTTTATTTAACCATGGTGGATCTTTTCCATCCTTTATACGCTTACTAGGCACATAACTCTCCAGACCACGATTTATAATCTACTTAAACTTAGTCTATAATTCTTCTACATCCATCTTACTGGAACTATGTGATGTCAACTCACTGTCTACGTGAAATGCCAACAATTTATCCATTCTGTGAGAACTGAAAGTCAATACAGAAAGTGAAAAGTATGTCTAAGCTTTTCTGCAATTCCTTACAATTGTTCCATGGCGATACATTCCTGTTCACAACATAATCGTCGCGAACCATCTTGTTATACTGTTAGTTCTGTCCAATTCACTGTTTGTGTTTATTGGGAAGATTAGCGGCCTTGTTATGCTTCTTTGGGTCTCACTTGACGTTACTGTCGTATCTGTGGTTCTTTTTATTGGACAGAGCCGCAGCCAGGTACATATTTGCGAGAACACTGCGTAGGGTCATATCTTTGTTAGTAATCGGCCTTTAGGTAATCTAGTCCACGCTCTACTGATGTGACTATCGTTGGAACGGCGATTCCGTCCGTTTTGTTTGAACAAAAACACCTGTTTCCAGTTCTGTACACACTGAGGGCTCGGCACACAACACATATTGCTGGCTGGCTTAAGTTGCGGAAAGAATGCACATTGCGAAACGCTACGAGAAGGCGAATGAATCCTAAATCCGTCGTGCTGCTGTGAAAAGTTCAGCCAGAGTTAAATACCAAACATACTCCACAGTCGAAGCGTATCTCACCAACAAGACGTGACGTGACGTAGTGGAGGAGGGTGTGTTTGGATTGCCTCTGGCGTTCACGACGTCACAAGAAAAGCAGCAAGTGAATAGGTTTCTGCCTAATCACACCTCCGGAAATTGCAACATATTCGGAAATATATAACCAGATTTTTGTGATAGGCAAGGATATGAATGTTACTGTTGCTCATTTCACTCGCAACATTTTAAGCTGTTCTCTTAGATTCCTATTTAATCACGCCTCGGAAATCGCGACATATCCGGAAAAGACACCAAGATATTTCTGACAGAGCGGGATACAAATGCCATTATTGGAAATCGAAGAAACTCATTCCTGAAAAGGCATGCTCTTCTATGTAAATAACATCGAATATCACAGAACAACTTCTGTTACATCGTTACATTAACAAGTATGTCCTCAGAATCTGTTATTAAGGCGAAGATAAAAAAATTTAGCACCCCCCACCCCCCATAGCTTTTACTTAGAAGGTTATTTTAACTTCGTATTAAGTGCAGTACAGTTCTGGGATGCGATAGCGCATTGTTCTTCGTAACAACACCGGCACTGTATCATCGTCTTTACCCGCCGATACCAGGTAGCAACCTCCAACTAAAATATCCTACCCTGCACGGGAGATACATAATGTGTGTACGAGTACGGGTTGGGAGCAGAACGACGACATATCGAAGTTTCGGTCTAGCCGTTGAGTCGTGCACGGAAATCGAAAGTTGTTAAGGCTACCGTTCGCATAAAACGAGGAATCCGTGTTCTTCTCGTTCCTGTTCGGCACAAATTTTCACTGTCGTCATTCCCTGATACAGCTGATGGTTGTTCGTATTCGCAACTGCGAATACATTTGATGTAGTTCCGAAATGCGTTGATGGCATGAATCACATCCACTGTTTTCTAGACAAGCACGACAAGGTACCAGATGTTTAGTTCCAGCTGAAGAACAACCTGATTTCGTCATGGATTAACCTAAAGCATGTCTAAGCAACCGTAGAGTTGCTGAAATTAGAGTTGAGAATGATTGTGTTGCTAATAAGAAACTCATGTAGGCATTGAAGATGACGCGAACCTACGTACTTCCATCCACTCTATTGCCGCTAGCCTCTATATGTTACGCTGCGGTCACCGTAGGCAAACAGAAATATTATCCTTTATGTTAACACTATGCCGTCCGGCGACGCCCCAGTGGTGCCGAGTGCTAAACAGCGCTCAACAGCCGGCGACACCACAGTGGTGTCGTCTGCATAGTATCGCTCAGTGGCCGGCGACACTACAGTGGTGTCGTGAGCATAGTATCGCGCAGTGGCCGGCGACAGCACTTCAGTATCTTTTGCATTCTGTTGGTGCTTTGTTTGGGAACAATAAGTTACATAAGTCAACAAGTTTTTTGTTTTTATAAGTACTTGTGCCCTTTCATCATAGCAGACGAAAGAGAGAATAGGATTATTTACGATGAATGGACGGACGTCTTGTCTGCCGTTGGCTGATTGGAAAGAAGACATTGGTTATAAATAAAAAAAAAAGAAAGTGAAGCAGAATCGTAGGAAGATAGTGAAATACGTCCAAGAAGAATTCGGCGAACGCTACGGTTGCCAACTGCTTCAGCTGAATCAGACGAAGAAGACAGTGCACAGCTGTCAGACTTTGATTTACCGAGGACCAATAATAAATTAATAAATTTGAAGAATCCATAGGTCCAAACATATTTCCCAAAGATACACAGAGCGTCGAAGATATTGTAGAATTATGTATTGGGAACGAACTATTTGAAGATATTGGCAAAGAAACCAACTAGTACTACAGTCAAAATTGCAATAGATGGAAACTGGATTTAAAAAATGCCAGGTTAATCGGCGTTACGGGACCCGAACTTAGAAAATGGTTTGGGCTTGCTATCCTTATGGTAATTGTAAAAAAAGCAGGGATCGATGATTATTGGTCAACGAATCCGTTGATAGACACACCGATAATTCGCAAAACGATGTCCCACAACCGATTCAGACCAATATTATCATTTTTACATTTTTCCGACAGCAACAATAAACCGGATAATGCCGACCGGCTTGTCAAAGTGCAATTCGTAATTGGTTATTTTTCCAAAAAGTTTAAAGAAACGTACAATCTAAGTCAAAACATCTCAGCTGATGAAGGAATGATACCGTGACGTGGACGGTTGGATTTTAAAGTTTACAATCCGTCGAAAATTACGAAATACGACATACTCATTCGGATGCTGTGTGATTCGAGTATGGGATACATTTCCTCATTCAAGATATATTCCGGCACTGGACAGCCTTTAGCAAAACCAGTGATTGAACTATTGACACCTCCTGATGGAAAGTGGCATCACCTCTGCATTGATAATTATTATAACAGTGTAGAACTGGCAGAGGAGTTACTTGAAAAGAAAATTCGAGTTTGTGGAATGATGCGGCAAAATAGAGAATTTCCAGAAAACTAAAGCGTGCAAAAGTCAATGTGTTTGAAGCTTGTCATCAACGGAAAGGTTCCAAGCGGCCGGCGACAAGCCAAGTAATCCGAACTAGCGCTGCCGGCGCCAAGCGAGTAAATCTGTACGAGATGTGCGGACGACAAAGTGTTAACATGTCCAGAAAGCCTGTACCACTAATACGTCTTTGACTGACATTTCATTATATCAAATATTGCCAAGAGTGACACGTTTGTGATAAAAGTGTCTTTGTCTTGAAACGGCATTCTGTTATAACACATAACTTACAATACGAACACAACGCAATACGACGTATCCTAAATGATATCCGAATGCTATGGAATTTCGCGATCGCATCGACTTGCACTACGACGACACGAACGTTAGCCAATCAGCAAACAAAATTCCTTGGCATCCTCGAGATGTAGTTGCGAGTTTCTGGTACACGATGGTGTGCTCGCTGACTGCTACACACACGAGTGGGGTGCAATAAGTAATGCAATACATTTTTTTCTCTCGCCTATTTCGGTTAACAAAAAAATGTGGTATTTGTTGTGGGACATGGTAGAATAGTCCCGTTTCAACTCCTATATTGTCATGAAGTTCCGATAGGTGGCGGCACTAATATTTAGATTTCAAAATGGCGTCTGTAGCGGAAGTGCGTTCCGAGCAGAGTGCTGTCATTGAGTTGCTTTTGGTGAAAAACCAGAGCATCACAGATATTCATAGGGTCTTGCAAAACTGAGGGTTGAGTAAGACTTAGGCGGTTTTTTGTTCTACAGATTTTTATTTGTATGAACTAGTTTTCGGCTTATTAGGTCATCTTCAGATAACAACTGGCTATTGTTTACAAGGAGCTTGTGTTCTTACGAACCTAACATTCTGGACTAAGATACAATGAACTTACATAAGATCTTTAGTTGTGGTATTGTCTTTGGAATTGTCAAACGGGTCTTTTGACTTTTTCTTCTGTACAGCTATTCTTTGACATAATAAATCACATTTTATGGTTTGTCAGTACCATGTATGACAGCAATTAGAATTATTTAGAATACACATTATTACCAAATTACAATTTTTAGGTATATGTTGTGAATAGTTGTACTGCACATTAATCGTTGGTTGTACAACAGCGATGTTTTCTTTGGGGGTTACATTTTGTTATCAGAAAATTGTGCATTAATATATACCAAATATACATTGTTACAGTTGAGTTAAAGTTACGAATGTAAACACATAAGGGATATTACACTACTGGTCATTGAAACTGCTACACCACGAAGATGACGTGCTACAGACGAGATATTTACCCGACAGGAAGAAGATGCTGTGATATGTAAATGATTAGCTTTTCAGAGCATTCACACAAGGTTGGCGCCGGTGGCGACACCTACAACGTGCTGACACGAGGAAAGTTTCCAACCGATTTCTCATACACAAGCAGCAGTTGACAGGCGTTGCCCGGTGAAACGTTGTTGTGATGCCTCGTGTAAGAAGATGAAATGCGTACCATCACGTTTCCGACTTTGATAAAGGTCGGATTGTGGCATATCGCGATTGCGGTTTGTCGTATCGCGACATTTCTGCTCGCGTTGGTCGAGGTCCAATGACTGTTAACAGAATATGGAATCGGTGGGTTAAGGACGGTAATACGGAACGTCGTGCTCGATCCCAACGGCCTCGTATCACTAGCAGTCGAGATGACAGGCATCTTATCCGCATGGCTCTAACGGATCGTGCAGCCACGTCTCGATCCCTGAGTCAACAGATGGGGACGTTTGCAAGACAACAACCATCTGTACTAACAGTTCGACGACGTTTGCAGCAGTATGAACTATCAGCTCGGAGACCATGGCTGCGGTTACCCTTGACGCTGCATCACACACAGGAGCGCATGGATGGTGTACTCAACGACGAACCTGGGTGCACGAATGGTAAAACGTCATTTTTTCGGATGAATCCAGGTTCGGTTTACATCATCATCATGATTGCATCCGTGTTTGGCGACATCGCGGTGAACGCACATTGGAAGCGTGTATTCGTCATCGCCATACTGGCGTAACACCCGGCGTGATGGTATGGCGTGCCATTGGTTACACATCTCGGTCACCTCTTGTTCGCACTGACGGCACTTTGAATAGTGAACGTCACATTTCAGATGTGTTACGACCCGTGACTCTACCTTTCATTCGATCCCTGCCATACCCTACATTTCAGCAGGATAATGCACGATCGCATGTTGCAGTTCCTGTACTGGCCTTTCTGGATACAGAAAATGTTCGGCTGCTGCACTGGCCAGCACATTCTCCAGATCTCTCACCAATTGAAAACGCCTGGTCAATGGTGGCCAAGCAACTGGCTCGTCGCAATACGCCAGTCACTACTCTTGATGAACTGTGGCATCGTGTTGAAGCTGCGTGGGCAGCTGTACCTGTACACGCCATCCAAGCTCTGTTTGACTGAATTCCCAGGCGTATCAAGGCCGTTCTTACGGGCAGAGATGGTTGTTCTGGATACTGATTTCTCAGAATCTATACACCCAAATTGCGTGAAAATTTACACTCCTGGAAATTGAAATAAGAACACCGTGAATTCATTGTCCCAGGAAGAGGAAACTTTATTGACACATTCCTGGGGTCAGATACATCACATGATCACACTGACAGAACCACAGGCACATAGACACGGGCAACAGAGCATGCACAATGTCGGCACTAGTACAGTGTATATCCACCTTTCGCAGCAATGCAGGCTGCTATTCTCCCATGGAGACGATCGTAGAGATGCTGGATGTAGTCCTGTGGAACGGCTTGCCATGCCATTTCCACCTGGCGCCTCAGTTGGACCAGCGTTCGTGCTGGACGTGCAGACCGCGTGAGACGACGCTTCATCCAGTCCCAAACATGCTCAATGGGGGACAGATCCGGAGACCTTGCTGGCCAGGGTAGTTGACTTACACCTTCTAGAGCACGTTGGGTGGCACGGGATACATGCGGACGTGCATTGCCCTGTTGGAACAGCAAGTTCCCTTGCCGGTCTAGGAATGGTAGAACGATGGGTTCGATGACGGTTTGGATGTACCGTGCACTATTCAGTGTCCCCTCGACGATCACCAGTGGTGTACGGCCAGTGTAGGAGATCGCTCCCCACACCATGATGCCGGGTGTTGGCCCTGTGTGCCTCGGTCGTATGCAGTCCTGATTGTGGCGCTCACCTGCGCGGTGCCAAACACGCATACGACCATCATTGGCACCAAGGCAGAAGCGACTCTCATCGCTGAAGACGACACGTCTCCATTCGTCCCTCCATTCACGCCTGTCGCGACACCACTGGAGGCGGGCTGCACGATGTTGGGGCGTGAGCGGAAGACGGCCTAACGGTGTGCGGGACCGTAGCCCAGCTTCATGGAGACGGTTGCGAATGGTCCTCGCCGATACCCCGGGAGCAACAGTGTCCCTAATTTGCTGGGAAGTGGCGGTGCGGTCCCCTACGGCACTGCGTAGGATCCTACGGTCTTGGCGTGCATCCGTGCGTCGCTGCGGTCCGGTCCCAGGTCGACGGGCACGTGCACCTTCCGCCGACCACTGGCGACAACATCGATGTACTGTGGAGACCTCACGCCCCACGTGTTGAGCAATTCGGCGGTACGTCCACCCGGCCTCCCGCATGCCCACTATACGCCCTCGCTCAAAGTCCGTCAACTGCACATACGGTTCACGTCCACGCTGTCGCGGCATGCTACCAGTGTTAAAGACTGCGATGGAGCTCCGTATGCCACGGCAAACTGGCTGACACTGACGGCGGCGGTGCACAAATGCTGCGCAGCTAGCGCCATTCGACGGCCAACACCGCGGTTCCTGGTGTGTCCGCTGTGCCGTGCGTGTGATCATTGCTTGTACAGCCCTCTCGCAGTGTCCGGAGCAAGTATGGTGGGTCTGACACACCGGTGTCAATGTGTTCTTTTTTCCATTTCCAGGAGTGTAATTACATGTGTGGTTAGTAGCAGGTTTACTTTATTGTGTAAAGTTTAAGAGTGCTCAGTTGCAATTAGTCATTTAGAACCAGCTGGGGATTTAGGGCTAAGTGTTTGTTAATTTCAAGTGCTTCTAGTAGGCTGAGTATTCTGCTTCTGTTGGGTACATGTAGTACTCCTGTGCGTGTAAGATACCTGTGTCCTTCTTTGAGCACGTGTTCAGCAAAGGTGGCGTCTGATTTCTTTAATCTCCCGCTGCGTTCATGTTCAGTCAGCCTTGTTGATATACGGAGACCTCGCACTGAACAAAAGCAAGGTGAGCCGTTAGTCGAGCATAATTGTACCAGGGTCGAGCAGACCACTTCGTCTTCCACGTGCCGGCCGGCTGCACACATCTGTGATTCCTGCAATGTTGGAACGTGCGGACACTCCCATTCGAGATGATCAGCCATATCCTCGGTGCTGAACTGGACGTCTCTCACTCATCCAGCAGTTGGAGTTCTCCAGCGTGTGTGCCCGCTGGGTTTATCGCCGCCTTGCAGAGTACCATAAAGAGCTACAAGGGACCATATGTGCGCGTTACGAGGCTGGTCACGATAACACCGTACAGGCGATGAAACATGGGATCATCACTTCGAAGTGGAAACAAAACGGTAATCCTTGGACTGGTGCCTCGCAACCTCTTCTCCGAAGAAAAACCACAAAGCCGCACTCTCAGTCAGTAAGGTAATGACGATGGTCTTCTCGGACTCTGAAGGGACTATTCTTTTGATGTCCTCCCTCATGGTGCAACGATAAACTCGAATGTATATTGTGCCACCCTCAGGCAACTTAAGAATCGACTTCAGCGTGTTCGTCGCTACAAAAATGCGAACGAACTACTCCTTCTCCATGACAGCGCAAGCCGTCGCTCAAGTCTGCGCACCCTAGAGTAGCTCGCAAAACTCCATTGCACTGGTCTTCCTCATCCACCCTACAGCCCTGACCTCGCACCTCCCGCCTTCCATCTGTTTGGTTGTTCAAATGTTCAAATGTGTTGAAACGTCCCCTTTGGAAAATTATAAATTACTGTGCTGGTAAACCCCTTACGTTATATGTTTTTCAAACAGCTGAGTAAAGTATTACAAATTTACTCCCAAAATTTTGCCATTTCTCTCCCCACATCCACCACTGCTGGCGGCTTACCTCCCACTGCGCAACGCTACGCACTGTTCACATCCAACTGCCCAACACTACAATAGCAAATATTCCAACAATGCAAACTAGCCACAGACTGCACACAGCACAGCCAGCGATTTTGATGTTACCAACATCAAAACCTAAACAGCCTACTTAACAGTGTGTGAATTCCTAAGGGACCAAACTGCTGAGGTAATCGGTCCGTAGACTTACACACTACTTAGGCTACCTTATGCTAAGAACAATACACACACCCATGCCCGAGGGATGACTCGAACCTGTGGCGGGAGGGGCGGCGCAATGCGTGACATGGCACCTCAAGCCGCGTGGCCACTCCGCGCCGCTATCTGTTTGGTCCAATGAAGGATGCACTCTGGGGGAAAAAACACGTGGATGATTGGCAGGCTATTGACGCAGCAAGATGTCAGCTGCGACGCCGAGCGATATGCAGTCGTACAGGCCCTTCCAGTCAGAGGGCATAAGGCCACCGCACTGAACGGAGATTATGTTGAAAAATATGGTTTTGTAACGAAAAGAGTGGAGAAAAAATATGGTGTATTGGCTTCCCGAATAAAACCAACCTTTTTTCAGTGAACACATAGTGTGTTGTGGGGCGATCACTCTTGTGTAGAAATAATTCAAAATCCAAGATCGCTTAAACACTGTTTACTAGATGACCGATTTCAACACATTAAGGTGCCATCATCGTATCTTTATGTAAACATGTATAAATCATTTGGATATAACGATACATGAGGCAGACCAGCTGATATAAAATTACTGTCGCAGAAATAAAAATTAAAAAACAACGGCTCTCATGGTCATTCTATTCCATCAGATATATAAAATCGAAGCCACATGATAAAACTATTTGAAATACTTTTATCTTGTGACTTTGGTTTTATATATCTGATGAAAGAGAATGACCATGAGAGCAGATGTTTTTTAATTTTTATTTCTGCGACAGTGATTTTATATCAGCTGGTCTGCCTCATGTATCGTTATATCCAAATGAGTTATACATGTTAAGCTACATTCAGATACGATGATGGCGCCTCTAGTGTGTTGAAACCGGTCATCTAGTAAACAGTGTTTAAGCGATCTTGGCTTTTGAATTATTTCTAAAACCAACCTTCTTTCGAAAAAAATGTGTTGCATTACTCTGAACGCTCCTCGAGCGTAATATGCCAGGTTGTGCGAGAGAGTAAATAATCACGTTGTGAGAGTCGCCAGCTGCGGCAGTGGTGGTGGTTCGACTGTACGCAACGGGATTCCGTCGACATTCCGTGTTCCGCCACCGAGTATCGTTGTTAGAGCGGTGCGCTGCAGCGGTGGCGGGATCATTGTTCTGCTCTGGCGAGGCTGGCCGCGCCTCGTGTACGCGACACCCGCGACCCGCGCTGAGGCTGTGTGTCGGTGGCTGGGTCGGGACCCCGCCCTTGACATTCGCCGCTGTCCCTCTCTCCTCTCTGCCTCTCCCTGACAGCTGACAGTAGCCGCCGCGCCTGCCATCGCAACCGCCTGGCCACGGTCGACAATGTCGCAGCCGCTACACTCATCTCGCCTCTGGTCTGTCCACCCCTACTAGCAGCTGTTGATTTAAAAACCTCTCCCGCCGTCTATAACTCGATTGTGACACGTCACTGTACTCTTTTGGAGTGGGTCATTCACAAACGGACGGTCCAAAGCGTTCACTGAGCGGAAGAATTGAAGAACGACTTCTAAGGAACAGTCGTTCACCGTCCCGTTCATCTCGGTCTCGTTCTTTCCTCAGTCTCACTAGCTCTCGTTCCATTTCCAACGTTGTTAGTTCAGTTCCAAGTTGCATTTCCTATAATTGAGTTCGTTAGCCCAATTTTTTTTTAACTTCAAATCGCTCTCGAAATTCCTTCTTTTAGTTCGTTGCGTACACCTTTTGTAAGGCCCAAAACTGTGCCACCATAGTTTTACTGTTCTTGTAGATCTATATTTATATTATGTCACTGTTTATAACGCACAATCGAATTATTGGACATTTCATTGGCTGACACTGGCTAGCACCACATTCTAACACGTTTTGTAATACTGCGTTGTTCAAATGCCTCTGAGCACTATGGGACTTAACATCTGTGGTCATCAGTCCCCTAGAACTTAGAACTACTTAAACCTAACTAACCTAAGGACATCACACACATCCATGCCCGAGGCAGGATTCGAACCTGCGACCGTAGCAGCAGCGCGGTTCCGGAGTGAAGCGCCAAGAACCGTTCGGTCACAGTGGCCGGCAGTACTGCATGTCTAGAAGTGGGCCACGCGTTATTCAGAAGCAGCTGTTGAGTAAAGAGAGGCTGGGAAGACTATTGTGATATACTGCACGGGCGGACATTTACTGTCCTGACAGAGAGCAGAGCAAGGAGGCGGCGGTCTACAACGCTGGAGGCCGCAGAACCCCTGCAACCAGATTGCACGGGAGTTTTCTCTCTGTTAGGACGGGAAAAAATCTGAACAGCGTACCTAGAGAAGAGCGTCGGCCGCGGAAGAAGGCGAAAGGACATCCTTTTAGTGCGAAGGAATGCACAGGATCACAAACGATGGTCGCAAGCTGACCTCCGAGGAATCTTGTCATAGAATGTGTCGGGCTCGGGGCATGCTTCCAACCGAAAAGTAGCCTTTTTGATTGGCAAAGTGCTAATAATAAGGGCCGTGGATATGGAAACTTCCAGAAAACTTCCGAAAGGAGTGTAAGTTTCAGGTAATGGCTGGTAGATTCACGACCGATGTTGTGGGAGGTAATGTTTTTGGAGCGGTTACTGTGATTCGTCGCCTGAGCAAAAAAGAAGACGATGCCCGTCCAGGAGAGAGCGGGGTATAATGTGAGCAAAGATTTCCCTCCAGCAATCGGCCAAGAACAATCCACGGCCGGAAGCGATAGAAGAGAGTTCACCCCTCTCCAGTGATCATCCTAGAAACAGCGCTCGTCATAGCTGCAGCGGAGGACGTGATAGTTTGATTTTGAGAAGTATTGCTTGAGACACAAGAAGTGCAGGAAATCGTTTCTATGTGAACAGTGTTGATAATCTGTTTACTCGACTGACGATTCTGTACCTTCCTGGTGGGTCTGAAACACACTGTCCAAGATACTACTACAGGCGGGTGTCAAATGAATATGCGCAACGGAAAATAACAAATGCTAACATGAAGATTTGGCCCTGTCTGACTACCCCCTGAAGCAGATCTTAGGATCTCTTAATTCTATAAATTACAATCTAAACTTAAATGAATGATGAAGGCACTAATCCTACTGAATGATAAACGTTGTTCCTGTTTATATATTTATTGCAGATTAAAAAAACCTTTCTATCACAATGTTTACATTTCCTAAGTAAGTTACTGATCAATTGCCCATCTCTGCCCGATAATATGACTGCATGGTCTAATATCAATAACGCGAAATGACTGACATCATCTATGTACCAAACACTAGAAGACACTACTTTCGAAGATAATCTACGGTGGTGTGGAACGTCAGTGGAAATAAACTAACGTGATCACAGCTGTATAGCTTTTATAGTCCTAGTAATTCGAAGCAATTTGCGATATCACAATATGTACTGCGTCCTGTGCGTCGAAGTGATGCTTCTCGTACTCGTCTGCGACGGTGGAAGAACTCCAGCCACAAATAAACTCTTCCAAACACTAGGACTGCAGAAGGCGGTCCTCTGACTAATATACCCTAATACTGTCTTCTCCTCTCTGTGATCTACAGACCAGTTACGCGAACTCCCAACCACAAGAACTGAGTTCACATAACGTCTCAACGGAAGTATAGGCAGAGGAAGTCTCTCAATTACTGAACGCTGGGTACTTAACGAAGACTTCCAACCCGGAGGTGAAGTCCAGAATCGTATAGGTTCGAAACAATACAGTTCCTAACTGTTCTAACTATAAACTCTATTGAGAACAAAGACAGCAAGTCCGTCTGTACCAACAAAAGCTGATATCGAACGACCGTCACACACGGGCGCTCACAACGGAAGACCTCGTCTCTCCATCACTGGTTTCCCAGCAAGGATTGGCTACCCGCCATCGTAATTTCGAAAACGAATCATATTCCCGACACCACGGAATATTCTCCCTGTCTACAGATTCTTTCGAACGCCGACCAACCATATTTTAGTCTTTTGTCGTTCAGCACGGAAAGTTTGCAAGCAAAAACCTATACTCGTACAATGGTACGCTTCCGACTAAAAATCCTTGGAAATAACCCAGCCTGCATGGTTTCCGAGGTGCCGCTTCTCCGTTGAACTCACCTGCTTCCAAGATTTTCAGCGTTTCCGAAGTATAATCCTTCCGGTTCGCCTACAAACCGGCGGGTCGCGACTCCATTGTGCTCCAGCGCTTAGGTGCTAGGACGTCGGTCTTGCTATTTCCTGTGTTTAAGCAGGACCAACACACCTGTGTGGGCCTTCCACCCAGGGCTTCAGTTCCGCCTACCGTTTCATTACGCCGTTTTTATAAGAAGGACACTCCGTCACCTTTCATACAATAAGCGTTAACAATTATTTACAAGGTCTACGTGACAATGTCAGTCTCCTTTATACATTCATATATACAATGTACAACCTGTCATATGATACCTAATTGTGTTTGTAGATCACGGCAAAGTATGTGGATGAGTGCTTGTAAGATGTGAAATTATAGTCACCTCACAACTGAAGCGCTTCTTTAAGGGAGAATACTTGAGTCTAATTCTGTTCCTGGCTTGGGAGCAAATGGAAATTTTGACGCGAGTTGTGTCTTGTGCTGAGGTAATTTCAGTCCTTGGAGTTAGAAGACGGCATAAGGCGTCCACTGTGTAGCCAGATAATTGCAGGTATGCCATGTACATCATCTGCACAACGGCCAACACCCCAGCGAACAGGTCGTCGGTGCAATACATCTGCTGTCCGTACTTTAATAGGAGGTATGCGCAGTCAGGTTAGGCAGGTAGGGGAACACCCACAGTAAATGTGTTGAGTTCCACTTGTTTGTCCAATGAGCGTTTTCTGGAAGTGCCACTCAGGATGAAGGTCTTCTGCTTCTCACCGCTAAGCGGTATCAGCCAACTACTTTGTATTCTGGGCATCCGCAGCTGTTGAAAGGCGTGATGTTAGGAAGAATACCGCTAATAGATGTAAATTGTTATTTATTAAAACCCAACCAGCTTTGGTGGTCTGAAGCTGCATCATCAGGTGCAACAATGTGAAAATATCATAGGCATACACATTGCTCCTAGTCAAAATTTACTATTCAGTGCAGCTCTTCGTTACCTTTCGCTCGCCATACTATCGACGCTATTCACTGAATAGTAAACTCTGACTAGGAGCGATGGGTATGTCTATGGTGTTGCACCTGATGATGCGGTTTTGGCCACGGAACCGGTTGGGAATTCTTCCTCACATTATAACATCATACCTTTGTGCCCGTCCAATAATGGGGGACGCAATCTAAAGAAAGTCAAACATATGTTCCGCCAATATCTAAATTACATGTATGGAAGAATGGGATATTGTGTAATTGATATTTACCCAAATTTCTGCACTCCACATGTTTGTTGAGAATAAATTATTTACGCTACTCACGTTCAGTTTCATTCTGGTAGCATCCCGATAGGAATGATTGATTTGATGTGCTAAACTGAGGTTAGGAAAAACCGCAATAAGGTACTTCGTGTTATGAAGAACCGTAGGTGTAGTTTGTCAATGGTTGGGTCATCTTAATCATTTGTAGGCGTAAGTATTCCATTGTGGGCACAACATTAAGCATCCATATACACCCATGTCATAATGTCACAGACGCCATGGGGGTTTACACATCCATCGTTCAGAACCTGAAATTTGTGATTCTCTTGTAATGGCAATTTAAAATAAGAGCAAGATATTCAGATTCGCTGTAACTCACTTCTGGATGTGCTAGTCCATGTTTTTGAAAACAAAGTGCCCACAACTTCCGCTTTATCTTTCGCAATTAATATTTATCAATCGTTATATTTAAGTTATTACGTACAGGGTGTATAAAAAGCTATTTTAATCGAACAAGGCGTAGTGATTGGTGTATGGGTACCATGTGAGGATATTGTGCCAAAAATCTTCTGTTCTAAAACTCTTCATTTGCATGCAAAGGTATCTGAAATGTGGAGGAAGACGTAGGCAGTTTGGGACCACACAAGCGAGACAAGGAATAAAGCACACGACGTACATTACTGTCAGTGGACACAAGTTTAATTCACCCGCCTGGATAGCCGTGCATGCTAACTCCCTTGTTTCGGGGACGGGGAGACGCGCCGGCTCTAGTTCGAATCCCGCCGGCAGATTAACGTCGAAGGTCCGTGTGCCGATCACCATGGATGCGGTTTTTAGACGATTTCCAACGTCCCAATAGGTTAATATCCTGCTGGTTCCACCTCGTATACAAGCAGCGCAAACATTTAAAAATCTTTCTTTCACTTGCATATACACAGAAGAGCCAAAGAAACTGGTACACCTGCCTAATAGCCTGCAGGGCCCCCGCGAGCACGCAGGAGTGCCACAACTCGACGTACCATAGACTCGACTGATGTCTGAAGTAGTGACGGAGCGAATTGACAACTTGAATCCTGCACGACTACCCAGAAAACCGTAAGTGTACAAGGGTGTGGATATCTCTTCTTAACGGAGTCCCAGATATGCTCAGTAACGTTCATCTCTGGGGAGTTTGGTGGCCAGCGGAACTGTTTAAACTCAGAAGTGTGTTCCTGGAACCACTCTGTAGCAATTCTGTACGTGGCCGGGGGGGGGGGGGGGGGGGGGGTCCTACTGTTCTGCTGGAATTGCCCAAGTCTGTCAGAAAACACAGTGGGCATGAATGGATGCAGGTGATCACACAAGATCCTTACGTACGTGTCACCTGTCAGAGTCGTATCTAGACACATCAGGCATCCCATATCACTCCAACTGCACACGCCCCACATCATTACAGAGCCTCCACCAGCTTGCACAGACACCTGCTGGTATGTAGGGTCCATGGATTCATGAGGTTGTTTCCATACCCGTACACGTCCATTCTCTCGATACAATTGGAAATGAGAATCATCCGATCAAGCGACATGTTTTCAGTCTTCAACAGTCCAATGTCGGTTTTTACGGGTCCAGGCGAGGCGTAAAGCTTTGTGTCGTGCAGTCGTTAAGGGTACACGAGTGGGCCTTCCGCTCCGAATGGTTCGCACGCTGACACTTGTTCAGCGAAGCATTGAAATCTGCAGCAATTTGCAGAAGGGTTGCACATCTATCACTTTGAACGATTATTTCCAGTCGTCGTTCATCCCGTTCTTGCAGGATCTTTTTCCGGCCGCAGTGATGTCGGAGATTTGATGTTTAACCGGTTCCTGATATTCACGGTACACTCGCGAAATGTTCGTACGCCAAAATACCCACTTCATCGCTACCTTAGATATGCTTTGTCCCATGGCTCGTGCGCCAACTATAACACCAAGTTCAAAGTGACTTAAGTCTTGATAACGCGCCATTGTAGCACCAGCAACCGATGTAACAACTCCGACAGGCACTTACGTAGGCTTCGCCGACCGCAGCGTCGTATTCTGCCTCTGTATTTGAATACGCATGCCTACACCAGTTTCTTTGGCGCTTCAGTGCAGACTTCACTCTAGACGGAGGGAGAATAGGAAACTAGAGGAGAATAGGAAACTGATGACTTCTTATGTTTAGTGTCCTTAAACTGGTAATCAACTGTAGCAGCCCCCAGTTTAATTCACGTACAGCAAGTGTTCAATGTGTCTGATACCACCTTCGATACATTTTCTGTATTGCCTGATGTTGTCTTGCCAAAACCTGAGAAGGATTTCCGGCCTAACACAGATGACTCCATTATTTGTATTCGTGCCACAAACTCTTTTGGTGACTCCACGGGTACATCCTACATCAGGGGTTCACGTACTCCAAAAATGATTATCTACTGGTGTAAGGACCGGTGAGACAGGGGCCAAGCGTTCCGCAGGACATCAACAAGTGAGACACAAAGTGTATCGAAGTTGGTGGCGGTAATACTCAGCACCTTCTGTAAGTAAATTAAATTGGTGTTTACGGACAGAAATGTACATAGTACCCTTTACTCCTTGTGTGGTCCAAACTGTCTATGTCCTCCTCCACATTTCAGAGACGCTATTATGCAAACGAAGCCTCTCGAACATAAATTTAGTAGTACAATACGCTGACATCGTACTCATCTACCAACCACCATGCCTTGTAACATGTCTTTTGATACATGCCGTATACAGGGTGTTGGGTTGTTATAGATGCAAACCAATGAGCCGACTACAGAACAACAATACAAGCAAATAATCACAATAAACATAGGTTTGAAAACCAATGGTATCCGCGATACGGCGTTATGCGACTGAGTACACTAACGTCTGTCATTGAGGATTAATGCGTTTAAATGATCTTCATCAAACCCCGAAGGTCTTCCTGAACGTGGAGTGTCATTAACGTCAAAACGATCCTCCACAAAACGAGAAAACAATTTTACTGCCGTGCTCTGTCCAATAAAATTTCACCATATATGTGCATGTGTTTCTGGCTGCCTCCGGAGCTGTCACCCCTGTATTAAACTCAAACAGAAGATTAAGTATGAAATGTTCGGACTTCTTCACTTGGCAATCCATTTCCTAGCGCCCACAGTTCCACTTACTATCTCCAAATGACAAAATGACGCTGCGTAAACTCAAATAGCAACAGTGAACTACACATAAAAATGATAATCTTTAAGCAAACCCAAGCAACCGGAATACCAACATGCAAAAGAAAGACGCTAAGGACGTAGGCACCACCTAATACATCTACATCTATATACATACTCCGCAATCCATCATACGGTGTGTGGCGGAGGGTACCTCGTACCACAACTAGCATCTTCTCTCCCTGTTCCACTCCCAAACAGAACGAGGGAAAAATGACTGCCTATAAGCGTCTGAACGATCCCTAATCTCTATTATCTTATCTTTGTGGTCTTTCCGCGAAATATATGTTAGTGACAGTAAAATTGTACAGCAGACAGCCTCAAATGCTGGTTCTCTAAATTTCCTCAGTAGCGATTCACGAAAACAACACCTCCTTTCCTCCAGAGACTCCCACACGAGTTCCTGAAGCATTTCCGTAACACTCACGCGATGATCAAACCTACCAGTAACAAATCTAGCAGCCCGCCTCTGAATTGCTTCTATGTCCTCCCTCAATCCGACCTGATAGGGATCCCAAACGCTCGAGCAGCGCTCAAGAAGAGGTCGTATTAGTGTTTTATAAGCGGTCTCCTTTACAGATGAACCACATCTTCCCAAAATTCTACCAATGAACCGACGACGACTATCCGCCTTCCCCACAACTGTCATTACATGCTTGTCCCACTTCATATCGCTCTGCAATATTACGCCCAAATATTAAATATTTAATCGACGTGACTGTGTCAAGCGCTGCACTACTAATGGAGTATTCGAACATTATGGGATTCTTTTTCCTATTCATCTGCATTAATTTACATTTATCTATATTTAGAGTTATATAAAAATCGAGCCACAGTCAGCTAAGCTCTCTTTCCTTCGTATTCAGAAGGAGAGCGCTCAGATCCCTGTGGTTTATTTAAATCTGTCTTTTGAAAGAATAAGGACGGTTTCTTTCTTTCCCGTTGTCGAATTCGATCATGAGCCACGGCTCAATAATCTCAATGCCCACGGCACATCAAACACGATCTTCCTCCGCGCTTCGGCGCTCAGCAACAAGTGCGCTGCCATTGCTTGCCATAGAAATGGTTCGCTTGCTAAGGGTGGACATTAGAGCCACATTCGTTTTTAAAACATTGCGAACACTTGCTGAAATATTACTGTAGGTATAGCACAATTGCAGCGCGGTAGCAAGAATGGACTACTTACTAATAATCCTTCAAATTGGACACAATAGAGAGCTTTACAGTCTTCACTGTGCGATTATTCCGTGACGAGCAGTCGTACCTACCACCAAGGGCGCTCATACCCAGGGGCAAGGAAAGGCAGCCCCCCTCCCCTCCCACTAGCATTCAGGAAAACGGAAATATTCAGTCAGATGTTTCTGTTTCAGTGAAATGATTTAAAAGTCGGTATTGCGCATATTTTTAACAGGGTCAGAACGGGAATTATTTTATGGCTACTTACAAGTCACCATTCTTTTTCCAATATCCTAAAAATACTCTTCCATACTTCAGGACTTCGTAACTAAAGTTCTAAGGAGCCGACCTTGCCTAGGGTTCTGGACGGGTCACAGGTGATGGATAGTGAATGTTCCATCAGTATAGTGGACAGCTGCGAATATAAAATAAGCAGTCCCGGACCAAGGCAAAAGAAACCAAATCCACTTTCCGTCTGTCTCGTAGCAACCGACAAAGTGGTCAGTGTCTTTTCACCACTGGTGCGGCTGAAATTTATGTTCTAGAACTAACCCTTCCAGTCTGAACACTCTGAGCTCACTCAATGATTCTACTCAACCCCAACTGATTCCAGGTACAGTCATCATGGAGCACTCTGATAATCACAGTATTACCCCAAGGTGATCAATCCACCGCCAGTATTACTGGCGCAACTGGTCTTTCGTATTCTGGGGCGGCCAGGATAAAATGTAGTGTGATTCAGCAGAGGAAGTGCGAGTCCTCTGGCCAACTTAAAACCAAACCAAAGCATCACTTAACATACAGTCACTTTTGCAACCAAGTAAACTTCATGAATTTGGAGATACACTAAAAGAACAGAAGATTTAAATTTTGGCACTTCAAGAAACACGAATGACGGACAATAACACCATAGATTTCGGCAATTATCGTCTTTTTAAAAGTAAAATTGATAAAAGAAAACTTAATAATACACGACAACTGCTAGTTGCTTTTGAACCCTCTAAGAATATTTTAAACTCAATAACAGAGGTAAAACCCATTTATAATAGACTAATGGTATTTTCTCTTAAATGCGCAGATAAAGAACACACTTTAATTAATGCCCATATTCCGCCGCGCGGGGTTAGCCGAGCGGTCTAGGCGCTGCAGTCATGGACTGTGCGGCTGGTGCCGGCGGAGGTTCGAGTCCTCCCTCGGGCATGGATGTGTGTGTTTGTCCTTAGGATAGTTTAGGTTAAGTAGTGTGTAAGCTTAGGGACTGATGACCTTAGCAGTTAAGTCCCATAAGATTTCACACACACATTTTTTTTTTATTCCAGTCCATGAGGACAACTGTAAAAAACCTGAAAAGGTTAATGAAGCTTGGGAAACGTTAGAAAGCATCATCTCGAAAATCCCCTCAAACCTTGTTAATATTTTAGTGGGTGATCTTAAAGCTCAATTAGGTAAAGAGTAAAATAAAAGAAAACGGTGTGTGGATTTCCTGCGCATAAATAGACAAAACAAAATGGCCAAAGATTTATTGAAACGTGCAAAATTTTAACTTTAAAATCATGTGAACACATTTTAAAAAGAACCTTTCCAAACAAAAAACTTCGCGGGCACCCAGTACATTTATTGGGGAATTTCAAATCGATCATGTAGCAATTTCATGCCCTAACTACAAAGGAATTTTAAACATGCAAAGTAGGAAAGGGCCTAATATTGATTCTCACCATTATTTAACGCCAATAAAAGTGAAACTTCAACCTCAAAAACTCTTCACAGCAAAAAATGTTTTCCCAAAATTTGACACTTCTAAAGTAACTCTAACTCAAACAAGTGAAGTTGACAAGAAAAACAATCCAACAATTGGCAAAGCTTAAAAGAAAAGTTCATCAAAACAGCACAAAATTGATTCCGCTTCGAAAGAAACAAAAACACCTTTGGTGGAATGCGGATTGTGAAACAACAGTTAAGTCTAGACATGAGGCATTCAAAAGCTGCTACAGCAACAAAACTTAAAGTACGTACAACACTTTTCTAACAGTATGAAAAGAAATATATAAATTAATTCGACAGGCTAAAAGAAACTACGGAAATGCCAAACATTTAGAAATCGCAGAAGACTTACAAAAGAACAATACAAGAAACTGTAATAAAACATTAAAAAAGCTAACCGGTTACCGATCTCAAAGTCTTTGCTTCAAAATCGAAAACGGCAGTTTGGCTCTTAACAAATAGCGAAATTTTAAGTTACTTGCTAATTAGTTTGGAAACTATTGAACTGTCCAGAACCAGCGAATAAATTCCAACCACAGTAAACTAATAACGCCAACCCTAGCTCTAAACAACCTGACGAAATCGAAATAACTAAACAAATTAAGAGATTCAAAAGCAATAAAGCATCCAGAGAAGACGTTATAATTGCAAGACTACTAAAATCGGCTGGCCTTAACACTATGAAAGAGATCACTCAACTAATAAGATATATCTCGCAACCCGAGAAAATATCTGAGAACTGGAAAACTGACTAATTCATCCATTGCATAAAAAATGGGATAGAACCGATGTTAATAATTAGCGAGGAATTTCTCTTCTCCCGGTCACATACAAAATTTTATCGCATTGTCTACTTGATCAAGCCCAAGAACAGTTACAACCTAAAATTGATGAATAACAAGCAGACTTTAGATCAAACAGATCCTGTCCTGAACAGATTCTTACTTTAAAACTAATTCTTACGAAGCAAAGGACTGCTAGTAACAATATTGTACGTACATTTGTGATTTTAAAAAGGCCTACGACTCAGTTTGTGGGAGGTCTCTTTTCCAAATTTTGAAGGAACAAGGGCTAGATAATTAAGTTCCAACGCTGATTAACGAAACGTTAACTGACACTAGCTCTAAACTTAAATTCATTGGAGAAATTTCTGAACCATTTGATATAAAGACTGGTGTTAGAGTAGGAGATGGACTCTTCCCATTGCAGTTTAACTGTGTTTTCGGTAAGGTAGCTACCGAATGGCGAGAGCAGAGTTCGAGCCAAAATATAGATCAATCAATCAAGTTAGATAGAAGTAATAGAGTAGATAGCCTCGCCTTTGCAAATGATCTGGAAATTTTAACTAGGGATATTACCACAGCTCACAAACAAACTGAAATTCTTAAAGAAGTTGCGGAAAAAGGAGGGGTACAAAGACGAAATATATGACATGCAACAAACAAGCACCAAAGTTTTTGAACACGAAATATGGAAAAATAAAAAGCTACCTCAGTTCAAATACTTGTGCGAAATCATACAAGGAAACTGTCTGGAAAAAGCTGAAAACGAAGATCGTTGTCAAATAATGGTCAGCTGCATTCAGGTAAACACAAAATATTTACAATAAAAAATCACTTTCTAAATTCAGTAAAATTAGTCATTACAGCACTGAAATCAAACCTAAATGTCTTTATGGAGCAGAAACTTTAATTTTAAGTAGGAAGAGGTATAGTGAAGAAGTTCAGAAGAAAGAAACAAAGATTATTAGGAAAATATTAGGCCCCAAAATTACTGATGGGGAAACTTACGGGCTGAGAAGTAATAGGGAAATAGAAGAATACACAGACATACATGTTGACATGAGGAAACGAAGACTTAAATTTTATGGGCACATTTAAAGAATGGCACCCACTAGGATGACAAAACAAATAGTAGATTTCTACAAAAACAAACGTAAGACCAAAACTGAGCTAGTTAAATGGATCGCTTTGATTAAGTAGGATTTTAAAGTAGCCGGTGTAACTCAGGCTGACGTTACAAACAGAAAAACATTCAGAGTAAGGATACTTGATTGGAAAGTTGGTCAGAGGGAAATTAGAAAACGGACTGCAACACCGTGGTCTGATGAAAGAAATATACTTCATTCTGAAAGAATGAAACAAATTTGGACACAGAGGAAGGCCAACCATCAGCAGCTACACTGAGTGATTGTACCTCGCCTGGTCCTATTGGGCCCATACGTGAATAATAATAATAAAAATACTCCATACCCAAAGTTCTAGACCCTTCCCCTTACTCCTTTCCGTACTTTACCGTATTATTCGCAGAACGGTTACTGGGCGCCAGTCATGATTCAACTCACAAGTTATACAATTGCTCTTTCTGAGTACCTGCTGCAATCACTCTCAATAATTGTCTATGCCCCATTCCTTAAGATTTCTTTTCCTTTATGTATTGTACTCTTTTTATGCACCATTCCACTTCTAGACTAGCAGTTAATGTTTGCCTCAGCACTGTTCCTCAGTATGTTTCCACAGATTACTGTCTTCGCCGATCTGACCCGAAACTCTTCGTTTTGAATACGCCCTCTGAAATGTCTTAATGACTACGTTTGCCGTTGGCTGCTACCGAATGAAGTGAAACGTACCTCTGTTTTGTTTCCATTTCTGAACACTTTTCAGCTGTGGAGCTCTTTTCAGATGAAAGTCTCGGCTAAATATTAGCGTGACAAAAAAGAAGAATTAAAAACCAGTTGAATCGTCGAAAGGAAGCGATGGAAACCGCAACAAGTAGAAGAGGGAAGAGATCATTTTCCATTTTCAACCGAGCCACACTTGATTGGTAGCGAAATGATGTGCCAAAAGAAGATGGAGGCGTATAAGAAGCTAAGGAGAGATCACAGCCAACACCTGAGAGCCCTGGTGGTTTCCACACAGGAGATGGTGGTTGCGCTAAACTACCAGATAAAGAAAACAGTAAATGGACTCTGCAGTCAATCGTAGAGGATTATTCAGAATTGTTCCGTTACTTTTCAATATAAAGAAACATTAGGTACTTACAAAACAGCGAAAAGATGCAAACTGTTGTTTCGAGGAACATAGAAATGTCATGTTGTCGAAGTGAATGTGCGGGCGCTAGCACGCGCGCGTTTGTGTGTGCGTGTGTGAGTGTGTGATGTGTAGCTGCAAGTGACGTCTTTCTTTGTCTATGTTTACGGCGCTTTTCTCCTTGTGGTAAGGTCGTTTTGGCGCCAGTTACGTGGATACGGACGAACTGCATCCACTTCTAACCTGTATAACAACATCCATGTGAGACGCAGGTGGCTTTTATTGGTTGCGGGTCATTAATCTACGGGAACGGTGTAGCAATGGTGAGTGCAGTTTAATTTATGATTTTGATCCGAGTATTGTAACAGTACCTTTCTCTAACATACCTTTTCGTAACCAGTCACCGCTGCAATATTGGCACAGGCAGGGTTTGATATTACATAAAAATCACAAGACTGCGTAACTCAGCTTTACTTATTCACATTACGAAAATTTCGTTGAATTACATATTGTTTGTGTAATCTTCACAGCACCAGTTATAGTGTTGGACAAGTAATTTGTACCTCAGTTACATTCTTCAAATTATGTAACGCTATACGTTGAGAAAATGAAGACACCTAATTGACAGCTAACTTCTATTGAAAAACATGTCAATTCACATAAACGAAGATTTTCTTGTGTTTTCAAATTGTGAGTATACAGAAAATTCTTCTCAGCAGGTTATGGCAGGGCTTAGGCTACATACTTTACTCATGTTAACCCGATTCGTTATATGATAGTCAAGTCCACATTTTTCTTCCTAGTATTGTTCGTAATGCTACTGTTGTTATGAAACTGGAATAGCCGTAAGCGCAAAAGGCTGGTGGTTGGACAGAAGCTACGTGATTTAATATAACAGGCAGGTATAGAGTTACGGTAGCACTTAAGTATTGCCACATATATACATATAGAATCGTTTTATGTGACTGGTTGGTTAGTTGATTTTGGGCGAGGGGACCAAACACCGAGGTCATCGGTCCCATCGGATTGGGGAAGGATGGGGAAGGGAGTCAGCAGTGCCCTTTCAAAGACACCATCCCGGCATTTGCCTCAACCGATTTCGGGAATTCACGGAAAACCTAAATCAGGATGGCCGGACGCGGGTTTGAACCGTCGTCCTCCCGAATTCAAGCCCAGTGTGCTAACCACTGAGCCACTCCACTCCGTACTGCTTGTGGCAGACGCGTTAAGAATCCAACCCAAACCAACTTTAACCGTCAGGGCTGTTCTTCCGGCGTTCACAAAAAATTCAGTTAAGAATCCCCTCTATTCATGCTCCCCCATGTAACTTAGCAATAACAACTATATCATCAGCTAAACATTCTTCTACTTCATACTCCCAATTACAGGTCATTCACATATACACTCCTGGAAATGGAAAAAAGAACACATTGACACCGGTGTGTCAGACCCACCATACTTGCTCCGGACACTGCGAGAGGGCTGTACAAGCAATGATCACACGCACGGCACAGCGGACACACCAGGAACCGCGGTGTTGGCCGTCGAATGGCGCTAGCTGCGCAGCATTTGTGCACCGCCGCCGTCAGTGTCAGCCAGTTTGCCGTGGCATACGGAGCTCCATCGCAGTCTTTAACACTGGTAGCATGCCGCGACAGCGTGGACGTGAACCGTATGTGCAGTTGACGGACTTTGAGCGAGGGCGTATAGTGGGCATGCGGGAGGCCGGGTGGACGTACCGCCGAATTGCTCAACACGTGGGGCGTGAGGTCTCCACAGTACATCGATGTTGTAGCCAGTGGTCGGCGGAAGGTGCACGTGCCCGTCGACCTGGGACCGGACCGCAGCGACGCACGGATGCACGCCAAGACCGTAGGATCCTACGCAGTGCCGTAGGAGACCGCACCGCCACTTCCCAGCAAATTAGGGACACTGTTGCTCCTGGGGTATCGGCGAGGACCATTCGCAACCGTCTCCATGAAGCTGGGCTACGGTCCCGCACACTGTTAGGCCGTCTTCCGCTCACGCCCCAACATCGTGCAGCCCGCCTCCAGTGGTGTCGCGACAGGCGTGAATGGAGGGACGAATGGAGACGTGTCGTCTTCAGCGATGAGAGTCGCTTCTGCCTTGGTGCCAATGATGGTCGTATGCGTGTTTGGCGCCGTGCAGGTGAGCGCCACAATCAGGACTGCATACGACCGAGGCACACAGGGCCAACACCCGGCATCATGGTGTGGGGAGCGATCTCCTACACTGGCCGTCCACCACTGGTGATCGTCGAGGGGACACTGAATAGTGCACGGTACATCCAAACCGTCATCGAACCCATCGTTCTACCATTCCTAGACCGGCAAGGGAACTTGCTGTTCCAACAGGACAATGCACGTCCGCATGTATCCCGTGCCACCCAACGTGCTCTAGAAGGTGTAAGTCACCTACCCTGGCCAGCAAGATCTCCGGATCTGTCCCCCATTGAGCATGTTTGGGACTGGATGAAGCGTCGTCTCACGCGGTCTGCACGTCCAGCTCGAACGCTGGTCCAACAGAGGCGCCAGGTGGAAGTGGCATGGCAAGCCGTTCCACAGGACTACATCCAGCATCTCTACGATCGTCTCCATGGGAGAATAGCAGCCTGCATTGCTGCGAAAGGTGGATATACACTGTACTAGTGCCGACATTGTGCATGCTCTGTTGCCTGTGTCTATGTGCCTGTGGTTCTGTCAGTGTGATCATGTGATGTATCTGACCCCAGGAATGTGTCAATAAAGTTTCCCCTTCCTGGGACAATGAATTCACGCTGTTCTTATTTCAATTTCCAGGAGTGTAGAAGGACCACCGCGAGATCCATTAATGAATAATATTAAACACCCTTCATATTTTTTTCCATGAAGACATCGAGTCTCTTCGTAACTTATAAAAGCGTGGTAGAGCGAAAGTCGAGATTCATTTCTGATGGAAAAAAGACGGCGATCAGTTTATGCATCAAATCATTGAGTCGTAAACCCCATATTCGCATTTCTAATTAGCCTTGTTCAGAGCAGATTCCTTGGCAACTACATCTGTAGGACGTCACTCTGTTTCTTCGAACTGGAATCATATCATCACTCTCGTACAGCTTGCCCAGGTAGTTCAATTTTCTCAAAAGTTTGTATGTTGTGTCAGTTCTTTCTCAGTGGCCGTGCGGTTAAAGGCGCTGCAGTCTGGAACCGCAAGACCGCTACGGTCGCAGGTTCGAATCCTGCCTCGGGCATGGATGTTTGTGAAGTCCTTAGGTTAGTTAGGTTTAACTAGTTCTAAGTTCTAGGGGACTAATGACCTCAGCAGTTGAGTCCCATAGTGCTCAGAGCCATTTGAACCATTTTAGTTCTTTCTCATCAACTCCTCTAGAGTTCTGCTTATATTACTTTTCTTCAGTAATATATACACACTTGCCACTGTATCTTCTCTATTATACTTATCTTTTCTCATCTGTTGGAATTTCATTGGTTCACCTGTGATCTATTTGTCTGGCTTGTGTCTTCCGCACACCAATATTCTTTTCATCGCAGCACAATGACGTCATCCCTAGATTGTTCTCTGATCCATAAGTCTGTTTTCCTCTCTGTCCAAGCACTTTCGAATACGCGCTCTCCAGTACTGCAGAACAACTCTCACCTATTTATTCCGCATTAAAAGCCCATATATCACTGCAGTCGTCAGAAATTACAGCACACAACGATCGTCGACTTACTGCTTCCGACAGAGCGGAAAAATAGTTCGAAAACTCCTGGCCGTTGATAATATTCGATTTACTTCTTTCGCCGGCCGCAGTGTCCGAGTGGTTCTAGGCACTGCAGTCTGGCACCACGCGACCGCTACGGTCGCAGGTTCGAACCCTGCCTCGGGCATGGATGTGTGTGGTGTCCTTAGGTTAGTTAGGTTTAAGTAGTTCTAAGTTCTAGGGGACTGATAACCTCAGATGCTAAGTCCCATAGTGCTCAGAGCCATTTGAACCATTTACTTCTTTTGCTACTCATTACGTGATATTTCCCATTTACCTGTATGCAAAAACTCGCTAACTTGTTCCAGTTTGCATTATTTTCTTTTTGATCTGTTGGTTTTGTAAGGGGCACTTAAATGAAAGTGAAACAAATGGAAAAAAGGAAGTAAACTCTTTGTTATTTCAAAAGTAATCGGCACAACTGTTAACAAATTTATCCCACTCTAAGACAAGATGCCAGGGCCTTCATGGAAAAATGTTTATTGTTATTTGCAGAACCATGATTCTATCCGTTCGTACACCTCTTCGTAGCAAATTGATAGCCATGAGTGTCTTTCTTGAGGGTTCCGGAAATATGGATATCGCATGGAGAGAGATCGGCGCCGCATGGAGGTTGCGTGACAAAAATTTCCAATCCTTTGCACAGCTCTACTGCAGTGAACGTTTAGTCATCGTTAGTGTAAATACTGGCCTGCTTATTTTTGTAAGTCCAAATGTAACTGCGTCAAATTTATCAATATATATAATATCTACATCTACATATATACTCCGCTAGCCACCAAGCGGTGTGTGGCGGAGGGCACAATTCGCGCCAAAGTCGTATTTCCCCTCGTCTGTCCCAGTCGCGGATCGCGCGAGGGAAAAACTACTGTCTGAACGCCTCAGTACGAGCTCTAATTTCCCTTATCTTTGAATGGTGATCATTGCGCGATCTGAAAGTTGGTGGTAATAATATATGCTCTGCATCATCGGTGAAGATCGGATTTCGGAATTTAATGAGCAGCCTTTTCCGCTTAGCGCGCCGTCTATCTGAAATTGTGTCCCGTTTCAGACTTTCTACGAGATTTGTAACGCTCTCGCGACGTCTAAATGTACCAGTCACGAATCTTCTCGCTCTTCTTTGGACCTTCTCAATCTCTTGAATCAGACCCAACTCGTAAGGGTACCATACAGACGAACTAAGGCATTGTAAGCTATTTTCTTTGTTGAAGGACTGCATCGCTTCAGTATTCTACCAATAAACCGCAATCTAGAGTTCGCCTTGCCCGTTACTTGTGTAATCTGATCGTTCCTTTTGAGATCATATCGGATAGTCACAGCCAGATACTTGACTGATGTTACCGCTTCCAAAGACTGGGCATTTATTTTGTACTCGTACATTATTGGGGATTTTCGCCTTGTTATACGCAGTAGGTTACACTTACTAATATTGAGAGATAACTGCCAGTTATTACACCACGCATTTATCTTCTGCAAATCCTCACTAATTTGTTCACAACTTTAGTGTGATACTACTTTCCAGTTGACTACAGCATCCTCGGCAAACAGTCTAATGCCGTTATCAATACCATCAACCAGATCGTTTATGTAAATCGCAAAAGGTAGCGGACCTATTACACTGCCCTGGGGCACACCGGAAGTTACGCTTGTTGCTGTTGAAGTCAACCAGTTCAGGACGACATACTGCTTCCTGTCTGTTAGAAAACTATCTATCCAACCGCATATATCATCGGATAGGCCGTAAGCGCGCACTTTTTGGAGCAAGCGACAGTGCAGAACTGAGTCCAACGCCTTTCTAAAGTCGAGAAACATGGCATCAACCTGAGAGCCGGTATCTAGAGCCTGTTGTACATCATGCACAAGGAGGGCCAGCTGTGTCTCGCATGGCTGCTGTTTCCTAAAACCATGCTGGTTTCTGCAGATGAGCTTCTCAGAGTCTAGAAAGGTCATTATGTCCGAACACAAAATATGTTCCATGATTCTACAACAAAGCGATTTCAGTGAAATTCGCCAGTAATTATGTGCATCCGATTTTCCACCCTTTTTATAGATTGCTATGACCTGGGCCTTGTTCCAGTCCCGTGGAACTTTCCGCTGTTGCAATGATCTCTGACAGATGATGGATAAGAATGGTACTTACAGTTTAAGTCAAGGATCGATGATTTAAGAAGATGACATGTATATCTCTGCTACTTTCTCATCTTTAGGATCAGTCATGTACTAGAAAATGGACTTATAACCCGAAACGTGGGTCTTCGGTAATGATAAAATTTGTGAAACAAGGCCAAAAAATTGTTTTATTTAGTTAATACAAGATACAATGTTTCACCAAAAACCCATAGTTGAATCAGTTAAAATGATTAAGAATGCTAATATAGTAGTAAAGCTCATGTTGAATGGAAGGTGCTGGAATTTGGAGGAAATGAAATCAACTCCACAATTTTAAATGTTAACGAGGGAAAAATTAGTTGCTTTCAAAAGATATCTTAGAAATAAATATTTTTGTCTGGACTTTTTTTGTTTGTTTTTTTTTTTCCTTCTATCGTAATAGCATTCGAAGAACTCTCCGTGGATCTGTCGATCTGAACAGGGATTAAAGAAAGCAAAAGGAAGTCTTTAGAGTAATGTAGGTGCTTTAAAATATCATAGTGAGAGAAAAAATTTCTCTCATGCACAACTTTCAAAAATCCCTATTTGCAACTTCTACACTGACAACAAATCAATGGAACATACCGCATTTTATCTGCTTCTGTTTATATTAATAGATGTTGCAACTGTTTTCCGTAGTGAGACAAAGACAAAATCGAGGAAATTCTCTAGCTCTTGATCAGACATCATCTGTGAACAGGCGAACCGTTGGCTGAGTGTCGTGTGGCAGCGATTTTTCAGTTGTAACTTAAAAAATACATAAGCATAGCGGTCATTGTTATTGCCTCATTGCCTCTTGAATGGAAACATGGCATGGTGAAGAATTTATGCACACGATGGATTGTGATGCTACCTCTCCTGTGGTAGACACGTCGTGGTGTCCGAAGTACGACGCAGAAACCAAGAGGCAAAGTATATGGCAGCGCAGCGCAGGATCGTCGAAATCAGAAAGTGTTGATGAAAGAAGTCGCGCACCAGGACACGGTTGGGTGGCTTCTTTACTGTTGGAGCAACCATTCTTAAAGAATACCTGCCAGAAGCCACTTCCTTGAATGCTGCCATCTACAACGCCAGCTTGAATCGGTTCCTAAAGAGAATCAGACATGTGCTCCCTCGATATATCGCAAAGGGATTCTGGTATCTGCTGCATGGTAAAGCCTGTCCCCATACTACCAAAAGTGTACAAAAGTTTTCGGCAAATAATGAGGCTGAATTGCTCAGTCGCCCCCCCCCCCCCTCCCCGGCCCACTTATTCGCCAAACCTCGTATTTGCCTGTTATTTCCTTTCCCCTCTCTTGAAGAAATACATTGAAGGACAACAGTTTTCAGACACTATATGGTGATACTTACACTCATCATTGCAAGTAACAAATTTAAGTCCTCCTACAAAAAGAAGTATCAGGCTTGCTTAAAAAAATATGATGAACAACGTTTCTTGTATAACTAAATTCTTGTATAATGTGTGTCCAAATGAAAAAGGGCTACATGTAAGCGTAGAGATTTTGATAACAGTTTTACAGTTACATTTCATTGTCACTGACATTGATACACTCAGGTCAGCGAGTTGGAAGGGAGTGGATGGCTTCAGTGTAGAAAGTTCTGGATTCCTGACGGATCCAGTTATCCGCGCTGTCCTGCACTTCCTCGTCACAGCTGAACCCCTGACGTTTCTGAGATTTTTTTAAGGGGCCGAAGATACGCGAGCCGCATAAGGATATCGGGACTGTAAGGTGGATGTTCCAGTACCTTCCATCGAAAGTTCTGAAGTAGTTGAACGGTCTTCTCGGACACAAGTGAACTGGTGTTGTTTTGGAGAAGCACTATCCTATTCGAGAGCTTGCACCTGAGCTTATGCTTGATGAACGAGCTTCAGAAAGGTATTGCAATATTGCACAGCGTTAACTGTTGTACCCCGCGGTAGCCAGTCGATGACTAAAGGTCGTTCTTCGCCGAAAAAGAAACTGAGCATCATTTTTCCGGCCAAAGGGGGAGAGTGGTCATTTTTCGGACAAGGGGAGCTGGGATGCAGCCTCTCCATGCTAACACGTTTGGAGGCAGGATGGAAGTGGTGACACCACGTTTCAAAACGGTTCAAATGGCTCTGAGCACTATGGGACTTAACATCTGAGGTCATCAGCCCCCTGGAACTTAGAACTACTTAAACCTAACTAACCTAAGGATATCACAAACATCCATGCCCGAGGCAGGATTCGAACCTGAAGCGCCTATAACCCCTCGACCACAGCGGCCGGCCACCACGTTTCATCACAGGCCACAATCCGAGCAATGAAATCCGTTCCTTGGCCTGGTATCTCAACAGATGGGGCAGACAAACACCTATTCCCGCCGTCTTCTAATTATCTGAAAAATGGTTGGTCACCCACTGAGTACAAACTTTCACACAGAGAAGCTTCTCGTGGATTACGTGATGCCCAGTTCGTCTGCTTGTTGACAATTCAAGAGCAATGCCACACGTGGTGAGCCGACGATACGTCCATATTAGCCCCTGCGCAGCCGAAATCGTGGCACTGGTGATGACGTCTGCCTACCCAGCGCTTGGGGTGGAATGTCTTTGATGTTTATGCGTCCTGTCTGATAACACCGACACCACCAGAATATTGTGCAACGTTAAAGACAGTGCTCGCCGCACATCTCTTTCATTCTGCTGCAAATTTGTGAAGCATGCATTCCTTCTTCGCGAAGAAAGTGGATAACGGCTCTTTGTGCTGATGGGGTGGAATGAATCATGCAACAACCAGAGATGCAGAAAATTGCTGTGAAGCCATTAACTCAGCCCGTGCAACCGGGAATACAACCCCCCCCCCCCCCCCATGCTCTCGACAAGGATCACATACAACGCCGCAACAGTGATGGTCTTCTTTTTAATTTTTAAAATACTGGATCGTTCGGAGGGAAAATCGAAAGGTATTCGTCCGAATACGAGACCAGCGTTTCCGAGCTATGGACACATGCACCGTTGTCGCCCTGGCACGGGTTCCGCCACGTGCAACGGGTACGTGACCTCGGCAGTGAGCGCATGCAACTGCCGAGGCGAAGAGTGCGGTCCCTGACATTCAGGTCCTATGCTCACTCTCTCTCTCTCTTTCTTTCTTCGCATTGGTTTCTCAGGGCCACAGCTGCTGTCCCCAGCACCTGCAAGCGACATTGTGAGACTGTGATAATGCTTCTGGGAGCGGTGCACTTACCATTCTAACTGCTGCAAGTTTTGAGATTTAGAATTACGCGTACAGTACGAGGAAATGAATAATCCTTCTGTATCTTAGAGCTGTCTTGCCGTGGTGGCCGATAATTTTTATTTCTTCACGAGCTGATTATTCGGTATTGACTAGTTACACACCCCAACCAAACCTTAGCATAGCTGGCGTTGTCCAGAACCTACGCCGGCCGAAGTGGCCGAGCGGTTCTAGGCGCTTTAGTCTGGAACCGCGAGTCCGCCACGGTCGCAGGTTCGAATCCTGCCTCGGGTATGGATGTGTGTTATGTCCTTAGGTTAGTTAGGTTTAAGTAGTTCTAAGTTTTAGGGGACTGTTGACCTCAGCTGTTAAGTCCCATAGTGCTCAGAGCCATTTGAACCAACCAGAACCTACAGCATATATTTTTCCAGATATTAAATCAGGTGTGTATCCGGTTTGGTTGAAATTGCTCAGGTCGTTCCATAATTTCCCCAACGTGTCAGCCCCACTGTCGCTGAGACCATATAGCCAGCTGAGCAGTTCCACAAGCAAAAAATCTTTACCTAATGTAGTCCAGTTTTCATTATTTTACACTCTGTCACCTTCACACGCACACTCCACGCCTTACGCCGCCAACAGTTCGCTCTTTCCACGTAAAAGCTCCTACGTGTACGTTGAAATGGCTTGCAAGCCTTACGGAGTATTGCTTACATGTCACCATACTTTCCAAACCCTATCCCCATAAATAGAAATGGTTGGTAATTACTACCACAAGGCAGCTGTTCCCTCCTATTAACAGGGTGATGATGGGTAAATGCGTCAATTTGAGGAAGGGGACCGGGCTCGGAAACGGCCGAGTCGAAATTTATAAGTGAAAACAGTTCTGATGCCTCTGAAGATGGTAGCGCTGGCAACTTTTCGGAGGCGGTATAGACCTATGGGTCAAAACAAGAAAAAAAAAGTCTACTAAACATGGGCTCTAAAATGCACACCTTAAGGGGGGTAGGACGTCAAACGGGCCGACTTGGAGCAGGAGAGGCATCACAGGACATTTTAATTTCCAGTGTCTATACTATTACAAATAAATTCATAAAACTTTGTCAACATCACCAGGAAAGATTCAAGATTCACACTCATTGCAGTGGAAGTTCGAAAACATAACAAAATAAACTTTTTACGTGTGAAATTTCATCATTTTTGTTGCTATAGGTACACTTTTGTTCATAAGTTAGAGAGATTCTTCGATGAATTTTGCACATCATAGATAGCATACTCACAGGTGTATGAAACTCTAGAATTTATTTAATTTATGAAAAACCGAATGAACTGTTATATTTTAAACTACATGTTTAAGAAAAACACAAACTTTATATTTAATTACCTCAATTTTTATCACAGTTTTTAATAGATTTAGAAAATTCTAGAGTTTCATACACCTATAAGTATGGTTTGTATGCTGTGCACAATTCATCGAAGAATCTCTCTTATTTGTGAAGAAAAGTGTACCTATAGCAACAACTACTGCCATTAGTAAGTGAAAAAATGATGAAATTTCACATGTAAAAAAAATTATTTCGTTATTTTTTCGAACTTCCACTCCTATGAGTGTGAATTCTGAATCCTTCGCCGGCCGAAGTGGCCGAGCGGTTCTGGGCGCTTCAGTCTGGAACCGCGCGACCGCTACGGTCGCAGGTTCGAATCCTACCTCGGGCATGGATGTGTGTGATGTCCTTAGGTTAATCAGACTAAGAACAGCCGACCAATTGCAAAGGATAAAGTAATCTTTACCTAGGTTTCAATAGATATAAATCTATCTTCTTCAGAAGACACCTGGGGACAATGAACATCGTAATATATATTAAGGTATGAAACATGAGTCAAGAATAAAGTTTAACATATATTAGGAAAATATTGTATTACAAGATGTGAGAAAGATTCTTGGTACTTACAATATTATAACAACATGAAGTGATATGTCCTTAGCGTTTAGGCAAACATCTGCATAGTTACATTAATCATATAAAATATAGCCCTGACACCAGGGTTTGTCAAACAAATAAAATAGGTACATAGAAGTTGCAGAGCGCCTAAGCGACTGAGTAAAATCGGCCAGCGTAGTAGCACAGCGGCCAGGGCAGGTGGCGCTCATGTCTCGGACTATGTGCCGATAGGCGTACTGAAGTAACATTTGAAACATCAATTTTAAATGCGTTCTTAAATAGAGTGATAATAGATAAATTGGCAAGCATTTGACACTCCCGTTATGACATTGTGGGAGGTATAGGAACAATAACGTAGATACATACATCAAAAAGACAGGTGGCGCTTCCGCCGTGAGTTACATGCAGTGGTCTATAGAGCCAACTTATAAAGTTATATTACCATATTAGTGAAGCCCATAGAACGTATATAAGTCAAACCATCAAGAACAATCAGTAATGGCTTTTAAGAAAATTACGAGAGCTGGTCTACAATCCAGTTACTACGTAATATAGAATAAGAGAAAATTACATGAGGGCCGCTGTAGTGGCAGCCATATATCGTGAAAAGAACACATTATATAAACGATAGTAAACTGGAGGATTTGAAAGTGCATTATAGCTTCCTGAGGAAATAGACTACTGAGGTTACTAACAATAATGTTATATATTACACAGTATGGGTTTAAAGCCTTCGAAAAATTGTTTACAGGCAAGGTTCAACTGATCATTAAGAATATTGCCGTCTTTGAGCTCTAGATGTTTAAAAATAAATAGCTCTTCCCACAGATCTAGTCTCCGTCCTTTGACCTGTCTATGTAGGATAACCGTGTCTTCTAACTGTTTAGGCGTATGGCCAGTTAACAAGAGGTGTTCAGCAAAGGTAGAGTTGCGAATATTCGTTCCTTTTTTACCTAACAGATGTTCTTTATATCGTGTTTTCACAGCTCTGCCGGTTTGACCAATATAATAAGAGGGGCAGTTATTACAGGTTAGCTTGTAAATACCTGAATTAGAAAACCATTCGCTGGCAATCTCTACTGACTGTACAAGATTTCTTTTTAAACTGTTATCTGTAGAAAAGGAGACGTTACAGTTATATTTTTTATTCAGAAGACGTTTAATCCTATACGATAAGTTACCCAGGAAAGGGATGGAAATAAATTTTTTAGTTTCTGTGGTATCCGTGGGGAGAATATTTCTCAAAGTCGAACATTTTTGGGAGATTTTCTTATTGAACAGGTAATCGATCATATTCTGGTTATACCCATTATTAACCGCAATCGCTTTGATGACATTCAATTCCTTTTTTTGATCCGCAGGTGATAAAGGAGTGGTTATCATTCGGTAAATGGCGGAATGAAAAAATGCCAATTTATGAGCTTTTGGATGGGTTGAGTCAGCAGGAATGACATTATCAGAATATGTTTCCTTGCGGAAGATATTAAAATGGAAGGAATTATCTTCTATAGAAATTGTTAAATCGAGAAAATTAAGTTCACGTTTATCATTTTGAAGTTCTTTTGTGAAGGAAATTTTTTCATGCAAACCGTTGAAAGTGTTAAAGAGATGCTCTAGCTCATGATCAGTGCCATCAAAAGCAATGAAAATGTCATCAACATACCGTGCATAATAGCGGATCTTGTGGCATAATTCTGAACTTGAATTGAAGAACGTTGTTTCTAGGGCGTTAATGAAAACCTCTGCTAGAATACCGGCGAGGGGGCTACCCATAGCTAGACCATCTGGTTGTACATACATTTTCCCGTTAAATGTGAAGTAATTGTATTTTAAAATGACCTTGAGCAAACCAATGAGTTCGGCAATCTGAGTTTCACTTAATTTTTTGTGTTTAAGAAGATTCTCTTTTACAAGGTCTATGGTTTCATCAACCGGAACATTTGTGTAAAGGCTGACGATGTCAAAGGACACCAGCCTAGTGTCAGGTGTACAACTTATAGATTGAATATTGTGAATTAATTCCTTACTGTTTTTTACAGAAAAATTATTTTCAAAAGTGAAAGCATCTTTAATTTTAAAATGGAGGTGCCTAGCAAGTGTGTGATGTGGACTGCCTATACCATTCACTATAGGGCGGATCGGGTGATTTTGTTTATGCAGTTTAAACTGACTTCTAAGCACTGGTGGTTTAGGGTTCATATTTATAAGCCCTTTCTTTTGGAACTTATTGAACAAGCTGACGGAATTCGTTAAAGTACGCCGGATTTCATTTTGCAGTTCAGTAGTAGGATCTACAGTAACCTCAGTGATGTCGTTTTCCTCAAAAAACTTTACAGTCTTCTCTATATATTCATTTTTATAAGCCACGACCACGGTGTTCCCTTTGTCACTCTTAGTGATTAATGCGTCGTGCTCTCTAAGTTTATGATTAATGCTTTTTATTATACTATATTCGCCCGATTGCTTATTAGGAGATAATTTAATTTCTTTTTCTATTATGTTGTTACATTCGTAGGCACATTTGACTTGCTCCGTTTTCTCTAATTTCAGAGATTCTAAACCGATTTTTAGATCTACAATGAGATTACAAATAACTGGATATTTATCGAGTTTAGCAGGCAAGTTATATTTAAGGCCTTTACACAACAAGTCATTTTCGGCCTGCGTAAAAGAGATATTGGTTTTATTTTGTACTCTATCGTAAAATAGGTGCTTAACACTATTGTCTGCTGTATTATCACTTTTACTTGTGGTCCTATTACTAAACTTTAAAAGCTTTCTTTCATGTCTGGCCTTGATTATTTCTTTACGATTAGAGGGCCATTCATTAATACTATTCCACAGGTGGTCAATTTGAAAATTACAAAGATCTTTAAAGGCTTTAGTTAAAAATAGGTGTATACAGTAGGCTTCACTATTAAGGACATCTTTTTTCTTGTACAAATTTACTGTGCTCTCGGAAATGACTAAATGCACTAGCTTCTTTTTAATAGAAGGCAACCTGTTACACTGTTTGAAATTTTTCAAATTGACCACCTGTGGAATAGTATTAATGAATGGCTCTCTAATCGTAAAGAAATAATCAAGGCCAGACATGAAAGAAAGCTTTTAAAGTTTAGTAATAGGACCACAAGTAAAAGTGATAATACAGCAGACAATAGTGTTAAGCACCTATTTTACGATAGAGTACTAAATAAAACCAATATCTCTTTTACGCAGGCCGAAAATGACTTGTTGTGTAAAGGCCTTAAATATAACTTGCCTGCTAAACTCGATAAATATCCAGTTATTTGTAATCTCATTGTAGATCTAAAAATCGGTTTAGAATCTCTGAAATTAGAGAAAACGGAGCAAGTCAAATGTGCCTACGAATGTAACAACATAATAGAAAAAGAAATTAAATTATCTCCTAATAAGCAATCGGGCGAATATAGTATAATAAAAAGCATTAATCATAAACTTAGAGAGCACGACGCATTAATCACTAAGAGTGACAAAGGGAACACCGTGGCCGTGGCTTATAAAAATGAATATATAGAGAAGACTGTAAAGTTTTTTGAGGAAAACGACATCACTGAGGTTACTGTAGATCCTACTACTGAACTGCAAAATGAAATCCGGCGTACTTTAACGAATTCCGTCAGCTTGTTCAATAAGTTCCAAAAGAAAGGGCTTATAAATATGAACCCTAAACCACCAGTGCTTAGAAGTCAGTTTAAACTGCATAAACAAAATCACCCGATCCGCCCTATAGTGAATGGTATAGGCAGTCCACATCACACACTTGCTAGGCACCTCCATTTTAAAATTAAAGATGCTTTCACTTTTGAAAATAATTTTTCTGTAAAAAACAGTAAGGAATTAATTCACAATATTCAATCTATAAGTTGTACACCTGACACTAGGCTGGTGTCCTTTGACATCGTCAGCCTTTACACAAATGTTCCGGTTGATGAAACCATAGACCTTGTAAAAGAGAATCTTCTTAAACACAAAAAATTAAGTGAAACTCAGATTGCCGAACTCATTGGTTTGCTCAAGGTCATTTTAAAATACAATTACTTCACATTTAACGGGAAAATGTATGTACAACCAGATGGTCTAGCTATGGGTAGCCCCCTCGCCGGTATTCTAGCAGAGGTTTTCATTAACGCCCTAGAAACAACGTTCTTCAATTCAAGTTCAGAATTATGCCACAAGATCCGCTATTATGCACGGTATGTTGATGACATTTTCATTGCTTTTGATGGCACTGATCATGAGCTAGAGCATTTCTTTAACACTTTCAACGGTTTGCATGAAAAAATTTCCTTCACAAAAGAACTTCAAAATGATAAACGTGAACTTAATTTTCTCGATTTAACAATTTCTATAGAAGATAATTCCTTCCATTTTAATATCTTCCGCAAGGAAACATATTCTGATAATGTCATTCCTGCTGACTCAACCCATCCAAAAGCTCATAAATTGGCATTTTTTCATTCCGCCATTCACCGAATGATAACCACTCCTTTATCACCTGCGGATCAAAAAAAGGAATTGAATGTCATCAAAGCGATTGCGGTTAATAATGGGTATAACCAGAATATGATCGATTACCTGTTCAATAAGAAAATCTCCCAAAAATGTTCGACTTTGAGAAATATTCTCCCCACGGATACCACAGAAACTAAAAAATTTATTTCCATCCCTTTCCTGGGTAACTTATCGTATAGGATTAAACGTCTTCTGAATAAAAAATATAACTGTAACGTTTCCTTTTCTACAGATAACAGTTTAAAAAGAAATCTTGTACAGTCAGTAGAGATTGCCAGCGAATGGTTTTCTAATTCAGGTATTTACAAGCTAACCTGTAATAACTGCCCCTCTTATTATATTGGTCAAACCGGCAGAGCTGTGAAAACACGATATAAAGAACACCTGTTAAGTAAAAAAGGAACGAATATTCGCAACTCTACCTTTGCTGAACACCTCTTGTTAACTGGCCATACGCCTAAACAGTTAGAAGACACGGTTATCCTACATAGACAGGTCAAAGGACGGAGACTAGATCTGTGGGAAGAGCTATTTATTTTTAAACATCTAGAGCTCAAAGACGGCAATATTCTTAATGATCAGTTGAACCTTGCCTGTAAACAATTTTTCGAAGGCTTTAAACCCATACTGTGTAATATATAACATTATTGTTAGTAACCTCAGTAGTCTATTTCCTCAGGAAGCTATAATGCACTTTCAAATCCTCCAGTTTACTATCGTTTATATAATGTGTTCTTTTCACGATATATGGCTGCCACTACAGCGGCCCTCATGTAATTTTCTCTTATTCTATATTACGTAGTAACTGGATTGTAGACCAGCTCTCGTAATTTTCTTAAAAGCCATTACTGATTGTTCTTGATGGTTTGACTTATATACGTTCTATGGGCTTCACTAATATGGTAATATAACTTTATAAGTTGGCTCTATAGACCACTGCATGTAACTCACGGCGGAAGCGCCACCTGTCTTTTTGATGTATGTATCTACGTTATTGTTCCTATACCTCCCACAATGTCATAACGGGAGTGTCAAATGCTTGCCAATTTATCTATTATCACTCTATTTAAGAACGCATTTAAAATTGATGTTTCAAATGTTACTTCAGTACGCCTATCGGCACATAGTCCGAGACATGAGCGCCACCTGCCCTGGCCGCTGTGCTACTACGCTGGCCGATTTTACTCAGTCGCTTAGGCGCTCTGCAACTTCTATGTACCTATTTTATTTGTTTGACAAACCCTGGTGTCAGGGCTATATTTTATATGATTAATGTAACTATGCAGATGTTTGCCTAAACGCTAAGGACATATCACTTCATGTTGTTATAATATTGTAAGTACCAAGAATCTTTCTCACATCTTGTAATACAATATTTTCCTAATATATGTTAAACTTTATTCTTGACTCAACCCCCCTCCCCTGAGACCCTGCACCCCATACTTGCCTCTCTCCTTCCCACATCCCTCCCTACCTGGCCCTCTTCCGAGCGACCCCCATTCCCCTCCCCCATCTCTTCCCCTCCCTCCCTCCCTCCCTTCTTCAGGTCTCCCTCATCTCCTTGAACCTGGCAGATCCTCTGTATTGATCATCATCAGTGTGCCACGTCAGTGTTGTGTTTCGTGCTATTTCTCGTGTGCGTCCAGAGGTGTGATTTTAATTGTGTACTGCCTTGAGGTTCGCCGTCAGTGTGCTATGCCATCCGTCAACACCTTCATGCTCCAGTCATACTGTGCCTTGTGTTCTTTTAATCGTCGCAGAGTGTGGCTTTTTGTGTGTGCTACTTTTAAACAGTTTTTTTATCTCCATTTTACAGTCACCCCGTTTTTTTGTATATTGCCTTCCATGATGTTCTCCCTTTTGTATATCTATGTTCGCCTTCTTCTCTCCTTTGCTGTTTTTAAATGTCTTCTATTGTTTTGTTCTATGTCTTTCGGCTGAAGAGCAGCGCATATGCTGCTGCCAGCCCGCCCCGATGGGGAATTGAAATACAATAAAGAAAAAAAAAAAAAAAAAATCTTGACTCATGTTTCATACCTTAATATATATTACGATGTTCATTGTCCCCAGGTGTCTTCTGAAGAAGATAGATTTATATCTATTGAAACCTAGGTAAAGATTACTTTATCCTTTGCAATTGGTCGGCTGTTCTTAGTCTGATTTACGTGGAACCATTGCTGTAGCGCAGCTATGTTTAAAATACTGAAAGTCCTTAGGTTAGTTAGGTTTAAGTAGTTCTAAGTTCTAGGGGACTGATGACCTAAGATGTTAAGTCCCATAGTGCTCAGAGCCGTTTTCTGAATCCTTCCTGGTCATGCTGACAAAGTTTCATGAATTTTTTTGTAAAAGTATAGACAGTGGAAATTAAAATGTCCTGTGGTGCCTCTCCTGCTCCAAGGCGGTCCGTTTGACTCCTACCCCCCTTAAGAGCTATGAGCACTCGTTCGTCTTCGATACTGTGAAACACATCTCCTCTACTGTAATCTCTTTGGTTTCCATGTGTTTGAAGGACATATTACGGACCAAAACAAGAAAAACTATTTAGTAAACATGGGCTCTATAATGAGCACCTAACGAGCTAAGGACACTTGTTCACTAGAAAAGACGCGTTTTACAGCAGGGAAAATAAACAAGTGGTTATAGCTCTTACGGTATGCACTTCATAGCTTATGCTTTTTTTCTTGTTTTGTGCATACTGTCACCTCTCCTCTGTACTGTGAAGCACATCTCTTTTATTGCGAAGTCTTTCGTTCCCATATTTTTAGAGGAGGTAGTATGGACCAAACCAAGGAAAAACTGCCTAGTAAACAGGGGTTCTAAAGTTTATATGTCAGATGCTAAGGATACTTGTTCAGCAGAAGAATGTGTTTTTCAGTAGCGGAAATGAACAAGTAACCGCGGTTCTTAAGGTACGCACGTTACAGCCCTCTTTATTGGACATTTCCTTCTAGTTTTGGTCCATACTACCATCTCTGAAAGTTGGCTACCCTACAGTCTCCGCAATAACAGTACCGGTACACGTATCCCACTCTCTGAGGCACCAAAACGATTTTCGCTTATAACTTTTGACGCGATCGTTTCGGGATCGTCTTCCTTTAGATCAAATTAATACATTTACCCTACTCCATCAACTCTGAAAGTTCCTAACATCATCATGGTATCCCCCTGTATGTATCAGGCATGGTTGAAATTTCGGCTGGCGTTTCAAAGCTACGCTGAAACACGCACACACACATTCATCAGTTTTTATCCAGCAATATATAGATTACAGTATACTACAAAGGACTGGATAAATGTTTCATTATTAACTTAAAAAATAGAACCTCCAATTATGAAACGTGGTGATGACATTGGTCCTCCTCTATATATTCACTCTTCAATTCAACACATTATCCTCAACGGTTGTTGAGTTGACTGATTCCATGGTTGTAGAAATTTGCCTTTTGATCGCACAGGAACGTTGGACCTCGAAAATCATGACGTCATTCTAAAAATGCCTACCCTGCAAAGTTTTATTCATCCGAGGAAACCGGGATAAGTCACTGGGTGCCATGTCAGGTGAATATGGGAGGGGAAGGGATGAGGGAAAATTGATAGCCCAGGATAGTAACGTATATAATCGTGTCTTATGCTGAGTGACCTGGGGCGTTTTCGTGGAGCAAAGACATCCCCTGGACAGCTAACAGCGAAAATTCATCTAGACAGCCTCCCATAACCTAGAGAGGATCTTTCGGTAGCGTTCGATTGTGATGGTTTCCCCGTTGCGAGCATTATCTGGTTACTTGTACACCATGACAGCTTCAAAAAATTCTCAGCATCAACTTGCTGGATGATGCTTAGATCTTTGCCTTACTCCGAGATAGTAAATCTATGTGATTTTTTTGTTTGATTTAACAAGGAGTCACAACGATACATCCAGAACTACACCACGATGTTTAGGGGACTATATCTGAATTGGCGGGATTTTGTATGGAGGCGAGCGGTCACAGAATCCAGTACCTTTGCCAAGTACAAACTGTCGTGCTCGGAGATGAAACGTGATCCTTAACTGGTTTTCACATTTCCCAATATAGCCTCGATCGGGATACGCCAGTCTTTGAGCACGAGTGCTGATACTTCTCTTGTGATTACCGGTTCTTCACAGAAAGATGGACTGTCATTTCGTTCTTCGTCATTCAGACTTGTCTGACCACACTACACGGAGATGACAGAAGTCATGGGATACCGATATTCACATACACAGATGGCGGTAGTATTGCGTACACAAGGTGTAAAACGGCGGAGCATTTGCGAGCTGTCATTTGTGATCAGGTCATTCATGTGGAAAGGTTTCTTACGTGATTATGGCCGCACGGCGGGTGATAAGAGACTTTGAGCGCGGAATGGTAGCTGAAGTAGCGGCGTTTGCGTAGAGGTGTTCGTGCTAACAGAAAAGTAACAATGTGTGAAAAGACCACAGTGCGACATGTATAACGAACGTATCCGTTAGGACACTGCGGTCAAATCAGGCGTTAATGAACTAAGGTAGCAGACGACCGACGCGAGTGCCTTTGCTAACAGCACGACATCGAAAAAATGGCTCTGAGCACTATGGGACTTAACATCTATGATCATCAGTCCCCTACAACTTAGAACTACTTAAACCTAACTAACCTAAGGACATCACACAACACAGCACGACGTCGCCTGCAGCACCTCTTCTGGGCTCGTGACCATGCCAGTTGGATCCTAGAGGACTGGAAAACCGTGGCCTGGTCAGATGAGTCGCTGTTTCATTTGGTAACAGCTGATGGTAGGGTACGAGTGTGGCGTAGACCCCACGAAGCCATGGACTAAAGTTCTCAACAAGACACTTGTCAAGCTGGTCGTGGCTCCATAATGGTGTAACCTGTGTTTATGTGGACTGGATTCGGTCCTCTGGCCCAAGTGAACCACTCTTTTAGTGGATATCGTTATGCTCGGCTACTTGGAAACCATCTGCAACCATTCAGTGACAGAATATTCATAGATGCTAATGCGCCATGTCATCAGGCCACAATTGTTCGTGATTAGTTGGGAGAACATTCTGGACAGTTCTAGCGAATGATTTGACCACTCAGATCGCACATCATGAATCCCATCGTTTCCGGGACATAATAGAGAGATCAGTTTGTGCACAAAATCCTGCACAGGCAACATTTTCTCGAGGCTATGGCAGCAGCATTGCTCAATATTTCTGCAGCTATCTGTTGAGTGCATGCCACGTACAACTGCTGCACTATGCCGGGCAAAAGGTGGTCCGACACGATATTAGGAGGCACCCTATGACTTCTGTCACCTTAATGTAGAAGCGTCTGCGCCACATAACCATAGTGTCATACGAATTTTTGCCATACACTTCCACCAGCTTAGCACCGATTGTTGTAGCGTTGGTCCTCTTCAAATGGTAAAAACAAATTACCGCTCTCTAATCCACTCTATCAGTGGGTTGTACCGTTTCCTTTAGGCTCATCTAATGGCGTGTTACGGTACTGTGGCGTGTATCAGGACTGCAAAAATGTACTCGCAAATAAAAATAAATTAATTATGTAACTTTATTTTTTCGATGTGATAGTTAGAAGTTTATCATTAGCGCTCTTATTATCAGAACTGACCACTATTCGTAGCAGAAATAAAAACAGATCAAGGAGAGAGTGGTCTTGTCAATATTATGTGACATATTGCCTGCAGGTATCTGTTTTGAATTATTATGCCCACAGTTGTTGGAACGATACTCCAATGCTTCGCCAGCTCGTAGTGGACTCAAGTCGATCTCTCAGGGGAATTTACACACTCGAGTCACATTATTGTGACAGCCTTTCTAAAGCCTAAATAACAGCCTTTTTCAGCGCGAAATGTGCAGGAAGAGAGTCAGTGAGATTCTGGAAGGTACTGACAGGATTATGGAGCCATGCCGACTCCAGTGTTGTGGCCAGGTGCGTTGGTTTCTCCGTTGAGAATCCATTGCGCGAACGGCCCCGATTTGTCGCAAAGATTATTGACTGGCTTTGAACCCGGGGGGAGTTTGGTGGAGAAGCTCAGCATTACGACTTGGAGGGTGATAAGCCTGCTGTCAGAAGAAACAGAAACAAAGAAACATTAACATTGCAACAATTACAGAAATGAAGAAACAACTGGGAGAAACTATTGATTTAAATGGATACTTGATGATCTCACCCGGGTAGGAAGTGACAAAAGAGCAAGTAGTGCAATAGCTCTATTAGTGGATAATAAGTGGAAGTCTAAATCCGAGGATTATATTTACATACACGACTAAATCTTAACAGCGTGTTTCGAAACAGATCACGGGCATCTAACGGCGATTGGGGTGTGTGTTCCTGAAGGTGGAAAATAAAGAAGAGATTGAGGCTTTTTATGAAACCCTACAAAGAGAAGTAGATAAATGCAACAAAACGGGATTGGATTGGATTGATTTGGGGAAAGACACCAAACAGTGAGGTCATCGGTCTCATTAGATTAGGAAAGGACGTGGAAAGAAGTCGGCAGTGCCCTGTCAAAGGAACCATCCCGGTATTTGCCTCAAGCGATTTAGGGAAATAGCGTAAAACCTATATCAGGATGGCCGGACGCGGAATTGAACCTTCGTTCTCCCGAATGCGAGTCCATTGTGCTGCAAAAGGGCGCGTCTGTTATCTGTGGAGATTTAAATGCCATAATAGGCAATATAGAACGACTTGCATGAATATCAAGAGCTCAGATGGAAACCCGGTTCTAAGCAAAGAAGGGAAAGCAGAAAGTGGAAGGAGTATATAGAGGGTCTATACAGGGCGATGTTCTTGAGGACAATATTATGGAAATGGAAGAGGATGTAGATGAAGATGAAATGGGAGATATGATACTGCGTGAAGAGTTTGACAGAGCACTGATATACCTAAGTCGAAACAAGGCCCTGGGAGTACTGACAGCCTTGGGAGGGTCAGTCCTGACAAAACTCTACCATCTGGTGAGCAAGATGTATGAGACAGGCGAAATTTCCTCAGACTTAAAGAAGAATATAATAATTCCTATCCCAAAGAAAGCAGGTGTTGACAGATGTGAAAATCACCGAACTATCAGTTTAATAAGTCACAGCTGCAAAATACTAACGCGAATTCTTTACAGACGAATGGAAAAACTGGTAGAAGCCGACCTCGGGGAAGATCAGTTTGGATTCCGTAGAAATGTTGGAACACGTGAGGCAATACTGAACCTACGACTTATCTTAGAAGAAAGATTAAGAAAAGGCGAACCTACGTTTCTAGCATTTGTAGACTTAGAGAAAGCTTTTGACAATGTTGACCTTCAAATTCTGAAGGTGGCAGGGGTAAAATAGAGGGAGAGAAAGGCTATTTACAATTTGTACAGAAAGCAGATAGCAGTTATAAGGGTCGAGCGGCATGAAAGGGAAGCAGTGGTTGGGAAAGGAGTGAGGCAGGGTTGTAGCCTCTGCCCGATGCTATTCAATCTGTATATTGAGCAATCAGTAAAGGAAACAAAAGAAAACTTCGGAGTAGGTATTAAAATCCATGTAGAAGAAATAAAAACCTTGAGGTTCGTCGATGACATTGTAATTCTGTCAGAGGTAGCAAAGGACTTGTAAGAGCAGTTGAACGGAATGGACAGTGTCTTGATAGGAGGGTATAAGATGAACATCAACAAAAGCAAAGCGAGGATAATGGAATGTAGTCGAATTAAGTCGGGTGATGTTGAGGGTATTAGATTAGGAAATGAGACACTTAAATAGTAAAGGAGTTTTGCTATTTGGGGAGCAAAATAACTGATGATGGTCGAAGTAGAGAGGATATAAAATGTAGACTGGCAATGGCAAGGAAAGCGTTTCTGAAGAAGAGAAATTTGTTAACGTCGAGTATAGATTTAAGTGTCAGAAAGTATTTTCTGAAGGTATTTGTATGGAGTGTAGCCATGTATGGAAGTGAAACATGGACGATAAATAGTTTAGACAAGAAGAGAATTGAAGCTTTCGAAATGTGGTGCTACAGAAGAATGCTGAAGATTAGATGGGTAGATCACATAACTAATGAGGATGTATTGAATAGAACTGGGGAGAAGAGAAGTTTGTGGCACAACTTGATTAGAAGAAGGGATCGGTTGGTAGGACATATTCTGAGGCATCAAGGAATCACCAACTTAGTACTAGAGGGCAGGGTGGAGGGTAAAAATCGTAGAGGGAGACCGAGAGATGAATACACTAAGCAGATTCAGAAGGATGAGGCTGCAGCAGGTACTGGGAGCTGAAGAAGCTTGCACAGGATAGAGTAGCATGGAGAGCTGCATCAAACCAGTCTCAGGACTGAAAACCACAACAACAACAACATATTTATATCACGTTAGTAATATCGTATTAGAGACCGATTTGCGCTTAAAAATGTTGTTATTTAAAGTTTAAATAGCTTTCTGCGAGCTCATAATTTGCACGAATTCGGAAATTAATTGAAGTCTTACGATTCGCCGAGGAAGGGAAATATCAAGTTATAAAAGGGCAACAAGAACTACCACTGGTCGTAATATGTCTCAAACAATCAGAATAGAGCGCGGTCCCGCGTTCTGAAGGTACACTGACTTCTCAGACTAGCTATCCAGGAATCTGTATATAGTTCTCGTAGAGGAAGGATTTATCTCCAGTAGTTGTGAAGATTTTGGCGAAGAGTTTGATAGAGGACAGTATAAGGTAACTTGATCGTAAACATCCGATTATGATCATTTTTCTGAGAAAGTTATTCCATAAACTGAGAATTGTTCTCTTACTGCGAGCTCTAACATCACATTTACTGTTACACAGATTTGGCTTGGAGATAACATCTCATTGAAAAGTAAGGAAATGAGCGTTCGTAGATAGATTTCTGTTGCAATTTCTCGTCGGAATACCGTTGGTTCGATATAGATATTAACTGTTAGTGAGAATGTGTAGTATGAATGAGAAGAAGATTAGGTCCCGTACTCCGAGGAGCGTAGGGGACGATGCGGGATGCGGGAGAACAGCACCGCTGTACTAGGCAGGGTCCTAGCGGAGGTGGTTTACCATTTGCGTTGCTCCGACCGTAATGGGGATGAATAACGATGATGAAGACGACACAACAACGCCCAGTCATCTCGAGGCAAAGAAAATCCCTCACCCCGCTGGGAATCGAACCCCGGACCCCGTGCGTGGGAAGCGAGAACGCTACCGCAAGACCACGAGCTGCGGACCTGCATGAGTGAAATGAACAGCAAATAAACTGAGTGAGATTAATACTTGTATCAACAACTGTATATTAGAAAAGTGTATTTTTGTTTAGAACTGATTTGGTGGCAATATTGGGAACCTTACCGCGACAGAATACAGTACAGTTATTTGTCACAGACCTTGCCTCATTTAATTAGTGAAACTAGGCATGAGGTGTAGAAGAAAAATGTTGTTATTATGGTTTTCAGCTCGAAGACTGGTTTGCTTTCCACTCTAATCTGTCCTATGCAAGCCTCTTTATCTATGTACACTGAGGTTACAAAGATCACGGTACAGCGATATGCACATGTACAGGTGGTGGTACTATGGCGCACACAAGGTACAAAAGGGCTGTGCACTGGCGGAACTGTCATTTGTACTCAGGTGATTCGTGTGAAAAGGATTACGAAGTGATTATGGCTGCACGATGGTAATTAACAGACTGAACGCGGAATGGTAGTTGAAGCTCGACGCATGGGACATTCCATTTACAAAATCGTTAGGGAATTCAATATTACGAGATCCATAGCCTCAAAAGTGTGCCGAGAACACAAAATTTCAATCATTACCTCTCGTCACTGACAACACAGTGGTCGACAGCTTTCACTTAACGACCGAGAGCAGCGGCGTTTGCGTAGAGTTTCCGTGCTAGCAGACAAGGAACACTGCGTGGAATAACCGCAGAAATAAATGTGAGACGTATGACGAACGTATGCGTTACGACACTGTGGTGAATTTTTCGTTAACGTTGTATGGTAGCTGACGACCGCCGTAAGTGCGCTTGTTAACCACTCGACATCGCCTGCAGCGCCTCGCCTGGGCTCGTCATCATGTCCGTTGGACCCTGGACTACTGGGAAACAGTGGCCTGGTCAGATGAGTCCCGATATCAGTTGGTAAGAACTTGAGGTAGGGTTGGAGTATGGGCAGACCCTGCATAGCTGTTACCACAGAATTTTTTAGAGTTATAATTCTCAAGATTTATAATTATAAAATATCTCAGATCAGTGTGCAGCTTGCAGTTAATGAATCAGGTGAAAGCGCAGCTTATAATAAACGGAAATATTTTATAACTATAAATGTTGTGAATTATAGCTCTAAAAATATTCTCTAAAAAATGGTTCAAATGGCTCTGAGCGCTATGGGACTTAACATCTGAGGTCATCAGTCCCCTAGAACTTAGAACTACTTAAGCCTAACTAACCTAAGGACATCACATACAGCCATGCCCGAGGCAGGATTCTAACCTACGACCGTAGCGGTCGCGCGGTTCCAGACTGAAGCGCCTAGAACCGCTCGGCCACCAGCGGCCGGCAAAAAGATTCTCTCATAATGGAGATACATTAACAAGTAAATTAAGTAGAATAAATAGTGTGTTATCAACATGGACCCAAGTTGTCAACAAGGCACTGTGCACGCTGATGGTGGCTCCATAATGGTTTGGGCTGTGCTTATATGGAATGGATTAAGACCTCTGGTCCAAGTGAATCGATCATTATTCGGCTACCTGGAGAACGCTTGCACCCGTTCTTGGACTTCATACTCCCAAATTATAATGGAATTTTTATGGATGACAATGAGCCGTGTCACAGGGCCACAGTTGTTCGCTATTTGTTTGGATAACGTTCTGGACAATTCGACAGAATGATTTGGCCACCCAGATCACCAGACGTGAATCCCGTCGAACATTTGTAGAACATAAGCAAGATATCAGTTCGTGCACTAAAACCTGCACCCGCAGCTCCCTCGGAATTATGGATGGTTGTAGAGGCAGCATGGCTCAATAACTCTGCAGGGGACTTCCAACGGTTTGTTGAGTCCATGCCACGTCGAGCTGCTGCACTATGCTGCACTATGCAGACGCGCTATTAGCAGGTATCTCATGCCTTTTGTCACCTCGTTGTACAGCTATAGCAAATTTTAACCCAATTATTGCATTCAAGCCTTGGTCTCCATAATTTATCCAGCCTCCACACTTCCCTCCATATCGAAGCGATAATTCCTTGATACCGCTGAATATGTCACATCAGCCGACGCCTTCTTTTAGCCAAGTTGCGCCGTAAGTTTCTTTTTCTCCAACTCGAGTCGGTACCTAATCATTAGTTATTCGATATAGACGTATATCCCACAGGATTTGTCTGTAGCGCCACACTCCAAGAGCTTCTATTCTCTCTTTCTCTGAGCTGTTTATTGTCCACGTTTAACTTCCATACAAGGCTGCACTCAGTACAAATATCTTCAGAACAGACTTACTAATATTTTAATTTATATTCGGCGCAAATATTTTTTTTCTTATTTATCAATGCTTATCTCTCCAGTGCAGTCTTCATTATATATTCTCTCTACTTTGGCCACCATTAGTTACTTTACGGGCCGAATAGCAAACCTTATTTAATACTTTACGCGTCCAACATCCAAATGTAATTACCTCAGCTACGCCTGAGTTAATTCAACTACATTCCATTACCCTTCTTTTATTGTTGATTGTGTTCATTTTGTAACCTATTTTCAAGACACTAACCATTCCCTTCAAGTGTTTCATTAAGTCATTTGCTGTCTGTGACAGAATTGTAACACCATCGGTAACCGGCACAGATTTCATTTCTTCTTCCTGAAATTTAATTTTCTTCTCCAGATTTCTCCTTGGGTTCCTTTACTGCTTGTTCAGTGTACAGATTAAATAACATCTGGGATAAGTTACAGACCTGTTTCACTCCCTTCTCTGCCACTGAGTCCGATTCATGTCCTTAGAACTTTATAACAGCAGTCTGGTTCCTGTACGAGTTGTAAGTAACAAGTTTCGCTCCCTGGATTTTATTTCTGCTACCACCCAAATTTCAAGGGGTGTACTTTAGTTAACATTGTCAAAAGCTTCCTCTAAATGTACGAATTTTATAAACGTTGGTTTCCCTTTCTTCAACCTATTTTTAAGTCAATTTTTAGTTCAGTATTCCTTCGTATTCCTAAATTTATCTTGAGCTGAAACTGGTCAACGTGAAGTCGGCCTCTCTGCGTTTTCCTTTTTTTTTTTTCTTCAGTACACAATCGTGCCAGTATTTTACGACCATGACTCATTAAACAAGCAGCAAAACAATATCCTTATCAATCAGCACTTTCCTTTTTTGTAACTGCAGTTGTTTCATCCTGCTTGAAGTGTGAGGATAATACACTGCTCACCAGGTACGATACTTTTGTCATGGCTGAGTCTCTCAAGGATCTTAATAGTTCTGAGAGTGCGTCGTGTACCTCTGTGACCTTATTTCGACATAGGTCTTTTTATACAAGGTATTTTATATCATGGGCAACGGCAGCTGTCGAAGGCAGGTCCATTAGTGCTCGGTTAAATTACCATAATGTTTTCTTCGTCTCTTTCCTCTTTTATTTCGATAACATTGTTCTGACATTCATTTCTGTCCTATGTATTACTTCAACTTTCCATTACTCGCTTAGATTTGGTTTTCCATCTGAGCTATTTATAATCATACACTTCCATACTCCATTCATCAGTTAAACTCACAACCTCTTGTGTTATCCGAGGAAGAACAAACATGTACGTCACCAACAGACAATAGAGGGTAGTTTAGGGACACGACCAATATATTTAATTTCTTACAGCTTTTCTTGAATTAGTTACAGTGGTCGTCGACGTAAACCAGGGAGCATATTTCTTGACCTTACTAAAGTAAGAGAGTAAAGAAACCAAAGCAGACATCGCCCCGCCACAAATGACATGGTAATTAGAACAATCGGACTCCCTTTCGCCGGAAACTGTCTCGAAGATGTCTGCACACAATCACGGTGGCTTCTTTCATATTGCCTTGTTTCAAATGAGCCACATAACATTACCTTGCCAAACCATGATGTGGTACTTACCTCTAACGACCAAGTTGTTGATGGCAAGCTAATCCCAAACTTTCCTTTCCCCGCTTTACTAATGTGAGGTGACTTCCACTGACACGGCGTCTACTTTCGCCAAAAGGTTGACAAACATTATGTAGCTTATGAAACAGCCGGCTTTTAAGCAAGAGAAAACGTGTTGTGACAGTCCGCTATGACAAACGAGCATTCTCCGGAATACAAATTTGTACGCCGTCCTGTAACAAGAAGGTTCCACTTTACAATGTGATGCCAAAACGAAGCTTCCTACTGAGACCGGACTGTGGTTTATTTCATAAACATATAGAAGCCTGCCTTCTAGAAATTTCCACCTGCACCAACGTAGTAAGAATATCAATCTTATTTATCTATCCAAGTTCAAGGAACACTAAAACATAATAAATAAAATACACTGAAGGGCCAAAGAAAGTGGTGCAGGCATGCGTATTCAAACAATATTTAAAAAGGTAGAATACGGCACTGCTGTCAGCAACGCCTATATAAGACAGTGAGTGTCTGGCGCAGTTGTTGCATCGATTACTGCTGCTACAATGGCAGGTTACCAAGATTTAAGTGAGTTTGAACATGGTGTTATAGTCGACACTCGAGCGATGGGACACAGCATCTCCGACGTAGCGATGAAGTGGGGATTTTCCTGTATGACCATTTTAAGAGTGTACCTTGAATATCAGGAATCCACCGAAACACCAAATATTCGACATCGCTACCGTGCAAGAACGGGGCCAACGACGACTAAAGCGAACCATTCAGCGTGACAGAACTGCAAGCCCACCGGAGATTGCTGTAGATTTCATTGATGAGCCATCAACAAGTGTCAGCGTGCGAATCATTCAACGAAATATCATCGATATGGGCTTTCGGAGCCGAAGGCCCGCTCGTGTATCCTTGTTGACTGAACGACACAAAGCTTTATTCCTCGCCTGGGGACGTCAACGCCGACATTGGGCTGTTTATGACTGGAAACATATTGCCTCGTCGGACGTGTCTTGTTTCTAATTGTATCAAGCATATGGACGTGTATGGGTATGGAGACAACCTCATGAATCCATGGACACTGCATGTCAGCAAGGGACTGTTCAAGCTCGTGGAGACTCTGTAATGGTGTGGGGCGTGTACAGTTGGAGTGATATGGGACCCTTGAAAGGTCTAGTAGATACGACTCTGACAGGTGACACGTACGTAAGCATCCTGTCTGATCACCTGCATCCATTCATGTCCATTGTTTATTCCGACGGACTTCGGTGATTCCAGGGTTACAAGTTCCTCACATTTTCCACCCATTACACACGTATGTTTTGCTTTGTCCCGTACATCGCTGACTATAAAGGTGAAACAAACACGTAACAAATGCTGTATATCTCAAGCAAACATTTTCTCAAAGTTGTAGGCAGTACCTGAAGTAATACACAAATTTCTTCATTATTCGCATCGATACAGACACATAAATTAGCTGACACCACGACAGAGCAGTAACTACATAAGGGCTATTACAGTGCTGTACACAGTGTTATTTTATTATTATTATTAGAGTGATTAGATGCAAAGCATTAACTGCCTGCAATCGTTCAGTTTCTGCGAGTTTAGAAGTAAGGAGTGCAGCAATGAAGTGATTTACAAACCGTAAGTATAGTGCACACATTTGAACTTGTTTGGTTTTAAATGTGTTTTCAGTGTGCAGATCAAGCAAGTGCCGCTATGGAGAGGAGTAATGTCAACTAACAATTTTAAATTAATTAGGTACCTGTTGAGCTAGTTTGGAGAAGATGAAAGTTATTTTTTAGTTATACTGTAATTATAAAGTTAATATTGCGAACATATTCACTAAATCAGTTTGATTTTAGTTATACGAGTCATTTGATTAACCCTATGACGCTAGGGTGTAATTGCGAATGGAATAATCACACGAGTACAAGACGAATGCTATCGATGTTATGTTTTGTAACAAGTGGCTACCGTCATGATGGATAGTTAGCTTTTTTTCTGAGAAGGAGTTCTTGGTAGCACTTGCGATGCACAACGAGTTCCCTCGTCATTCATTCTAAAACACACGCACACAAGCATCATTCATCTTTCATCATTTTAGAAATAAAGTGTTCCAAGAAAAGTCTTTCATTCTACAGTTTAGTTAAGTGCTAAAGTTGTTGATACGGATGGATGAGGGCATAGACGGCAGGAGGATGGAGGGCGGGGTACAAGCTGATGTCTGATTGCACTTGGGGGTAATGGTCTAAGAGAGGTTGGGAATCACTGCTGTAGACTAACAAGTTTTCAGAGTCACGCCTTGCCCCATATTCACGACATTCATCGCCGATGCGTCGCTACTTCAAATTAGTCTTCCACCTTGTCACCCATGTTGTCAACCTGTTAAGGATTTGCCAGGTCCAGTGATGGATACGGCAGCTGACGCTAGCTTCTCTTTTGTTGTCCGATATTCTCCAGGAGACTTTGTTCTCCACAGCTCAGATCGGTGGGGCTCTGCAGTTGTAAGCAGAAAGCTTCTTTTGGATTTCAGTCGAGATAGATAGGTGTGAGTTCCGAACAGTAGCTGCCTTGGGTCTGTTACTTGCTTCCTTTTTGCATTTCCTGCTACTACCTGTCTTCTTACATCTGGAGGTGCTACTCCCATGAGCGGGAATATGTTGTTGACTGAGACTGGTCTTAAGCACCCTGCGACGATGCACCCTGTCTCATGAAGCACCACATCAACTTGGTTAGCATGTGCAGAGTTCGTCCAGACTGTTGCCGCGTACTCTACAGCAGAGAGACGCAGAGTAAGGGCCGATGTGCAGAAATTGGTGGGCTTTGCTCCCCACGTGGTGTTTGTCACCTTGCGGGTATTGATCTTGCTGGTGCATACCTTCTGCTGGTGTCTATAGCTTGTTGTTTGTAGGTTAACGCACCATCCAACTTCAAACCTAGGTATTGCGGGTGAGCACGAACGTCGCGCCAGACTGGGTCAGTTAGAAAATCTGCTATTATAGAACATTGTCTCGATACGGGACACTGCATGAACTGCGGAGGGGCCAAAATCCTCTCATATACCTCCACATAGTGAGTATCAGTCGTTAAAGAAGTAGTCGAAAAACGCTTAGTTTACGACTTAATTGCAGATACTCGGGATGTCAACTGAGTAAAACATGTCGTGAATATCATTTCCTCTACACTCCCGTCGAGAGGGATTCGGGACGAGGAAAGAGTATACAGATATACACCTCAAGATGGGCTCGTATAGATTGAAATGAGCTATGTAGAATGAAAAAAATGTTTGTGACTGAAGGCTTCGTTCTATATAGTGGATAGTGTTGTATCTCGGAAAATTTTTCAAAGTTTCACCTCTAGTCATCGCAATAACAAAAGATTGATGTACCTCCTTATTCCATTTTTAAGTGATAGCGTTCCATTTTTCTGCGCTTCAGTCTTTTTTCCGAAATTACAAATATTACTCTGAAAAAGTAAGGTTTCTAAATGTGAAAAAATATTCCACAGAACGGCAAGCTCACTATCCAGGAACAAATACTCTATTGGAATTTAAAAGCGTTGCCATCGAGAAAATCTTGTCAGCACTGTATTAAATAGTCTGTGTTTTACATTATTACTTTGCTACACACCAGTCATTAGCAAGTGAATTGAAAGTGAGTAGAAATATTATAAAAAATCACTTACAAGTTAAATACATTTTGGAATACAAGCTATTGAAACCTAACACAAATTTCCTTGTTAATACATTAAAGAGCCCAGTTCATATACGAATATCACATGTTCCATGGTGAAAGACCTCCTTCCGTTTCAGGGTATAAGATGATGCACCAACGACAAAGTATGGATTAACCGTACACACGTCATGTAACTAGTTTTAAAAATACGCAGAATTTTATCGCCATGAAGTTCTGTAACCGGAGAATTAACAATATCTTCCATATAGGTTTTCTATTTGATACAGCATTTAAATACACAGAAATCGAAATATTTACATATGCTGCAGGAAACACAAGACCATGTGTCACAACAACAAAAATAGTACAAAATTCCGAAAATTGTTTTGGATGTCATTAGTGCACATTCCCTGAAGTGGTTTCAAATCTGGTCACTATAATGAAATACCGGCCGGAAACATCATGTGCTCCTGGGTGTACTATCCTCAACGTACAACACACTCCCCTTCTTTCAGTTTGTTGCTTTGATTAAAAGAAATACATTTTCTGAAATTCTTTGAAAATATAACAGTAATATAATGACTGCCGGCCGAAGTGGCCGTGCGGTTAAAGGCGCTGCAGTCTGGAACCGCAAGACCGCTACGGTCGCAGGTTCGAATCCTGCCTCGGGCATGGATGTTTGTGATGTCCTTAGGTTAGTTAGGTTTAACTAGTTCTAAGTTCTAGGGGACTAATGACCTCAGCAGTTGAGTCCCATAGTGCTCAGAGCCATTTGAACCAATAAAATGACTCCAGCTCAGATAAAATGCACACGAAAATGTAGGATCACTACAGATTTTTGCGCTACTTAATTCGATCAAGACTATTAAAACCACTTTTTCTACATAGCTCGGGAAACAACATTAGTCTCAGGATGATGATTTAACGGCGGAATACATTTTCCAAACCACTACCAGGTCGATCAGAAAAACCCCAGATAAGTATAAAATCGTTAAGTAACTCTGAATAAAACTGTACCAGAAAAATTATTATAACCGAAAATAAATTGAAATTACTCAAATGTCGTTGAATATTTTTAATGTTAATTTGTTAATAAGTTGTTTCTATACTACAATCTTTTAAAAATATTTTAAGACTTCAATTGTGTAGATCACAACTAGATAACGATAATAAGAATATTATTATTGTTATCGAATTGCTTTCTAGACTATTTTTGTATATTAAAAAATTATCTGATATGGGTTCCCTTTATCCTGGTAATGTCAACTAACAATTTTAAATTAATTAGGTAACTGTTGAGCTAGTTTGGAGAAGATGAAAGTTATTTTTTAGTTATACTGTAATTATAAAGTTAATATTGCGAACATATTCAGTAAATCAGTTTGATTTTAGTTATACGAGTCATTTGATTAACCCTATGACGCTAGGGTGTAATTGCGAATGGAATAATCACATGAGTACAAGACGAATGCTATCGATGTTATTTCAGTTGCAATAACGCATTTGTATTACTATAATTTAAGCAATTCACGCACTGGGACTGCCCTTTACATGCAAAACAGTTTAAACTATGTTCCTTACAAATTGCCGATGTCTTGATTACGATGCCGACGATTGATGACCTTGTTCAGTATCCCACCTGCCTCCGCTGTGCATCACCCAAGCTCGGCACTCGTGTTGCAGTCCAGTTCTGGCTGCAACTTTTGACAGACGGCACCTGGGTTAATGTTGAACACTAAACGTCCTATAACGCGATGCTGACAACTCACAATTACTCCAACACTCCAACACGCCTCACACACAGCGACGATAGCTACGCATCTCCTGCCTATCACATCTTTAGCAACAACGGAAGATCGTTGGAGAATATCTCTCGGCACTGGTTTTGTTCTGCTTCCACTGTACTTTGGAACACTACGTACTGCTAACAAAGTCCCACTGCCTGTACATTTTCATTATTCTCGGAACACAGCATACATTTAATTTCCACATCAGTTATGTAACATTGGTATAAAGAACATTATTTACATATAGCTTTGCAAGAAAACGGAGTTGTGGTTTCAGTTGCATTGATTCGTTACAAATCCTAATTACAGATCAACGTAATAACGTGGGTTGTGGTTAACATGAAACAGAGATATAATGCCGGGTAATTCAAAAAGAAAGAACATATTTCAGTTGTTTCTCACTGACAAACTATGAAGGTTAGAACTCCATTGCACGTGTCACTCGATAGAGGAAGGTTCAAAGTTTCGATACAGCGCTGCTGTTATTTCTTTGTAGCAAGATGGCGACTACACCACAAGAGAAATCATTTTGTGTTTTGGGATATGTGCGAAGTCAATCCATTGCTCAAGTGCAACGCGCACTCCGCCATCCATTTAGCAAGAATCCGCCTCTGCACAAGCAGGTTAACGATTGGCATAGACAATTCTTGGAAGTTGGTTGCATAGGCAAAGGCAAAAGCACCAATCGGCCATGCAATTTGATGAAAATGTGGAGCGTATCAGGGAAGCGTTCACATGGAAGCCTCGTTAAGTCTACACGGCTCCCAGGGCAGCTACTTCACTTCCTCAAACAACGGTGTAGCGTGTTCTACAACGACGCCTGCGTCTGAAGCCTTACACGTTGCGATTACTGCAGTAATTGCGTTGCGGCGATCACAAGAAAAGGTGCAAATTTTGCATTTCATTTCTCCAGGCTATGATTGAGGGCACTTCTTCCGAATGATTAATCATTGCGGGCGAATCGACGTTTCATCTATCTGCCATAATGTATGAGTTTGGGGTCACAAAATTCTGACGTCGTTGTCGAACGTAAAAGAGACTCAACGAAACTGAATGCGTTTTGTGCCTTGTCTGTTCACAAAGTTTACGGATCTGTTTCTGTGAAACAGACTGTGGGAGGAATGTCATACATGGACATGCTGCAAAACAGGTTGTTTCCTCAACTTCGCGAACGAACATTCCAATGATTTCATTTTTGAGCCTGACGGAGGCCCGCCACAATTTCGCCTTGAGGTGCGACGTTTCTTAACTGCATCATCCCACAACTTTGGATTGGAAGAGGTGAACAACAACATGTTCATTGCTTCTGAGCTTCCAGGTTACCACATCTCATATCTTGCGATATATATATATATATATATATATATATATATATATATATATATATATATATATATATATATATGTACTGTCGATTCAATAATCAAGGCCATGTTCATTCGTGTGTGGAATGAAATGGACTACCGTTTCGATGTTTCTTGAGCAATGCACTACGCTCAGTTTGAGTGTATGGTATAGTATCTGTGTGAACATAAAATGTACACTTTCCTGTATCCAGTGTTTGCTCGTTCTTTTCCTATTTTTGATATTTAGTCTGTAACAAACAACTGAAATCGGTCTTTCTTTTTTAAACACCTCGTATATCGCACCTCCGCTGGTTTCCACTTTACCTCTCGGTTTAGTTTAGAGGTTTTATGCAGCATTTTCATCTTTATGTATCTCTTCAGGTATCTGCTGGTGGATATTGAACAGAACTGGCGCAAACAGAGTAATAGTATGTTTAAACAACTCATAAGTTTCAAAATACAGTGACGCCAAAAAAGCAACACGAAAAATAATTAATGTAGCGTAATGAAATTTCTGGTTCAAATGGCTCTGAGCACTATGGGACTTAACATCTGAGGTCATCAGTCCCCTAGAACTTAGAACTACTTAAACCTAACTAACCTAAGGACATCACACACATCCATGCCCGAAGCAGGATTCGAACCTGCGACCGTAGCGGTCGCGCGGTTCCAGACTGAAGCGCCTAGAACCGCTCGGCCACCAGCGACCGGCGAAATTTCTGGAATACTTTTGTATTGGTAACATATTAAGCGATTAACGTTACAAGATCGTTGCTTAATGTAAGCGTGAGATAAGTCATTTTCGCGAAATGTTGTTACAGTGAAAACCGGTGTAACCGCCAGAATGTTGGATGCAAGCATGCAAACGTGCATGCATAGTGTTGTAAAGGTGCCGGTGTCAGTTTGTAGGATGGAGTTGCATGCCTGTTGCACTTGGTTGGTGACTACAGGGACGGTTAATGCTTTATGTAGATGACGCTAGAGTTATCGTCCGATAACGTCCCATATGCGTTCGACTGGAGGTATATCTGGAGATCGAGGAGGCCAAGGCAACATGTCGACACTCTGTAGAGGAAGTTAGGCCACAACAGTTGTATGTGGGCGAGCGTTATCCTGTTCGAAAACACCCCCTAGAATGCTGTTCATGAATGGCAACACAGTAGGTCGAATCATCATATTGACGTTCAGATTTTCAGCCAAGGTGCGTGGGGCAACCGCGAGGGTGCTCCTGCTGCCATACGAAACCGCACCCCAGACCGTAACTCCACGTGTAGGTCCAGTGTGCCTAGCACGCAGACAGATTGGTTACAGGCCCTCACCTGGTCTCCTCTTATCCGACACATGGCTATCACTGGCACCGAGACAGCTTTCATCAGAAAACACAACAGACCTCCACACTGCCCTCCAATGAACTCTCACTTGACACCATTGAAGTCACAAATGGCGGTGCTTTGGGGTCAGTGGACTTCACGCTACAGGGCGTCTAGCTGGGAGCTGCCCTTGAAGTAACCGGTTTGTAGCAGTTCGCTGTATCACTGTGGTGCCAACTGCTGCTCGTATTTGTGTTGTAAGTGCAGTACGATGAGCCAGAGTCATAAGCCTAATACGATGGTCTTCCCCTCGGCAGCGTGACGTGGCCGTCCAGAGCCCGGGCTTCTTGTGACCGTACATTCTCCTGACCACCATTGCCAGCAATCATGTACAGTGTCTGCATTCCTGGCAAGTCTTTCTGGGGTATCGCAGAAGGAACACCCAGCTTCTCGTAGCCTTCGTTCAAACTCAGTAAGGTATTGAAAATAGCGTCTTTGTCGCCTTGAAAGCATGCCTGGCTAATATTAACTCACCACGTCCAAACTCAAGGGTAACTAATGCTCACGAGCGTTACAGCGTGTATCTGAAGCAAACCTGGTTTGCATCCTCATAGTGACACTACTAGCGCGACTCTTATGCGACTGGAGTGAAATTTTAAGAGATATCATCTTCAGATGTTGAAAAACGCCTACTAACTTTCCATCATGTAGCACAACTCCTTGGTGGTGTGATTTTTTCCGTCAGTGTATTCTGGTGTGTGTTACGCAAATTAATATTACATTCACTGATTTTAACCGTAAATTGTTCAAAGGGTAGAGAGATGGAGTTATCCAGAAACGATCGAAGAGATTGCCGCTGTTATGGGAGAGATTGGCTTGTGAAAATGACGGAAGGTACCAATAATAGAGGTCAGACGATAGGTATTGAAATTACTGTATAGACTGGTAATTTAAGGTTTAGTTGAACATAACTCTTCAGAACCTTCTGGAAATTCTTACAAACGTTATCCATATATTTATATCATGAGAAATAAATTATCTTCCTACAAAACACATATGTATTTGTGTAGAGTTTGGTGGAGTTGGGAGAATTTGTCGGGTATAAAAAGAAGGTGACGTAGTTAGTTCTCCGAGTGTTTCAGACTTGTTTCGAAATATACATACACTCATTCATTCGTTTTTGTCTTGCTCGTGGTAGGGACACTAATCCCCTTTTGTGTTAAACAACAACTGTAGTGAAATTTTGAAAAAAATTACTTTGTAATGTATTTATATGTGAAACATGCAAATAAAATAACTTTTATTTTACACTTTAGATTCATTTAATCTCTGTTCCTGTCCAAGAGAAGACTGCTGGTATCAGCAATGCCAGGTAATCAGCTAATTTTTCTTTTTCGCCTTGAGTCACAAGTCTTCTGATTGGTTCGATGTGACACCAAGGAAATCCCTCTTACACCAACCTCTTCATCACAATGTAACACTTCCACCATTCATCCACAATTATTTGTTGGATGCATGACAATATCTGTCTTCCTTTACTGTTTTTAGCCTCTACAGCTACCTCTAGAGTACCGTGTTTCCTGATGTCTTAACAGATGTCCTATCATACTGTCCCTCCTTCTTGCCGGTGATCTGCGTATGTTCCTCTCTTCGGCAATTGTGCAGCGAACATCCTCATTCCTTATTACTCCACTTAACTTTCAACATCCTTCTGTAGCTCCACACCTCAAACACTCCGATGTTCTTCTGTTCCAGTTTTCCCACAGGCCATGTTTCACTACCATACGTTGCTATACTCCAAACGTACATTTGCAGAAAATTTCTTTCGCAGATACAGTCTGATGTTTGATACTAATAGACTTTGCTTGGCTAGGGATGCCTTCTTTTCATGTAATAATCTGCTTTTTATGTCCTCCCCGATTAGTACAAATGTTATTATGTCTCCAAGGTAATTCCTTAACCTCGCCTTTTTCGTAGTCCCTATTCTGATGTTAAGTTTATCGCTGATGTCAATTCTGTTACTGCTCATTAGTTTTGTCTTTTGTCCGTTTACTATCAATCCTCATTCTGTTCATTCAATTCAACAGGTTCTGTGATTTTTCTTCGCGTTCACTGAGGATTATTGGCGATACTAACCTTTGTGTACTTTTACCCTGAATTTTATTCACTTTCTTCAACCTTTCTCTTACTTGCATCACCGCTTCGCCGATCTACAGATTGAACAGTGGGGATGAAAGAACGGTTTTTTCATACCATCTACGAGTATATAATTCGTGCACGTTGTTCTTCACTTTCCATTGCTATTGTTCTCTCTGGGTCCTCGTACATGCTGTATATTATCTGTTTTTCACTATAGTTTTCTCCTATTTTTCTCAGAATTTCGAACATCTTACACTGTCTTACGCTGTCTAACGCTTGTTTCAGGTCGACAAAGCCTACGAACGTGTCTCGATTTTTCTTAAGTCTTAGCCGGCCGCTGTGGTCGAGCGGATCTAGGCGCTTCAGTCCGGAACCGCGCAGCTGCTACGGTCGCAGGTTCGAATACTGCCTCGGTCATGGATGTGTGTGATGTCCTTAGGTTAGTTAGGTTCAAGCAGTTCTAAGTCTAGGGGACTGGTGACCTCAGATGTTAAGTTCTATAGTGCTTAGAGCCATTTGGAACATTTCTTAAGTCTTGCTTCCGTTATCAGACGCAACGCTGAACTACCTCTCTGGTGAACTTACCTTCCCGTAAGCTAAATTGACCACCTATTAAATTCTCAGTTTCCTTCTCCACCCTCCTGTATTTTGATCTGATCTGATAGTATTTCGTAAACGATTAGCCGTATCGAAACAAGATTACCACAAGCATAACTGCACGAGGGGGACTGTGTATTGTTTGTGGATAATATTTATAACTTTTACGCAGAAGTGGATAAAGACGTTTCTAAACCCATTAAGTTACTCGCTTATACCTGGCGGTTACAATTAAACTTCCCTATTTAACATGTTAAATCACGGAAACTAATTGCCGTACGAATACTAAACTTGGTAGCATTATGGGGTCCACGAATTCCATGCCTACTGCCCCACCTTCCAGTTTCAACTATAGCCACGAGGTGCCTTGATCAGTCATGATGATTCATAATCTCACACACCTGACCAGTCGCAGTGTCGTTGACGAGTCAACATGAGCTTGGACAAAAGGAGCAGGAAATTATTGGTGAAGCGCTACTCTCAAAACAACTGTAATGCTGCAGCTACACTTCGAGAATATCGCCGGCTGAAAAGATTACAGAAGGGAGCTTGGACAAAAGGAGCAGGAAATTATTGGTGAAGCGCTACTCTCAAAACAACTGTAATGCTGCAGCTACACTTCGAGAATATCGCCGGCTGAAAAGATTACAGAAGGGTCCTCTTTCTCCACCTGACGTGCGGAGCATGATGAAGAAGTTGGAATCCACTGGAGAACTGGACGTCGCTCAGGGAAGAGGCCGAGGACCGGTTGCACCACAGGTGGCTGGTGAAATCCCTGTTCCTGTTACTATGGCAGACAAGGCTGCGCGCAATTCCCGATCGTCAGGCTGTGCGCGTGCTGTGTCGCGACAGTTGACTATCCGTGGCCCACTGTACGAAAAGTACTTTTACCCACTCTCAAATGGTATCCGTACAAGATCCATATCGCACAGCAATTTCCACAACAGGACGCACAACGACTGTAGACTTCGCTCTCCACTTTCTCCCAAAGAATGAAGCTGACGATGGTTGGCCCTGGACTATCCTACGATCAGACGAAGCTCGTTTTTCTCTGACGCGTGAGGTGAACACACAGAATTGCCGAGTGTAGGGATCTTCATCTCCAGTAACTGTGATTGAAGCTCCTCTGTATGGGGAACGTGTCACGGTGTGGTGTGGCTTCACGGCTACGTTCATCATTGGCCTATTCTTTTTTGAACATGTTGGCGCTCAGGGACCGTTGGCGCTCAGGGACCAAACAGATGCAGGGTGACTGGCCAGCGTAATTGCGATATGCTTCGCCAGCATGTCATACCTGCCCTACAGGAGGGAGATGCATTGAACTCAACAATTTGCATGCAAGATGGGGCCTCACCGCAAATCGCAAGTGAATTTCACCTGCTTCTCCGAAATACACTTGGAAACGGTAGAATTATCAGCCAGTCGTTTACAAACGCTTGGCCGGCACGGTCACCTGATCTCACTCTCTATCATTTCTGGTTGTGGGGCTACTGAAGGTCATGGTTTACCAGGGGAACATTCGCACACGTGCTGATCTGAAGCGCAGCATATCAAGAGAGATAGCCAGTATACCTACGGACATTCTTCGTTCTGCTGTGCAGAATGCAATCCTGCGCTTTCACTCTCTTCTGGACACTGATGGATGCTGTATTGAGCCTCTTTTGCAGCAGTAATGGTACCAGTATGTAATGGTACGATATACCGCAGCAGCACATTAAAACTGTTTCAAGTTGAATTGATTCTGCATTATTTCTCTTCCCCATGTCCTTGAAATTAATGCTATCAAGTTTGGTACTGAGACGGTAATTAGTTTCCGTGTTATAACGTATTAATAGGGAAAGAGTGTGTTCATTTAATAAGGTTCAATGTTTCAAATGAAACTTGTCTCGAAAATATGGTCAATATGAGGACAAAACCTGCGAGTAAGGCGCAGTTTTACCCTAACTGCTTAGGAGTAAAGCGACTACTGAAAACGTCTCCAGAATTACAGATCTGCGATCATCACCGAAAACCTGTCCTCATCTTTCAAGCGGCAAAGTGATATTGATAGGCAGAGTTTACTTATGTAATTACATGCAGGCTACCGATGACGAGCCACTGCCACAGTATTGCGAAACTTGAGGTTGATTTAATAACAAATTCTATTAAATTAAGGTCCCGTTGTTTTTCATTTACGGCCTCTGTCTCATTTAATCACTGCTTGCGAGCTCACAACTACTATGTGGCGCCCCACGGGTACGACGGGCCTGAACCGGGAACCTGTTAGCATGCGCAGAGCCTGCCGAACCAGCTACGAACTACCGTATAAAGCGTTCGGCCTTACTAGCAACGGTCCGACAGTTTCAATTAATTTGGAGCACCAGGTGGGTGACGTTAATTGCGGGTTATTACACGTCCAACGGAAACACGATCAGCGAATTCACGTTTGAGAAATGAGCTCGATTCGCATATTTAGATCGAAGATGTTATCCCTTCTGCAAAACCTGTGTAGCATCAGGAACTCTTAACGCTATAAGAAAACATTACCACAAGCTTCCTACTCAGAATGTAGCGTTATTAGGAGTAATTTCTGGGAGTTTAAGCATGGAATGAGACGTGGCAGATAATAAAAATGCGGAAGACGTTTCTGAAAGACTCTAAGATAGCAAACTGGAAGCTTAGAACTGAAGTACAACACAGTCGGTTTCCCTCATTCTCGAATTATCACTATCATTGCTTCAGTACATAGAAGTGAAGTATCTTATTTGTTCGTAAATGCAAATTTTGGATTATCGAAACAGTAAAGTGTGATGTTACGAGCACTGTGGTGGTGTTCGTTGCCAGATTTTAATGTTCACAATCACTCTAAAAAATGGACTATCTAGACGTCTTAAACTGCATTTCCTATTTTTTTATATTTTTCAATTCAGCGTAGCTTCTACTTGGCATTACTCAGCAACGCTTTATGGGTGTAACAACCACATACTGTCGCTGATAAATTTCTAAAGAAAACTATTGTTATTTTCATGTAATGTAATATCAGTGACGGTAAAGTAAAATTTTCTTCCAGTTAAACCGTCTTGTAGAAACGACAGAGTTTACGTAGTGGTGACTGATGAAATTTCAAGGACTGTCTAAAAATCGGAGATGATGTTGCCCACACAGCAACTTAGGCTCGAAATATGCTTTACAGTACCGCACTATTTCACTTCAACAAACTTTTGAAATTTAACAATTTTTTTTCCAGGTGCTTTTGAGCTTTTTATCAGAGGAGACGGCGATAATCCTGGTGAATCAACACTTCTCTCATTTTACTAAGGTTTGAAGCTCCTATTCTCGTTCTTCCGTGTTTGCGATTTAAAAAGTGGGTTATTTCGGGAATGAGCCGTATGAAAACACAACTAGTTTATTTTTATATTTTCCCAGACATGTTTCGACACAGTCTATACCAAAAAAAACTCACAATAGAGGAGAACTGCCACATACAAAAAGCAATAATATAGGGAAAAAGAGTCCTGAATTAAAATACAGACTGTGCAACGAAACACTGTTTCGAACACTCAGTGAACTATACAAAAAAAAAAAAAAAAAAAAAAACAGGAAGAAAAAAGAACTTATGTTTTCTTCGTTCTCTCCCCACCCCTCTTCCCATCTCTCTCTCCCACTATCTCTCTCTCTCTCTTCTCTCTCTCTCTCTCTCTCTCTCTCACGCACACACACACACACACACACACACACACACACACATTCAGAATCAGCGCCATAGCACACAAGACGAAAGATGAACAAGTGAGCAACGACAATAACATGACACATCTCAATGAGTGTATTGCCAGAGGTGTCTGCTCAGATCACACTTCGCCACATTTTGTGTAAGTGTTTGTGAGGTGAAGTAGTGAACGGAAATTTATGAAGAACTGAGTGAAGGCAATGCACGAAACAGAACGGAAAATGTAAGTGCAGAAACGTACATAACCTCTAACCTCGAAACAGCTTTCCACAAATACGCAATAATTTTATTCATGGCTAGTTTGCAGATGAAATGCTGTCAAAAAAAAAACGACGAAAACAAGCACTAAAATCGATGTTAAATAATACAGTTCAATTAGCGATGTAATTTTAAGGTGAGTGTCCAAACAAAACGAAGCAAATTGCAAACATTGTATTTCTTAGGCCTAAGTACAGAAAATAAATGTTAACCCACAGAAGATGCCACATTGGTGTCGAAACATGTTTCGGGAAATATAAAAATAATCTAGTTGTGTTTGCATACGGCTGGTTCCCGAAATAACTTCTAACTCTGGTATACACTAAGGTGACAAAAGCCATGGGATACTCCTGATATCGGGTCGGACTTCCTTTTTCCCGGCGTAACGCAGCAAATCGCAGTGGCATAGTCTCAACAAATCGTTGGAAGTCCCATCCAGGCCATCTGCTTCTATAGTTGTCCATAACAGCAGAAGAGTTGCCGGTGCGGAATTTTGCGCATGAATTAACTTCTCGATTATCTCCGTTAGATATTCGGGATTCATGTCGGACGATCTGGCTGGCCATATCGTTTGCTCGAATTGTCCGGAATGTTCTTCGAACCAATAGCGAACAGTTGTGACCCGGTGACATGACACATTGTCATCCCTGAAAATTCCATCGTTGGCTGGGAACGTCAACTCCATGAATGGCGGGAATAGTCTCCAAGCAGCCGAACATAACCATTTCCAGTCACTGATCGGTTCAGTTGAACCAAAGGACCCAGTTTACTCCATGTCAACGTAGCCCAAACCATTTTGGAGTCACCACCAGCTTGCACAGTGCCTTGTTGTCAAGTTGGGTTCATGGCTTCGTGGGATCTGCGTCACATTCGAACCATACCATCAGCTCTTACCACCTGAAATCGGGACTCATCTGATCAGGCCGCGGTTTTCCAGTCGTCTTGCGTCCAACCGATATGGTTACGAGAGCAGGAGAGGCGCTGCAGGTGACGTCCGCTGTTAGCAAAGGCACTCGCGTCTGTCGTCTGCTGCCATAGCCCATTAAAATCAGATTTCCCCACGCTGTCCTAACGGATGCGTCCGTCTTATGTCCAGCATTGATTTCTGTGGCCATTTCACGCAGCGTTGTTCGTCTGTTAGCACTGACAACTCCGGCAAAACGCCTCTGCTCTGGGGTCGTTAAGTGAATGCCTTCGGAAACTGCGTTGTCTATGGTGGGAGGTAATACCTGAATTCTGGTATTCTCGGTACACTCTTGACACTAAGGATCTCGGAAATCTTTTCACATAAGTCACCTGGATACAAATGACCTCTCCGCCGATGCACTGCCCATTTGTATCTTGTGTACTCGATACCACCTCCTTCTGTATATGTGCATATCGCTATCCCATGACTTTTTTTTTTTCACCTCAGTGTCTGACGAGCTTAGTAAACACAACGCAGCGTATCAGTAAAGTATTTTCCTTTCGAACACAAAAACCGTATTTCATAACACTCCCTTTCCGTCCAGTCAATGTGCTTCTGTAAGCTTTTACTCCTCAAATCACTCACACTGAGTAAACAAAGAAAAAAGATTATTTTCAAAAAAATCGGTGGTACACTGTTCTTGCAGTACCGTATTCTCGTAAACATACTTCACACGTAGTCTTGTACGGATTTCAGCCTGAAAATGTTACTTGTTGTAGGCTCAAGAGCGTCAAAAAGAGACTGCATTATTTCGATTAAGATGCTCTTTCTAATATTTCGACAACTTCCGCCGATGACGCTGTCGGCAGACGCCCGTCTTCTTTGGATCGCTGACTTACATCACACAGTCGACTAATAGCCAGTTCGCCTGCTGGCTAGCCGCGCGGTCTAACGTGTTGCTTCCCGAGAGGGAAGGCGTGCCGGTCCCCAGCATATATCCGCCCTGGGGATTAGTGTCGACGTCCGATGTGCCTGCCAGTCTGTGGATGGATTTTAGGCGGTTTTCCATCTGCCTCCGCGAATGCAGGCTGGTTCCACTTATTTCTCCTCAGTTAAGCTACGTCGGCAATTGCTGCGCAAACACTGTCTCCACGTACGCGTATACCATAATTACTCTACCACACAAATATTTGGGGTACACTCGTCTGGTTTGAGACGTTCCTGGAGGGTCCACTGGGGACCGAACCGCACAACGACCCTGGGCTCGGCGTGGGGTGGCGGTGGGGTGGGTGGACTGCTGTGGCCTGTTGTGGGGTTATTAACCACTGAGGGCTACGGCGGGACGAAGCCTCTCCGTCGCTTCTAGGCCCCCGTTTCAGTACGCAATACACAATACGCAATGGCCGGTTCTGTGGGTTGACTTCTGGTCGCTCTGGATGGTCGTTGCAGTCTCGCACTGTGATCATGAAACATAAAACAAATTATCAAAAATTACTTCTTTCTTAAATAAACAACGCAAATAAAACATTCCCTTTACGTATCGTCTGTGGCTGATGCGGGAGGGTGTAAGTCTTATACCTCATTTTGTGATAGTACAAAAGTAACATTGAAGGTTCTAATAGTGTGCAACCCGTGGTCATTCCCACGTAGTAGTCTTCCTGAAGAAACCAGAATAAACACATATTCATAATACGACAATAACTTACATTGAACAGGGGGTGTCAGAAACAACCTGAAAAGTTTGTAAGCGTGCTGCAGAGAAGGTTGTGCTGAGAAATAAATGTTAAGAAAATAGTTCGATATGTTGCGCCGTTTCCGAGTTAATTATCGTTTATGTTAGTCAATCAAGCCGTTAGGGCCAACGGTTACGGTGTCACCAAACGTGTTCTTCGTTTGGTTTCCTAACAAACATTTTACACGGGACAGTAGCAAAGATCTAGCTGTAGCCGAACGCTGAGTAGCCTCGTGCGCTATCAGAACAACTGGCACCAATCGTATTAGGCGGTCCCTTTGAATTTGCGCAACATCCTTATAAGCTTTTCAGACTGTTTCTGACCACCCTGTATATCTATTTCCACGTCCTGTTTAGTGAAACAGAAAGGGGTAGCGCAGTGTGTAGCACACCGAACTCGAAATCGGGAGGACGACGCGTGCGGCCATCCTCATTTAGGTTTTCCTGGTTTCCTTAAATCGATAAAGGCAAATGCTGGGAAGGTCCCATGGAAAAGGCACGGCCACTTTTCTTCTCCATCCTTCCGTAATCCGAGCTTGTGGTCCGTCTCTAATGACAATAAACACTAATCTCACACTCATCATTTACTGAAGTCGGATGAATGTTTGTTTTTGATATTATTTAAAATGTGAGCGATGCACATATGTAAGTCGTTATTTGAAATTAAGTGTTTGTCTTTTTTTGGATCACTTAAAACAGCAATATTTACTCAAAATTTTGCTTGTACTGGTTTATTGCGAATTTAATCCTGAAATAATTTATTCCTGAATAAGTCCTGCCAAAGATTTGAAAAATTATAAAAATATGTTATATTATATGCAGCTTCGATCTCCGCAGATTTCCTCCCCTACACCCATCCCGTAACAGCTAACAAAATTCCTCCCTCTTCTGAAATTCCTCGAACATATTCGCTAATCCTATACACCTTCTTATATTATGGATCATATTTTGACAGCTTCCATCCGTTAGTCGCTCTTTCCGTCAACATTCATGACAATCGAACAGAAAATCAGTGGTTGGTGTTTCAAAATATTTCGTTCCCCGGATTTTTACAGTAGTAGTAGTAGTACTTTCGGATTCTTTCCATAGCAATGCTCACGTTTAATATCTCCAGTTCATCACTATGTGATAAATTATAGCTCTAAAAACAGAAATGGCTCTGAGAGGAATCCCGCATTCAAGATAGATTTATGGTCAAGACTTCGGTCCTTGTTTTTCTGAGTATCGAGTCTGAAACCTGTTGGAGAGCAGGATTGTGCAGCCGAAAAGGAAGCTTGTGTATTATTACCTGACGACATTCTGTTTGCCCTCTTTTCCACACTTTATTGCTTCTTGATGTTTCTTCGAGGAGACTACTTCTAGTCCAAGCCCATTAATGTAGGGAATGAAGGACTGCTGAATTTTTGCTTTGGTTGCGTAGCTTCTTTCGCACGGATACATTTTAATAGGAATCGAGTGTGTTATTTGCGACCCACGTCCCAACACGAACAGCGTGTTAGATCATTAATATAGAGCGAGGAAATATATTTCATACGACGGGTGCTAAGACACAAAAAAGCCCGAGAACTGTTCTGTGGCTTTTGATTAATCTTATTATGTACAGGTAATCTGCTTGAAAAATTTTTAAAAGTTAAAAGTAAAGAGAATGGTAATTTACCATTAAGTTATTTGAAAACTATATTCCACAAAGAATTTTGAACAGTGACATCACAAAGTGACGAAATCGGCGTACTGACTAGTGAGGAAAAGCCAAAGTATCTCAAGTATTTAAGAACAAACACAGAGGCACGTAAAATAAACTACGCGCAGAAGGAAATACGTGGCTGTTATGAAATAAATCATAAAACTACATTAAGGAAGCTGAGATCGTTATGTAACCATACCTTTAATGCCGGCTGACCTACATGAAATAATAAAACACTGGAATAAGGCCAGAGGAGATGAAGCGCATTCGAGAACACATTACTAAAACTATCGTATTGGAATTCTGAGCTGAGGTCCTACGCTTGCAGTAAATACTAATTAAATAAGGATGGGTTCACCTTTCTGCAAGTATGTAATTGAAGAGTGCCCTGTGCTGACGACCACTCGGACACCCTCTGAAGTTCCGCACAGTGGGATGAGTTGGTGGTAATGACAGGACGGTAGGGTCAATGGAAACATTGTTGACAGTAAAGAGCGCCTTTATTCAAATCCAGTACATGACTTGTTGCGGATCAGCGAGACAAACACGCCTCCCTCTGTTGGCTCTGACCGGCGCCGATGTATGGGCAGCAGGTTCCACCCTTGATGGTAAGAAGGCGCCATGCGAGGCTGACGAAAGGCCTGCAACAGGCCAGCAACAGATTAGAGGCCGGGCTCTATCGTCAGTGGCATCCCACCTCAGCAGCGTAGGGTCCTGGCAGCCCTCAAATCGGCATGCATCTTCCGTGGTGGCACATGGAGACAGCTTTGTGTGGGATTCGACTCACTGCCCTCTAGCAGAACTCGGATGGCGGCTGGTGCTGAGGCACTAATCCCACAGCACTAGGTACTCGCAGCAGGAGGCACGGAAGTCAGGCCGGTGGGGCTGTGGCACCAAGTCCCGTGCTGGCAGCTGCAGGTGCGGCCCAGTCTCGAACCCATGGCTGCCGTTGATAGTGCGCAGTCGCCTCGCTGCCTGGCGTGGTCCTTGCCATCTTGGTGATACTGCTGGACTCCAGCGATGAGAGAATATTTCTGCCTCAAAATTCAGCTGTATTTATATCACTCCGATGCGCATTTTTTTCTTGAAAACGTCCCGTAGTCCAGTTGGTCTTTACAACAGACTTGGCCTGGCCGATCTTCTAGATATGAGGAAATATGCACATGTCAATAATGGATTCAATTATATTTCAATGGTCATTGATATATACTCTAAATCCACCTGGGAATTGCCTGTTAAGACAAAAACAGAGAGAGATGTTGCATGAGTTTTTGAGCGTTGGCTTGAAAACAGGGACGAATCGATATCTGGACAACTTTCATACTGATCACCATAGGTAGTTTTCCAATACATACTCCAGGATGCAGCGATATGGAATATGCCATTACTCAACAATCACCCATCTGAAAGCGAGTATCATGGAATGTCTGAAAGAAACGGTAAAAGGTCAAATGTGGATGCTTTTTAATCTTCGTAGCTCATACAAATACACAGATATCCTCCCTGAAATAATTGCACAGTGTAATTGAACCAAACAAAACACAATAAAATGATACCAACAGATGTTCAAAATAATGGACTCAAGAATACGGTATACTATCATATTAAAACGCTGGATCCACTAAAAAACATTTAATGTACGGGATTTGGTACGTATCTCGAAGCACAAGACAATGTTTGAGAAGTCATACTAACCCAACTGGTCGAGTGAGATATTCATAGTTTCCAAAGTGCATAGAACAAATCCAAGAACTTGCGCCTTAAAGGATAGCAGTGGCACTGAAATTTCAAGATGTTTTTACACAAAGGAAATGGAAATGCATAAGAGCTCAGAAACACGCGTTTTTTTCATACTGCGTGTCATAAGACATCGAGGAAATAGAGCACTAGTAAAATGGCTTTGTCTTCCTGCAGCACAAAACAGTTGTACTGACGCTGGCGATGTGCTATATAACGGAGTGCATCAGCACAACCAGCACAATAGCATAACATGCACGACAGAAGAACATTGTAGGAGGTGGTGATACTATCGACAAAATTCCAGTCGAATTGCACATTCCGGGGTATAATTACTAAGTCTCTGATACAAAGCTTCAAAAATGTTAAGCTCGTGGTGATAAAGGGATTAACCTGCCAGACGAGGCGTGTTTGGAACAAGACACTGCAAACTCACAACATAAAGATTTGCAGGACGCGATGCTCCTGGTCAAATTTTAGCTGGTGAAGCCAAAGCAATAGTCTGATAAAGGATACTGGTATAGGGCAGCGCAGTGCAGCATTTGTAGTTGGTAAAGCCATGCACGGTAGAATTAAATTGGGCTTCGGTGTGAATTCCAAGCAAGTTCTGAACGCTACACGTCCGCACTGAAGATGAAGAAGACAACGATGAAGAAGAAGAAGACGGGGTGCGTAAAAACTGTATCCCAGCAGCGACGTACGCATCTAAAAGCGCCCTGATGCATAAAGGACCATTTAAAGCACTCTGTCTTAGCAGATGTTCTATTAACCTGTCCCTCCTCCTAGTCAGTGTTTTCCACATATTCCTTGCCTCTCCGATTCTGCGCAGAACCTCCTCATTCCTTACCTTATCAGTCAACCTAATTTTCAACATTCGTCTGCAGCACCACATCTCAAATGCTTCGAATCACTTCTGTTCCGGTTTTCTCATAGTTCGTATTTCACTACCATACAATGCTGTACTCCAAACGTATATTCTCACAAATTTCTTCCTCAAATTAAGGCCTGTGTTTGATATTAGTAGACTTCTCTTGGACAGGAATGCCTATTACAGTGCTACTCTGCTTCTGATGTCCTCCTTGCTCCGTCCGTCATTGGTTACTTTGGTGTCTAGGTAGCTGAATTCCTTAACTTCATCTACTTAGTGATCATCAGTCTTGATGTTAAGTTTCTCGCTCTTCTCATTTCTGCTACTTCTCATTAGTTTCGACTTTCTTCGGTTTACTATCAATCCATATTCTGCACTCATTGAACTGTCCATTCCATTAATCAGCTCGTGTAATTCTTCTTCACTTTCACTCAGGAATGCAATGTCATCAGCGAATCCCATCATTGATACCCTTTAACCTTGAATTTTAATTCCACTCCAGAATCTTTCATTTATAGCCATCATTGCTTCTTTGGTGTAGAGATTGAACAGTAGGGACGAAAGACTATATCCCTGTCTTACACCCTTTTTAATCCCAGCATTTTGTTCTCTTCCATCTTGGTTTTTACACATATTGTGTATTACCCGGCTCTCCCTACAGCTTATACCTATTTTTCTCAGAATTTCGAACATCTTGCACCATTTTACATTGTCGAACGCTTTTTCTAGGTTGACAAATCCTATGAACGTGTCTTGATTTTTCTTAATCTTTCTTCCATTATCAACCTATGATGTACCTTTTGCATTTCTTGTTTTTATGTTTTCGATTTCTTCAAAGGCAAAGAGAGAAGGTGAAGTGGTAGCCCAGGGTAGCGCCTGTGCCTACCGTCATGTATTTTTGATTTTCAAATGTTAAGAAACGTAAGATGTTTTTCCTGTGCTTCAGTAAGAGAAAGGACTCGCTCTCTGTTAATGAACGAAGGTAGGCGCACGTTATTTTAAAGCGCAATCGCAGGTAGCCATTTTGGTTATGAGAATAAGTGAAAAGTCTGCATTTTTGATGTTTGCAAAAGAAATAATACATTTGTACACTCCTGGAAATTGAAATAAGAACACCGTGAATTCATTGTCCCAGGAAGGGGAAACTTTATTGACACATTCCTGGGGTCAGATACATCACATGATCACACTGACAGAACCACAGGCACATAGGCACAGGCAACAGAGCATGCACAATGTCGGCACTAGTACAGTGTATATCCACCTTTCGCAGCAATGCAGGCTGCTATTCTCCCATGGAGACGATCGTAGAGATGCTGGATGTAGTCCTGTGGAACGGCTTGCCATGCCATTTCCGCCTGGCGCCTCAGTTGGACCAGCGCTCGTGCTGGACGTGCAGACTGCGTGAGACGACGCTTCATCCAGTCCCAAACATGCTCAATGGGGGACAGATCCGGAGATCTTGCTGGCCAGGGTAGTTGACTTACACCTTCTAGAGCACGTTGGGTGGCACGGGATACATGCGGACGTGCATTGTCCTGTTGGAACAGCAAGTTCCCTTGCCGGTCTAGGAATGGTAGAACGATGGGTTCGATGACGGTTTGGATGTACCGTGCACTATTCAGTGTCCCCGCGACGATCATCAGTGGTGTACGGCCAGTGTAGGAGATCGCTCCCCACACCATGATGCCGGGTGTTGGCCCTGTGTGCCTCGGTCGTATGCAGTCCTGATTGTGGCGCTCACCTGCACGGCGCCAAACACGCATACGACCATCATTGGCACCAAGGCAGAAGCGACTCTCATCGCTGAAGACACGTCTCCAATCGTCCCTCCATTCACGCCTGTCGCGACACCACTGGAGACGGGCTGCACGATGTTGGGGCGTGAGCGGAAGACGGCCTAACGGTGTGCGGGACCGTAGCCCAGCTTCATGGAGACGGTTGCGAATGGTCCTCGCCGATACCCCAGGAGTAACAGTGTCCCTAAGTTGCTGGGAAGTGGCGGTGCGGTCCCCTACGGCACTGCGTGGGATCCTACGGTCTTGGCGTGCATCCGTGCGTCGCTGCGGTCCGGTCCCAGGTCGACGGGCACGTGCACCTTCCGCCGACCACTGGCGACAACATCGATGTACTGTGGAGACCTCACGCCCCACGTGTTGAGCAATTCGGCGGTACGTCCACCCGGCCTCCCGCATGCCCACTATACGCCCTCGCTCAAAGTCCGTCAACTGCACATACGGTTCACGTCCACGCTGTCGCGGCATGCTACCAGTGTTAAAGACTGCGATGGAGCTCCGTATGCCACGGCAAACTGGCTGACACTGACGGCGGCGGTGCACAAATGCTGCGCAGCTAGCGCCATTCGACGGCCAACACCGCGGTTCCTGGTGTGTCCGCTGTGCCGTGCGTGTGATCATTGCTTGTACAGCCCTCTCGCAGTGCCCGGAGCAAGTATGGTGGGTCTGACACACCGGTGTCAATGTGTTCTTTTTTCCATTTCCAGGAGTGTATTTTGTTAATGAAAAATTGAGTTATTATTCCAATTAGTACTGCAATATATAAGAATTGAAGAAGCCCACCTGTGTACTTCGGAGTTATTACGAAAATTCGATTACCATCTCATGGGCACGGTCAAGATTTTATAGGTCGATACGCCGATCGGACGTAGTATCATTAATTGGTGAGCATAAATCTACAGCAAGAGAAAGACTATTTCGTTCATGCGGAACTAACATGAACTAATATGAACCATTTACAGGCAGAGATCAGCTTATTGTGCTTGTCCGTGTGCCGAAAAATTAATCTCATTAATTCCATATATCTACATATTTTTATTGAATGTATTTTTTACTATAGTATAAACCGCAACGTCGAATTGCCGCTCTTGTGCCTTTACCTTTCCTAAAACCAAACTGATCGTCATCTAACACATCCTCAATTTTCTTTTCCATTCTCCTGTATACTATTCTTGTCAGCAACTTCGATGCATGAGCTGTTAAAGTGACTGTGCGATAATTCTCGTACTTGCAGCTCTTGCAGTCTTCTGAATTGTGTGGATGATATTTTTCCGAAAGTCAGATGGTATATTTCCAGACTCATACATTCCACACACCATCGTCAATAGTCGTTTCCTTGGCACTTTTCCTAATGATTTTAGAAATTCTGATGGAATGTTATCGGTACCTTTTGCTTTATTTGATCTTAAAGTCCTACAAGCTCTCTTAAATTCTGATTCTAATACTGGATCCCCTATCTCTTCTAAATCGGCTCCTGTTTCTTCTTCTGTCACATCGGACAAATTTTCCCCCTCCTAGGGACCTTCAGTGTACTCTTTCCACCTATCCTCTCTCTCTCCTCTGCATTTAACAATGGAATTCGGGTTGCACTCTCAATGTTACCACCCTTGCTTTTAATTTCACCGAAGGCTGTTTTGACTTTCCTACATGCTGAGTCAGCCCTTCCGACAATCATTTCTTTTTCGATTTCTTCACATTTTTCATGTAGTCATTTCGTCTTAGCTTCCCTGCACTTCCTATTTATTTCGTTCCTCAGCGACTTGTATTTCTGTATTCCTGAATTTCCCTGAGCATTTTCGTATTTAGTTCTTTCATCTATCAGCTGAAGTATTTGTTCTGTTACCCATAGTTTCTTTGCTGTTACCTTCTTTGTACCCACGTTTTTCTTTCCAGCTTCTGTGATTGCCCATTTTAGGGATTCCCATTCCTCTTCAACTGTACTGCCTACTGGATTTTTCTTTATTGTTGTATAGCCTTAGAGAACTTCAAGCGTATCTCGTCATTTCTCAGTACCTCTGTATCCCACTTCTTTGCGTCTAGATTGGTTGAAATGGCTCTGAGCACTATGGGACTTAACATTTGAGGTCATCAGTCCCCTAGAACTTAGAACTACTTAAATCTAACTAACCTAAGAACATCACACACAGCCATGCCCGAGGCAGGATTCGAACCTGCGACCGTAGCGGTCGCGCGGTTCCAGACTGTAGCGCCTAGAACACCTCGGCCACCCCGGCCGGCGCGTCTACATTCTTCCTGACTAATCTCTTAAACTTCACTCTACTCTTCATCACTATTACATTGTGATATGAGTTTATATCTGCTCCTCGGTATGTCTTACAATCCAGAATCTGATTTCGGTTCAAATGGTTCAAATGGCTCTGAGCACTATGGGACTCAACTGCTGAGGTCATTAGTCCCCTAGAACTTAGAACTAGTTAAACCTAACTAACCTAAGGACATCACAAACATCCATGCCCGAGGCAGGATTCGAACCTGCGACCGTAGCGGTCTTGCGGTTCCAGACTGCAGCGCCTTTAACCGCACGGCCACTTCGGCCGGCAATCTGATTTCGGAATCTCTGTCTAACCATGATGTAATCTAACTGAAATCTTTCCGTATCAACAGGCCTTTTCCAAGTATACGTCCTCCACTTGTGATTCTTGAACAGACTATTTGCTATTTCTAGGTGAAATTTGTTACGGAACTCAATTAATCTTTCTCCTCTCTCATTCTTTCTCCTAAGCCCATATTCTCTTGTAAACTTTTCTTCTACTACTTCCCTTACAACTGCATTCCAGTCTCCCATGACTATAAGAATTTCATCTCCCTTTGCGTATTGTATTACCCTTTCAATATCCTCATATACTTTTTTCTATCTACTCGTCTTCAGCTTGCGACGTCGGCATGTATACCTGAACGCTCGTTGTCGGTGTTGGTTGGCTGTCGATTCTGATAAGAGTAACCCTATCACTAAACTGTTCAAAGTGACACACTCTCTGTCGTACCTTACTATTCATAACGAATCCTACTCCCATTATAGCATTTTATACTGCTACTATTACGTTTACGAAGGACATATAAGAAGCTGCATTAAGCATCCATCCATCACCTGAGGTCAAGATGCAATGTCGTATATTTTGACTTTAAAAGAACGATCGACTGTATTACGCGCAAATTACTTCCCACCGATTGATTTAAACGATGGAGAGTGGAGTATTTCATTTATTGGCCTGGAGACGTACAACAGTATTTCGAATGTCACAGTGGCTAACAATGAACTTCATCTGGAAAATAATAGTCTAAAAGAAATTGTGGAAATTGAACCTGATGCATACGATATTGATGATTTAAACGAAATTTTAAAACAATCAGGAAAAGGGATTGTGCTGCATGCAAAAATCAGTACAGTTAAATCTGAAGTGATGACAGTGAATGCAGCGAGTGACTTTAACCAGAAAGGTTCAGTAGGACAGACGCTGAGTTTCACATACGAACAGGTTTTGAAGAACAACTCTAATAAATTTCACAGATCTAGATTAGTCGGTAGACATATTTCCCGTCAGTACAATCTGTGTGGAGTGTACCATTGAGCAAACTCCTATCTCAACAATAGATTGATTCATACAATTTATGGATTCTACCGATCAGTTGGAACTGGGTATAAGATTACTGAGACACCTACCAAAGCTCTATACCTTCCAGTAACAATCTAGACAGTGGACTATCTGTAGCTGAGTATTTTGGACTATAATAATCAACTTGTCGACTTTCGGATGAGGAAATCATTTTACGACTATATCTAAAGTGGAACCACTAGTGACCTTGAATATGCAGAGACCGTCAATGACCATCAGCTGGTCGGGACTTGCAGTAGAGTTGCCCCCAACCTCTCAGTGAGAACAAAGACACCACCTTGCTAGGACACCGGAAGCAGCAGCATCAACCTTCAACCGGCCGAGACTTGAAATTTTCCAGTTGTCAGAAATCAGTGATGTGGATAAGATATAAAACCGACGTGCACAACAGACACGTGACACTTCACAACAGAACAGCAAGGTGGTAACATGTGCGAACGACGAGTTTCTTAAATCAGTGGGTCTGAAACTTCGCAATGACGTCGTTCGATATAACTAAAGCAGCAGAATATGACAAGTGTATTATACATCAGGGCCGCGCGGGATTAACCGAGCGGTCTCGGGCGCTGCAGTCATGGACTGTGCGGCTGGTCCCAGCGCAGGTACGAGTCCTCCCTCCGGCATGGGTGTGTGTGTTGGTCCTTAGGATAATTTAGGTTAAGTAGTATGTAAGCTTAGGGCCTGATGACCTTAGCAGTTAAGTCCCATAAGATTTCACACACATTTGAACATTTTTGAACATTATACATCAGGAATAAAAAAGCATAAATCCTATGCTTCAATCACAACTACATTTAACAAGAACGATGGAATTAGAATTGTCATACTACACTAAGACGGTTTAACACTCCCATGCAGGAGTTTCATATATCTTGATGTTTCATTTATGCAAAGGGATGGTACTGCTACAGTGGGAAAGAAGCTTCTTACATGTAATGCTTCAGCAGTCCTGTTTTATAAAATACGGTATGAACCTAATGGAGTCGAGACTGACCATACATACAATGTAGGCATAGGACTCCGTCTTCAGGCCACAAGTGGCCCATCGGGACCATCCGACCGCCGTGTCATCCTAAGCTGAGGATGTGGATAGGAGGGGCGTGTGGTCAGCACACCACTCTCCTGGTCGTTAGGATGGTTTTCTTTTACCGGAGCCGCTACTATTTGGTCAAGTAGCTCCTCAATTGGCATCACGAGACTGAGTGCACCCCGAAAAATGACAGCAGAGCACAGCAGCCCGGATGGTCACTCATCCAAGTGCCGGCCACTCCCGACAGCGTTTAACATCGGTGATCTGACGGAATCCGGTGTATGCACTCAGCAAGGCCGTTGCCAATGTCAATGCCAGTGTCAATTTTTACCTCTCTATCTACATTATTCCGTGGTTTATTAAGTTTTCAAATTTATACTGCCTTTTTGATCACCCTGTACATGATACACGTTTTTAAGTGGGGTTGTCGTCAGACAGTTTACAAAAATGAACTGCATTACAGTTCATTTTCAAGCAGATTTTTTTATAATTTTTAAATAGTTTTATCATTTTTTTCTATTTAGACACACCAAAACAATACATAAGGCACACATGGTGTGTGGGTAAAGTTTGACACACAAGGTGTGCATGAAGAAAGATATATTTACACAGTGCAGTTTGCATGAAAATACTGTTTACACTATAGCACATACACTGTGCAGTCTCTACTAGTACTACTATTTACACTATGATGAGTATGTCATACTATTCGATTCATTCATTCATGTTACACACACTGGTACACTCCCTATCATTATCTCCACCCAAGTCATAGGGTGAATAGTGTGAGTTTGGGGTGGGTCTCAATCCTGTATTCACAAATGAACCACTTGTAATCATGAGGCGACAGGCTGATTTTAGATTGCAGCAAAAGAAGCACCTCATGCCCTCGTGAATACTAGTTTGCTCAATAATGGTTGTGGTGGAGCACCACGAACACCACTGTACAGGCAGTGCAAGTACTCTTCAAACATGTGGGCCCTTGATGCACCATGACTCACACCCTTAGCCCATCTCTGGGTGGCACCTCAAAGTGTGCGATAATCATACTTTTTTGCTCGTGTGTTTACAAATTCCACAATTGGCAATCCATTCGCCTTATCTTTCATTAGGTCGATAACCTCAGAACAATACAATAAGGGTTATTAGCACTGTATGTGGATGTAATGAATTCATTGCCATGGTACCTAATTACTTTGTAGGGCTCACAGGTCATCACCCAGTAGGTAAAGCTGTCTGTATCCATATAAGGTAATTTCGGATCAGCGAAATGAGTCTTTGCAAACTAATAATCGAAACGGTATGTGTGGAGTTTGGATATGACTGGTATGCACATCCTCACATAGACTGGTTTTGTGAACTGTACTGCAACCTTTGCCATCTCCATAACGACAAAGTTCTTACTAAATATGGTTACCTATTTGAAATTTGGTCTTATGGCGCATTTCCTTACGCCATAACGTCCGCCCCGTGCGGTGCTAGAAAGAATGTCACAATAGTTTCTATAATAGCATTGTTCATTAATTTTTTTAAAAATCTTTTTCAGAATGATATGTCGTGGAAGTCCTCTGTGCAGTATTTAAATCAATAGACTCCTTCAATCAGGATTCCTGGTAGAAGGAGATAGCATGCCCAACTCCAACCAGAACCATTTCTAACCAAACACACCACTGGAGGCTGCAGTAGTGAATAACATACCTCCACTTGTCCTGCAGCGTTGTCATCACATTAGAGATGGAACCTGTACCTCATGGAACTCGTCGCTCTGGACATAGCAGCAAATTGGCATGTGCATCATGTATACTAATAGGGTATGTGAGATCTGCCTCCACAACGCACCCTACATCAAAATCATCTGCCGTGCCACTATTTTTAAATATCTCACCCAATCTGTTGAGATATTCCTCAGGCACCCACTGAAACCCATCAATTGGCAGCAACTGTTGCATGGCGTAGCCATATAAGTTATTCACATCAAAATACATGTTGTAACTAGACTCAACAGATGCATTGAACATCTCACCCATCTGTGGGTGATTTGCCTTGGTGTGCCTGTAGACACAATGGGAAAGTCCTCCACAGATCCCTTGCTCAAAGAAGAGAAACATGTCCACATTGGTCAATAGTTAGAAGGTTTTCTTGAGGATTGCATCCAAGATAACTCCGGTTCTGTATAATAAAAGGCAGATTCGAGTTTGTATGTGGTCATGCACACAGCATGCATTTATAGATTCGCTTATTTTCCCAAAGTTGGGATATTAAATTCCAGCCAGATATTCACAGCATGCTCATACTTTGCATCCATTATTGTGTGGCCTGTGAGATTACTGTAGAATACAACTTCGTTGTGTACTCTTGTTTTATTGAGTTTTGCCGTAATATCCAGGAATATGGGAAAACCCCCTTCCTAGTACCAAGCTCAAACATTGCATCATCAGGAAATGTACCTTGGGTGATGTGCATGTCGCCTTAATATATTGTATCAACAAGATTCTGGAGTTTGGCAGCAAGGCCATTAAGAAAGAAAGAGAATAGTATTCAATCTCCGACACAATGCCAGTGTTGTGTTCTAATCAGTAACCAAAGATACTAAGTGAGTCACGACAGCAATCAAAATGCAAACCTGTGGCTGCAGTGAATGTAGTCCATGTGTAGCAAGGGCTCAGGTGTATCTTTCCTGTTTTTAATTTTGCTAGTTCTGTTTGTATTTTCACTTTAATCATGTCATGTACTTCGTGTATTGACTTGCTGGTGTACCTGTTGTATTGTGACATAGTGATGATCATGTTAGGTTTAGTTTCTTGTTAGTGGTATTTTCATTGTGATTCATTAGGAAATTTGCTAATGAATATGAGATTAACGTTCCCATTTGGAGGCCTTCCCTTTTAAGTAGAATGAACTGTTAAACAGGAAACAGTTTCACTTGGTGATTAGTTACATGATTCTTATCAATTCTTCTATTATGATTTTTGGGATTCCTGAGTATGATGTAACTTCTGCCACCAAATGGGACTGAACTAAATACATGTATATGAAGGTGGTATCTGTTCTTTCGGACATGTCAGAAAGAACAGATACCATTGGTGACCTTGTTGATCTCTAAGAATGAAATTACAATGAAATCCTGACCATTAGCTGCTTACAGGCATTGATGAAAATCAACAGGGACATGTCTCACATCAAATGATATGAATCTAGTAGTCAATGGAATGAGTGTATTTTTTATATTTCAGATTGATTCTTAGCAGTTTTTATACTTTTATTGTTCTCTAGTTTGAAATATTAAGTTACATATTTGGGTGCAAACTTTGCAATGTGAAATATCTTAGGTCCCTTGAAACTGATAATTGGCCTCATGGGACCACTGCCATTATGTATTTCGTGCTGGCTTCTGAAAATTTGTTCTGCTGAATTTTTTGTAGTAAGTTTTATTTGTTTTTTAAATATTCAGTTACGTATTTCGGTGCAAAATTTGTAATATAGAGTATGGGAGCAATCCTGAAATTCCAGAATGAGATTTTCACTCTGCAGTGGAGTGTGCGCTAATATGAAACTTCCTGGCAGATTAAAACTGTGTGCCGGACCCAGACTCGAACTCGGGACCTTTGCCTTTCGCGGGAAAGTGCTCTACCGTCTGAGCTACCCAAGCACGACTGAGCCTCGTCCTCACAGCTTTACTTCTGCCAGTATCTCGTCTCCTACCTTCCAAATTTTACAGAAGCTCTCCTGCGAACCTTGCAGAACTAGCTCTCCTGAAAGTTCTTTCAGGAACATGCGAACCTGCAACCTTGCAGTACTTTTGACAGTTGCGTTAAGTATCAAAATTTTCATTTATTTTTCAGAAATAATGACGCCGCAAAAGACTCCAACTGGATATATGGCGAATGGCTAATTCCCTTCAAGAACGACGAGCGGACTTCTATGGGTTACGTGCAAAACTCTGTGCCTTGATCAAGCACACGGGGAATTTCTTTTTTTTTTTTTTTTCGAAACTGCTGGTCATATCTTCGAATGCTTTGAGCCGTATAACGTGCAGTGCTCGGCGAAATTCATGCCACACAGTTGAATTGCATCTGCTGAAATGGTGAATGTAAAATGTCCTCCGCTGCTGTGCCACCTCGACTCGACACACAGTGGGTAATGAACGGGCGAGAGAACAAGATAGTGACTCCAGGGTGACACCTTTCGGCTACTTAAAATTGGCGCAATGGTAAATTTTTCGATGCGAAAGTTAGAATTTACCCCATGATTCTATCTTCATTCACGTGGAAGATCTTGTGAATTTTGATGAATCTTTTTGATACACTCTTCATTTCGTCGTATTTTTAATTTACTTGACTTGAACCATTCTACATATTAAGGAGGTTCCTGGTCCCCGTTTTCGACTCCAATCTGTCATGGTTACTACATCTGAGAGACCTAAAATCCAGGACCCAGAAGGCAGTGAAGATCTTAAGGTGCGCTAGGTACAGGTCTTGGGAGCGGCCAGGGATGTCTGTTCCAGTTTTATAAGGCTCTGCTGCGATCGCTGTTGGACTGAGTACATAGTATATGGATTGGCGAGGCTTTTGTATCTGAAAATGGCTGATGATATCTATCATGAGGGGATCAGGCTGGCCACGGGTGCTTACAGAACCAGCCCCATACCCAGTCTCGGTGCTGAAGCTCGGGAACCGCAAGTCACCATCCGAGGGTGACTCCTCGTGTTGCACCAGGCCTGCTCCGAATTCACCGACGCACCATTCTGTTTCTCCCCCGTCTGTGAAACGCCATTTCTCCAATCGCTCACGAGCAACTAGGCCATTTGGGCTTAAAAAAAAATGGCTCGGAGCACTATGGGACTTAACATCTATGGTCATCAGTCCCCTAGAACTTAGAACTACTTAAACTTAACTAACCTAAGGACAGCACACAACACCCAGCCATCACGAGGCAGAGAAAATCCCTGACCCCGCCGGGAATCGAACCCGGGAACCCGGGCGTGGGAAGCGAGAACGCTACCGCACGACCACGAGATGCGGGCAGGCCATTTGGGATCCGCATAAAGTGTGTAGTGATACAGTCTCAAATCCACGGTTTTAGCTGCCTGCCATCATGGTTACAGCAGATCGTCGGAGCAGTTTTAGGTGTAGTGCAGTACAGGAGAGGTTGCATCTGTTTTTAATACATCACTTTATGACATGTTAACTAAGCACCACAGCTTAGAATCTGTATTTACAGATGAGTGTAAACAGGGGGCTCCTTTGCCTACTCTACAACGTTTGCATCCAGCACATAAAGTGGTCTATAATATGTAGGATACCCTCCTCAAACTACAATGGTTGGGAATGAGTTGTGTTTCTGCTGGGTAACGGGGCACGTGGGTATTGCGGGGAACGAAAGGTCAGATGTAGGAGCCGTGGAGGCGTGTTGTGAACCTCAGATACTTCATTGTGTCATCCCTCTCATGCTGTGCCTCGCTGTTGACGCACAGAGTCATGTGTAGGTGAGAAGAGGAATGGCTGGAAGCGACAGACAATAAATTGCATTCGATAAAGTCCACTACGCGGGCTTGCCGTACCTCCTTCCAGCCACTCATATAGGATGAGATCCTTCTCAGTCGTCTTCGCATAGGCCTCCGCCCTCTGACGCATATCTTCTTGTACTGGAGTGATGACCCTCTAATGTGAGGTGCTCCTGACGTACAGACGGCAGTGCACCACATTTTGCTAGACTGTGTTTAATTTTCGGACCAGAGGGCAGCGGCTCATTTGCCGACGGATTTGCCCTCTACTTTACGTGGCACTCAAACGAAAGTTGTATGACTTCTCAGGCTTTGTGCATTGTTCCATAAAATCACAGAGCCAAGTTTTAAGCGTGTTACCAGGGTGGTTGTCTCATCCATAATTTTCGTAATTGGTTAGCCAGCCACATTTTCCTCTGTAATTATTTTAGCGCTTTTCTTGTTTTATTTGTGTTTTCATTACAGTTTCGGCTCTTTTAAGGGATTTTACATTATCTTCAGGTGCTGGTCAGGGCGACTGTGAGCGATGTTGGGAGAGAGTAGTTTTGTAGATTTACTCCTCACTGTTTGCGAAATTTTTAGCCGTTTTAACCACATTCCTTCCTAGTCATTTTCGTATGGGCGATGATAACCGTGCCGTAGAGCGCCCGTAAGCTGCCCACACACACACACACACACACACACACACACACACACACACACACACTTTTTATCAGTGTAATGAGCGTGAATATGTGTCAGCTATATTTGCTGTTGATACTAGATGACGAAACTGTATGGTTTTAAAATCGATTGTAAATGAATTTAACATCCAAATAAAGTGCTTGATAAATCTGCAGCAATAAACTGACAATTATGCTGGAATAAATTAGATAACTGCTAAAAAGCGCGTATGGCTCTCATAGTCAAAATGGACTTCATGAAAAAATAAATAAATTTCAGGATTCAGGTAGTTCAAAATGATTATAGCTACTACAAAAAGCTATAACTGTGTAATTCGAGGCGAAACATTGACAAAAACTAGAGGGAATGTAAAGAAAAGCTTATTTTTTTCACGTATGGCATATGCGTTATACAGGATGTCCAAAATACGCTGTAACCGTCCATCAGAAGCCCAAATAACCACAGTTTTCAGCGCCTACCTCTGTTAAAGGATGAGAACGCGATGCAATGAGATTCTGGAAGGTACCAACAGGGATGTAGAGGCATGCTGACTCCGTGCAGTGACCAACTGCGACAGGTTTCTCAATTGAGGATCCATGGAGCGAACAGTCCGATCCAGGTGCTACCACAGATTCTCGATTGGGTCGAAATCCGGAAAGTTTGGAGGCCATGGGAGTATGCTAAACTCATCCTACTGCTCCCCAGACCACTCACGTACACTGTGACCTCTGTGACACGTTGTCATGTCCTGCTGGTATTTGCCACCGTGCTGAAGATGGTTCAAATGGCTCTATGTACTTTGGGACTTAACATCTGAGGTCATCAGTCCCCTAGACTTACAACTACTTAAACCTAACGACATCACACACATCCATGCCCGAGGCAGGATTCGAACCTGCGACCGTAGCAGCAGCGCGGTTCCGGACTGAAGTGCCTAGAGCCGCTCGGCCGCAGCAGCCGGCGGTGCTGAAGAAAAACAAACTGCGCGTAGAGATGTACTCTGTCCCCAAGAACACAAGCATACTTTTGTTGATCAAATGTGTTTTCCGGAGTACCGAGATCACCCAGGGAATGCCACGAATACATTCTCGGGACCATTATGCCTCCTCCAGTAGTCTGGTACCTTCTCACAATTGCTGCAAGGTTGATTTCGGAAGCTTCACGCTAATGGAGCATAAAATGTGAATCATCTGAAAAGACCACCCGTCGCTACTCAGTAGACCTCCAGCTGAAGTAATGGCGTGCAAATTTTAGACTTCGTCGCCGGCGAACCGAAGCAGTCGGCGTGAACCAGGCGACTGCTGCGGAGGTCCATAACCAGCAACGTTCGCTGATCCGGCGTTGGGGAGACTCTATGAGAAGACTCTTGTTTCACCAGGGCGGAGAGTTGCTCAACAGTTGCATGTCTTTTCGCCTGTACACATCTCCCGCAGTTGCCTTGGCACAAGGTTTGGATAGCACCATTTCACCATGCACGGTGTGCTGTAATCACAGCGGCACACGAACGGTTTACAAACTTATCCGTTTCGGAAATGCTTCAGCCCATGTCCCGAAACCCAATGATCATTCCCTTTAGGGCGTCGGATAAACCTCTCCGCTTTCGCATTACGACAATAACTGCACTGTTCTGCGCGTCCTCCGGACATGCTTTATATACTGTCCACTGCTAGTGCTGCCACCTGCAGTCTGTGAGTGGTTATCGCTCATTGACATCGAACATTAGTGGTGGTCGCGCTAATGAGACTGGACAGTGTAAAACTGACTCCCAAAATATTTATGAGACTGACACAGAACTGGCCCGTATTAAACTGCAGAAGGACTGCACATCACAGAAAACGCTGTAAACTGTGATTCCGATGCACTAATCAGTTGACGTCACATGTCTGCGAGTGCAGGCCGGTGTGGCCGTGCGGTTCTAGGTGCTTCAGTCTGGAACCGCGCGACCGCTGCGATCGCAGGTTCGAATCCTGCTTCGGGCATGGATGTGTGTGATGTCCTTAGGTTGGTTAGGTTTAAGTAGTTCTAAGTTCTATGGGACTGATGACCACAGATGTTAAGTCCCATAGTGCTCAGAGCCATTTGAACAATTTTTTTTTTTTTGTCTGCGCGTGCACATCTCCTTCGTGCTCTGTCCCGACAACTTGGCTGTGCCATTATGTTTGAGTAAGTGAGGGGACAGAAGTGTTGACTCACAACTTGAATGCAAAACGAAGTGGTGCTCACGATGAAACAGCACCCGTCCATTGTCGAGTGTTATTGTGAGGCACAATTCTTGGAAGACATCTGCAGAATAGATAGTGCAAAGGCTTAAGAATGGAAGTGTTTTGGGGAAACCTCCAATGAAGTCTGCAGTGTAGAAGTAAATAGCAAAATGGCGCGAAACGAGCAACCTCTGCCATGTCGCTTAACAAAATATCTTAGGGACCAGTTTAATTTTGTTCCCTCTGTGTATGGCTCCCATTGCTCATAAGGGCAACATCTAAGGGATAATTTGATGTCATACACTGCGGAGGATATGCAAATTCACCGCTGTGAGCGCATTAGAAACATTCATTTTTAATACTAAAAACGTTACGGCAAAAGATGGGCATACACATGACCTTTCACATAACACCATTAAAAGAAACCCGTGGCTGTGAGTTCCTGAGATCTATGTGATCAAGAGCAGAATACTGTGTCATCGTGTTCAGGACACCCGTTCAAGATGTTGTTGTAATATGTGAGAACGCCCATACCCCAGTATGGGCGTACTCTATCTTGGGGAAAGACGTCATCTGCACAATGAGCGGAATCTGTATGAAGCTGTGACATGTCCAGGTAAATATTTGTTGAAACGCTAAACACGATGAAGAAAAGTTGACTACATAATTTTTATGCTACGTACATATGCTCCCCGTTTACTGTGCTTCCTCAACGACCAAACTTTTGAATTCCGTATTATAGTTTCTGTCATGTACAGTCGTGCTCAAAAGTATCCGAACGACCTGAATTGCACTTCGCCTGATTCGCATACAACCCTCATAACGAAGATGTCTAGCAGGTCATCTAATCGCCCCTCGGTACAGTCGTTTGACAACTGAAAATGGTTCCATCAAAACACCAATAGAAAACATTGTTCTGTATTGCAATAACTCAAGATGTAAAGTAATACCACGATACTACAAATATCAGGGAACATCATATAACAGATAAGACTGTCCTTAAGGTTTGAAAGCTCACATTTAATACAATAAATGACATGCGTGATGTGTTACCACTCTCATTATTACGTCAGAAAGTTAATGCACGTAGTAAGTTCGTTGTATTCATGATTTGCTCTTCAAAGTAACACATCGTACTTATTTTTTAACACAAAATGACACTAAAATTAAACTTTTTCACGAGCTGCTAGTTGAGAATATGTATGAACATCAAATGACACGGCGAACTGTCTCGTTCTGCATACGGATTCAAACCCAGGTCATGCAGACTAAGCAAAGATTTCGTGACTGACGGAAACTAATAGTCATTCCTGACTAGGCATACAGAGAGTGATATACCTCGATTTTAGACAGTATCAGTTAGGAAATATCAACTTTAAATTACATAACTTAAACATTTTTAACGGAAGCAAATTCCTACCCAGCATCTATTGTCCCTCTTAACGAACTACGAAAGAAGTTAAATATTACTTCTTCACAAGTAACTTACTTGAAATGCCGTGAGGTAAAGCTTTGTGTTGGACAGGGATTCGAACCATGAACCTAATCGGATTGTTATCGAAGCACAATCAACTGTAACATATCGGATTTTCTCGGCAGTAGCAAGATGTTTTAAGTGAAATGACGAGACAAACCATTAATTTTTTCCTTCCCAAGACTCTAACCCGGCACCTATCGCTGTTATATTCTAGAGAAAACGAACGTTAAATATGGGTTTGTTACACCAGCAGCGACATGTGAGCATTTTTGAACTAGAAATAATGTGTCGAAGAGTTCAGTGCTGACTGGTAATCGAACCCCACACATATCGTTGTTGACTACACACAAAGTGACGTCAGGTACCGAATTTTTCTCCACCAGCAGTTCGGAATAACATCCTTGAACTTACAGTGATCTCGCAAATAGTTCTGTGTCTCACTGGGAGTAAAAAACGTCAGCTATCGTTTGTGTTGACAACGAATGAAAATACATTAAAAATCAAAATTATTATCCACCAGCAGATAGGTGTTCTCATGCTAGAGCTTGATAATACATAATGAAAACTTTAGTGCTGGGCCAGGATTCGTACCCATTCACGCGCAATATGTGGAGATGTTGAGGAATCTGCAGTCTTGACAAACAACAAATTGTAATCGAGCTGAACTGTCGCGAAGGCATCAAATTTCGCGTTAAGGGCGGTCTGAGTTGTAGTTCCAGTTCAAACATACTGAAGCTCAAATATAAGATGGAATAAGTGTCCTGTGACCCTACATAGCGTTTGTTTCGTCACTAGAAATAAATAACTACTATAAGAAAGGTAACTGGTGATAAGAGTTTCTACATGTCGCCTCTCCTGACTTTATTGTTGTTCAACCTAATGTCTACTTGATAGAGAAGGAATATCAGGTTTAATGTGAATTTCACACCACAATGTCATTATACCTTCTACAGTTGGCGTAGCCAGAAGAGAACAAAATCTGTCTCTCCATATCAAAAACCATCGGCGGAGGTTGGAATCGAACCCAAACCATGAGTATATGAATCTATCAGCAGTCCAAAAGACCACAAAATCCTCTTGTCTGTGGATCATTTTTCTATTGTAACGCCGTTGCGCCACACTGGAAGAGAATTCTGACACACAGGCTCCCTGTAGTGGTTTGCAGCGTGTTCAGTACATTCATTTACTCGGTTGACCGAATCACCATGAACTAGCTACCTCGGCTACCCATTCCATACATTAGACTCTATTTTGTAATCACCAAAATAAAATCACGTAACTGCCACCTACACAGAACTGCCAACAGTGTAGAACGCAGAAATTTAAGCAGGAAGTGTTCCTTTCCACTTGAGCCACTCTACTGCGCTATCTGTTTGTTGAAAACGTCGTACAGTGCAAAAGAAAAGCTGTAACTGTCTCTCAGAAGTCTACATTCGGCCATATGAATTATCTCACAAAACTGTGGAATGCGTAATTTCTGGAGGAATCCTTCTTCACTCCTGGAGCTGCTGTAGCTGTGATTCAGCTAGTAGTGTAACGATAAGTGTAGTGCACTGCAGACTAAATGTCACGAGTTCGAATACATTCACTGCCCCAATTTTTAAAACACAATTCTGCTGTTTGCTGAAGTTATGAATCCAATGGAACTTTGAACATAATTCCCTTCACTTCTCAACCCAAAATAGTCGCATGTGGAAACAGTGCCAACTACTGCGACATTTTGTTTTTTTCAGGTTTAATAGACGCCCAGGCAGGAGATGCATCTCGAAACTTTTGTATTATGTATGGGGAGAGCGCATCGTGCCAAAATACGTCAGAAAGTATTTTCTACATTAGCTGTCGTGTGCTGGTAGCACTTTAACTCAGAACAAATTTCTACATGTAATCAATAAACTGCATGTGCATTGTCAGACTGTTATAGATAACATCAGAGAATGGCATATATCGTTGATGATTAATTTCTCTCTCATGTCTACAATTGTTTAAACAACACTAAAAGAAACCCTACGAAAATTTGCTCTGCATTAGAAGAAATGAAATAAAACTACCCACGATAACCCTACGACGAAAGTACGTTTTTCTATGAGACGGAATTAATAAAATACTACTCACTTAGATTTCAATTGGGTCTGTGTTTAATTGGTATACCGTGTCATACTCAAGAGGTATGCAAAAGTAGCATTTCATAAATAAAGTTATGTATTCCTAGAAACCCAAAATTTGCTTATCAGCAGCGGAAAGAGGCATTACCTGCTGTGCAGCATTGTATGTTTTTCATAATTGCACTATGAGCCGAAAGTATTTTTTTGCGTTTACCTTATCGATGTTTGATCTGACTGCTTGTAGCTCTCTCACAGAAGGGATAAAAACGTCGCAGTCAGCGAGACTGGAACCACGAAGCACAACAGATGCTTATTTATAGATCAGTATGTTACCACAGAGCTAGCGAAGTGGTATGTGTATAAGATTCCTGTTACGAGGCCAATAGTGACTAGAGCTCGTAAATCGCTATTTAAAGGACAAGATTAGTTGGGATTTCCACGTGCAACGACTTTTCTGGGTCGAAAATCGTAAATTTACAAACTTTTGTTACACCTCAAGCGATAATAACTCAGATTATTCAATGGAAATGGCAGGAAAAATCAAGTGAACTTTGAGGCTTAATTCCGTGCACACCAGGAAGTAACTCGTCGATCACAGAGTTGCCAAATGTACCTTGCCTTGTTGCCAAATCTCAGTTACAGTACCAACAAGAAGAAGACGAACCGAAGTGTTCCTACAGAGGGTTGGGAAGTGACCATAGCGGTATCTCAAAGACGAGGCTGGAACGGCCTGGAATACGTAATGGGTCTGATTTGCACTTCTGTAACTACGGTTAGGGATTGGAGCGTAGTTACTAATAATACTCACAACTGACTGTAAATTAAGCATCATAAATCAGTAATGTCATAGTTGTTTTTATATTTCTTTCGTAAGTGTACTCAAAACTAAGAAACTCATTCATGGACGTTTTCGTGCCTGGCCGATACTCGAGTACAACAACAAACAAAAATAAAAATCAATGTTTGTGTGTGTGTGTGTGTGTGTGTGTGTGTGTGTGTGTGTGTGTGTGTGTGCGTGTGTGAAGAGAGAGGGAGAGAGAGAGGGAGATAGAGACAAATACAAAAAGGAATGAGAGAGATAGTAAATGGTATGTAAAGAAATCTTCCTTTAAAATGTAAAATGACACGTTCCACATCATTACGAAATGTCGTATTCATGATCTATGGAACAAATATTAATCGAATCAAATCTAATCTAATCATGTTGCTGGCTAGCCATGAAGAGTCATGAATTACAGAAATTTTCGCCAATATCAGTAACCAAATCTAAACTTGAAAATAAAAGACCACAGTTTTTGTAATAAACCGGGAGTCCTATCAAGGCTCTTTCGTTTCTGTTAACAAACCACGAAAGATGTCTGATATACCTCCATTCAGAAGTTACAAAGTGTGCATGCATTTAAAGATGAAGCGCATGATGTGAAGTCTGTGATGGAGATCCGAACCCAACATGTAATCGGATTGTTAACTAAATAAAATAAAATCTTATGTATCGGTGTTTCTTACCAGCTGCTAGGTGTGTGAATCTAAATTAAGGAAGTGAAGTGAAAATCTCATTCTGGAATATTTAACTTCTTTCGTAGTTCGTTAAGAGGGACAATAGATGCTGGGTAGAAATTCGCGTCCGTTAAAAATGTTTACGTTATGTAATTTAAAGTTGATATTTCCTAACTGATACTGTCTAAAATCGAGGTATATCACTCTCTGTATGTCTAGTCAGGAATGACTATTAGTTTCCGTCAATCACGAAATCTTTGCTTAGTCTGCATGACCTGGGTTTGAATCCGTATGCAGAACGAGACAGTTCGCCGTGTCATTTGAAGTTCATACATATTCTCAACTAGCAGCTCGTGAAAAAGTTTAATTTTAGTGTCATTTTGTGTTAAAAAATAAGTACGATGTGTTACTTTGAAGAGCAAATCATGAATACAACGAACTTACTACGTGCATTAACTTTCTGACGTAATAATGAGAGTGGTAACATTTCATGCATGTCATTTATTGTATTAAATGTGAGCTTTCAAGCCTTAAGGACAGTCTCATCTGTGATATGATGTTCCCTGATATTTGTAGTATCGTCGTATTACTTTACATCTTGAGTTATTGCAATACAGAGCAATGTTTTCTATTGGTGTTTTGATGGAACCATTTTCAGTTGTCAAACGACTGTACCGAGGGGCGATTAGATGACCTGCTAGACATCTTCGTTATGAGAGTTGTATGCGAATCAGGCGAAGTGCAATTCAGGTCGTTCGGATACTTTTGAGCACGACTGTACATCGACGTAATGAGATGCACTGAATAATGGTAACTGTTGTAATAGCTCTTTTCATTTAGAATTGCGCTGTATGACAATGTTAAATTAAATGTACATGGTACCTCTATTGCCTGTGTAACAAATGCAAAATTTCTAAGAATGAATACTGATTCTCAGTTGAAGTGGTGTGAACACACAAAGGTACTTGCAAACAGAGAGTCATCAGCATGTTATGCCATTAGAATCCTATCATCAGTGTGCAACATGCAATGTCTTTTAGTTACATACTTTTCACATGTCCACTCAGTTCTTAGCTACGGCATTCTGTTGTGGAGAAAAATGCACAAACAATTAACACAGTTTTCAAACTCCAGAAAAAGCCATAAGAATAATAACCAAAAACGGTAGCCGAGCTCACTGTAAAGATGTGTTCAAAACACTGGGGATTTTAACTCTTTACCAGTCAGTTGCATACATCAAAAATAACATTGGTAATTTTGGTAATTACTGCACAAACAGGTCTGCCCATGACCATGGAACAAAAGCTAGACTCAACTTACATTTACCAAGGAAAAATAAATATAAAACTCAAAACAGCATTTTCTACCAAGGAATAAAACTGTACAATAAATTACCAAAAGAGATTAAAGAAATTGCAAAAATACACTTATCTGAAAAGGCAGCTGAAAGGTACTTGTTATGCAATGCATTTTATACACTGAAGGATTACTTAGATAAAACAGAGTAGGAATTTGGTAAAAAAATGTTACACAAAAAAATAATAATAATGATTATAAAACATCCAATATTTCACATAACACCTTCACACTATGCCTTTTTCCTTCTTTTTTCCTTTTTAGAAATACTTACCCCCAAGCTATGCATAGGAGAATACTAAGACCTCTTCCTCTTTCTGAGCTCAACATCTCACTCATTATAGAGGGATGCCGACTCTTTTTTTTTTCAGGAAAGCAGATGGGTAGCTGCGGTACAGAAAATGACCCAGAAATCACCTGTGTGTGTTTGTGTTTGTGTGTGTAGTGACTGGAGTGTTACGAAACAATGTGTGTATGGTGTGTGCAGTGACTGATAGTGAGATATGAGTGAACAGTGTGGCATTACATTATTTAATAAGTTATTTGGAAAAAAAAGTATTGCATACCAGGAGTAAATGTAATGATTGTGCCGACCGGAGTGACCGAGCGGTTCTAGGCGCTACAGTCTGGTGCCACGCGACCACTACGGTCACAGGTTCGAATCCTGTCTCGGGCATGGATGTGTGTGATGTCCTTAGGTTAGTTAGGTTAAAGTAGTTCTAAGTTCTAGGGGACTGATGACCTCAGCAGTTAAGTCCCATAGTGCTCAGAGCCATTTTTTGTAATGATTGTCTCTAATAAAAATCTGTAAATGTATATCTATACGAATTAGCTTGTTTTCAATTGGTCCAAACTTGTAAATACTTTGACATGTACTATATCCTTGTGAAAAGAGATCTACGGATGAACAGAGCTACTACTGCTACTACTACTACTGCTACTACTACTACTAGATGTTCTGTAATGATCTGACAGACACAGGAGTAAGGAGTTGGGCTGCAATTACAGTACAACAAACACTCACATTCACAGCCTTAAGCTATTTATTGGAAAACAAACAAAACACACGCGAATACACACAAGGAGAAAATGGACGCACTCGTTCATTCGGACGGTGAAGTGTGGCGGTAGTCTGTGTACCCTAGGCGGTGGGCGCAACAGGGATGGCGTCGCTGATGGGGTGGAAGCCGTGCTCGTCGGCGGTGTACTTGACATTGATGGTCTTCCCCTCTGGCGCCGTGAACTGGTACTCGCCCCGCTTGACCAGCACGAAGTCCTTGCCGTCTGGGGTGGGCTTCAAGGCACCCTGCTCCGACACGTGGGTGCCGTCACCGGACAGGTAGCTGCGGAGAGGACAGACGTACACGCTCACTACACAGAGCACGCATGCGCGACACCGGTGTGGCACTAAGAATTAAAGTACACTACTGGCCATGAAAATTGCTACACCAAGAAGAAATGCAGATGATAAACGGGTACTCATTGGACAAATATATTATACTAGAACTGACATGTGATTACATTTTCACGCAATTTGGGTGCATAGATTCTGATAAATCAGTAGCCAGAACAACCACCTCTGGCCGTAGTAACGGCCTTAATACGCCTTGGCATTGAGTCAAACGGAGCTTGGATGGCGTGTACAGGTACAGCTGCCTATGCAGCTTCAACACGATACCACAGTTCGTCAAGAGTAGTAACTGGCGCATTGTGAAGAGCCAGTTGCTCGGCCACCATTGCCCAGACGTTTTCAGTTGGTGAGAGATCTGGAGAATGTGCTGGCCAGGGCAGCAGTCGAACATTTTCTGTATCCAGAAAGGCCCGTACAGACCCTGCAACGTGCATTATCCTGCTGAAATGTAGGGTTTCGCAGGAATCGAATGAAGGGTAGAGCCACAGGTCGTAACACATATGAAATGTAATGTCCACTGTTCAAAGTGCCGTCAATGTGAACAAGAGGTGACCGAGACGTGTAACCAATGGCACCCCATACCATGAAGGCGGGTGATACGCCTGTATGGCGATGACAAATACACGCTTCCAATGTGCGTTCACCGCGATGCCAGAAAACACATATGGGACCATCATGATGCTGTAAACAGAACCTGGATTCATCCGAAATGATGACATTTTGCCATTCGTGCACCCAGGTTCGACGTTGAGTACACCGTCACAGGCGTTCCTGTCTGTGATGCAGCGTGAAGGGTAACCGCAGCCATGGTCTCCGAGCTGATAGTCCATGCTGCTGCTAACGTCATCAAACTGTTCGTGCAGATGGTTGTTGTCTTGCAAACGTCCCCATCTGTTGACTCAGGGGATCGAGACGTGGCTGCGCGATCCGTTACAGCCATGCGGATAAGATGCCTGTCATTTGGACTGCTAGTGATACGAGGCCGTTGGAATCCAGCACGGCGTTCCGTATTACCCTCCTGAACCCCCGATTCCATATTCTGCTAACAGTCACTGGATCTCGACCAACGCGAGCAGCAATGTCGTGATATGATAAACCGCAATCGCGATAGGCTACAGTCCGACCTTTATCAAAATCGGAAATGTGATGGTACGCATTTCTGCTCCTTACACGAGGCATCACAACAACGTTTCACCAGGCAACGCCGGTGAACTGCTGTTTGTGTATGAGATATCGGTTGGAAACTTTCCTCATATCAGCACGTTGTAGGTGTCGCCACAGGTGCCAACCTTGTGTGAATCCTCTGAAAAGCTAATCATTTGCATATCACAGCATCTTCTTCCTGACGGTTAAATTTCGCGTCTGTAGCACATCTTCGTGGTGTAGCTATTTCAATGGCCAGTAGTGTACTTTAGAAAGGTGTAGATGGAGGGCACTTACTTCGGACTTGCTTTTGTGATAAAGTGAACGCTTCCTGTAGAATAATTGTAGTAGAGGGTGTTGGGACTAGAAGTATACAGAACCAAATGCTTACAACGAAAGAATTCGACATTTTATGCTGTTGGGTAAGTACGCAATCGACAGAGCGCACAAGTGTTTAATGTGCAGCAGGCAGACGTATTTCTGACAGTCGACATGTAGGCGCCACGAGGAAACGCGCAGTGTGTGCTACGATTAGCAGACTTAAAAATGTTCAGCGACGAGCTAAAAGAGAACGGAACTTGGCTCCTCCCATACGTAAATCCATTTATCAGTGGCACAAAACTCTTCGAGAAACAGGGAGTTTTATTTCAAATGCCGGAAAATATCTTAAAACGTATGTGAATGAATAGATGGTGGAGATTGTGAGCGAAGAATTCGCTTGAAGGCCACGTAAATGCACTAGAGAAGGAATTTGGGAACTAGCAGTTCTCCGTTAGACTGTGCACGCCGTTGTGCACAAACGTCTCCGGCTGCGTGCTTACAAGCTCCAATTTTCGCATAACAGTTAGCCTGAGGACCATCGCACACGACGTGATTTTGCTGTTGAAATGTTGCTTCGTATGGAGAAAACAACGGACTCCTCAATGCAGTGCTGTTCAGTAATGAATCTACTTTCCACGTCTGTGGCAAAGTTAGCCGACAAAACTGTCGAACAAGGGGAAGGGAGAGTCCAGAAGAAATGACTGTGTACGAAAGGGACACACCAAAAGTTAATGTGTGGTTGGAATTACATAAACATGATGTGATTCGTCCATTTACTTATGGAGTCTGCAGCGATAGGGCACACTTATCGCGACATACTGGTGATATATACAGTTCCGCAGATGCCTCCCAACAACATTTTCCAGCAGGATACTGCTCTACCTTGCTATCATGGCCGTTCTTGAGTGTTGGATCGAAAGGTGTTTCCCATTGCCTGGTCCCCTCGGTCTCCCGATCTGATTCCGCTGGGTTTCAGTGGACAGCGTTTATCAATAATATTGTCTACAGAACAAAGATTCGAGATTTGGTTGAGTTGAGACAATGGAACTTACACAGCATTAAGTCCATAGCACCTGTCATGCATATGAATATCGGGTAAGAAATGGAGTACCGTTTCGATATTTGTCGAACTACAAACTTGGCCCACACTGCACTGTGCCAACATGCATCAAAATGAAGTGCCAAATGAAAATTTGTACCAAGGCTGGGATTCGAACCCAGATCTCCTCCTCCCTGGGAAGATGCCGTAGTCACTATGCCACCTTCGCACAGTGGCATTGCACAACTGCACTGACTATTCTAACATGCCTCCCTTCCTAATCTACGGATAGTCCCACATGTGTTAATAAATTATCAACCCGTCGTATCCGGAAGGGGGACAGATATGAATGGAATTTAATCAGGAATCTTTGGAAAAAAGATCCTGTTACTCTTGCGAATCACTTTTGGGTAAATATAGAGCTTCGGTGAAGAACATGTAAGCAGTTTGCATAACTTGTGAAGGGACGACGAGAGCAACGAACATCGACTGGAGTCTGTGCCGAGGCACATAGACACTCGTCTCCACTGCACTCAACAGAACAGAAGAGGAACTCACAACTTTAGTCAGACTCTGTGCCGCTCCATTACACCTGTGCCACCTGCAGGTCATATGGAACAGGTTACTACGAATCATCAGCAACGGTGCACGATACAGACGCATCGTATACATGTAGAATGAATTCCGCTGCGAAAACCTCTTGGACGGGTCTTTCATTAACCGAATATTCAGTTTCGAAGAACAGCATTCCCTCGACATGGAGAAAGAAATAACCTTTTGGAGGTATTCAAAAAAACTCTCCAAGGAATTGTACAGGAGTTCTAAACACCTTCATCCTAAATCGGGGGATTTACGATCACAACCACAGGTGCAGACAAAATAGTCCTAAAACACTCTTTCATGAAGATTGCCCATTGAGGTGGCCGGATCTGTCCCGAACTGAAAACGTTTGGAGCGTTACAGACAGGGCCCTCAACCAAACTCAGGATGTTCACGTTTTAACGCGACAATTGAACTGAATTTGGCATGCCTCCCTCACGAGGACATCCAACAACTCTATCAAGCAATGCCAAACAGAATGACTGCTTGCATAAGAGCCAGAGGACGGCCGACGCGTTTCTGTTTCGCCAATTTGTGAAACTCTTTCTTTTGAATAAATGATCCAATTTTTCTAAAATTGTAATCGTTTGTCTGTCTATGGACATAGATCACTTGTACCTATTCGGATAATTCCTTCGTGGCATGTATTTTTTAGTATATTTATTGGAGTACTATACGCCATGAATTTTAAAATGCAGTATGAATGTAAATGTAATTAAGATATGGTGGGTTGATCTAATCTGCGACAGTCGGAAATATATTGTCCACGACATGAACAGAAACGGTATCACACTGTTTTCCCCCCATAGAGAATTACACTACATTAAAAGTGGAAAACCCCTACGCATTTTAGAACGAAACTTTTTTCCTTCATCCGCGTCAAAATGTATTTTTCACAAGAGAATTAAGTGTTATTTTAAAATATTTTTTGGGCAGTAGGCAGTCCGTATCACCTGCTCTTAATTTTACCCACGACGGACACTGTAGTCGAAAATTCAAGCAATTTTCATCGCCTCCGCCGCTCGTGCGGCTGTCGCTTACCTGAGAGAGAACTGGCCAGTCGCGTCGCGCACCTCGGCCCTCTCCAGCACTGGAACGACTCCAGGCTCGAGCTCGTCCGGCCTGGGCAGAGCAGAAGCGGCGACGGCGAACAGGATCAGCGCTGCGACCTGCAACACACGGCCGCCGTCCTCAACACTGCCACACCAGACCACACACAGGGTGGCTGCATTCACTATAAGAGACAACGCATACTGACGATGAAGTAGGTCTACTGTGTTCAGGGAGATACGCTACAAATTGCGAACGTTTCGATTTCGATTGTTGTGATACGTCCAACATCAGAAAAACAGCCCTCGGTCACTATTTTTAATAAATTAACCTGGTTTCAACACAGCTAGGAGTGTCTTCCTCAGAATTTAAATCAAAGAATGGTCTATATTCTATAACATTGTCACAGAATTATGACTAAAAACGTATGATAGGGTATAAGTACGGAGTCATCGTAAAAGAATGGCAGTACTTATACGTCGTTTATAAAATAATAAATATGCCAAAAGTACATTAGTCACGAAGATATTTAAGATAAAGAAAACTGTGATGGCGAGCCACTAAAGGCTGCTCGTTACTTGCGTGGTGCAGGTTGCAAAACGGGCTGAGGTGCCCGCGTTAACAAATGCGGCCAGGAGAACATTGCAATGCAACGAGCGCGCCATCTAGTAGCCGTAGATGCAATTAGGCTACTTCACATTGAAATATAGGCAGAAATGATTATAAATAAACAGTATCTGGTACATAATGGAAAGCAATGGTTGTTTGATAGTAGCATATAACATAACATTTTGTCTACATCAAAGCTTATAACAGTAAGATAAAACATCATTATGAACATGTAGGCAGGAGTGAATCACAGCTTGTAGAAAGCAATATTGACGTGAAATGCAGCCAAGAAACTTTTGATAATTGAAAAACATAGGGCTACCTTAGAAGGAAAAGAACATTTCGGCAACTTGCGCAAGGAGCCCCGAAGTCACATATCGAGTAACGGCCTTATACGGTTGAAAAAATTTTTGTTACGTAGCTGTAGCTGTTCGTTAAGGATGAGGCTGTCATTTCGAGCAAAATGCTTGAAAATCTCTAATTCTTCTAGAATATCTAGTATACGCCCTTTCTTTTCGGTGTGCAAAATGTTGCAATCACAGATGGCTTTAGGTAAATGACCTGTAATTAGAAGATGGACGGGAAAAGACGAATTTTGAGGGTTGGTGCAGTTTTCTCTTAGCAAGTGTTCTTTATATCTGGTAGTGAAGGCACGTCCTGTCGGTCCTATATAGTAAGAGGAGCAAGTATCGCAGACAGTTTTGTAGACACCAGAATTTTATAAAGGGGAATGCATAGAATGTAAATTATGAAGTTTTTTTTTTTCAAATTGTTATTAGTAGAAAAAGCAAAGTTGCAATTTTTCATGAAAATGTTAGCTACGTCATAAGCAATACGAGTTTGACAAGCATTATCTATTTTTTTACTATCGAGACAAACTTTAAGATCTACAAGCACTTTTTCAGTCACATTTCTATCTGACTAGTTGGGCGAGACATTATACTTCAGCCCATTTTCCAGCAGGACAGTTTCATTTTGTGTAAAAATAATGCTAGTTTTGTTCAGAATTATTTTGTAAAAAGTGTGACTGCTTTTTTTAAATGTACTCTGAGGACACTTTTCGCTAGGAAACAGACAGAAAAGCTTGCTGAGATTCTTTTCATGCTTCTGTATTATGCCTAGTTTACAGGATTCTAAATGTTCATTAATTATCGTCCAGAAACCGTCAATATTAAAATTGTAATTAATATGAAAAGTATTTCTCAGGTCTAAGTACAGGTAATAAGCTTCTTCGTTAAGAAGATCTTTTTATTACAAACAGCGAATTTAATATAAGCTTTCGTGTAGGTAGGGACTAAACCCCTTATTTTACATTGTTTATTAAAGTTAACGGTCATACTTGTATTTAGTATTTTCTTTTTTAAAGCTTTATATTTGGTGGCAGCCTTGGATGCTTGGGCAGACAAGAATCGCAAAATTTTGTACATGGCTGCACGTTCAGAGACCGTGAATCTCTGATTTATCTGTGAAGCTTTCCTTCAGTTTTGTTATTGTACAAAAATGTTTAAAGATGGCATCAAAGTGTCGAGCCATATAATAATAATAGACGTAACATGTTAGTTCTGTGTTCTTTATACACAGTCCAGTCACATTAATGTGACCACCGCATACGTTCGACGTGAGCGCCAATACCCAATCACAGATGGCCGGTGGCAGCCCTAGCTGTGGAGGGTATATAAAACGTGTCGGGAGAACGCGAGAAAGTCTGTAGTCGTTGTCGTTATACAGAAACGGAGTTATTTACCTGACGCCCAAAAGAGCGTGGTCATTGGCTTTCGGTCCAAGAGTGGAAGCAACTTCAAAACGGCTAAGACTCTAAACTGTTTGCGTGCCGCCATGGTTGAAGTATACCATGCACGGAGTAAGGTGCCTGGGTTTGGGCACTTACACGTTAACCTACCAGCATTAGTATTAATAATCATGACTATATTGAATTATAATGAATATGAGGCACTCTCGAGCAGTGTTCCTTGCATGTCTGCATGATTAAGTCACTAACTTAAAGCGTTGGTGAAAAGTGTCGGAAGTTGAGAATTGTGGAATATAAAGTCTGCAGCTGGCCGTAGCTCGCAGGGCCGCCGTGGGCGGCAGGTAGCGGTCACCGGAAACTCGGGTCAATACGGCGCTTTTGGGGGTAGGCCGGCATCCGGAGCCACCTGTGCTGGGCAACACCCGGCGAAGACGGGAATTTCGTTTGCCTAAGGGCGATATGACCTATTTGATCATTGGGCAGAATCTCAGAAATGGCGTTGGAAGGGTTTCGGCGATGTTAGAGTATTCTTCCGCCGCGTTTTCGTACGCGTCGAAGACGAGAGAATTGTGGAAAGAGAGGACTTCGCTTTCAGTCTTCGAGCGGTACGGAATTGGCGTCTTGGCCATCGTGTTCCAACAGAGATACTGTATACGGTCTGTATCGCAGCATTGCACTAACGCGTGTTCCATGCAGAGTTCTGCGCTTAGAGCTCTTTCTGCGCTGAGAAGCGAGATTTTCACCACGCTTAACCACTTCCAAATACTTATGCAGGGTGTTACAAAAAGGTACTGCCAAACTTTCAGGAAACATTCCTCACACACAAATAAAGAAAAGATGTTATGTGGACATGTATACGGAAACGCTTAATTTACATGTTAGAGCTCATTTTAGTTTCGTCAGTATGTACTGTACTTCCTCGATTCACCGCCAGTTGGCCCAATTGAAGGAAGGTAATGTTGACTTCGGTGCTTGTGTTGATATGCGACGCATTGCTCTACAGTACTAGCATCAAGCACATCAGTACGTAGCATCAACAGTTAGCACGGGGCAATAGCCGTGGCGCGGTACGTTTGTATCTAGACAGATTTCCAGAACGAAGGTGTCCCGACAGGAAGACGTTCGAAGCAATTGATCGGCGTCTTAGGGAGCACGGAACATTCCAGCCTATGACTCTCGACTGGGGAAGACCTAGAACGACGAGGACACCTGCAATGGACGAGGCAATTCTTCGTGCAGTTGACGATAACCCTAATGTCAGCGTCAGAGAAGCTGCTACTGTACAAGGTAACGTTGACCACATCACTGTATGGAGAGTGCTACGGGAGAACCAATTGTTTCCGTACCATGTACAGCGTGTGCAGACACTATAAGCAGCTGATCGGCCTCCACGGGTACACTTCTGCAAATGGTTCATCCAACAATGTGTCAATCCTCATTTCAGTGCAAATGTTCTCTTTACGGATGAGGCTTGATTCCAACGAGATCAAATTGTAAATTTTCACAATCAACATATGTGGGCTGACGAGAATCCGCACGCAATTGTGCAATCACGTAATCAACACAGATTTTCTGTGAACGTTTGGGCAAGCATTGTTGGTGATGTCTTGATTGGGCCCCATGTTCATCCACCTACGCTCAATGGAGCACGTTATCATGGTTTCATACGGGATAATCTACCTGTGCTGCTAGAAGATGTGCCTTTACAAGTACGACACAACATGTGGTTCATGCACGATGGAGCTCCTGCACATTTCAGTCGAAGTGTTCGTACGCTTCTCAACAACAGATTCGGTGACCGATGGATTGGTAGAGGCGGACCAATTCCATGGCCTCCACGCTCTCCTGACCTCAGCCCTCTTTACTTTCATTTATGGGGGCATTTGAAAGCTCTTGTCTACGCAACCCCGGTACCAAATATAGAGACCCTTCGTGCTCGTATTGTGGACGGCTGTGATACAATACGCCATTCTCCAGGGCTGCATCAGCGCATCAGGGATTCCATGCGACGGAGGGTGGATGCATGTATCCTCGCTAACGGAGGACATTTTGAACATTTCCTGTAACAAAGTGTTTGAAGTCACGCTGTTACGTTCTGTTGCAGTGTGTTTCCATTCCATGATTAACGTGATTTGAAGAGAAGTAATAAAATGAACTCAAACATGGAAAGTAAGCGTTTCCGGACACATAACATATTTTCTTTCTTTGTGTGTGAGGAATGTTTCCTGAAAGTTTGGCCGTACCTTTTTGTAACACCCTGTATAATATTCTTGATCTTGTAGTTTTCCTTGCGAGGCGCCGAGTATTCATCAACGTAGCTGCCGGTAATTGGGGAGCGCAATTGCAAATTAGTCGATGTGCCATTCTCAGCAGTGTGTGGGTGGTCAAAAAATTCACATTTTTGTAATTTTTGTCAATTATGGAAGTATCAAAATTAAATGCCAGTATTACAATCGAATTGTCGACTTCACTGTAGCTAGTATTTAACCTCTCCTAGTAAGCTTTACATGTACCCTAGTCACTGCACAGCTTGCCCAGACGGGAAGGAAAGAAGGTTTGCGATCTTCCATGTCAGCGACGGACAAATAAGCTTACAGGGTCAAAAAGTGCGCTATGCAAAATCGGCGCCGAGGCACTTGTGGTGCACCACGGCCCATACGAAAACGACGGCTGCGGAGACGTGTACTGACGAACGGATGAGCAACTGTTGACCAAATGACCGCCCAAATGAACCAAGGTGCTACCAACAGTGTCTCCTCATGGCCGTTCAGAGAACACTGCTGTGCATGCACCTCCGGAGCAGGCGCCTTCGCCATACACCGATGCTGCCTGCTGTGCATCGGCGACAAAGACTGGAATTTACAAGCAAATACCGCAACTGAAAGTGCTACGTATAGCGACTGGTGACCTTTTCAGATGGATCACGTTTTACGATCCATCTACCAGATGGACGTTAGCGTTCACGGCCTTGCAACAATCGTAGGAAGGGTCCAGGTTGGAGGAAGGTTCTTTATGATCTGTGAACTGTCTTCATGACATTGCCTGGGCGATCCTGACATTCTGAATGCACAGTGGATCTAGACATTTGTCGAACTGTGCTTGGGGCACATGTAGTTTCTCTTTCCTTGGCTCGATGGCATGTACCAGCAGGAGAATGCGAAGTGTCACACAGCTTGCAGTGTACGTACGTGTTTCGAGGAGCACCAGGATGAATTAACAATATTCTTCTGGCTACCAGGCTTCCTGGAATTAAACACAGGCTACAATCTGTGGGACATGTCGATCGGACTGTTCGCGCCAAGGATCCTCAAGCTAGAAGTCCAGCGCACCTGGCCATACCCCTCGAGTCGACATGCCTCCATATCCCTGTCGGTACCTTCAATAACCTCATTGACTCCGTTCCTCCACGTCTGTCAGTGGCTCACACTGCAACAGTTGGCTATTCAGGTGGACACATCAGTTTGACTGGACAGTGCATAAGGGTGGCAGATGTATCTCAACTTCCAAAACAGCTCCTCTTGTTGAGATAATTTATATTTGAGGTTCATTAACCGCCACCATAGCAGAAGTGTGCGGTGCCGCTTCAGTCGAAGGTAGCCCATTCGAATTATGGTGGTGGAAGCAATTCGCTCCGCCAGTACTTGGCCGATAAGGGGCACAAGGTAGTGACGTAAGGTTCCTACTCACCAGCCTTTGCGCCAGTGCCTTGCATTTAATTCCAAATCACCCCGCAGTGTCTCATGTAGTGATAGCATCTGACACTCTTGACGATGATCCGTTCGTCAGCCCTGCTAGCCCTTTAGCTCTATTCGAATCAAGCAAACCATATGGCGCCTCCCTTCTCTCTTCACCATGCACCCACCACAGTCCCCTACGTGCTACAGACACAGTACTCTCACGTACCGCGTTGAAAGTGGGCATTGTAATAAAAGGTAAGAAATGATTTTTAGTTAGGTTGCCTTACAACCCTTTGGTGTCCCCGTATCAACAACGCCTCTTTATTTTTTTGCGATTATTTATGCTTCTTCTATTATTTACGAATTTATTGCTTATATAGCCCGATAATATTAGGGCCTAAAGGCCCTCTCTTACGTCTGACCGGGAACAACACATATAAACAGAATATCACATAACAATGACAATAATATTCATTTGGATTATGTACAAAAATATTCACTGACAATAGTAATCATATTAAAATTATACTAACACTAACATCAAGGAAAGCAAAACGAGAGTAATGGAATGTAGTCAAATTATATCAGGTGATGCTGAGGTAATTAGATTAGGAAACGAGGCACTCAAAGTAGTAGATGAGTTTTGCCTTTGGGCAGGAAAACAACTGATGATGACCAAAGTAGAGAGGATGTAAAATGCATATTCGCAATGGTAAGAAAAGCGTTCCTGAAGAAAAACTTGTTAGCATCTAGTGTAGATTTAAGTATCAGGAAGTCCTTTCCTAAAGCATTTGAATGGAGTGTAGCCATGTATGGAAGTGAAATATGGACGATAAACAGTTTAGACAAGAAGAGATAGAAACTTTTGAGAAGTGGTGCTACAGAAGACTGCTGAAGGTTAGATGGGTAGATTACATAACTAATGAGGAGGTGCTGAATAGAAATGGGGAGAAGAGAAATTTGTAGTACAACCTGAGTAGAAGAAGGGAACTGTTGCAGGACACATTCTGAGGCATCAAGGGATCGTCAATTCAATACTGGAAGGAAGCGTGGAGGGTAAAAATCGTAATGGCTCTAAGCACTATGGGACTTATCATCTGAGATCATCAGTCCCCTAGACTTAGAACGACTTAGACCTAACTAACCTAAGGACATCACAAACATCCATGCCCGAGCAGGATTCGGACCTGCGACCGAAGCAGGAGCGCGGTTCCGACGAACTTAGGAATAATATTGATTAGTTATTACACAAAAGATTTAAAATTAATAATTTGCATTGTTAATAAAAAGTAATTTTTAGCAATACTAACAATAATGTAACGGAGGCGTTAAGAATGATATTGACTGTTTTCGAATTATAATAACTCGAGAGGATAGTGAAAGAGGAGAAGATGGAAATGAAAGTGACATTGGCTGCTAGGAAAGAAGAGAATTTCAATAGAGGATACTGTAAACGTGGAGAAGGAGAAGTGGTGGGGGAGAGATGGTTGACGACAGTGAGCTGCAGAAGAGATAGCTATTGTGATAGAAGATGATCCATTAGCTGTCTTTTTAAGTTTGAAAGGTTATAATTTCTATAATTTTTGAGGAAGATTGTTCCAAAGTCAGGTTCCTGATACAGAAAGTGATTTATTGCTATAGATCATAGCAGTGCTGTGTAGTGACACAGGGAGGATTCTACTCTGTTCAGAATGAGTATTTCTGCTGTATTGTTCAAATACTAGTGTAAGAGTCGAATATAAATAGAAAAGGACCGCGACGATTGAGAAAACCAAACAGCAAACACAGGGTCTGATAATCTCTCTGCTTATAACCATGCAACCATGATAACTGTTCACGGGCAGGAGTGATATAATCGAAATAGCGTACATCACAAATGTATCACACACAAGCATTCATCGCCATTTCCAGCCGAGTTCTTACCCGAAAGTTCTTGGGAAATAGGATCACCAAATCAAGGATGAGGAGTAATAGTGCCTTTACGAGTGTCTATTTGACCTCATTTTAAATGACTAGAGCCTTTTTGGGGCACGTTTTCCATTTTTTCCAGCAACGTCCTATAGTTGCCCACATGTTCTTCATTCTTTTAATATATCTTCCATCTTCTGTCTGTTATTAATGGTTGACAGGTATGATTTTATCTTTTATTTCAAAACTGTATACGTTAAAAAAACGATTTAGGAAAACGCTACAACTTCGGCTTTCAAAGTTTTATCAGGACGTTTTCATGTTTGCAACGTACACGAACAGTTTTGTCTACTATACGCAGAAGATCCCATTAACTGTAGTCTACGTTGCTGTATAAAAGCATGCCACATAATCATTACGCACTGAGCACAAAATCGTGCATATGAGCAACGATATAATCATTACCTTACTACGTATATAGGTAAGCGTCACACAAGAGATAAGAACTGGAAACAGAGCGCTGTATGTATAGCTCTCTCGTGCCAAGTGAAGAAATTTGTTTGCTGTTTAAATAACCAGCTGCCTGAGTTTGGTCCTACCATTAACAGACTCTCGAAAAGATCGCGAAGTGGTCGTTGATGCACGTTGTATACACATACACATCCAACTCAAAAGTATCAAAATCGAAATTGCTAAATAGGTGATGCATTAACGCACGTTTACTGAAATATGCAGCGTGTTGGAATCTGATAATACTCTAAACATAACTGGCAGTGTAATTCCAAACAAAATAGCTTGGTTTTGTGTTTATATATGCTTCTATCCATGTCATCGCTTTGTTTCAACCCTCTCAACTCCCCATATTCTTTCATTTATTTACGTCTTCAACGTTAACTTTTGAAGCCCAAATTTTTACCAGGATCATTTTTGTCAGCGGAATGAGGTGAAAGAGGTGTCTTCTTTACGTGCTCTCCCTCCCTTGTTACTCACGTAATCATTCTTTCTGAGCTTCCACATTCCATCGTTTATTTATTTATTCTTTTATTTTATCTGTCACGATTGAAACCATAAAAATCTCTCGCATTTACACAAAAGTTTTAACAAATTCTACGAACAGTATTGCAACTGTACTTTGCTAGAGGATTTGCGTACAGAGTAACCGTACAATAACCTTAGTCAATTTACACAGTCAACACATTTGAGCTGAGAGTTCAGATTGCCTATGACGGCCCCTATTTATTCAGAGTTAAACTCTATTGTTAACAGCAGCAGACATATGTGACAGCAATAACCTCAATTACATACATAAAACTAAATTTCTTGGTATTAAATGTTGCCCCCCATCTTCCGAAATGTCCTGGATTTTGATACACGCGCTTATTGTTTGGTATCCGAGCTTTCCACATAAAATACAAGTATTTTTGTATAAATATCCTCCTGTAACTGTAACCATCTCGAGGTATCGACATTTTAAAACTGCCGTGACTCTTTCAGAGAGTGAATTGCAAATTCCTTTAAAAATATTACAATTGAGACAAAATCAGAAGAACAGCTTTTTATATTGCTAAACAGGTACTTGGCTTTAAAGTCTGGGGTATTTGGCTGAAAGATTCATGGTTAATATGATATAGTAGAACAAATGGCACACGCTGAAAGCGTGGAAAACCTAACATGTTCGTACATTGTGCATAGGCAATAATAAAATGTCATTCTTGCCATTTCATTTTCTTCTGCCAACACAATTCCACTGGGCTAAATACGTACAGAACAGATTATGGATTTATGAGTATGAAGCATTTGCTTGTGGTTCCAAACGAGAAATGGGAATCGAACAACTGAGACTGTTCTTCATTATCCGTGTACGGCCACATATGTTCGTGCTAAAAAATGCAAAGAAAGCTGTTCGGTTTAAAGTAGTAAAGTCGTTCGTTTAACTGAGAGACGACAGACATCTGTTTATAGAAAATGGAAGCGTTTGAACTATATTTCTGCAAAAAGACATTAAATATTCGCTTAAACGAATTCATATTAAATGAAGAGAATCCAAAAAGAAAACTAAAATACAGCCTATGAACGACTTTCCTTAGAACAAGAATCGGAATGGTGGGATCTTATGATAATACATTAAAATTTAGCTTACAAAGGAACTGAGCGAGCATAAGAGGAGAAAATTTCCGGCGATGTCAAATATTGGAATATCTGACCCAGTGTTTGCAGGCGTCAGGTGCATTGGATATTCAGACTTTAAGATGCGAGAGAAGCACGAAAGAAATGGGTGATGATCTGGTCGATTCCAACAATTAAGTGAGAAACGCTGATAATGGTAGTTTCTTAATCCTAAGCTGCCAATTGTTTCGTCGTCTAAAGCACTTTGTCACCTGCAAATCTTTTACATGTGTTCACTGACTGGACACTGATGAGGGAACATATCTTAGTACGTCGCTCGCATCATCTGCCGAAGACGACTAGGTCATCTGCCAAAATGTCGTTTCGCCCATCCGCGCAAGTACCATCTAATGACTCCACTTCATTGCAATAACCCGCCATAAAGTACTTCACTTTTTACAGTTCAAATGGAAAAATGTACACTGAATTTTGTCCATGTCTCGGTGGAAAACGTGCCCTCGAACAGTCTTCAACGAATGCTGGAAGGTAACTTAGAAAGCAGCTTGCGTGTACTTACAGACTTCATGGTGGCAGAGTGCGACTGGAAGTATGAATGCCGTCACGGTGGGCCGCCTTTTTATACTCTTCGGAGCGAGGTCGCCGCAGCGAGGGGTTGCGGCCCTGCTGGTTAGTTGGAGGGGAAAGTCGACCGCTGGGCCGCAGCCGCCGTGACGAAACGCTTGTTATCGAAAACACGCCCTCCACACCTCCGCCGGCCAGCATCTCCCGAAGTAGCTTCCTCCTGCACGAGGTTGCCAGGAAGTCACTCAGAACGACAGAAAAAACTGCTCTTTCGAATTACGTCTGCATCTACGTGATTACTCTGCAGTTCACAATTAAGTGCTTGGCACAGGGTTCATCGAACCACCTTCTAGCCATTTCTCTACCGTTCCACTCTCGAACACCCCGTGGGGAAAAGCTCTGATTTCTCAAATTTTATTATTATTATAATCATTTCTCCCTAAGTAGGTGTGTATCAACCAAATATTTTCACACTCTGAGGAGAAAACTCGTGACTGAAATTTAAGGAGGTAACTATTCCGCAACTATAAACGCCTTTGTTTTAGTGATTGCCTCCCCAATTCGCGTAACACATCCTTGGCACTTTCTACCCCATTTTCGGCATAATACAAACGAGCTGCCCTTGTAGGAACTTTTTCGATGTCCCCCGTCACTCCTATCTAGTGTGGATTTCACACCGCACAGCAGTACTCCAGAGATGGACCGACAAGTGTAGTGTAGGCAGTCTCTTTAGTAATACTGTTGCACTTTCTAAGCGTTCTGCCAATAAATCATAGTCTTTGGTTTGCTTTTCCCACGACATTATCTATTTGATCGCTTCAGTTTAAGCTATTCGTAGCTGTAATCCTCAATTATATAGTTGAATTTACGGCCTTTTGATTTGTGCGATTTTATCGTCCAACCGAAATTTAGAATCAATTGTCGCTTTTCGCACTATGCAGATATCTTTTCTAAATTGTTTTACTATTGGTTTTCATCAAATGATGAATTTACAAGGCATTAAATGTCAGCATAAACTGCAGATAATCTGAGAGGCTTTCTCAGAAAGTCTCCCAAACCGTTTATTTAGATCAAGAACAGCAAATGGACTATAACACTTCCTTAGGGAATGCCAGATATTACTTCTGTGTACGCTTGACGTTATCAAGTTAGAGAGCGATCGAGATTACTATAGAAACAGAAATACGACTTCAAACAGCCAAGATTGCTGTTGTGCAACATTTATTGCGATGTCCGGTTTCAGTATCCAGAATGAGATTTTCACTCTGCAGTAGAGTGTGCGCTGATATGAAACTTGTTTCATACGTTGCAGTACATTTCATTGAACCTTGCTGAAATGCATATTATGCCGTGTCATATCTCTGTCTCCATTCTGCTAATGTACGAACATGAGCTTGTACAATTAGTGCAATATGTACGTTGTTTTACGTAGCAGTTATTTTATACTTCATCTGCTGATGTACTATCGTTCTCATGTTCATGATGTATCATTATATCATATGACACGGCATAAGATGCATCTGTTCAAAATTCAGTGAAATGTACTGCAAAAGATCTGATGATGGCAACGTAGTCTGCTGAAAACGATCCTCACAATAAATGATGTACAATAGCGATCTTGGTTGTTTGAAGTTGTATTTCCGTTTCTACTTCTGTTTCACTCAATGGCTTTCCATCAGTTACTACGAACTGCTACTTTTCTAACAGGAAATCACGAATCCAGTCGCACAAATAAGACGTTATTCCACAGGCACGCAATCTGATTCAAAGTCGTTTGTGATAAACGGTATCAAAAGCCTTATGGAAATCTAACAACTTGGAATCAATTTGACGTTCCCTGTCGACAGCACTCATTACTTCGTGAGAATAAAGAGCCAGTTGTGATTCATATTTTCCGATTCCGTGTTGGCTGTTCGTTAATAAATCGTTTTCTTATCTCTAATTCATAATGTTCAAACACAGTATACATTCCAAAATCCTATTTCAAATCGACGTCGGCGACATGTGTCTGTATTTCAGTGGATCACTCGTATTTCTGTTCTTGCGCATTGTGTCACTTGTGCAAGTTTCCAGTCTTTGGGTACTAAATTAAAGCTGTCAACTGGGCGTTGTCAATCCATCTTGGACGGAGGTAGTAGCTAACTTAATCGTTTGCACATTATTCCCGTGATCATCTCTACCTTGGATTTTTTATTGAAAAAATAAGACTTATCGAAACGTAGACGCAGTATTCGAAACATTTTTTCTTATCCTCTTCACCTGTCGTCACATCCTTCAACTCTGTCGCCAAAAGCCTCGATCTCGCCATACTTCCTCTCCTCTTCTACTCCTCTTATTCCGCGCCCCGACGGAGGTTCGAGTCCTGCCTCGGGCGTGGGTGTGAGTGTTGTCCTTAGCGTAAGTTACTTTAAGTTAGATTAAGTAGTGTGTAAGCTTACCACAAATTTCCAAATTTCCACAAAGAAGCCATTTAAATTCTTCGAGGATAATGCGTCACATATGTCAGCTAACCTCTGTCCAATGTCGTTTACTGTGTTATCTCGATATCTTTCCCCTACTCCACTATAGTTGTCCACCCCTACTTTTCCGTTAAGCTTTCCCATTAAAACATTTTTTTGCGGACGCTTATACTCTCTAGCACCATTGTTCATTCGTCATAAAACTCATGTTTGACTTACAGGAAACCTTGGGGACAGAGAAACCGCAGCTGTCACTAATCATCTTGAGAATTAAGAAGCCGCTACATCTGTATTTAACATTTCTGTTATCAGATTGTTGTAATCTGATAGTAGAAAGATAAAACACAGCTGAAGCGGCTTCTTAGTTCCAAAGGTCATCTTTGACTGTACTGCCAATGCTACATTGTAAATGAATAATGCCTGACAATGATAAATTCTGGCCATATTTTGCGTATTTTATAAAATATTTATTCAATAGGTAATCAGGCAATACTCAATCACTATTATCGGTTTCGATTGTTAAAAATTATCAGAATGAGGCAATAGTCTTTTATATAGATCCCGTTTTCGTTTTCTGGGCGCTATACGTTGTACAAGATTGTTCTGTCTTTTCTTTGTAATCAACTAAGTACAGATTTTTAGGGTAAAGCAAAGCATGCAGATGCCTAAAACACTTTTACAACGGTGAGATCCAAGGATTACAAGACTCGGGTGTTCAGTTTCACCATTCCATGCCCCATGATCGTGCTGTCCGACGTCTTCATCTAACCAATGTCTGACGTGACTTGTCAAAATACCCTCTGAGACAAAAAAAAAGAAAAGAAAAGAAACCTCGCACCACGAAGGAATTTTCCGAATGGGACGGGAATCGGTAGATGTGATGTATCGACAGAAAGCGCTTCAGAAGTTGAGAAAGTCACTGGGCGTTCTCCTGAGAGATATCGCACCAAATTCTGTACAGTTGAAACCCCCGAGATAATTGGAGGGTCCTGCCCATGTTGCCCCAAACGTTCTGAATTTGGGTGAGACCCACCGACCTCGCTGGCCAGGGTAGGGTTTGGCAAGCACGAAGACAAACAGTAGAAACTCTCCTCGTCTGCGGGCGGGCATTATCTTACTGAAATGTATGCCCAGCGTAGCTTGCCATAAAGGGTAACAAATCGGGAGTACAATACCGTCGACGTACCGCTGTGCTGCAAGGGTGCTGCGGATGATGACGAAAGAGGTCCTGCTATGAAACGAAATGGCAGTCCAGACCATGAGTCCTGGATGGCGGGCCATACGGCGGGCGTCAGTTGGGATGGAATCCCACTGCTGTCTGGAGCGTCTCCAGACACGTATTCGGCCTGGAATCTCTTTGACTGGAACAGGTCTTCAGTGATGA